>NW_023596746.1:10059606-10076002 GCF_011947565.3 Pollicipes pollicipes
TCGTTACCCTGCTCGAGGGCAATCTGCACCTAGTTAGGCGCCCAACGAGCCAGCGGCAGAGCGCCGCCCGTCTGCGGCCGCTCAAATGGAGGCTGATCACAATGCCTGCGACCACTGCCTCGCCACGGACACCGGGCTTCTGGACCCGCTGTGGTCCCATCGATAGCGCATTCGGGGCTGGTGTGTTCCACGGACACGACGCACGCGGGCCCAGCGTGATTACATGCACAACACATGCAAACCTGGTGTGACTGCGCAACACAACACTTGCGGTCCTAGTGTGACTACTGCTGCTGGGGCGCTCTTCTGAGTCGCAGGATCCAGTGCTCAGAACACGTGTCTCTCGGCTGCCCGCGGCTCATATATGGATGGCGTAGCCCGGATCGGGGGCTAAGTCCAGCCGGCTCCCTACGCCTCCAGTCGCCGTGCGTGGGCCGCCGCACGTGTTTGACAGCGATGGTCGGCTTTGCAGGCCCATGCAAACGGAGACAGGTGAGTTGCATTACGGGTCATTCGTGGTCGTTGGCGAAATGGGTGCGCCTTAAGCCGTAGGGTCAGCAGAAGCCCATTGGGGCGACGCGGGGACCGCACCATAAACCTGTCCGATAAATGCATTCACATTTCGCCGCGCCGTTGTCGAGCCGCTCCCTTCGGTTAATCAGCCCGCTGCAAGCTGTGATGTAGCTGCGAAGTGCTCCGCGACAGGAGCGAGATGACAGTGTCCGCGATCCGTGCAGCGGGATTTCGTGGCATGGAAACCGACGTGAGGAGTGATGCGACCGTGCCGGTGGGACGCGGCGGTCGGTAATCCCGGGCCGGTGGGACGTGGCGGCGGCGCGCGCGGCCGGGTCCGTCGGCCGACGAGCGCGGACGGCCAGAGCCGATCGGACCCCGGCGGGCGGAGGCGGCGGCCGGTGGCTCCAGTCCGGCACTATGAGGGCGCGTTGGAGCGGTCGGGCTCGGTCGACGGCGCTGCCTGACGCGCGGCGGGCCGCCTCTGCTGACCTGCCAACACAAACGGAGCGGCCGCGCCGTGCGGCCTGCCGCCTGCCAGCTGCACCACAATGGGCGCCGGGCAGCGGCCGAGTCCAGCGTCCTCAGCAGCGGTTCGCCCCGGGGCAGGTGCCGGGCCCGCCGTCCCCAGCAGGGGCTGACCCATGGGCGGTGCCCAGCCCGTCGTCCCCAGCAGCGGCTGGCACGGCTCGCCGCTCCGCTCAGACACACACTTTTACAGCTAAAGTCGTCAAACAAACTCTAACTAGGCGCTCAGACTGTGCTTAGACCAAACCCGCTAAATGCGGCAGCTCATTGGGCAGAGGTAATTTCCCCCCAGGTTTGGCTTACTGCACCTGAGAACTGAGCGACCCCAGTACGACAGGATGGTGCGCTATCCTGCCGGGGCTGCTACCGGCAAGCTCCCGGCGATCAGTTGTAGTGCGCATACTTGCCGCCGGTATGCCACGTGTGAAGTACTGGTACTGGGTCGAGTACCCGCCGACTGGAACACGTGCCTTGGCTTCCGCTCGCCTGGGCGGCCAGAAGGTGGCGTATCACAATGACGGCTGAATCAGCCCTCACCTGTACTGGCATGTTCGCGAGCGTGGCGTATCGGCACCACAAGGCGCCTGCGTCGCATCGCGTGGCTGCCCCTCCCCACCCCCTCCAGACGCCCTGCCGCCGGCATCGCCGCAGCCTGAGCCCCTAATCCTTGCTCCGAGACGGCCAGCCCATTCACGTCACCGCTGGCTAGCATTCCGCTGCATGTTTAAGTCGGTGGAGGAGTGTCGCGATGGCACAGGACCGAACAGCCGGTGTCGGAGTCTCGCCGCCGCGCCCCTGACGGACGCCCCTGACGGACGCCTCTGACGGACGCCCCTTTTCGAGACCGGCCCCAGCCCGACCTCACGCCGCCGCGGGCCACGCGAAGGCGTCCGGACGCGGCACCGCGCTGGTACGGTCAACAGCTGGCGGCTGCCCAGGGCGGCGCGCACCCCACATGACTGCCCACCGTTCTTCTAGATACGGTTGGGCATCGAGCGTCATCTGGCCAATCTTCCCAAGGCTTAGCCTAATTCGAACTGTCACTATTCGTCTCCTCGCGGCTAATTACCCCAAGGTTGGATCTAGATAAAAATGACACTATTTATATCTTTCACAACCTATGCTTATGTCTCGACGACTACTGGGCTGCATGCACAAGTAATCCAGCTTCCTCTTTTCAAGTTACGAGGCTGGAGAAATGCACTGCATGACTGGAGACTAAAAAATAGGAACAGCTGTCTCTTTTGAATTCAGGTCAACGCTTATAAACATGGTACGAAAAAGCTTTGCATGAAATACTGATTTCTAAGCTCATAAGTCAGCTAGAAGCCCATCTAAAGAGATGAAGTGGTTTAATCATAAGCACGATCACTAGCGAAAGACTATCCATCTCTAGGTTACAAATGTCAGATATTAGCCCACGTAGCGCAGCAGGCAGAAGAGTTAGCTTCTAGTAACTCTAACACACGCGTTGTGTTAGCATACGTTCAATTGGATTTGAGGTAAAAAATGAAGAAACCAGCAACGCATCCTGTAACTCTTGAATTTATTTGATTGCTGAGCATTGATGTCATCGTGAGTTGATTTAATTTTATTGCCAGGCAGCCTGTTGAATGCCAAAGTTTGCTCAATTGCACTTAATAGCGGAGAAGTGGAAAATGGAAAACATCTATGGATTTACAAGCATGAAAAGCGTGCCGCCATCTCCAGATGATGCCATTCAGTGGAACAGCCAACAAGAGATGACTCACACTCATTTGTATTTCATCATCGTTGATGATTCCTATCAGGGCGCTAAAAAGCGTAGCAAGCCAGCCCAATCACATTCACGTCAGGCGGAGCCAGCTCGCCCGGCGTGTCGGCACAGAAGTTTCAGCGCAACAGTCCACTGCGCTGCTCAACGGAACCAAGTCACCGAGTACAGCCAACGGTGGCATCGAGCGCCGCCACGAGACGTGCGTCGGGAGTGCAGAAGTTCTAGGAGATATCGCGTCCGGATGGTTTTCACTTGGCTGCAACGCGGCAGGTGCAGGCGCCGGCTGCTCCTCTTCAGCACGGTACAGCTATCTCAGCGGAGGGCGAGTGGGCTGGTTCCTGGCTCGGATCCCTGCTGTGTGGAACAAAATGTGAAATCAATATCACCCTCAGTTTCAGAGCCGTGGTCGGAAGCGCAGCAAGTAGTCATGGCAGAAATAACGAGGAAAATCACACAATGTTTTCTCCAAATTCTTGCACTCAATTTCAGTACATGAGCACCCAACATTCCACAACACAAAATGCTTATTTTATACTGCATATGCACACAACATTTAACTTCATGCTACCGTTACAGCAATCTAATCAAGACACACCAAACAATATTGTGCAGAAGTCTCCAGCGGCCATTTTTGGCAAGCAATCCCAAAATGCCACATTTTGATCAAAACATCGTGATAAAAATAGGACATCACTAAGCAAATATCTTGATATAAACAAATCACCAAGAATGATTATGATCTTATCCATTATCAAAATGTAATCGTTAACTTAAACAAAATGTAATAAAATTATGGTTAAATAGCAGATTTGAGGCATCGATCCCTTGCAATCTGGAAGTCTTTATTTCGGGGTCATCTTTCAAAATGCAAAAATGATATGATGTCATGTAAAACCTGTAAGTGGCCTATTCGTGTCCACAATTTTTGCATTAGATAGCAATTACCATGAGTTAGAGCAGGTCGAGTGCTGGGAAGGGTTAGATCTAAAGCTGCAGAGATCTATCGGAGTGGTTTGGTGGGTGATGTTGCAACACATATTTTCCACCAGTATGATGACTAGAAAATATAGTCACCAAATGCTGCTCATTATCTACCTACACCTTTGTCCTTCCTTCAGCACTTATTGCTGAAACTACAAGGCACTGATATATGTTGCTGAAGTCATTACCACACGCATATTGGCACTGGCGTAGTGCTCAGAGAGCAATGACAAAATCTGGCGACATGCACTCAAGCCATAGGTATTTAGCTTTTACATCACAAACAGTATACACATAGGCACAGTTTGGCAGACTAATGTTTGTAATTAGCATTCTTTAGGCTTTCGACACTCCAAAAATCACATGCTACCCAAGGACTGCAACGCAGTTAAATACAAACTTTACTCCGGATAAAGCTTCATTCTTTAAGGAATAAATCTCTCTGGGTTTGATCAAATTTTCTTTTTCAAGCCTGGTGTTGGGGGAGAGGGTTTGGAGTCCAAGAGCGGGGGTCCGCCCAATTGAATAGGCAAACTGCACCCTTGATCTCATTATCTCGTTTTTGCTAGCCCTGACCTAGTCTACAAACCACGACAAACTTTGATAAGACCTCTTTGGGCAGAGTCGTGTCACAACCTACAATTTTGGGGCGGCTTATAAACATTTGGGGGCACATATTGTTCGAAATGGAATATTTAGGGCATCCTAATGCGTTCGGATAGAAGAACTGATAAGATTACAAGAATGGCCGGGTTTGGATAATAAATAATGTGTTCTGAGCTAAATAACATTAACAATATCTGCCCTAAATAGTAAATGTAAATTATTATGTTTGGGGTAGGATTCTGTCCGACCCAAACATTTTGTTGCATGCCTGCCACGTTTTTCAGACTAGCCGCTGACGTCACCTGAACCTTTCCCAGCCGTTCTTGCAGAGATAGTCCATAGCGATCATCCCAGTCGAATGACATCAGGTTTGCAGCACAGTGCAAAGCAATAAAACAAGCCGAAAACTGACCGATATCTTACGAAGTTACTGTAGAAGCTCCGTTATAGATACCGCTGCTGGTCATTTACCATATGCACAAACACACCAAATTAGGGAATCACTCATTAGGAAATACATTATGAGAACACTATGTTTTGTTCTGTTTGTCGCATCTGCACAGTTTCTTTGGGGGGCAAAAGAACAAGGAAGACTGACGTTTTTGTGAACTGCGCATACTATAACAGGCAAGAGATAAACATGTTTGTTTTCCGTGCAAATAGTGACAACATTTCTCAACAAATCAGCATTGGGAACCTTTGCGCCAGTTCAGATATTCCACCATAAGTCTAAATATGTGCCCTCTACGATCTTTGTTAGGTTGGCATCTCAAAATTATACCCAAATAAATTACAACCCCATCTACGTCAAATTCGCAGTTTCCGGATGAAAAAGCGATCTATGAAAGGTGCATTATTTCTGTCAATTAAACTCACGAGAACAAATAATGGATCCAAATAGTAAACAACGAATGTATATCAAACTGTTGAGAAACTAGATGGTGGGTTGAATACTCAAAGTTTCGAACAACAAGTCAGCTGAACTCGCCCCCCCCCCCCCCCCTGAGCCTGTCACGTGAGCCACCATCACGCGGCACGCCAAGACGCTCGTGCGGCGCCGACGTCGAGCGATCACGGCGCAGTTGGGCGTGCGGACGCCCCCAACACCGGCGCGGTGCTCGTGACATTGACGCCGGGTGGCGTCCCACTCGCGTGCGCCTGACGCCCCTCGTCCCAACGCCGTCTGACTGGACGCTTGGCTGGCAGTTCAGAGGGAGGCGCGGCGGGGTGCAGGCGGCGCCAGTGAAGCGCTGGGCCGCAGCTCACGCGATCGACGATTCAGTAGCCGCGCATTACTGCCACGAATCGTACCCGATCTCATAAGCCCGATACAGGCTCCGCTGAGCACGCCAGACCCAGTCGTACTGCTGGCCGAATTCCACACCTTATTGTTAGCTACCGGCTGATTTGGGGCTGCTCTAGGTAGGGCCTCTTCCCAATCGCTGTTTTCTGAACCGATGGGGTCGGCAGTGGTTCCGTGACAGGCCGCAAGCTGGCGGCAGGAGCCGGCGTCTCGCATAACAGAGGCGTATCGTTCTGGGCTCAGAGAATATGACCAATGGGTTGAACCCCAGCTGCGCCGTGGCCCATGAGCGCTATTATGACGCCTGCATTCCCTTGCGGTCCCAAAGAAGGGCGTGTGACGCCGTGCATCGCGTTTATTATTTTAGAAAGAAACAAACATCACTGCAGAGTTAATTGGCACAACACACAATCTGCGCGCGAGATGGAACTCAATTAAAATGGCGTGGTCTGCTATTACGTTTAACGAGGTCAATTAACGTGCGTGACGCAGGACTGCTGATTTGGGCGTGGGTACTGGAACGCATTCCATCGACCCGAGTCCAGAAAAAAACACAGACGGCATCTTACACGCGCGTTGCTTCGTAATTTTTCATGCAGCGATGAAGAGGAAGGGAGTTTGAAGATGCGCTATGCGCGCCATGTTTAGCCGTGGCGCGTTAGACGCAAACAGCTGGCAACAGGGGTATCTCCAGCAGCTGTGGTTGCATCTGGTAGCATTCGGAGAAAAACGTGCGTGCACATGCGCTTTTATGTCCTGTAAATCACAAATTCAGAAGCAAGCGTAAGCCTAAGCATGGGTTGTTGTGCTAAACACGCAGCTTCGCACCAATCACCCAAAAGAGAATGTGTGTTGTTATAGTGGGATGTGTTTGTACCGTTCAGTCATTGAGCAAAACTTAGGAATTCCTGGCGCATGCCATGAGTCATTGTATGAGCGGCTATCAGAAAATTGCGTGATGCAATTATAAGTGGGTAATGTCTCGTGTGATGGGCGTAAATGGTTTACGCCCCGTCCGCGTTTTTAGGCGGCATTGGTGGGCTGCCGCCGGCACGTTTGCATGCCAGGACATACCCGGCTCGACATCTTTTGGCTTTCGCGGCACACGAGGAATACGGGACTCCTTACTATAGGCAAAACACGTTTGCTAATGAGGGTTTTATAGCCATGTATACATAGATGAACACGACGATTAAAGCCCTTTTCTGTTCCTGACTGTGTTCATTTGACTGGTTCTTTCCCATATAACGTCGGTTCAGAGTAGCTGAGCGGCAAGACTGCCCTCCCGAGCGATGGCGACTGGATAGATGTATGCTTGTCCTCATTATCCGGCACGATAAGTGTCCAGCAGGCGGCAATAGTCCGAGTGAGTACGGCTTTTTCTCCTTGTTGTGGGACTCATTGGACCTGCCGCCCTCTCCTCCGCTGTATATTATTGGCTGCGATACATCATTACCAGGCTTCGGCACGAGCAGACGAGGAGGGGGAGGGGACAGCAGCCTATATCGGCCCTTAGGAACGCGACCTAGTCACAACACATATCCTGGCCCCGTGTGCAGTAGACCGCGGCCCCGTGCGGTAAGCTGCCTATCTGGGTTAAGACGCCACTTTGTAACCATCGTGTACTCTAATTTAAGGCTCAGTTCTGGCCTGGGGCCGTGGTGATTGAATCACCGAATTTAGTAAATTGAATGAGCAGATCCGCCTCTGCGAGCAGCGTAACAGGGTCAGATCCCACCGCACCTGTTAGCCAATGGTGATAAATCACCATCCTCTCTCCCGACGTGGTATCTCATGCTTACGAAATTAATGGTTGCAGTGATTGCACCGGCAAAGAGCATTGCATTAGTGTGGTAATGTCGGGCTCGCAGCATCAGCTGAGATCGGCATGGCGTGGATGGGATGCACTCAGGCCACCGCCGACGGGGCTGGCTTGAAATAAGACGCGCAGGGTTGACTGTGTTGATAACCATTGCCTATGAATGTCAGGAGCATTTCAGAGTTAAAGCCTCGTGGCCGGTATTTTTTGTGATTGCATCGCTTTCGGCTTCTTGTTGAATATCTCTGAACAAAAGAACGTTTTGTACCATTGTAAGAACCCAAGTGAGATATGAAATCATCGGGTGGGAGACGAAATGCCCGTCTACTCTTTATCTATACATCATGGATGTGGTGCATTATTATGACTTGTCACCTACTTCTGGTGACCTAAATGGTTTAATGGCGACATGGGTGGGGTCATACGCGCTCACCGCATTTGCATTGAACCATATCCGTCACTTCTATTTGCATAAATAACAAGGAACAGCATCCTTTACAAATAAACATGTGCCCACATAACCTTTTTCTTCATGGGCTTAACCGCGAGTGGAGCGAAGGTAAGAGTTTCCCAGCTTTGGCTAAATTCAAAGTTAGGTGTACTATGCTGTGCATTGAGCAACACATCACAAAATCGCGATGAACATCCGTAACTTTTGATCGATCTGAGCTCGCAGCCACTCCTTTTGCTCTTCTTACCTTTCACAAGTGGAAGTCTAACTCACGAACACTATTTATATTTTTTAAAAAACGTATTGTCTTACTGCTAGGAAGAATGCATGTCTATATATATATATATATATATATATATGTGTGTGTGTGTGTGTGTGTGGTGTGTGTGTGTGTGTGTGTGTGTGTGTGTGTGTGTGTGTGTGTGTGTGTGTGTGTGTGTGTGTGTGTGTGTGTGTGTGTGTGTGTGTGTGTGTGTGTGTGTGTGTGTGTGGTGTGTGTGTGTGGTGTGTGTGTGTGTGTGTGTGTGTGTGTGTGTGTGTGTGTGTGTGTGTGTGGTGTGTGTGTGTGTGTGGTGTGTGTGTGTGTGTGTGTGTGTGTGTGTGTGTGTGTGTGTGTGTGTGTGTGTGTGTGTGTGTGTGTGTGTGTGTGTGATGTGTGTGTGTGTGTGTGTGTGTGTGTGTGTGTGTGTGTGTGTGTGTGTGTGTGTGTATCACATGAAATCGACACTGTTATAATGCAATGTAGTCAGCTTGTAGTATCTACACAGGCGCAGATAAAGATCGCTGCACACCGTGCCGCCGGAATAATGTATTGTCGGGCGACGGTGATCCTGCAGCGTTCTGCCCAAGCAGAAGGTGCAGACCATCGGACTGTCGTTTTGAGTCTGTGTACATGCAGCAGTCTGAGTGCGGCTAACTAACGACAGTCCCGCCTGCCGAGGCTGCGTCTTCTGCTAATTGCTGCTGTCTTCGGCAGCGGCACAGGGACGTCCCGTGCATCGGGCTGATCGTGACAGACGGGCGTGGAGCGGGGCTGCAGGTGGCGCCGCCACGCGGCACTCGCGTGAAGGACGGCTCGCCGGGGATAGGCGCTGGGCGCTTGCCGCGTGTGGCGGCGGTGGGACGGCTGTGGTGAAACCAGTCGATGCGACCAGTCTTAAAATGCGATCAGATCAACCATCGATCGCGACATCAAATCAGTCATCAATCGCGATGCATCCCGGAGCCCCATGCACTCGCTGCAGTCCGAGCTACTCCAAGGCCAACAAAAAGCATGCACTCAAAGCACGCAAGAAGTATCCGTACGGAAACAGATGTGCGCCGAGGATGCGAGGAACACCCTGCGTGATAACAAAATCGTGCTCGCATTATATGGATTCCTGGGATTATAGATTCATTGCATTTCCACTTGCCATGTGCATGCAGAGCATGAGGTGTGAACCATGTGTAACCGGAAAACATTACGAATGATATCGGTTACACTACATGCAAAAACAAAACCCACGCGGAAGCTAACACGACAGGCATGGCCTTTCGACAACAGTGCTATTGCATTTTAATTTATGTGCAACGTTTTCACCAGGCCTTTTTCTTGAATGAGTTCCAGTGTTCGTGCTTTTTCCACCTATCGCAGCTATAATCTACAATAAGTGCCGATCTGTGAGCACTTACTGTGGGATCAGCTTACTGGCGGATTGAACCCACAACAAGCAGCCAGCTATTGATCAGAAATCTGTCGCACTTCTGCCTCGAAGCCCCCACCCGAGGGCTTACCTAGGAGACGGCTGAACCGAGGCCTCCTGCCGCTACGTAACGTGTCGGCTGGAGAGTCCACTCTAGTCCGGAACGAGACCAGTGGGCGGGTCTTATCAGAGCTGGAGTACCGCTACTGTACCTGGCACCTGACCACATCTGTCACGGTCGTCCCCGGCCGCCCATAAGCCCGATCGACTTTTCAATCCGACGTTGAGCCCATCGAACGCGGCCGATAGCCTGCATGGTTCGGCTGCAGGTCATCGGCTGGGGCAGCCGATGACCTGAAGGTTCGGACGGGGCAGCCGATGGCCTGAAGGTTCAGACGGGGCAGCCGACGACCTGAAGTTTTGGAGGGGGCAGCCGATGATCTGAAGGTTCGGACGTGGCAGCCGATGACCTGAAGGTTCGGACGGGGCAGTCGACGACTTGAAGGTTTGGACAGGGCAGCTGATGACCTGAAGGTTCGGACGTGGCAGCTGATGGCCTGGAGGTTCGGACGGGGCGGCCAATGACCTGAAGGTTTGGACAGGGCAGCCCATGACCTAAAGGTTCGGACAGGGCAGCCGATGACCTGAAGGTTTGGCCGGGGCAGCCAATGACCTGAAGGCTTGGACGGGGCAGCCGACAACCTGAAGGTTCGGTCGGGGCGGCCGATGACCTGAAGACTCGGAAGGGGCAGTCGATGACCTGAAGGCTCGGAGGGGGCAGTCGATGACCTGAAAGGTTCAGTTGGGGGTCGAGACAGTCGATGACTTGTAGTGCTCGATCGGGCAGCCGATGAAGCGCTGCGCACTGCGATGAAGCAAAATGATAAATTCAAGATCAAATGTTTCCACCGTCTTGAGACGGTCCGTGGCTGGCTAACCCCTGTTAGATCCGCTCATGGCAGGCAGATGACAAGCAGAGATCCTACCGACGGCGGCCGTCGATGGAGACCCAGACCGCATCCACATCGTTACTTCCGATATGTAGGCTCTCAAGCAGCCTCTGGCTGGTTTACGGTCCCGATGGCCTTGTCCGTACAGTATGGGATGAGGTATCAGTAGTCTGGGAGCTACGGAGACTCAACACAGACAACTGGCTCAACGTAAACAGGCGGCCAGATGCAGTATTTTTGGCAACTCTCATTTTTTAAGATCGTTAACCCTGATCGAAAATGAAAGGGTTTGTACGTAACTGGTAACTCATACACGCATACGAAAACGCATGTATTGCCACTTGGAAGCGCGCACTCGTTCAAATACAAATACTAGCTGGGGTTTGAACGCCTCAGTTCGGATGCAGAAGACTCATGGGGTGGTGCTGGCCTGGATACAGTCACTGGTTTAGATTGGAAAACGGCGTCGGAATTAGAAATCAGAATGTTACGCCAGCCACCTAAAGGCGTGGCGGCTAACGTGACGAGCCCGGCCACTGCGGCGGTCCTCGCCTCATTCGGTTGAAGATGCATCATGGCGTCATGGTGCCCGTTGAGTTGGAGGAGTCTTGAACGGCAAGAGCCGTTAAAAGGGCTGACGTAAATGCGATCCCATATCTTGACAGCTAAACGACGCTGAGGGTTCTTCACCCAGTCAGGGAGTCTTAGGCGTTTCCACCCAGCGTGATATGGCCCGCTAGCACCAGACTCGGTCAGCAGTCAGCGGACACGCGGCGGCTGGCGGACACGCGGCGGCGGCTGGCGGACACGCGGCGGCGGCTGGCGGACACGCGGCGGCTGGCGGACACGCGGCGGCGGTCAGCGAACACGCGGCGGCGGTTAGTGGACACGCGGCGGCGGCTGGCGGACACGCGGCGGCGGCTGGCGGACACGCGGCGGCTGGCGGACACGCGGCGGCGGTCAGCGAACACGCGGCGGCGGTTAGTGGACACGCGGCGGCGGCTGGCGGACACGCGGCGGCGGTCAGCGAACACGCGGCGGCGGTTAGTGGACACGCGGCGGCGGCTGGCGGACACGCGGCGGCGGCTGGCGGACACGCGGCGGCGGCTGGCGGACACGCGGCGGCGGTTAGTGGACACACGGTGGCGATCAGCGAACACGCGGCTACGGCCAGCGGACACGCGGCGGCGGTCAGCGGACACGCGGCAGTGGGCAGCGGACACGCGGCGGCGGCCAGCTGACACGCGGCGGCGGCCGGCGCTGCACCGGCCTCGCGGCAACGGCCCGTGCCGAATACCGGCCGCCGATACAACGTGAGTGGCGTCCGGTGTCCCGGAACCGGGCGTCGTGCAGCTTGAAACGGCGCCGCGTGGCAACGGCACGTCGGCCGGCGCTGTCGCACAGGTCGCCGCCGTTGACCCCCGAGCCGGCGCGGGCGCCGGGCCGCGCCGACTCCGCACGTACCTGGCTGTTCACCGCCTGAGCTGCGGCCGTCTCACGGCGACCTTCGTCGCTCAATACAGTATTCATCGGCGGGGAACGGTGGCCAACTGGCTACTTCAACTCGCCGTCCAACTGCCGACCGGGCCGGCCGGCGGTGACCAACTTTGCGCGTGCTGCCGCGTGATGAGCTCGCCTCGTCGCCGATCGGCGGCCAACTCGCCGCTCAACTCATTCGCCTGGTCGTAACGAGAGCGGGCGGACAGATCTGCCAATGACGTTCGGTGGCTTGTCGTGCTATGGCGACCCGGTGTGAGGCGCGCATTGAGCAAACCCCCGGGGAGGCGGCAGGGTTGAGCGGCGGCTCATGCATGAGGTGACCTATGCCTGCCCGGGACCATGATGCTGCAACTGGAGCTCATCTCCGGACTGCTGCAGCTCCAGAGGTTAGTCTGAATGATGTACCAAAGCTGACATTTGTGCAGCCCGTGATATGTGACTTTCCCGGGAGTGCAAGCGACTTATCTGATGAGACATTTTTGGTGGTACCAGTGAGTACTGAGAAAGCGTCATTTTGGCATGCGCAAGAAATATCATGTCATAATAGGACGTCGCGGGGAAAACTGTCGGTTTTTGTAAGATTTCCTTTGAGGTAAAAGGTCAGGCATCACCTGTTTATTCGGCAATGAATCAAAACCGACTATATCGCTCCGCGACGCCATATATCAATGTATTTTTAGACTGGGCGAATGTACAATCGGCTCGTAAACGGACAGTGGTGTTGTGTCTATGACATAAATGTCGGTGAGTTTCAATGCTATCGGGTTCTTGTCATGACGTGCAGCTGTCCAATCTGGCATCAGCCCTGCCCGACAGGCTGCTGTGGCTAACCGTCACTCAGCGCTGTCGTGCGCCCCCGCCCGGTCTAGGAGAGGCTTATCCAGCAGGCATGACAGCAAACAAACGCTTTTTTACGTATGGATGACTTTAAGCTGTCTTTAGTGACTGCCATCAATGATCTTGTGCGATCATTGCAGTGCCTATTGAGCCGCCAAAATCCGGCTGACCTTTATCAGGTCTTACGTGGGAACCGTGGGACGGCGCTGGGCCGCTTGATTGGGGCTGTACAGCTGTGTTGTACAGCTGCGTACACCTATCTTTGTTAACCTAGTTCCACCGCGTCACAGCGATATACCAGCCGAATGCACCAGTACTGTGCTGAGGCTAAGACCGTTTCGGCACGTGGAAACACAGTGCCTAATGTTTACGCACTGGTGATGCGACATCATCCGTAAAAGATAGCATCTCATTAGCGTTGTCAATGTTCAGTCTTGCTTTCGAGTGTCGTCCCCATAAGTTACGTTACGCATTCTTGACCTTTTTAGCCCTTCTTTCCCCTGTTCAAGCACTGTTTACGCTCGGCAAAAACCCGGGTTACGCTCCCTGGTTTTGCTGTGTTATGCGTTACATCCCAAAAGCGTAGCGTAAAGCGTGAAGCGTTCGTTTGACGCCTAGTTGAGTTAGGGGTGCGAAATAAAGACGGACGTGTGGCTGATCAAGTGGATAAAGTGTAACTAGTCAGGAAAGAACTTTTACAACGCTTAAAAAGGTTTCAGCACGATTTGTACCTGCACCTTACGTTACGCTGTCCCTCCCTCCAACCTCCATCCTCTTGTTGCGCTTCGGTTGTCATCGCCCCTCCCCCTCCATGAGTAATGTGATATGTGTACGGCCTCTCCGCTGGAGCCGTCCCTGGGAGCAGCAGACGTTCGCAGTACGAGGGATCGGGTACATTCCTGAGCGAGGCCGTCTGGCCTGCCTTATCGTCACGACGTGGATCAGCGTCGGTAGCTTCAGCACCGTGATGGAGGGAGGCGCGGTGGGGCGCGTCCTGACCCGGCCGTCCGTCGGCAGCTGGCGGAGGTCGCGCACCGGCCCGTCACCTCCCCATGGGGGCAGCGCGACCGGGGCCGCTCGTTTGCCATCCTTTGGTGGTATTGATCGGCGGGGACAGTGGTGCACAGAGACGACCGTTGGGTCTGCCGTCTGGACCGCCACCTGGATACGCTCGGGATGTGGACGCACGGTCACCTGGACACCCGGACACGGACACCCGGACACGACACCCGGACACGGACACCCGGACACGGACACCCGGATACGGACACCTGGACACGATCACCCGGGCACGGACATCCAGACACGGATACCTGGACATCAACACCCGGACACGGACACCCGGACACGGATGCTCGGACACGGACACCCGGACACGGACACCCGGACACGGACATCCGAACACCGACACCCGGACATCAACACCCGGACACGGACACCCGGATGCGGACACCTGGACATGGACACCCGGACATCAACACCCGAACACGGACACCCGGACACGGATACCTGGACATGGACCCCCGGATGTGGACACCTGGACACGGACGCCCGCATGCGGACACCAGACGTTGACGCGGGCTTTGTGTACACACAAGCGAAGCCCACGTCCCGTGCTATTGCCGACGCTGCGGGTGGTACTGGTGATCGTGACGGGACGGAGATTTACGAGACACGACGAAGTACCGCGGGGGCAGCTCTGCAAGGTACGACACAACGCCACCGGGGACGGGGGTCAGATGTATAGGACACTGCACAATACCACGGATAGGACCCAAAACCACGCGGCTGGCTTGGCCAACAGACCGCAACGACGGTCGGCATCGCGGCATTGCACTTGCGGGCAAACCTGAAGCTACGCGACATCTGGTGTCAAGATTTTCCATAGTCGTGGAGAAACGAGGCCAACAGTGTCTCTTTTCTTACGTAATTCAGTAGCAGAGCCCCCTCACCTCTGCTATAAAAAGACGAAGAGGTTCGTGGTCTTACACGTGCGAGAGGTCTCGGTCACATGGTAAGATGTACGCCACGGGTGCCAATACATACATAAAACATTAGGCTAGAAGGCACGCACTGAACTACGTAAGGTCATATCTTAGCTTCTGAGTAGGCTGGTTTCCCACCAAAGCCACGCTGTGATTGAAGGCTTAAGTCCTGCACTGTGCCGCTGAGCCTGCGCTCCCCATGAGGGCAGACAATACCCGAACAGGCTCACAGTGGCGACGCACCGCTCTTACCGACACTCTCCACCAGGTCAGACAATACCCGAACAGGCTCACAGTGGCGACACACGGCTCTTACCGACACTCTCCACCAGGTCAGACAATACCCGGACAGGCTCACAGTGGCGGCGCACGGCTCTTACCGGCGCTTTCCACCAGCCTAGACATTACCTGAACGGGCATTCAGTGGCGGCGCACGGCTCTTACCGGCGCTCTCCACCAGCCTAGACAATACCTAAACAGGCATTCAGTGGCGGCGCACGGCTCTAACCGGCGCTCTCCACCAGCCTAGACAATACCTGAACAGACATTCAATGGCGGCGCACGGCTCTAACCGGCGCTCTCCACCAGCCTAGACAATACCTAAACAGGCATTCAGTGGCGGCGCACGGCTCTAACCGGCGCTCTCCACCAGCCTAGACAATACCTGAACAGGCGTTCAGTGGCGGCGCACGGCTCTTACCGGCGCCCTCCACCAGCCTAGACAATACCTGAACAGGCATTCAGTGGCGGCGCACGGCTCTAACCGGCGCGCCACGTAATTCGTTTTAAGCAGACATGAGTTATGAGTCATCTCAGTTAACGACTAGTCGTAAAATTAGCGCACCATTACGTGAAGCGCGGCCACCGACGGCGGGGCGCGCCGGCCGCAGCCTCTCACGCCCAGCGCTCCGTCGGGTCGTAATGCACTGCTGTTAAACCTACCCAGGCTTAGGGGCCAGGGTGCAGCCGCCCCGCCCCCCCCCCGGCTGAGCCGTTCTAGCCTGGGTGGCCCCCGAGCCACCCAGGCTCGGGGGCCAGGGTGTGGATACCTCGACCCAGGCTGAGTTCATAAGTTACAAGCATGTCTAGAGCAGAACATGGACTTTCATGGTAACACTATTTGAAGTTAGATATCGTCACCCTGTATGGACACACACAAACACATACACACACACACGCGCGCGCACGCGCACCCACGCGTGCACGCACGCAGAGAGAGAGAGAGAGAGAGAGAGAGAGAGAGAGAGAGAGAGAGAGAGAGAGAGAGAGAGAGAGAGAGGGAGAGAGAGAGAGAGGAGAGAGAGAGAGAGAGAGAAGAGAGAGAGAGAGAGAGAAGAGAGAGAGAGATGAGAGAAGAGAAGAGAGAGAGAAAGGGAGGGAGAGGAGAGAGGAGAGAGAGGAGAGAGAGGAGAGAAGAGAGGGAGATAGAGGAGAGCGAGAAGAGAGAGATGAAGAGAGGAGAGAGAGGAGGAGAGAGAGATATAT
>NW_023596746.1:10077002-10101419 GCF_011947565.3 Pollicipes pollicipes
CCGCCACTGAAGCCTGTTAGGTATTGTCTAGGCTGGTGGAGAGCGCCGGTAAGAGCCGTGCGCCGCCACTGAATGCCCGTTCAGGTAATGTCTAGGCTGGGGAAAGCGCCGGTAGAGCCGTGCGCCGCCACTGTGAGCCTGTCCGGGTATTGTCTGACCTGGTGGAGAGTGTCAGTAAGAGCCGTGTGTCGCCACTGTGAGCCTGTTCGGGTATTGTCTGACCTGGTGGAGAGTGTCGATAAGAGCCGTGCGTCGCCACTGTGAGCCTGTTCGGGTATTGTCTGCCCTCATGGGGAGCGCAGGCTCAGCGGCACAGTGCAGGATTTAAGCCTTCAATCATAGCGTGGCTTTGGTGGGAAACCAGCCTACTCAGAAGCTAAGATATGACCTTATGTAGTTCAGTGCGTGCCTTCTAGCCTAATGTTTTATGTATGTATTGGCACCCGTGGCGTACATCTTACCATGTGACCGAGACCTCTCGCACGTGTAAGACCACGAACCTCTTCGTCTTTTTATAGCAGAGGTGAGGGGGCTCTGCTACTGAATTACGTAAGAAAAGAGACACTGTTGGCCTCGTTTCTCCACGACTATGGAAAATCTTGACACCAGATGTCGCGTAGCTTCAGGTTTGCCCGCAAGTGCAATGCCGCGATGCCGACCGTCGTTGCGGTCTGTTGGCCAAGCCAGCCGCGTGGTTTTGGGTCCTATCCGTGGTATTGTGCAGTGTCCTATACATCTGACCCCGTCCCCGGTGGCGTTGTGTCGTACCTTGCAGAGCTGCCCCCGCGGTACTTCGTCGTGTCTCGTAAATCTCCGTCCCGTCACGATCACCAGTACCACCCGCAGCGCGGCAATAGCACGGGACGTGGGCTTCGCTTGTGTGTACACAAAGCCCGCGTCAACGTCTGGTGTCCGCATGCGGGCGTCCGTGTCCAGGTGTCCACATCCGGGGTCCATGTCCAGGTATCCGTGTCCGGGTGTCCGTGTTCGGTGTTGATGTCCGGGTGTCCATGTCCAGGTGTCCGCATCCGGGTGTCCGTGTGGGTGTTGATGTCCGGGTGTCGGTGTTCGGATGTCCGTGTCCGGGTGTCCGTGTCCGGGTGTCCGTGTCCGGGTATCCGTGTCCGGGTGTCCGTGTCCGGGTGTTGATGTCCAGGGTCCGTGTCTGGATGTCCGTGCCCGGGTGATCGTGTCCAGGTGTCCGTATCCGGGTGTCCGTGTCTGGGTGTCCGTGTCCGGGTGTCGTGTCCGGGTGTCCGTGTCGGGTGTCCAGGTGACCGTGCGTCCACATCCCGAGCGTATCCAGGTGGCGGTCCAGACGGCAGACCCAACGGTCTCGTCTCTGTGCACCACTGTCCCCGCCGATCAATACCACCAAAGGATGGCAAACGAGCGGCCCCGGTCGCGCTGCCCCCATGGGGAGGTGACGGGCCGGTGCGCGACCTCAGCTGCCGACGGACGGCCGGGTCAGGACGCGCCCCACCGCGCCTCCCTCCATCACGGTGCTGAAGCTACCGACGCTGATCCACGTCGTGACGATAAGGCAGGCCAGACGGCCTCGCTCAGGAATGTACCCGATCCCTCGTACTGAGAACGTCTGCTGCTCCCAGGGACGGCTCCAGCGGAGAGGCCGTACACACATCACATTACTCATGGAGGGGGAGGGGCGATGACAACCGAAGCGCAACAAAAGGATGGGGGTTGAAGGGAGGGACAGCGTAACGTAAGGTGCAGGTGCAAATCGTGCTGAAACCTTTTTAAGCGTTGTAAAAGTTCTTTCCTGACCAGTTACACTTTATCCACTTGACCAGCCACACGTCCGTCTTTATTTCGCACCCCTAACTCAACTAGGCGTCAAACGAACGCTTCACGCTTTACGCTACGCTTTTGGGATGTAACGCATAACACAGCAAAACCAGGAAGCGTAACCCGGGTTTTTGCCGAGCGTAAACAGTGCTTGAACAGGGAAAGAAGGGCTAAAAAGGTCAAGAATGCGTAACGTAACTTATGGGGACGACACTCGAAAGCAAGACTGAACATTGACAATGCTAATGAGATGCTATCTTTTACGGATGATGTCGCATCACCAGTGCGTAAACATTAGGCACTGTGTTTCCACGTGCCGAAACGGTCTTAGCCTCAGCACAGTACTGGTGCATTCGGTTGGTATATCGCTGTGACACGGTGGAACTAGGTTAACAAAGATAGGTGTACGCAGCTGTACAACACAGCTGTACAGCCCCAATCAAGCGGCCCAGCACCGTCCCACGGTTCCCACGTAAGACCTGATAAAGGTCAGCCGGATTTTGGCGGCTCAATAGGCACTGCAATGATCGCACAAGATCATTGATGGCAGTCACTAAAGACAGCTTAAAGTCATCCATACGTAAAAAAGCGTTTGTTTGCTGTCATGCCTGCTGGATAAGCCTCTCCTAGACCGGGCGGGGGCGCACGACAGCGCTGAGTGACGGTTAGCCACAGCAGCCTATCGGGCAGGGCTGATGCCAGATTGGACAGCTGCACGTCATGACAAGAACCCGATAGCATTGAAACTCACCGACATTTATGTCATAGACACAACACCACTGTCCGTTTACGAGCCGATTGTACATTCGCCCAGTCTAAAAATACATTGATATATGGCGTCGCGGAGCGATATAGTCGGTTTTGATTCATTGCCGAATAAACAGGTGATGCCTGACCTTTTACCTCAAAGGAAATCTTACAAAAACCGACAGTTTTCCCCGCGACGTCCTATTATGACACGAGATTTCTTGCGCATGCCAAAATGACGCTTTCTCAGTACTCACTGGTACCACCAAAAATGTCTCATCAGATAAGTCGCTTGCACTCCCGGGAAAGTCACATATCACGGGCTGCACAAATGTCAGCTTTGGTACATCATTCAGACTAACCTCTGGAGCTGCAGCAGTCCGGAGATGAGCTCCAGTTGCAGCATCATGGTCCCGGGCAGGCATAGGTCACCTCATGCATGAGCCGCCGCTCAACCCTGCCGCCTCCCCGGGGGTTTGCCCAATGCGCGCCTTACACCGGGTCGCCATAGCACGACAAGCCACCGAACGTCATTGGCAGATCTGTCCGCCCGCTCTCGTTACGACCAGGCGAATGAGTTGAGCGGCGAGTTGGCCGCCGATCGGCGACGAGGCGAGCTCATCACGCGGCAGCACGCGCAAAGTTGGTCGCCGCCGGCCGGCCCGGTCGGCAGTTGGACGGCGAGTTGAAGTAGCCAGTTGGCCACCGTTCCCCGCCGATGAATACTGTATTGAGCGAACGAAGGTCGCCGTGAGACGGCCCGCAGCTCAGGCGGTGAACAGCCAGGTACGTGCGGAGTCGGCGCGGCCCGGCGCCCGCGCCGGCTCGGGGGTCAAGGCGGCGACCTGTGCGGACAGCGCCGCCGAACGTGCCGTTGCCACGCGGCGCCGTTTCAAGCTGCACGACGCCCGGTTCCGGGACACCGGACGGCCACTCACGTTGTAATCGGGGCCGGTATTCGGCACGGCGCCGTTGCCGCGAGGCCGGTTGCAGCGCCGGCCGCCGCCGCGTGGGTCAGCTGGGCCGCCGCCGCGTGTCCGCTGCCCACTGCCGCGTGTCCGCTGACCGCCGCCGCGTGTCCGCCGCGCGTGTCCGCCGCCGAGCCGCGTGTTCGCTGATCGCCACCGTGTGTCCACTAACCGCCGCCGCGTGTTCGCTGACCGCCGCCGCGTGTCCGCCAGCCGCCGCCGCGTGTCCGCCAGCCGCCGCCACGTGTCCGCTAACTGCTGACCGAGTCTGGTGCTAGCGGGCCATATCACGCTGGGTGGAAACGCCTAAGACTCCCTGACTGGGTGAAGAACCCTCAGCGTCGTTTAGCTGTCAAGATATGGGATCGCATTTACGTCAGCCCTTTTAACGGCTCTTGCCGTTCAAGACTCCTCCAACTCAACGGGCACCATGACGCCATGATGCATCTTCAACCGAATGAGGCGAGGACCGCCGCAGTGGCCGGGCTCGTCACGTTAGCCGCCACACCTTTAGGTGGCTGGCGTAACATTCTGATTTCTAATTCCGACGCCGTTTTCCAATCTAAACCAGTGACTGTATCCAAGCCAGCACCACCCCATGAGTCTTCTGCATCCGAACTGAAGCGTTCAAACCCCAGCTAGTATTTGTATCTGAACGAGTGCGCGCTTCCAAGTGGCAATACATGCGTTTTCGTATGCGTGTATGAGTTACCAGTTACGTACAAACCCTTTCATTTTCGGTCAGGGTTAACGATCTTAAAAAATGAAAGTTGCCAAAAATACTGCATCTGGCCGCCTGTTTACGCTGAGCCAGTTGTCTGTGTTGAGTCTCCGTAGCTCCCAGACTACTGATACTTCATCCCATACTGTACGGACAAGGCCATCGGGACCGTAAACCAGCCAGAGGCTGCTTGAGAGCCTACATATCGGAAGTAACGATGTGGATGCGGTCTGGGTCTCCATCGACGGCCGCCGTCGGTAGGATCTCTGCTTGTCATCTGCCTGCCATGAGCGGATCTAACAGGGGTTAGCCAGCCACGGACCGTCTCAAGACGGTGGAAACATTTGATCTTGAATTTGTCATTTTGCTTCATCGCAGTGCGCAGCGCTTCATCGGCTGCCCGATCGAGCACTACAAGTCATCGACTGTCTCGACCCCCAACTGAACCTTTCAGGTCATCGACTGCCCCCTCCGAGCCTTCAGGTCATCGACTGCCCCTTCCGAGTCTTCAGGTCATCGGCCGCCCCGACCGAACCTTCAGGTTGTCGGCTGCCCCGTCCAAGCCTTCAGGTCATTGGCTGCCCCGGCCAAACCTTCAGGTCATCGGCTGCCCTGTCCGAACCTTTAGGTCATGGGCTGCCCTGTCCAAACCTTCAGGTCATTGGCCGCCCCGTCCGAACCTCCAGGCCATCAGCTGCCACGTCCGAACCTTCAGGTCATCAGCTGCCCTGTCCAAACCTTCAAGTCGTCGACTGCCCCGTCCGAACCTTCAGGTCATCGGCTGTCACGTCCGAACCTTCAGATCATCGGCTGCCCCCTCCAAAACTTCAGGTCGTCGGCTGCCCCGTCTGAACCTTCAGGCCATCGGCTGCCCCGTCCGAACCTTCAGGTCATCGGCTGCCCCAGCCGATGACCTGCAGCCGAACCATGCAGGCTATCGGCCGCGTTCGATGGGCTCAACGTCGGATTGAAAAGTCGATCGGGCTTATGGGCGGCCGGGGACGACCGTGACAGATGTGGTCAGGTGCCAGGTACAGTAGCGGTACTCCAGCTCTGATAAGACCCGCCCACTGGTCTCGTTCCGGACTAGAGTGGACTCTCCAGCCGACACGTTACGTAGCGGCAGGAGGCCTCGGTTCAGCCGTCTCCTGGGTAAGCCCTCGGGTGGGGGCTTCGAGGCAGAAGTGCGACAGATTTCTGATCAATAGCTGGCTGCTTGTTGTGGGTTCAATCCGCCAGTAAGCTAATCCCACAGTAAGTGCTCACAGATCGGCACTTATTGTAGATTATAGCTGCGATAGGTGGAAAAAGCACGAACACTGGAACTCATTCAAGAAAAGGCCTGGTGAAAGCGTTGCACATAAATTAAAATGCAATAGCACTGTTGTCGAAAGGCCATGTCTGTCGTGTTAGCTTCCGCGTGGGTTTTGTTTTTGCATGTAGTGTAACCGATATCATTCGTAATGTTTTCCGGTTACACATGGTTCACACCTCATGCTCTGCATGCACATGGCAAGTGGAAATGCAATGAATCTATAATCCCAGGAATCCATATAATGCGAGCACGATTTTGTTATCACGCAGGGTGTTCCTCGCATCCTCGGCGCACATCTGTTTCCGTACGGATACTTCTTGCGTGCTTTGAGTGCATGCTTTTTGTTGGCCTTGGAGTAGCTCGGACTGCAGCGAGTGCATGGGGCTCCGGGATGCATCGCGATTGATGACTGATTTGATGTCGCGATCGATGGTTGATCTGATCGCATTTTAAGACTGGTCGCATCGACTGGTTTCACCACAGCCGTCCCACCGCCGCCACACGCGGCAAGCGCCCAGCGCCTATCCCCGGCGAGCCGTCCTTCACGCGAGTGCCGCGTGGCGGCGCCACCTGCAGCCCCGCTCTACGCCCGTCTGTCACGATCAGCTCGATGCACGGGACGTCCCTGTGCCGCTGCCGAAGACAGCAGCAATTAGCAGAAGACGCAGCCTCGGCAGGCGGGACTGTCGTTAGTTAGCCGCACTCAGACTGCTGCATGTGCACAGACTCAAAACGACAGTCCGATGGTCTGCACCTTCTGCTTGGGCAGAACGCTGCAGGATCACCGTCGCCCGACAATACATTATTCCGGCGGCACGGTGCGCTGCGATCTTTATCTGCGCCTGTGTAGATACTACAAGCTGACTACATTGCATTATAACAGTGTCGATTTTCATTGTATACACACACACACACACACACACACACACAACACACACACACACACACACACACACACACACACACACACACACACACACACACACACACACACACACACGCACACACACACACACACATATATATATATATATATATATATATATATATATATATATATATATATATATATATATATATATATATATATAGACGTGCATTCTTCCTAGCAGTAAGACAATACGTTTTCTAAAAAACTATAAATAGTGTTCGTGAGTTAGACTTCCACTGGTGAAAGGTAAGAAGAGCAAAAGGAGTGGCTGCGAGCTCAGATCGATCAAAAGTTACGGATGTTCATCGCGATTTTGTGATGTGTTGCTCAATGCACAGCATAGTACACCTAACTTTGAATTTAGCCAAAGCTGGGAAACTCTTACCTTCGCTCCACTCGCGGTTAAGCCCATGAAGAAAAAGGTTATGTGGGCACATGTTTATTTGTAAAGGATGCTATTCCTTGTTATTTATGCAAATAGAAGTGACGGATATGGTTCGATGCAAATGCGGTGAGCGCGTATGACCCCACCCATGTCGCCATTAACCATTTAGGTCAGCAGAAGTAGGTGACAAGTCATAATAATGCACCACATCCATGATGTATAGATAAAGAGTAGACGGGCATTTCGTCTCCCACCCGATGATTTCATATCTCACTCGGGTTCTTACAATGGTACAAAACGTTCTTTTGTTCAGAGATATTCAACAAGAAGCCGAAAGCGATGCAATCACAAAAAATACCGGCCATGAGGCTTTAACTCTGAAATGTTCCTGACATTCATAGGCAATGGTTATCAACACAGTCAACCCTGCGCGTCTTATTTCAAGCCAGCCCCGTCGGCAGAGGCCTGAGCGCATCCCATCCACGCCATGCCGATCTCAGCTGATGCTGCGAGCCCGACATTACCACACTAATGCAATGCTCTTTGCCGGTGCAATCACTGCAACCATTAATTTCGTAAGCATGAGATACCACGTCGGGAGAGAGGATGGTGATTTATCACCATTGGCTAACAGGTGCGGTGGGATCTGACCCTGTTACGCTGCTCGCAGAGGCGGATCTGCTCATTCAATTTACTAAATTCGGTGATTCAATCACCACGGCCCCAGGCCAGAACTGAGCCTTAAATTAGAGTACACGATGGTTACAAAGTGGCGTCTTAACCCAGATAGGCAGCTTACCGCACGGGGCCGCGGTCTACTGCACACGGGGCCAGGATATGTGTTGTGACTAGGTCGCGTTCCTAAGGGCCGATATAGGCTGCTGTCCCCTCCCCCTCCTCGTCTGCTCGTGCCGAGGCCTGGTAATGATGTATCGCAGCCAATAATATGCGGCGGAGGAGAGGGCGGCAGGTCCAATGAGTCCCACAACAAGGAGAAAAAGCCGTACTCACTCGGACTATTGCCGCCTGCTGGACACTTATCGTGCCGGATAATGGGGACAAGCATACATCTACCCAGTCGCCATCGCTCGGGAGGGCAGTCTTGTCGTTCAGCTACTCTGAACCGACGTTATATGGGAAAGAACCAGTCAAATGAACACAGTCAGGAACAGAAATGGGCTTTAATCGTCGTGTTCATCTATGTATACATGGCTATAAAACCCTCATTAGCAAACGTGTTTTGCCTATAGTAAGGAGTCCCGTATTCCTCGTGTGCCGCGAAAGCCAAAAGATGTCGAGCCGGGTATGTCCTGGCATGCAAACGTGCCGGCGGCAGCCCACCAATGCCGCCTAAAAACGCGGACGGGGCGTAAACCATTTACGCCCATCACACGAGACATTACCCACTTATAATTGCATCACGCAATTTTCTGATAGCCGCTCATACAATGACTCATGGCATGCGCCAGGAATTCCTAAGTTTTGCTCAATGACTGAACGGTACAAACACATCCCACTTTAACAACACACATTCTCTTTTGGGTGATTGGTGCGAAGCTGCGTGTTTAGCACAACAACCCATGCTTAGGCTTACGCTTGCTTCTGAATTTGTGATTTACAGGACATAAAAGCGCATGTGCACGCACGTTTTTCTCCGAATGCTACCAGATGCAACCACAGCTGCTGGAGATACCCCTGTTGCCAGCTGTTTGCGTCTAACGCGCCGCGGCTAAACATGGCGCGCATAGCGCATCTTCAAACTCCCTTCCTCTTCATCGCTGCATGAAAAATTACGAAGCAAGCGCGTGTAAGATGCCGTCTGTGTTTTTTTCTGGACTCGGGTCGATGAATGCGTTCCAGTACCCACGCCCAAATCAGCAGTCCTGCGTCACGCACGTTAATTGACCTCGTTAAAACGTAATAGCAGACCACGCCATTTTAATTGAGTTCCATCTCGCGCGCAGTTGTGTGTTGTGCCAGTTAACTCTGCAGTGATGTTTTGTTTCTTTCTAAAATAAAATAAACGCGATGCACGGCGTCACACGCCCTTCTTTGGACCGCAAGGGAATGCAGGCGTCATAATAGCGCTCATGGGCCACGGCGCAGCTGGGGTTCAACCCATTGGTCATATTCTCTGAGCCCAGAACGATACGCCTCTGTTATGCGAGACGCCGGCTCCTGCCGCCAGCTTGCGGCCTGTCACGGAACCACTGCCGACCCCATCGGTTCAGAAAACAGCGATTGGGAGAGGCCCTACCTAGAGCAGCCCAAATCAGCCGTAGCTAACAAATAAGGTGTGAATTTGGCCAGCAGTACGACTGGGTCTGGCGTGCTCAGCGGAGCCTGTATCGGGCTTATGAGATCGGGTACGATTCGTGGCAGTAATGCGCGGCTACTGAATCGTCGATCGCGTGAGCTGCGGCCCAGCGCTTCACTGGCGCCGCCTGCACCCCGCCGCGCCTCCCTCTGAACTGCCAGCCAAGCGTCAGTCAGACGGCGTTGGGACGAGGGGCGTCAGGCGCACGCGAGTGGGACGCCACCCGGCGTCAATGTCACGAGCACCGCGCCGGTGTTGGGGGCGTCCGCACCGCCCAACTGCGCCGTGATCGCTCGACGTCGGCGCCGCACGAGCGTCTTGGCGTGCCGCGTGATGGTGGCTCACGTGACAGGCTCAGGGGGGGGGGGGGGGGGCGAGTTCAGCTGACTTGTTGTTCGAAAACTTTGAGTATTCAACCCACCATCTAGTTTCTCAACAGTTTGATATACATTCGTTGTTTACTATTTGGATCCATTATTTGTTCTCGTGAGTTTAATTGACAGAAATAATGCACCTTTCATAGATCGCTTTTTCATCCGGAAACTGCGAATTTGACGTAGATGGGGTTGTAATTTATTTGGGTATAATTTTGAGATGCCAACCTAACAAAAGATCGTAGAGGGCACATATTTAGACTTATGGTGGAATATCTGAACTGGCGCAAAGGTTCCCAATGCTGATTTGTTGAGAAATGTTGTCACTATTTGCACGGAAAACAAAACATGTTTATCTCTTGCCTGTTACAGTATGCACAGTTCACAAAAACGTCAGTCTTCCTTGTTCTTTTGCCCCCAAAGAAACTGTGCAGATGCGACAAACAGAACAAAACATAGTGTTCCATAATGTATTTCCTAATGCGTGATTCCCTAATTTGGTGTGTTTGTGCATATGGTAAATGACCAGCAGCGGTATCTATAACGGAGCTTCTACAGTAACTTCGTAAGATATCGGTCAGTTTCGGCTTGTTTTATTGCTTTGCACTGTGCTGCAAACACTGATGTCATTCGACTGGGATGATCGCTTATGGACTATCTCTGCAAGAACGGCTGGGAAAGGTTCAGGTGAAGTCAGCGGCTAGTCTGAAAAACGTGGCAAGCATGCAAACAAAATGTTTGGGTCGGACAGAATCCCACCCCAAACAGAATAATTTACATTTACTTTTTAGGGCAGATATTGTTGATGTTATTTAGCTCAGAACACATTATTTATTATCCAAACCCGGTCATTCTTGTAATCTTATCAGTTCTTCTATCCGAACGCATTAGGATGCCCTAAATATTCCATTTGAACAATATGTGCCCCCAAATGTTTATAAGCCGCCCAAAATTGTAGGTTGTGACACGACTCTGCCCCAAAGAGGTCTTATCAAAGTTTGTCGTGGTTTGTAGACTAGGTCAGGGCTAGCAAAAACGAGATAATGAGATCAAGGGTGCAGTTTGCCTATTCAATTGGGCGGACCCCCGCTCTTGGACTCCAAACCCTCTCCCCCAACACCAGGCTTGAAAAAGAAAATTTGATCAAACCCAGAGAGATTTATTCCTTAAAGAATGAAGCCTTATCCGGAGTAAAGTTTGTATTTAACTGCGTTGCAGTCCTTGGGTAGCATGTGATTTTTGGAGTGTCGAAAGCCTAAAGAATGCTAATTACAAACATTAGTCTGCCAAACTGTGCCTATGTGTATACTGTTTGTGATGTAAAAGCTAAATACCTATGGCTTGAGTGCATGTCGCCAGATTTTGTCATTGCTCTCTGAGCACTACGCCAGTGCCAATATGCGTGTGGTAATGACTTCAGCAACATATATCAGTGCCTTGTAGTTTCAGCAATAAGTGCTGAAGGAAGGACAAAGGTGTAGGTAGATAATGAGCAGCATTTGGTGACTATATTTTCTAGTCATCATACTGGTGGAAAATATGTGTTGCAACATCACCCACCAAACCACTCCGATAGATCTCTGCAGCTTTAGATCTAACCCTTCCCAGCACTCGACCTGCTCTAACTCATGGTAATTGCTATCTAATGCAAAAATTGTGGACACGAATAGGCCACTTACAGGTTTTACATGACATCATATCATTTTTGCATTTTGAAAGATGACCCCGAAATAAAGACTTCCAGATTGCAAGGGATCGATGCCTCAAATCTGCTATTTAACCATAATTTTATTACATTTTGTTTAAGTTAACGATTACATTTTGATAATGGATAAGATCATAATCATTCTTGGTGATTTGTTTATATCAAGATATTTGCTTAGTGATGTCCTATTTTTATCACGATGTTTTGATCAAAATGTGGCATTTTGGGATTGCTTGCCAAAAATGGCCGCTGGAGACTTCTGCACAATATTGTTTGGTGTGTCTTGATTAGATTGCTGTAACGGTAGCATGAAGTTAAATGTTGTGTGCATATGCAGTATAAAATAAGCATTTTGTGTTGTGGAATGTTGGGTGCTCATGTACTGAAATTGAGTGCAAGAATTTGGAGAAAACATTGTGTGATTTTCCTCGTTATTTCTGCCATGACTACTTGCTGCGCTTCCGACCACGGCTCTGAAACTGAGGGTGATATTGATTTCACATTTTGTTCCACACAGCAGGGATCCGAGCCAGGAACCAGCCCACTCGCCCTCCGCTGAGATAGCTGTACCGTGCTGAAGAGGAGCAGCCGGCGCCTGCACCTGCCGCGTTGCAGCCAAGTGAAAACCATCCGGACGCGATATCTCCTAGAACTTCTGCACTCCCGACGCACGTCTCGTGGCGGCGCTCGATGCCACCGTTGGCTGTACTCGGTGACTTGGTTCCGTTGAGCAGCGCAGTGGACTGTTGCGCTGAAACTTCTGTGCCGACACGCCGGGCGAGCTGGCTCCGCCTGACGTGAATGTGATTGGGCTGGCTTGCTACGCTTTTTAGCGCCCTGATAGGAATCATCAACGATGATGAAATACAAATGAGTGTGAGTCATCTCTTGTTGGCCGTTCCACTGAATGGCATCATCTGGAGATGGCGGCACGCTTTTCATGCTTGTAAATCCATAGATGTTTTCCATTTTCCACTTCTCCGCTATTAAGTGCAATTGAGCAAACTTTGGCATTCAACAGGCTGCCTGGCAACAAAATTAAATCAACTCACGATGACATCAATGCTCAGCAATCAAATAAATTCAAGAGTTACAGGATGCGTTGCTGGTTTCTTCATTTTTTACCTCAAATCCAATTGAACGTATGCTAACACAACGCGTGTGTTAGAGTTACTAGAAGCTAACTCTTCTGCCTGCTGCGCTACGTGGGCTAATATCTGACATTTGTAACCTAGAGATGGATAGTCTTTCGCTAGTGATCGTGCTTATGATTAAACCACTTCATCTCTTTAGATGGGCTTCTAGCTGACTTATGAGCTTAGAAATCAGTATTTCATGCAAAGCTTTTTCGTACCATGTTTATAAGCGTTGACCTGAATTCAAAAGAGACAGCTGTTCCTATTTTTTAGTCTCCAGTCATGCAGTGCATTTCTCCAGCCTCGTAACTTGAAAAGAGGAAGCTGGATTACTTGTGCATGCAGCCCAGTAGTCGTCGAGACATAAGCATAGGTTGTGAAAGATATAAATAGTGTCATTTTTATCTAGATCCAACCTTGGGGTAATTAGCCGCGAGGAGACGAATAGTGACAGTTCGAATTAGGCTAAGCCTTGGGAAGATTGGCCAGATGACGCTCGATGCCCAACCGTATCTAGAAGAACGGTGGGCAGTCATGTGGGGTGCGCGCCGCCCTGGGCAGCCGCCAGCTGTTGACCGTACCAGCGCGGTGCCGCGTCCGGACGCCTTCGCGTGGCCCGCGGCGGCGTGAGGTCGGGCTGGGGCCGGTCTCGAAAAGGGGCGTCCGTCAGGGGCGTCCGTCAGGGGCGCGGCGGCGAGACTCCGACACCGGCTGTTCGGTCCTGTGCCATCGCGACACTCCTCCACCGACTTAAACATGCAGCGGAATGCTAGCCAGCGGTGACGTGAATGGGCTGGCCGTCTCGGAGCAAGGATTAGGGGCTCAGGCTGCGGCGATGCCGGCGGCAGGGCGTCTGGAGGGGGTGGGGAGGGGCAGCCACGCGATGCGACGCAGGCGCCTTGTGGTGCCGATACGCCATGCTCGCGAACATGCCAGTACAGGTGAGGGCTGATTCAGCCGTCATTGTGATACGCCACCTTCTGGCCGCCCAGGCGAGCGGAAGCCAAGGCACGTGTTCCAGTCGGCGGGTACTCGACCCAGTACCAGTACTTCATACGTGGCATACCGGCGGCAAGTACGCGCACTACAACTGATCGCCGGGAGCTTGCCGGTAGCAGCCCCGGCAGGATAGCGCACCATCCTGTCGTACTGGGGTCGCTCAGTTCTCAGGTGCAGTAAGCCAAACCTGGGGGGAAATTACCTCTGCCCAATGAGCTGCCGCATTTAGCGGGTTTGGTCTAAGCACAGTCTGAGCGCCTAGTTAGAGTTTGTTTGACGACTTTAGCTGTAAAAGTGTGTGTCTGAGCGGAGCGGCGAGCCGTGCCAGCCGCTGCTGGGGACGACGGGCTGGGCACCGCCCACGGGTCAGCCCCTGCTGGGGACGGCGGGCCCGGCACCTGCCCCGGGGCGAACCGCTGCTGAGGACGCTGGACTCGGCCGCTGCCCGGCGCCCATTGTGGTGCAGCTGGCAGGCGGCAGGCCGCACGGCGCGGCCGCTCCGTTTGTGTTGGCAGGTCAGCAGAGGCGGCCCGCCGCGCGTCAGGCAGCGCCGTCGACCGAGCCCGACCGCTCCAACGCGCCCTCATAGTGCCGGACTGGAGCCACCGGCCGCCGCCTCCGCCCGCCGGGGTCCGATCGGCTCTGGCCGTCCGCGCTCGTCGGCCGACGGACCCGGCCGCGCGCGCCGCCGCCACGTCCCACCGGCCCGGGATTACCGACCGCCGCGTCCCACCGGCACGGTCGCATCACTCCTCACGTCGGTTTCCATGCCACGAAATCCCGCTGCACGGATCGCGGACACTGTCATCTCGCTCCTGTCGCGGAGCACTTCGCAGCTACATCACAGCTTGCAGCGGGCTGATTAACCGAAGGGAGCGGCTCGACAACGGCGCGGCGAAATGTGAATGCATTTATCGGACAGGTTTATGGTGCGGTCCCCGCGTCGCCCCAATGGGCTTCTGCTGACCCTACGGCTTAAGGCGCACCCATTTCGCCGTCAACGACCACGAATGACCCGTAATGCAACTCACCTGTCTCCGTTTGCATGGGCCTGCAAAGCCGACCATCGCTGTCAAACACGTGCGGCGGCCCACGCACGGCGACTGGAGGCGTAGGGAGCCGGCTGGACTTAGCCCCCGATCCGGGCTACGCCGTCCATATATGAGCCGCGGGCAGCCGAGAGACACGTGTTCCGAGCACTGGATCCTGCGACTCAGAAGAGCGCCCCAGCAGCAGTAGTCACACCAGGACCGCAAGTGTTGTGTTGCGCAGTCACACCAGGTTTGCATGTGTTGTGCATGTAATCACGCTGGACCCGCGTGCGTCGTGTCCGTGGAACACACCAGCCCCGAATGCGCTATCGATGGGACCACAGCGGGTCCAGAAGCCCGGTGTCCGTGGCGAGGCAGTGGTCGCAGGCGTTGTGATCAGCCTCCATTTGAGCGGCCGCAGACGGGCGGCGCTCTGCCGCTGGCTCGTTGGGCGCCTAACTAGGTGCAGATTGCCCTCGAGCAGGGTAACGATCCCGCCTGAACGGAGCGCGGCCGTCGCCAGGCGTCGGCCTGCGCGCCGGCCGCGGCGCGGGCCGAGCGGCCGCGGAGCGGGGTCTGAAGTGGAGCCGCCGCCCGGCCGCCGGTGCCTGGCACGGCGTCCGCCGCCGGCGTCTGATCACCATCGCCGCGCTGCAGGAGCTCGTCAATTCGCCGCCGGCCGCCGGGCGCTCGGGGAATGCGCTAATACCGGCTTAGACGCTAAGTCCGCCCCTGACACCGGCATCGGCGGCGATCTTCATCCCGCTCCCGGAAGCGTGGTGGCCTCCGCCGGCCACGAGCGCCCGTCGCTCCCGGCCGCGGCCGCGCATGGCCCCGCTGGGAGCGGGCCATGTTGGCAGGGGGGGGGGGGGGGGGGCTGTGACGACGGGGCGGGTCAGACGGGGGTCGGGGCTGGCAGGAGGGGAGGGGTGAGCAGGAGTGGCAGGAACAACACGCCTGCAACATCGGCCAGCCAGGCCACTGCTGGCAGCAGAGGTGCACTGTGATGTTGGCCACCTGCACCGTCCACGCATTATCAAACTCATGACATTTATAAGGTGTTTGAAAATAAAGGCTGACACTGAGAAATTAGGGGTAGACATTTGTATACAAAGAGATCGACGGGATTCGATGTTCTTTTACGCCATGAAAGAAAGTGTGCGCACATGCGGCTCGCTGAACTGGATTTTCCGTAGAAGAAAATTCAGTTGTGCCGTCCCCCCTCTCTCCAAACCCGAAACCTCGCATTCGTCACTGGCTGACAGGACCTGTCACTGGAAACAATTCAAACGGGTCAGAAGCTCGTCTTCTTAAAGCGCTGCCTTCATGTGTGCAGATGATTCGCTCCCTTGTCAAACAAGACTTGATACAATGCCAACTGGCCCGCATATTTTTTCAGGTGCATGGAAGTCAAGCTAGACACATGAGTGAACTAAAAACCGCGCTGGATTGATGAGTATATAACAGAAGCTATGCAAAGCCGTAGCATATTTTGCAAGGTGCGCATCGGTGTTGGGCGTCAAGTCGGTCAAACTGTTCAATGCTTCGTGTTGCAACACTGCTCAGTACTTCACCCACGGTTACTAGCGTCGTTACCAGCTCTTTGTTCCGAGTTTGTATAATACCTTCCGAACCATTCCAGGCTGTTCCAACAATTTATTACATTTGGTCAGACCACTGAGCTATGAAATCGGCGAAAGATTGCATGATGGTATTGGTCTCCATATGCCATGGCTTGCAGTTGCTGCATCACTTTGCATTATTTTGATTTAATTCGTTCCGTGGTTTGGCTTCTTGCCAGCTGGGATATCCACCATTCTTTTCTCATTCATGCTCCATTCTGTATCCTCGCCCTGCTTTCTTGGGGCAAGCTGCATACACCAGCCATAGATGGTGAAGTGCCTGGTTTTGGTGGCCCTATCCAAGCGTCCAAAAATAACCCGAAGAGGGGTCCGAGGGCGCGCTTAAGTCTCGACAGAGAATCCTATGTGCATGCGGTCTTGCCGCACCACTATCCACTTTCCTTCCCCCATGGCCTTGAAAAGGTCACGGGTGGTCAAAAGGGGTCTGACCCAGATCAAACAAAACCAAAGATAGTTAGGGCTAGTCGCGCCATACGAAGTCAAACCAGGGCATGAACAGCGGCCAAGTGAGACAACCTCATAGGTGTAAAACCAATCTGTTCATGTGTCCTTTAGTCATATGAACTGAGGCGGCGCCGCGGATTTTGTATTCTCACGGGGGACCATCTGGGCAGTGACTGTTAAATTCAAGACAAGGGAGAGAGCACCGGGAGAACGTGCTCCCTTGCTAAATTTTTGCAGGCGTTAGTGTATCCATGCAAAGAACTGTCGACAACTAAGAACAACAAAAAATAAATAGGGACCTTCTCATCAATATGGAGGTCTTCTTGGCCCATCGAACGGCCTCCTTGTCCAGAAACAAGTCTTTTTCTGCTAGAAAAGGGCCTAAATTAGATTTGCGATCATTACAGATTTAATTGACCTTGGGTAGGATAAGCAGGTCAAACCGAGGTTAAACCAACCTGCTCCTTTACTGAACAGCTTGCTTCATGGGGTAGTTTCTGAGACTCATAAAAGCTGCATGACACCAAGCCTTCATGCAACGCTGTGAGCCCGGTGCTAAATCTTCATAAATGTTGCGGGGAGACCTGAGCCCCCCCCCCCCGAAACCTTCCTCCCATGACGCGATAGTTTCCGCACCTCACTTATTATGCTGTTAAAGGTCAGTGTGGAGGTGCCCAAGCGGATAAAATTTTACAGTTAATCACTGCTTTCATTTGGCGCACGCTAATGTCGTGCATTCTCGTCGGCATTTTTAGTTTTGGGCGTTGCTGTTCTTGCCCGGAGGAAGGGAGGGGAACTGGGCCCCTCTCCTTATGATTTTGCATGTGCCTTGACCACACCTGCTGTATTATTGATTCAATTCCAATGACCGCAGTTTGGCCCCAAACCGGGGCAGCAAATTAGGGGCCAGAGGGATATGGAACTCCGGGCAGCATTTATCCCCAGCCTACTGGCGTGCATTGAAAAATTCGAAATTAAAATGGCGTCGGCGTTGGCGTCCCCTTATTTCTCGGTGATCTCATGGCCGCCGGTGTACTGTAAGCATTTTCTTTGACTGCACTCAGTTTTGGATTTTTAAATGGTGGATATTGAGACTGACTAGTGAGTGTTGGGACCGGCTACTGCATTGGCTGTTGTGAGACCGGCTGGTGCGCTGGATCTCATGGGATCGGCTGCTGCGCCACGCCTCATGTGATCCGCTGCTGCGCTACATCTCATGGGATCGACTGCTGCATTGGCTCCTGTGAGACCAGCTGCTGCGTTGCATCTCATGTGATCGGCTGCTGCGCAACATTTCATGGGATCGACTGCTGCATTGGCTACTGTGAGACTGGCTGCTGCGCTACATCTCATGGGATCAGCTGCTGCATTGGCTCCCGTGAGACCGGCTGCTGCGCTACATCTCATGGGATCGGCTGCCGCATTGGCTCCCGTGAGACCAGCTGGTGCGCTACATCTCATGGGACCTGCTGCCGCATTGGCTCCCGTAAGACCAGCTGCTGCGCTGCATCTCATGGGGCCGGTGACCACGCTGGCTCCAGCAGCGAGGCCAGGGAATCAGCTGGCTGCGGTGGTACTGGCGGATGCACTGGTACCTGTAAGGTCAGGCGCTGCCCAGGATCTTTTGGCTTGTGCGAGGCTCGGGTTAATACTTCGATGTAGTCCCGATTTACGCTGCCAGAACACATGCAGACATAACTAAGACAAAAACCGCGCACTGCGACTTGAGGCGCATTATTCACATGGTGACAGCATATTGTAATACAAAAGTATGATGTTTAGATTACACGGTTCACGCTTGCGATTACACCGCGGCTGCGGTGTAGATTGCACGGTTCACGCTTGCGATTACAACGCGGCCGCGGTGCACGCCACACCGCATTACCATCGCTTGCAATTCATCGTTATCCGGTGCAATATGTTATCAGATCGCCATTCAAAAGATATTTGCAGGTTTATCCCGACTAATTCTGACTTGCGTCCATGCCACAGGACCGTCAAATCTTTATTTCCAAGTCCCCGTCACGTTTCTTTAGGCTGACTTGTGGTCTGAGTTGTCATTTCTCTAACCTAATTGAGTCCATTTTTGGGTCAGAATTGTTCTTTCTAATTACAACCAATCAAATCATCTCTTCTGTGAAATCCAGCAAGTGCGCACGGATCGAGTTCGTGCATCGTTCCAAATGGCCTCATCGACCGACTACATGAGCGGAACGCACAATTAAGTCTAAAAAGTTCTGAACACTTAGCGTCAGCGTTTGAACGCTGTTTCTCAGTGTCCCCTCCCATCAACTTTATCGAATGTGCAGTTACATTGGTGGTTTTGTTTTGCGACGGTTCTGGTTTGTGAAACGCACGCGTTCATCGGCCGAAACCAATGCTATGTTGGTTACGTCGTGGACGTTATCGTTAAACCATGCTCCGGCAGCCAATGCATGTGAGGTTAGTTTAATGCGATGCACAATGCCCCTTTTTACTTACCACATACCGAGTATAACCGTTTCCGGTCTAGTGGCATTAGGTCACTATGACACACACGTCAGTTTGGTCATCGCTATCTACCGTCTTAAAGGCACTAAAAATAAAGTCTGCATAGACATTCCATCCTCAGGAGTGAAAAGCTTCTTGATTCACAAAACATGATCTGTGACAACAGTTGGTATATTTGCAAGCTACCTGGCGAACAAATTGCGAAAAGGGAAGCAAATTATAACAGAGCATCCCAGTAAGACAGCATTCAAAGCTTAGCACTAGTCTGTTCTCGCAAATACTCGCAACATGAGGCTATATAGAGCACGTGCTGCAACATTGATGTTTCTCTGCACGAGCAAGTTGAGCCACAACATGTTGCCAAACATAGAAGGACAAAAGACATAAAAAACATAAAAAACATGCTAACGGTCGAATTTGTCTGAAAATCGAGTATGTTCAGACATATACGCTCCTATGTAGGCAGTAGACCACGACCTTTAGTTACACGAAATCAAAACAGGTATGCTCATTTTTTAATATGCGCACAATGGCATGTAGTTGTATGTACTTTGAGCAAAGATATCCTGTATAGCTCTGTTATTATGACGGCATCGCCCGCCATCCGCACCGTCCGTTGGTAGCCGTGCAGTGTTCCTAAAAGCATCGCTCCCCACGAACAGGAAATCTAAGGAACAACTTTCGGTGTCAAAACACGCGCAATATATGCATCAGAGGCTACAGAAAATTCGGCGCGATTGCACGACATGCCGGAGAGGTGTCTCTCCAGGAAATCTTAAGGATTTGGGCGCGGGGTAATGCCTTAAGAATATTCAGCGCTTTGCTCTGTTTTTTATGACTCCGCCGTGCGTGGCCATTAGATCCTTGATGAGTAGCTGGAACATATTATGCACTGTGCCTGAATATCCCCATAACGGGTTAACGAAGAAACGCTATGGGCGGTTATCATGTGCACGCTGCCCAAATGCTACTTTAAAAGGTGGCGATTTCGGTCCGTTAGCGGCGCTGAAACCAGACTCGTTGCTAAACACTAAACAAGGTCGTCATATAACGAAATGGACGCAGCGCCCGAAGTCCGAAATAATCAACTAATTTCGTTAAGCACGGCTCGTTACGCGGACCCGCCATCCATGTAACCCAGGCCATGTAATTGGCTGTCCAGCGCTGGATTTCTGGTTGGTGGCTCTGGACTGAGAAATAGCTATTTCTCAGTCTTTCTCAGCCTTGAGTTTTGGGGATTGTGGAAAACTGTGAAACTTCACCCCAGTTACTGCAGTTATAGGCACAGACTTCTCAGCAGCACATGTGGTCACACTTAAGTTAATCATGTATCAAGGTCGCAGTCCAAGGTTAAATTCTTAAGACATTTCTTCGGGACATTTGAACGCTTCTGCGACGCATTTTGTTCAGAAGGGTATATCATGGTCTGCAATCATCGGGCCCTGATGAGCATAGTACATAGGAAGATGCCCTACGTCACGCGCACCGCACCAGGCCTGGAGCCAGGGTAAAGTGCCGTGACAATGGGAGCTGAAACCTTAGTCTGTATGTCTATGTTGGTCTAGTTATATCCGAGCCATATTTGAACATATCTGTCATATTTCAACCATCTAAGCACAAAGCGGGAGAGCGTAGGCAGAATTATAGCTACCAGACACGTGAGCAATAGCTGTTACTCGTTCAAAACCGTTGAAGGCTAAGGTCAAACAGATGAGCTTCGTGGTGAATAAGCCGTTAGATCGATTTTGGCGCTGTTTTCGACGGTTCAGTCCTGCTGACAGCGCAACCCAATACCCCTGAACCCCGCTGCCAGACACGTGGTCGCCGGTTTGCGTGTGAAACTCATAACCGGCTCCCGCCGCCCCGTCACCGCGCTGGGGTGGCCGACCTGAGCTCCGCCACGCGCCGCCGCGGGCGTAGGCCTACCTGGCGCGGGAAATATGCGTTGGGATGCATTTCAAGCCTTAAATCAGTCATAGTTAAAAGCAATCTCTGCAAATCGTGGTACAGGTATCCTTCATGGTCGTAACTATAAGACACCTTTTCATGTTTTCATAATTTTTAGTCTCTAACCAAAAAACGTTGAGTGTAATTTCTATTGATATCCTTATCATTTGACGTACCAAGATCGAAATGAGCAATATTCAAACGACACGAGAAGGTATCTAAACAATAGACCAATGGGCTCACATTTTTTTGTTGACAGACTGAAATATGTTCTTTCCTCGGCTTGTGTCGACTTGGCTACGGCTTTGTGCATTTGTCAAAAATCCGCAAACTGGACGAGACTCTGACGTCAATCACGCTTGGTTTGTTATGGTCTCATGGTCATTATGTTGGCACAGGACGAAAAGCTCATCAACTGACAGCTAGCGAAAAAGTGCAGTGATACCACAAGGCGTTTTTGAATTATCATGACAGACAGGGGCAGATTTGATCTCCAATCCAGTCAATGCCAGAGTAAGATAACACAGTTTGTGACATTAAAGGAGTGTACAACTGATAGCGAAGTGGTGGAGAGTAATTTTCAAGGAGGATTCAACCCTGTAAAAACACTTTCTCCAACCCTGGTGCTGCCCCAGTGTGTTGTGACATAGTGCATGGGGGTTTGGCATGCGCCATGTATGCCCGCTAATGCCGCCGCCGACCATGCTGCTCTCGTCTTCCTCCTTACATGCGACGCCTTAGGTTTAAACCGAACCGATGTGCTCACCAACCATAAGCCCGCTGCGCCAGCCACTCATGCGGTAAGAGCCACGTCCTAACAACCGGGGCTTTTATCATAACCAGCAAATGATACTTTAGTGCAAATGAACGTTCCCAAATGTTGATGATTTTGATGCCTCATTGCATCTTACTCATCTTTTTGTAGCGTGGTTTACTGCATTTACAGTTGCATGGCGGCAGTTTCTAATATTCACGCATGTAGTTCGTGGCGAGAGAGATGATCCGGCTTTTTGGAAATGTTGGTTCCAATGACGTACGACCAGCAGACAGACCTAAGGCATAGTTTGCAAGTGCTTTGTATCTTACTACCAAAGGTCACCAGTGCAAACCATACGAATATTTAAGGCAATGCCCCACCTTTATATGATGTTTTGAGCTGAAATAGCCATTGTGAAGATCTTGCGGTGCTGTTCACAATCCCACCCTTCATAAGCCCTCAGCCCCTCTAGTCTGAGCTACACGCCCGCGAGAGGTATATCGGGGAGAATATTTCAAAGTCACCTTGACATTCATGACGTCATAATAGCGTCATTTAAATCCTGCCATTCCATAAATCATGTAGCGATCAAGGCCAATGAAATGTAATTGTCGAGGCGTTCACATCCGGTTTTCGTGACCGCGATTTCCAGATATAACGATCGTCAATTGGTTTTAAAGAAATGTTGCACAACGTACGATGACATGTTAAGATCAGGACGCATTAAGGAGTACACTTACCAAACAGAGAATTGTGCTGTTTAGAGCAATGTTTTCAGCTTACGAAGTATCCCAAGGGTTATAAACGAACGTTGAGTTTCATCATATCTGATATTTGCTTCGATATCTTCAAATGTGAAACAATTCCTTGAAGTGTTTTCAAAACTTGCAACGCCGATCACGTATGCCCACGACAGTTCGAGTCTACTTAAATCAGCCTGAAGACCCGGCAAAATTGCATTAAGATCGTAAATGCGGATTAAGACAGCTGCATCTAGATCTCGCGGCAAACTTTTAGCTTTACGGTGTTTGTCCACTGAGCTGGGGGGTCACAGCAGATCAGCGTATCTGTGTAAGTGCATTTGGTGGAGGAAACAAGAGCGAGTAGAGAAGCAGACGATGACCTAGCCCTCGAAAAGAACCAGGAGAAGGGAGTGGGGAGGCGGGAGAGAAGCGGCAGAGACGCACCATCAAACACACACACACACAACACACCACACACACACCACACACACACACAACACACACACAACACCACACACACCACACCCCACACACACCCACCACACCCACCACACCACCCCACACCACACCCACACACCCACACCAACCCCACCCCACACCCACACCCACACACACACACACACACACAACACCACACACCAACATATTATATATTATTATACTATATAATATTATATATATATATATATATATATATATATATATATATGTAGATATAGTATGTAGTGGTGTGTGTTGGCTTATGTATGTATGTATGTTTCCATTATTCGGCTAATGTACATTTTCAGGCTCCCTCGAATGTCACAATCAGCCGTATTGAGTCTTCTGTCGGTTCTCAAAATACCGTCAACAATTATTCTTCCATTGAGTTATAACACCTCATTGCCCGCATGTCATGCCCTATAAAAAGAGACGAAGAGTGTTTGCGTTGCTGAGCCACCGGCGGAATGCGCGCGCTGATGACATTCATTTATTTCATGCAGGCCGACACTGGATATAGATCAGGTCATAACTAGTGAATGAAAGCCTGCGGACCTGAAGGGTGGTTTTCCCCATTGTATGCTAGCTCTATTCAGCGACCGCGCGACCAAACCAGGGCCGTGTTGCCACGGGCGCCAGGCGTCTGCCTTCGGCGAGGTCACGTGACTGCTGAGCGGCGCGAACCCGACCGCCGGTGGCCCAACATGCGCGGTGCTAATGGCAGATTGTTTTCCGCTCTTTTGCGAGCTATTATGCTGATCATGTGTGGCGATATATACTCGAGGTCAGCAACATTCAAAGCAAGCACTTACACAATGGGACTTCAAGTATACGCTGCATGCAGCGAAATGGAGTCATTCGTGGAGAACGGCGTTCGCAATGGTTTAATATCCATTTGGCGTACGGACCACGGAAGTTTGATTTTGCATTGGAACGTGCAACGTTGAGTGTACCAGTCGTGAAGTGCCCACTGCCTTACGTGGGTGTGTGGGTGTGTGAGCGATCTTCTGCTTCTCGTACCCCATCAACAGGCGGGCCGAAGTAGCCCCGCTTCATTTTGGTGTAACACACACGTACATTGGGATTCGTATGTGCACCAACTAGACGAAAGGAAAACATTCGGTCCAGCACCTTAAGCTAGCTCGCTTGATTCCTGGCAGAGCCCAGTTTGCTACGGCTAATTCCCGCGCTTCACTAGCTTCAACCACATCAGTGCAATGCCAGACGTCATCACTATCGTCGTCATCAGTACAAAAGCTCGATGAGGACCGCATGTGCCGAACAAAGGAGCCGGCAGGCAGTGCCGCGGTATAAACGGGCGCAAACGGCCGGCCTGGGCGGGCGCGAAGTCGACGGCAGCCGACGGCAGCCGCTGCTGCAGGCGTTATTTTTGAGTCGAGATGTCCAGCTGATACTGAGTGTAGTCTCGGGCGGCCGCGCCGACCCGGGTCACTCGCGATACTGGCCGGCACTGGCAC
>NW_023596746.1:10102419-10174919 GCF_011947565.3 Pollicipes pollicipes
CAAGCAGAGTAATCGATGGAAACAGCACGTAACGATAAGCAGTTGTAGTCAGTCCCCTTAGAGTCGTGTTTAACATGGTGTAGCGAGTTAGGGTCAGATCGACTCCTCTAAGTACAGACAGTCGAATACGGGCATGAAATAAATTCCAAAGTCATGTGGTGTCAGAGCCGAAATAAACCCTGCGGGCCGGGAGTCAGAGTCAGAGTCGACTCTGCTGAACTCGGGTCAAACACAAGTTTGCCCAGCACCCACCTCCTCATCCCTCGTCAGGGGACTCAGCTAGCTGAAGTCGGTGGATGGAGACGGAGGATGGTGCTCTCTTCATCCGCTTGAGCGAAACCTGATTCGGTCTGAGCGGTCTTTGGTTTCACCACGACCGAACTGGATTTCTGGGACAAATGCTGGGCTAGCGATATCTGACACTGATAATAACCGGGCCCTTAATTGGACGGCTCCTTTAGCTGGCTAGCGACCTTGTCAATTCGTGCGGCAACCAGACAGCACATCCGTCCAGTGAGCCTCAGACAGAAATCTGCGGACGTATTTGGTATCATTCCGCAGCCGTCAGTCCCACTAAGGCGTCGCTGGGACAGCGCTAGGGCGCGGCTCAGTGGTGAGGCGTCGTCTGACAGTGTGAGATACGGCCGGCGCTGGCCACTGTGAGCTATCAGCAGGAGCGCCATCGCTCGCCGTCAGACACACAGGGCCGGACATTGGGAGTCAGTACGGTGAGAGCGGGCGGCGGACGGCCGCCCCACGTCGCGCTGCGCCGGCCGCTGCCCAAGCGTCCTGCGCCGAGCCGCATTTGCATTCGGGAGAGCGGCGACCAGCCGTGTGGTGGCTGCGGCCGGACTCACGACCAGACGTGTGGTGGCTGCGGCCGGACTCACGACCAGACGTGTGGTGGCTGCGGCCGGACTCACGACCAGACGTGTGGTGGCTGCGGCCGGACTCACGACCTGGCGTGTGGTGGCTGTGGCCGGGCTCACGACCAGCCGTGTGGTGGCTGTGGCCGGGCTCACGACCAGCCGTGTGGTGGCTGCGGCCGGGCTCACGACCAGACGTATGGTGGCTGCGGCCGGGCTCACGACCAGCCGTATGGTGGCTGCGGCCGAACTCACGACCAGACGTGTGGTGGCTGCGGCCGGACTCACGACCAGCTGTGTGCCGACTGCGGCCAGGCTCACAACCAGCCGTGTGGTGGCTGCGGCCGGGCTCACGACTAGCCGTGTGATGGTTGCGGCCCAGCTCACGACCAGCCGTGTGGTGGCTGCGGCCGGGCTCACGACCAGCCGTGTGGTGGCTGCGGCCGGGCTCCCGACCAGCCGTGTGGTGGCTGCGGCCGGGCTCCCGACCAGACGTGTGGTGGCTGCGGCCCGGCTCCCGACCAGACGTGTGGTGGCTACGGCCGGGCTCACGACCAGACGTGTGGTGGCTGCGGCCCGGCTCACGACCAGCTGTGTGGTGGCTGCGGCCCGACCCCCGACCAGACGTATGGTGGCTACGGCCGGGCTCACCACTAGACGTGTGGCGGCTGTGGCCCGGCTCACGCCAGACCGACACCGGCTCGACATTTGGCAGCCGACACCACTGATTAAGACCTATTGTGCCCTCCAGAGGTGCACTCTGGCGTGTTCGGGCCATCGCCACGACGCCTCCGCATTATAGAGGAGGCCCACTTATTTCTACATTTTCTGTCATGTTCTTGCCATAAAATAGCGGCTAATCTCGCCGTTAACCCACAGTTACGGCCGCTATCGAGTCGTGCTGCGGCTTTGGAGTCTGCCTCGGCATCCATATCTCAGGGCGTCGACGTTGATGGTCGGCTGAGTTTCTCATTAATTTACGACCGCGCAGCGTCGGCGGCTCGGCCAGGGCCGGCCGGCGGCGCCCCGAGGAGCGCGCCCGTCGGTCAGCCGCCCATGCTCTCCGCATGCACACCTGTCACCGCCCGGCGATAACCGATCATGACCGATAGGCAGCCGACGAGGGGCAGGGCGGGGCCGGACCGTACCGCCGCTCACCGTGGCGCGGGCGGAGAGACCGGCCCTCGGCCCGCTCGTGGTGCGGTCAGCGGGCCGACAGCCGGGCTGGCCGGCCGGCACGCGCAGGCCTCCGCTCGCGGCTGGGCCGAGCCGCCTTGTGTGCCGTCGTCCCGCGGCCGCGTTTGTCCGCGGGCCATTGTCACCTAACACAAACACGGGCCGTGATGCCGGCCGGCCGCAAACACTGCGATCGGCAGCGCTCTGTAATGGACTGGGCACGACGGCAGCGGCGGCGGCCGGGGGCCGACCATCCCGACGCCGTCCGCACGGCCGCCGTCGACAGTGGCGCGGACACATCCAAAGCCGAGCCGCTCTCTCGCGACAGAGCAGAACGCAGGCGCTCCTCAGAGCATCCATCCAGTCAACGAGTTGCGTCGAAAAACACAACAGGCTAAAAAATCCACTAACGGAGAGAAGCAGGTGTTATTTTTAGTGGGGTATTTGGATGTAATAGCCTGTAAAATACTCCATTGTTTATTTCAGGGTTTTAAGGCGTTGGCCTTGCCCCTTTTCCATTCTTTCCTTGAACGACTGTTACACCCTTGACGTTGCGGTTTTGCTCCGAACAATATCCGCCCAGAATTAACGATAATTTCCTTGGAGTCTGCGGGCGGAACCCCAGTGTGGCCTAGAATTTCAGCCGATAAGCTGGCCCATGCTGATGACGTCGAGTCGGTAAGTATCACGAAAAGACTCTGTCCTGCTGCTCGATCGCGGATGATTAGTACCGCCGACGTGACTCAAAAGATAGAGCAGACCTGCAATGGCTATTGTCAGCCATTACGACGTTAGCTCATTGCCGTCGCCCCCGTAATGGCAACGATGAATATGAGTTACTGCTATGACCACTCAGATGTGTAAATGGGACAAGGTAACAATTGTCTTGATATGTGCCCGCACAAATTCGATCAGCGAGACCGCAAGCTTAGTCTGGCCCCTGGAACTGGCTCTGCAGCATTGCAAAAAGCGGTCTCGGTTGCATTACAGATGCATGCAAGCTAACAACGCATTACCGTACAATGCAAAGTAAGGTAACCTGTTGAACAAAATGTCTTTATCCCTCGTCCTGGTGTGGAAGGGGGAGGGCGATGCGGCCATCCCCTGAGCTTTTCTGAGTTTATCTCTCCGGCATGTCGTGCAATGACGCTCAAATTTAGAGGAGCCTTTGGGGCTTTCATCCCGTGTTTGACACGCCATGTCCTTAGCCAGCAATTATTTTACTTCCGAGCAACTTAGATGGAATTTCCCATGTGCATCCCTAGATGATTTTGTCATGATACACTCATGGACCTGGTGTGCTTACCCCTACTGAACATAAAGATGTAACATAACCATATCCGGCCAACAAAGAGTCACAAGGGCCCATCGAGGTTGGCCTACCTTAGGTTCTATACGCATCCTCAAAACTAATTACCCGACCTAGATAAATATAACCATGCATGAGATCTTTAGACCGATAGACGTTGCCCAAACGGTTTTTGGATGTTGCTAGAGAGGGACTTCCTACAACTTCGTTTGCCAGCCCATTCCAATGGATCACTACTCTGACTAACCGACATCTGCCATTTCATAGTTCTGTTCCTATCTTTTTGCTAAATAAAACTGGTTTCCTCTATGTCTCGACCTAATTTCCAGTGCTCCATGTCGGTCTTCCTTGTCCGTATTTTGCTCCATGTAAATCTTCCCCTTCATAACATTGTTTGCTTCTATGAAATAGTACGATAAAGTCTACAATGTTTCAGTGAATACAAGCCAATGCCCCAGTCCATCCTTATATTCTGAACCGCCAAGCCCATTCATCACCCTATTTGCTTTTGGCGTATTCTTTCCAGTCTATATATATATATATATATATATATATATATATATATATATCTATATCTATATCTATAGTATATATATATATATATATATATATATATATATATATATATTTAGAAGCACGTGGACCAAGACTGGACACCATACCCTAGGTGCGGTCTGACTACTTCTGTGAAGTTGGCGATTTATTTAATGATTAACCTTCTATCCTTCTAGGGGGGGAGGGGGGGAGGGTGCAGTGGCCCACCAAAAAGAATATAAACCGATGCTTGTCTTTAAAAGCATACCAATAGTAACAACTGAAGCCCGGCCATTGCATCACGTTCTTGTTATAACAGCCATGAATGTGGTTCAGCCCCTTTGAAACTTGGAAATTGGTGCGTGTGCTCGGCACTGCTATCGTCCCCCATTCACGGCGCCAATTCCGCTGCCTGGCATACGGTCCCATTAGCGCAATATTTTTCGTACTTAAAGGGCGTGTCTAACATTTGTATGGGGTTTTGAATTTAAATAGCCATCTTGAAGACCTTTCGGTGCTGCGCACAATCCTGCTCTTCTTAAGACCCAAGCCACTCTGAATTACGTATCTTTCTGAGCCACACGCCCGCGAAAATGCGGAAATGCATGTCGGAGGGAGCAGTTCAATATCATCTTGGGATTCATGACTTCATAATAACGTTGTTCAAATCCTGTCATTCCATAAGCCATGCGGCGATCAAAGCCAATAAGAATATAATGGTCAAGGCGTTCATGCCTGGCGTTCGTGAGCGCGATTTCCAGATACAACGGCCGCCAACTGGCTTTCAGTGTTATGTAAGGTACGACAACGTAACCAAACCATGATGCGTTGAGAAGCGTATTTACTAAGCAGAGAACTGTGCTGTCTAGAGAAGTCTTTTTTACTTAAAATGCATGCCAATAGTTACAAGTGAGCTTGTTTCACCATAACTTATGTCTGTTTCAATGTTTCCAAATGCAGAATGTTCCCTTTAATCCATACAACGTCCTAGATATTTCACAAACCACTAATCAGCATGATATGCTAATTGCAGCAGTAGCCAACCACATGAAAAATACATTTTTTAGTGTAGCTTAATTACGAAATGAGTTGGTCCGTCAAGAAAATTGCTGCTCCTTACGGATAAATGAAATGCAACAGCAGCAGCCCGCTCCTATTTCTAAGCCAACTTCTGCCGCCTGGCTGACTCCACAAGCTCGTGAGGATTTCACGCGTCGACAGCAGCGTATCTGGTATGACTTGAGTGTGACGCCTTTACCGCTGGAGTCGCAAGGCCTGTGGGAGGTTGATTTAATTAGCTCGGCGCGTGGCCGGGATGGGAATGTTTTATTAGATAGAGCGGCGGTGTAGCGCGGCACGGACCGCCGCAAGACACTGTCCAGGCTGTTGGGGGGGGGGGGGGGGGGGAGGGGGGGGAGGAGGGGAGGGTATGATTGCGACTGGTCGTTTTCCATTAGTGAGCCGTCGCACCGCTGGCTGAGTGGTCGCGCACAACTCATGAGAACCGCTAGATGAGGGTCCTGCTGGTACGCTGTATGGATGAGGTTCTTGCACCGAGGAGTTCCAATTATACGCAGTAATTGCCTACAGCTATTCGCAAATATAGCCACGTTTCTTAAAAAACATGATCGGATTTATAAAAAGTCCATTTAACGTACCGTATTGCTGCAGACATTTGAAATAGAATGAACTAAAACATAATTATCGAGTAAGCGATGACTGAAGCATAAAAACATATATGTTCGATACAAGAGCAAAAGTCTTTGAAACCTGATGACAACCTCGACCAATGCTTACAATATGTCTTACCTTCATATAACTCAATGCTCCTGTGCGACGGCAAATGAGACATACTCTGCCTGTCGGAGACGTGGCTTACATCTCAAGTCTAAGTGGCGTTTCTGGTGTTTCCCGGCTAGTAACATCCTCTGACGCGGCCGCGAACCCGACGCGGGGGTGGCGTTGCCATCCTGCACCGTGCTGAAATACAGACAAGCAGCTCTCCATGCCGGCGGACGGACCTCTGGAAACCCAGTGGGTCTCAGCCACATGGCGAGGCGGCCAATCGACCACATTGGGCGTCATCTATTGTCCACCCGATAGCCCGATGTCGCTCAGCCTGGAGCGTCTGCAGGATCAGCTCCGAGAGTCCGTCGGCACTGGCAAGCGCGCTTTTCGCCTCGGCGACGGGAACTTTAACGCGACGGACACTAGCTCGCCCCACGTGCGACGCTACCTCGGCATCATCAGCGAGATAAACACAGTGCAGCTTGTGGACAGCCGACTCGCCTTCACTTAACTCAATCAGCGCATGTGCCACCAACCAGCGTGACCCTACACCTGACGTCAACATCTTGCCTGATGCCATCAGCGGTCATCAGCCTGTCACCATGAGCTCGCATCTGGGTCGTGTCCGGAGGAACCCGCAGTGGCGTATCTCTGCTCATCTAGAAACGCTCAGACTGGACTGTCATCTGGCTCGATCTACTATCATCTGACTGGAGCCAGGCGGATGGCACCACTGACATCAACGCATACCTGCGACACCTCATGACTGTGTGGAACGCTACAATGAACCGTCACTGCCCAGTTAGAAGGATGCGTGTCTCCGCTGTCCCTGGTTGACCGACGAACCGTCCCTGCGAGAGCTCATGTCTGAGCGAGGCAGCGCGCGCGACACCTGGCTGTGTCTGCGCACACCAGAGCGCGGGTCCGACTTTACGCGACTTCGCAGTCAGGTTAAGAGCCGCCTCGTCTCAGCAAGGCGTGGGTTTCTTCGCGGCGAGATGGCGCACGGCGGCCGCCGCGGCTTCTGGTCTTCTTCCAAGAGGCTCGCCATGGTAGGTTTGACGCCGGCCGAGACCGCGTCTGCGGCGAGCCTCGAAGAGCCCGAGATGATGGCGGACAAGCTCAGCCGCCACTTCGCTGCCGTGGGGCGCCGCACCGCGGCTAACATGCGGAACGCAATGACCGCCGGCTTCAAGAACCCTAGAGCGCTCACTGTCTGCACCGCTCGTCACTCGGTCCGACCTGCGACGCTACCAGAGCTGTCACGGTGTGCTCAGCGTGTCAGCACATCGCCGGCGGTGGACTCGGATGAGATCCCACTCCAGGCTGTGCGGAGCTGTTTTTCAGTCGTCGGTCCTCATCTTTCGAAACTCATCGACTTGTCTCTCTCGCGACCAAAATTTCCCCAGACAGCTGGAAGACGGCATATGTTGTAGCAGTACCAAGGTCATGTGGCCCGGCTGTACCGTCCAACGATAGGCCCATATCTCTACTCAGTGTGTTCTCTAAGATCTCAGAAAAGACGGCTTGCACACAGCTAACGGAATATTTGAACGCGACAGCGCTGCTGCGCCCATCCCAGCATGCCTAAAGGCCGCACCATTCGACCGAGGATGCCGTGCTCGCCGCAGTCAAACGCCTGGCCGTCAACACCGACGACGGTCTTGTACCGTCAGTGACGACGATCGATTTGTCAAAGGCGTTCGATAGCGTCGACCACAATGTTCTCACCAAACTGTCTTGGTATGGCGTCACCGATGTGGGATGGTTGAGCAGCTATTTGAGTGATCGAGGGCAGGTGGCGCGTGAGGGACGGATCCCCCCCACCCCATGTCATGCGGAGTACCCCAGGACTCGATCATGGGTTCAATTTTGTTCATTTTGTTTACCAACGATCGATATGGATACTTGACTTATGGCCGCCTCATCTCCTCCGCTGACAACACCATGTACGTGGACTACGCGCCCCCTGACGGACCGAGTCTCGCCGACCTCAAAACCAGATTGGAACTTACCATGCGGGAGGTTCAGAACTGGTTCAGTGCCTACGCTCTCCAAATGAACGAAACAAAAACTGTTTCCACGCCCGTTGGGTCAAAACAAAGCTTTAAAATGTCGGCCGTCCTCCACTTTAAAGTAAACAGTTCGACTGTGCATGCATCAGGTGGCATCAAATGTCTCATGCCATGTCTCGGTCGTCGTAAGACAATGCAAAGACATCCTCTTTTGTCTGTACAAACTCCGTCATTACTACAAACTCCGGATCTAAATTGCCTTGGATGGCCGAGGATCGAGGTCGTGTTGGCGCACCGCGACGTGATAAAAGTGTTTAAGGCCCCGAAGGAGGTCGGCGTGCCTCACGAGGTCCGCGCGCTTTTTCCCATGTGCGCCGATGTTTCGAGTCGTGCAATTGGTGCAATAGTATCTTGCAATTTGTAATAAGTTGAATGTTGTTCGAAAAAATATTTGAACACATTATGCCGATTTAATGGCCAAATACTCCCGAAAATTGAGCTTTCCCCTCTGCATGCTAATATACACAAGACCATTCTCAGTAGCGACACGGAACCTAAACAGGTGTGTTTTGTGGTCGGTTTTGAGTGCAGTGGTATGTATTTCGTGATGTTAATGATGCAAGACTCCTCTAATGGAACAATGTCGGCCCGCCGCGCCCGGTCGCCCGGAATCGTGGGTTGCCGCACGCCGCCGACGCCGACCGTGCAGTGTTCCTCAAAACTCGCCGCTGCACCGAAGCCGCAAAGGCCAAAAATACCTTTTTATGTCAACACACGCAACGAGTGCCCAACAGGCTAGTGAAAATACGGACATGGTTGCATTCCATTCCACGGAGGTGTTTTTAGAAAACCTTGGAGGGAGTTGTATCGACCGCTTCACCCTCTATCAGGGCGAGGTTTAATAAGCTAAATTCAGGTTCAAGGCGTCGTTCGATAGCTTTTGTAAAACTGCACCATGCTAGTGTCATTTTGAAGGTTATGCAGCACTTTTGATTAGGTGAATCCAGTCATCGATTGGGAAATCTGCTATCTTTTCGGTCTTTGACATATGATTGTGACATAATAACGTTCAGCACGACATTGACGTAGCTAAGAGCTCACCAGCCTGTGAACATGGACATGCTTGGTTTGGTCATCTTCAAAGCTTGTTTTGATTTCAGGAAGTCATCTAAGACGATTTTTGAAGACGAATTCAGTCCAATAGTTTTTATACTTCAGGTGCGGCATTTAGCACCGCTAAGTCATTTAAAGTAAATTCCGTTGCACGGAAATATGAAACTCTGCTCGGATTTTCTCTGATTGCATTGCATAGCACGCATTTGAAGCGCGATTGAAAAGATTTCCGAAACTATACCGTACACCTCGAACTTTAGTTCGGTACGACCGACATAACTGGATAACTCTTACACCTAATCAATTCGACAGTTACATGCTTTTTTCACCCCGTGTCTCCAAGACGATTCTGACCACCAGAGACCACTCGGCATCCTCTTTGGGCCCAAATAGTCTGTGTTGGCATCACCACCATTGTGTCGGCACCTGCGTCGGCAACCACCGTCCGGTCATTGGACAAGAGCCGGAGAACGGCACCACCGTCCGGTCATCAGACAAGAGCTGGAGAGCATCACCATCGTCCGGTCATTAGACGAGAGCCTGAGTACGGCACCATCGTTCGGTCATCAGACAAGAGCTGGAGAGCAGCACCACAGTCGGGTCATTAGACGAGAGCCTGAGAGCCGCACCACCGTACGGTCGGTAGCCTGAAAGTGCCAAGCTCACCCACTCCGCCGTTGTCTGCAGGATTTTCGCAATGAGAAGGCAGATCTTCAGTTTCCATAAAAAACCATAGAACTGTCAAGGATCTATCCAAACCACGTGATTTCTGGTAAGCCAGCTTATAAGGAGCACGTGTCTGAAGGCACCCGGTTGGTTACCACCATCTGGTGGATGGCCTGTAGAGCCTCCGTCGTTCTGACGAAGCCCTTGCGGTCAGCACCACCTGGTCGGTGACCTGATGGCTGCCAACTCTAGCCCGTAGCATAGTGGGCCACCACCGTCCCACCGGTAACTCACTGATTATCACGGTCCTGATAGAACCCCACAGGACCAACGCCGTCCTTATCGCAATCCGCTGTGCCGCTACCGTCGTGGCGGCAACCCGCAGGGCCGCCACCATCCGGTCGGTGCGCTGATGGGCGGTGGTCCGCTGGGATCAGCATCGGCCGACCGGCTCGTCTCAGGTGAGCGCTGTGGCTGACAGATGGGGCCGTAAAGGCGAGCGCGGCCTTTAGTGCGACTGTCTCTGGCGGCCGAGGCGCCTGGGCCGCTCGCTCCCGGCCCTCAGCCTGCCGCAGCTAAACTTTCATCCGGCGGCGGCCAACTTCATGGCAGCGCGTCCATTGTTGGTCGTGTCTGGATCGGGCTGAGAATGGCGGCCGGCCTGTCCCAGCCAGGTCTCACTCTGGCTACCAAAGAGGCGGAGAGAACGTTGGCTGCTGGTAGCTGGTATCCGGCCGGCTGGCCCACACACGGTCCCAGCAGTTGGCCGCGAAGGATTTTGATTAAAATTGTTGTTAATTGATACCAAAATTGTGAGCACAGCTAGCAGAAAATGCTACAAAACTTGCAAAGTTTGACACAATATACTTGATGCGGCTTTCTACCACAACAGCTGCAGCAATAACGTTAGTTATGTTCAACAACAACAGACACTTTGCAGTATAATTTGCGGATGCGGCACAAAGTTTAAGCAACCGTGCAGAACTCTGCTAAATGCTCCTTGAAGTTGCGAGCGGCGGTTTTAAATATGCCTGTAAACAGCATTTGGGCCGAGCACAAGGCTGGGTAAAGCCATGAGTGCGAAATGGACACACGCTGAATTGAGAACAGGTTTTGGGAAAATATGGGTGTGTTACCGATACGGGTGAGCATTTTCTTTGTTCCTGGTTGCGTCTGTTGTAGTCACAGAGAGCCCCATTCATCCTGCTGTTTCGATAAGCAGTGAAAAAAGGAAGTTTGGTTATACCTTTCCTCTAAGCTCTTCCAAACTTTGGAGCCAATATGCTGAAGAAATCCAAAGAGGCGGGTAGCACAGAGATTAAAAAGTGTCCACTCGCCAACGAGCGTGGTGACCTAGATCTTTTTTCAGAACTGCCGTGTTGGGAGACAGTTCGTGGGCAATTTGTGCGCACACCCCGCTGTCTCCCAGCTTTTTGAGCGGCCAATTTAGTTCAGTTATTAATACGTTACTCGTCCTTGCTGCGCCGTCTCCTCGACGTAAAGAAGTTGACGTAAATTCACCAAATGAGTCTTACATGACGTCATGTAAACTTCAAGCTGATTTGCCTATCAACTTTGTTTATCGGAGGATTTAAGTAAGTAATCTGAATTATGAACATTAATTGAAATATATCTTGCGTTAATAAAAAAATGATATTTCACAGAAATTGTGATTTGGAAACTAATGACGTCACTATGATCTTTTTGAACACACTTTTTTGTCAGGGTTGCGCGGTTTGTCTTAAAATCCGCCAGTACGGCATTGAGCATTGCCAATTATTTAGGTTCCTGCCCCGGTGTGTGTTTTGCGAGGGAGGTTGTGTGGAGCTGATAAGTGTAGGTTTATATGAATGTAACATTCGCTAGGTGAGTAATGTGAGCTGTGAGTAGAAGTGAGCTGTGAGCTCCCCACATACCTTGGTCGGGACGTGTAGATAGGGCGTACCCAATTTTGCATAGGTGCCTGTCCAATAATGTGCGCAGTGCGTATGGCTGGGCATTGGGTATGGGGCTGAATATCTAGGTTCTAAAGATGTATTCTTGTATTGTCTGAATATGTTTAGCTTGCTGCAATTCATACCTGCCAGTAGAGGTTCGACACCACGCTTCAGTGTGGGTACAGCATCATTGTGAAATTCATTTATCTTGCTTTGAAAAAGGCGCTGGACCTTGGCCAGGTTTCGCAATGTTTTGCTGGGACAGCTTCTGAGCAAAACTCCATTGTGGGATTAGTTTATACAACTCTTGGGGATAAACTCAGCACACAAAGGCAAAGCTGGTTGAAGTCCAGCGATATTTCCATTTTTAGAGCGCACCTGCCAGACAGTGCCACAAATGAAGTAAGAGAGTGTTGTTTTGTGGGTAAGATTGATGCTGGCTGGTACATCCCACTGACATCTTTGCCACGTTTTGCCAACTACAGAAAGCTGATGACAGGAGCCTAGAGTTGTATCAAATGGCATTGCCTTCCATCATATATCAGGTATAATCAAGTGTGCATATCTGAAAATGTCATGGAAAAATGCCCTGAAAATGAGTTAAGCATGCTAATCTCAGGGGTATGTTTGTGTTCAAGCTTTGAAAAATTATGTTCATCTGGTCCATTGGTCTGAGTTTTGTGGTAGATCGTGCCATGGAGCACGTTAGGCAAAGCGAAACCCTAAATTGGAATGGAACCTGCCCCATTTGGTGCAAGATTTACGATGTCCTCAGGTTTAATATATTGCTAACATTTTTGTCATAATTTGCAGGCTGTTCGATTGCCTGAAAGAAATTTTCACTAGGTAGATTGGTGTGTTGTCCCATGAAAGGCAAGCCATATGACATGTGGTTTTCGGGTGTAGTGATTCATACAAACAATGCATTCTTCAATATGTTTGTATAATAGGGATTCCTATACCATATGATATACCCCGGGGTGCTGTGTATATGAGGCATGGGATGGTCTGCTACACTCACTTTTTCATCGGCATGCATGATAGAAAATCTTTGTAACCTTTCCTGAGGCATGGCTACATTTTCCTAAGCATTCCTTTGCCGTGGTCATGTGGTGTTACATCATAGGCTTTTTGGCTCACAGGAAGAGCGTGCAGGTAAATTCTCCAAAGACGTTATAGTAGGCATGGCTTACTGAAAGATAAAAGGCAACAAGCTGTACATTTGAGATCCAGTTTCCTTTTTCTGAATACAAATCACGCTAACCCTCGCCCTGCTGGGAGGACGGGGGGGGGGGGAGGGGGCGATACCCTAAGATACCTCTCTGGCATGTTTTGCAACCACACCCAAATTTTCAGCAGCCTATGGGACATGCATTTAGCATGTTTTGACATAAGTAACGTATACCCAGCCCTTCTGATTTCGGAGTGGTGGCGGTTTTTGAGGAACACTGCACGGTGATCTTCGGACGGCGCGGGCGGCGGGCGGCGACGGACGATGTCGCGGAACGCGCGGCGGGCAGGCAGTGGTACATTAACAGAGCCGTACATCGTACAGACATGCCCAAAACATACAGCATAAATACCATTGTACGCAGGATTTAACAAGGACCACGCCTGTTTAAATTCCGTGTTCCCACGAGCCATGATCTCGGAGGTGTAATGCAAAGCTGAACAGTGTGATTCTCCGGAAATCTTGACTTTTGACCTGCCATAATAGGGCCGAATATTGAGCTAACAAAATGAAAGTTAGCACCAATCGCAAGAACACGTTGACACAAATCTACCAGTTTTCCGCTAAGCTTTATCTTCACTAGTTTGAAAACGCCACTGGGTGCGGGCTTTATCACCCCCCCCCCCCCTCCCTCTCAGTCCGCGTTATGAAATACGCGAATCAGGGCGACGCTTAAGGAGACAGATCGGACCATCTGTGCTTTGTGGGAGACGGCCGTAAGTTTTGCTTTATCTTTTGGGTGACAGGTGGGTGCAACTGATTATGAATGGTTAGTAGGTGGGTATGGGAACAGCCACATGTGTAGCGAGAGAATTGGGGAACGGAAATTATACCCATGATGGATGGCCTCTGCTCGCTACCTTGCTGGCTTCTTGCCATGGATTACACTGTGCATGATACGCACGGCCGTGGGCGGCATTCTCATCTGAAGCATATGACCTTCGATTTAACTTGGCGCAGATATCCCTAAAAATGTGGTCTCGAGCACAATGGCTCAAACCAAAAACCGGACGGCAGTAAGCAGCAAATTGGGTTCGGAGTTAGCCAAGTAAGCAGCAAATTGGGTTCGGAGCTAGCCAAGTAAGCAGCAAATTGGGTTCGGAGTTAGCCCATGACAATCATCGCGGCCATCCACGAAATGCTAACGAAATGTTAAGGGCAGGTTGAAATGAGCTATTCTTGACGAGACAAGTACATCATTTACGTAATCTTTTAGGACAAACCAAGCATCGAATCTGCCTAGGAGGTTTGTGAGGTATGAATGGATTTAATGGTTTACTTTGCAGCATCACTTTCCACAGATGCGCGCATTTCCGCCTCAAATATGTTCTAAAGGTAATGCTGCTCTAGATTCCGGGAAAATCGCCAAATTTCCTTCCCTTTGTGCGTGAACTAGCTATTTATGCAAATATTTGGCATATTCCGCGACTAATTAACACGTGACAGAGCTGAAATAATACCCCATGTTGTTTGGCCAAGAGATAATGGTTCTATGGGGTTGGCTTATGCGCTAGATCCTGCTGTGCAATTTAGAGAAGAGTCGGAGCAACGGTCAACAAGTTAAAGCTTCGGGAATTTTCGGGAGGTCGCCAAGTTTGGGCGTCTTTGAGGGCAAGTAAGTAGTCAAAGGGCGAACCAACTAATGCAAGCCACACGCCTTGCAACAAACTAAGTGCTTTATTTCACAATGACCATTGTATGTTTTTGTTATTCGGCATTTTTGTAAATCGTGACCTCAGGACTTACTGCCATGTTAGCCATGAAGACCTTACATGCATCATCATATTTGACAGATTAAACGTATTTGTAGGCAGCAATGATCAACAAAGGCGAAGATCACCCAGGTACACACCGGGTTATGGACTGTTCTGTCCTCGTGTGCACAAGTCAGGGAAAGGGATCGACGAAGAAGGTTGTCCAATTCTAGGTGATGACGTTGGTGATGAGGTGATGTGCAAATATTGGCTAGCACAGATTACTTGCCGCACACTCGTGCAAACAGTCCAGTGAACGGTATGGAGCATGCACTTTCATATAGTTGGAATGGTGTCGAGTTATCATAACTTTTCGCTGGGATTCTGGCCCGACAAAAGAATGGAATGGCCTCCAAACCGACAGATAAGTCTGTCACTGCGTGGTTGCATTGTTTTGGACTATATGGATACATGATCGCTTTATATTACTGTATCGCCGGTACATGCCTGATGCAACAAATGTGTCGGCGTGTGCAGTCTGCTTTCGGTACCAATTAGTTTTCATTCAGTCTTGTGTGTCAGTCTTGGCGAATGTGTGCGCTGAGCCAGCGCGATTCATCCCTCAACTCATTTCAAAGATCGTCGAGGTGAAATTTGAAGCGCCAGAGGTTAAGTTCAATATCGCGGAGGCTTACCGTCTTGCGGGCATCTTGACTGGGCGAAATGCATGGAATCGTATTCAAACGAGGGTAGGGGATTCGAGGTTCTCCGCGCCTAGCAGCGCGAAGGAGCTCATACTCAAGCAATTATTGATGTAACTTATCGTATAGGTGCAATAAACACGAGGCATTGCGCAGTGTGTTTTGCCGCATCCTCTCTTCCTCAATGCGTCGATGGCAATGTTAATCAAACTACTTTGGAACACAGCCTGATGTAGAGCACGGATGGGCTCTCCAGCCACAACTAGCTCTGCTGAAGTTCAGCGCGGCGAGGGGATTAGCAACACGGACACTTACTGACGCGACGAGCGGCGCTGGAAAGGTCAGCACACCGTCGATCCAGCACCGCCCCGTCCAAAGCGTCACCTTCGCGATCCGGTGCCGAATGATCTGGTTCCCGGGAGTGACCACGCTTCAATTCTGGCTGCGTTGTGGCGGACCCTCGTGGGAACTGCTCCAGGAGGTGAGCGACCTCGCCCAGGTCGGCCCCCGCCCCGCACCGGTGGTGCTTGATCCCGGAATGCCAGGTCAATCAACGCTTGGACAGTGCCGAAAGCTCCAGACATGTAACGTAGATCAGAAAGCCTTACAAGATAACTGGCGAGCATTGGGAAAAACGTTCGTGACCTGTCAGGCACCAGGTTACTATGTTGTGATCTATATCTTAATCTTTCTCAGATGTGGACAACTCGCGTTTAATGCGGCACAGCGACAAGGTCGCGTGTCGCATTGCGACGCGACCTACGCATCGCATCGATACGCATCGCACAGCGACGAGTCGCGTCATTTCTTAGTGAAACAAAGGTAGCAATCATCGATCTTGAACGATGTAGCATAGGATAATTGCTTGACCAAACTAAACCATGACACGTGTAACCAATTCCTAGTTACTAAGTTATTGCGGTTACGAGCAATGCTACAGGTCGAATCAGTACTATTTGAACTAGGATATATTTCAAGTTGAGCGACCGGTCTGGCCCAGTCGGACCTGACCCATCAAGCACGCGCCTGAAATTCATTATCTTTGCAAACTCTGATAGCAGTCACGCAGAGTTTCCAGAAGGATTAACTGTAATATCATTTAGTGCACCTTTCAAGTTGCTGGCCACGTGTTCTCTCTCTCTCTCTCGCTCTCCTCTCTCTCTCTCTCCTCTCTCTCTCCTCTCTCTCTCTCTCTCTTCTCTTCCTCTCTCCTCTTCTCTCTCTCCTCTCTCCTCTCTCTCTCTCTCTCTCTCTCTCTCTCCTCTCCTCTCTCTCTCTCTCTCGCTCTCTCTCTTCTCTCTCTCTCTTCTCTCTCTCTCTCTCTCTCTCCCTCTCTCTCTTCTCTCTCTCCTCTCCTCTCTCTCCTCCTCTCTCTCTCTCCTCTCTTCCTCTCTCTCTCTCTTCTCTCTCTCTCTCTCTCTCTTCTCTCTCTCTCTCTCTCCTCGCTCTCTCTCTCCTCTCTCTCTCTCTCTCTCTCTCTCTCTCTCTCTCTCTCCTCTCTCTCGCTTCTCCTCTCTCTCTCTCTCTCTCTCTCTCTCCTCTCTCTCTCCCTCTCTCTCTCGCTCTCTCTCTCTCCCTGGACATTCCCTACGTATGATGATAACGAAATCCGTTTGTGTTGCTGCATGCACATGTTGTTCTTTATCATCACAGCTGCAAACCGTTACCAACCCTGAAGCCTCGTTTGTGGTGTGGTAGGACAAGCGGAATGGGCAGTTGTCAGGCGTCGGCGATGCTGTGGAGCACAGGGCCCTTAGCTGCTGCCACTGCCATCCGCCGCTAGCCAGGCCGCTGCAACCCGTTCCGCTGCGTTAGATTCAGTGATGGAGAGACGTTCTGTCAACCGAATACAAATGCGATATCTCCGGGGCAGACATGTCTTAGGTGTCGTTTTTCGTCTGTCGGGAAATGAACGCTATGTCTGTTAGCAAAAAGGCAGCGTGGAATCGGTCTTAAGTCAAAATTGGCCACGGCGCCAGGTAATATGTGCGGGAAGTGGGCCCTTGTGTGCGAACCGATTAATACAGCCGAAGTTCCCGTAAACATAGCCATGCAACATGTGCCTAGTTCTATTTCGACGCTGTCTCGGTCCAACAGAATAGTATAAGCACTAGCCTGTGAGTTAACCACGTGTATATCTTCGTGGTATCGATGCCACGGCGCTGGCAGTACGGCGTGCGTCAGTCTGATGTACCCCAGTAGACCTCTCATCAACAGACACTGCCATTGTGGGCGTTTGCTGGTCGTCCGATTTGAAGCTTTAATACCACAATATAACTTCTTCATGTGCATCTGATGAAGTCTCCACTGATACCAAAGCGGCTGGCACACGTTGCTGTAGTCGCAGTGTGATGCCAGTTTTCGCGAAGTCATTTTTAACAGAAAACCGAGAACGAAAAAAAAACAAAGCCCACGGATGATTTTCATCGCCATAACTTTTATTATCCCATGCCATGTTTATCAACTGGCGTCTGCGAAACACTCCCGGAGAGAGCACGGCAAAGTGATTGTAACGCAAACCTCGGAAATCGGAAATTGGCAGCTTCGCGATCCGCGCTTGTACTAACCAGATATTGCGCTGTGCTGGGAATGTTCTTGGCCTGCAGTGTTGAGTCGATTCATCCCGAGCAGTGTGCAAGGGACATGCCATCATTTTATCTGCTTTTCACACACAGATCAGACACGTCCGATTGCACTGCTAAGTAAGTTTTCGTGAAATTGTTTTGAACAGATAAAAATTCCTATTTGAATTAGCCGTTCCGACAACAGAAAGTCCATTGGACTTCCTGCTAACCAATGACAAAAATGTTTTCATTTTTGTTGTTTTAGTTAGCATGCGTGCTATCCAATATATGTAACACACAAATTGGTCAAAATGCTTATGCATAAAGTGTTGTGAAAGCTCACAACACTGCTTAACGAAAATATATATAAATCTAAGGCTGTACACACGCAAGTTAAATTAAACATGATACCTAAAGTCTTGATTTTTTCCGATGAGATTTACCACAGCCACTCTTTTTGAATGGCACTTTGGTATTGAGAAACGGACACGCATGTTCAAACTTTCAACAATGCTTTTCCCGTGAAATGGCTCACGCCGTCCGCTGGACCAATCACAGACGTTCATTTCTGCTGGCCTCATTCATGCTCATTGAGAGTCGCAGTGCTCTCCGACCAACACACTTCAAACGCGCGAAAGGTCTGATTTTTGGTGTTTGAAGGTAGCTTTTACTCTATCATGCCAATTTTATATGACATGTATGTGAAGCCCCAGCCAACAGCTGCGGAAGCTACGATGAATTATCTCACTTGAACGTGTTGTACGCACCAAGTTTCCATTCCGGAAATGGAAGCTGAGACTTCAGAGATAGTTAAAAAGCCCACCGCCGTGGCAAAAGTTTGTCGCCTAATCTCGGTTGGGGAATTATTAGATGAATTTGCTTATTATGTTTTGTTGGTGCTGCGGTGCCGGTCCTCCGTGCTGTTTGATGTCGCAGTGGCAGTTCTTGGTGCTCCCTGTACTATTTATGTACTAGGCGCAACTGGTCTTGATGTTTCGTCTGTGTACGCTGTCTTTGAAACACCCCCAAAGTTCGTACACTCGAATTAAGATACCATAGATCTGCGGCACGGGGGTCTCGCGACCGTGGCGACCCGTGCATTCACTTATCAGTCACGCTGTCGCACCTGGCGCACGGCCGCTGAAAGTCAAGATCCGACCGTACGAACTGGGCGTGGGTCGCCATTATCGCTGCCACGTGGGTCGTCATTATCGCTGCCACGTGAGTCGCCATAACCCCTGCCACGGAGGTCGTCCCGGAGGCCTCCAGTTACAAACTCGGTACAATACACCTTGCAGATCGGTTGCAGTTTGGATGTCGCGATGCAGAGCTTATAAACCCTGCAGATCGGATGCAGATCGAATGCAGCAATGCAAAGCTTATGAGCCCTACAGGTTGGATGCAACGATGCAGAGCTTATGAGCCCTGCAGATCGGACGCAGCGCTTTACCCCGTGGCTTGCTCGCTGCTCAGCTATGTGGACAATTGCCACCACCCAGTGATTTAAAGCCCAAGCACGCATGCTAGTTCGCCCTCCCTTATGGTCCAACGACTGAGCCGCAGCACGGCAGGTCCTGACTGGCTGAACTGACGCAATCACAGAACCTGGCGCCGGCTGGAAAACAAGCCCGTTAGGCGCGGGACGCGGCGGGCGGCCTCACGGAGGCGGCGGCGCGGCAAGGCCGGTTTGGCGACGGCGCACACTCCGCACATGCTTCATCTTCTCGCGACCCCTGTATTGAACGGAGCTGGCAGATGGCTTTCCAGCCGAAAGCCACGGCAGATAATGGCCGGCGTGCCTGGACTGCAGCGGGGTGGAGGACGGGTACCGGCCCGTTCACTCAGCTACTGCCCTGTCCCAGAGAGGAACTTCAATGCGATGTGGAGGCCCATCTGTGTTAAGACGGAATCACGTTTTTCATAGTTATTGCTCTCTGGTCATTACAATGGGCAAACACGCATTTAAAAACAAGGCAGACCATCCAGCATTCTCAAAGACTACGGACGTGTCTGCAGGGATACATTTTTTGGAACCCTGTTAGTTGATTGCTGTTCTACTGAGACCATGCGGACTCTTCTGAGATATTCAGACAGTTCTCGACGCTAGTGAGTTTCTCTCAAAGTATCCTTCGTAACCTCCAACAAGATCATTCAATTTTCTCAGAACCTGGCACGGCTATCAAGCATGGTCTGCTTGATCCCCTCTCAAAACGCAGGTCGATCTGAGTAGCATGGATACGTCTGCGGAGCCACAGTTTTTGGGAACCTAAGCAGGCCTTACACGGTACCGAAGCAGAAACCACCACTAGCAGGTCTCGACACCAGCAATGTTCTCCAACGAGAATCATCGATGATCTCCCTTGGGACCATCTATGGTTCGTCGCCAAATAAGTCAAGGTCGGGTCCCTGCCCGGCTGCCTGGTCTCTTGGCAGTCCATGCTGGCAAGCTGAAAGGCGCAATCATACGCATGGATGTGAGCAATGAAGTGGCAGTGCGGAGGGCACGAAGTTCTGTATAGGTAGCAGATGGCTAGGGGTGGAGACGCGAGTGAAAAGGCGGATTTTTTTTCTGCCGTGGCAGCAGGTTCCGGTGACTCGTCCGTCCATGCAATGCAATGTATCAGCTTGATTTCCAGAAGATGTGTGATTTATGAAGGAGCACACTTTTTTATTGATGCGCGTGTTGGAAGAAAAAGGCAACAGGATGTTTCAGTGAACCGTGAGAAATAGCAGCTGAAAAACCGCATTCCATGGCAATCAGTGGCCCGCTTTGTGCGCTGCCAATGCAAATGGCTTCGCTGGCCAATTTTTTAGGACTGGGGTGGCCAGTGTGTCAGCTCAGATGACGTGCGGTACAGCCGGGCCCTGTTCGAGTTATTGATGGGGCTCGACCTAGATGCGGCATTAACCTGCAGCACCAGTGGTTTCATCAGGGCGTTGCTACCGCTTGTATAGTTGTCGTGACCCGTAGCTGACTTAAAGGCAAATTTGGTACACGCCTGCCTCTTGACACCTCGCTCCCTGGATCTGAGCCCCGTAGACTTGTCCTTACGGGATGTTCGAAGTCTCGAGTGTATCAAAGCAATCCGAGAAGCATTCAGAAACATGAAGAGGCCACCAGGTCGTTGGTCCGCTTGTTCCCACGTAGAACGTGCAATCCAGTATATCGAATGTCAAGTGTGTCTGCGTGCTGTTGTGTCAGCTGGGAATCGCCGGGACCAAGGCCTGCATAGGATAAGAGGGAAAACAGCAGAGGAGTGCTGTGTGACATGGAAACAAATATAATTGCTCTTGCTTTAGTTTTCAGTGTCCTTTTTGTGATAACGCAACGTGTGTGCTGAATTGTAATGTTGTCCTTTTCGTGATGCCTATGAAGGTCGTCTCTCTCTCTCTCTCTCTCTCTCTCTCTCTCTCTCTCTCTCTCTCTATCTCTCTCTCTCTCTCTCTCTCTCTCTCTCTCTCTCTCTCTCTCCTCTCTCCTCTCTCTCTCTCTCTCTCTCTCCTCTCTCTCTTCTCTACTCTCTCTCTCTCTCTCTCTCTCTCTCTCTCTCTCTCTCTCTCTCTCTCTCTCTCTCTCTCTCTCTCTCTCTCTCTCCATCTTCCCATCGCACCAAGCGGACTTCTTTGACAGTTCGTGTAGTATGGCTTAGTCGGCAATACGACAGAATGGGGAGGATTTCTGGGCTGTCGTGGAGTAATCCTTCACCGGTATCTTTCATCTCAGAGGCAAATACTGCCGATCGCCCGATGCACGCTGTTGGTCATGGCTGGCCCACTCTGTCTACTGTTGGGCCGCGCCCGGGTGGGCTCGACGCTGATCTCGACAATGCCGTCCGGGCGTCAGCGGCACGCCGCCTCCTTCCTTTATCCGAGGACCAGTACAGGACACACGCACTCGCAGCTAGGACTCCAGACACGGGCAGTGCGGGGCGGCTGCCGGCGCCGGCCGGCCCCGCCGGTCGGCCTGCCCCGGCGCCCCAGGGCACGTCGCGGCTCGGCGCTCCTGACGGATGAGGGGCCGCTGCCGACGGATGAGAACTCTCATCGCTGGCACCACTCCCGGCGCGCCACGGGCCGCATGGCAAGGCCGGACCTCACTTCGCCAGACCGGGGAGAAAACAATGGCGCTCCAACGGTGGAAATGTTTTTGTAGAACCCCTCCATCCCAGTGGTTGTAAAACCTCTTGGCTGTAGGAAGAGACGTAACATGTACTTGCTGCGACCACTATGTCATGTGGATTAACCTGGATAAAAGGGTAAGCATAATACACTTAAATGCGTTGCTAAGCCTGCATGCTGGCCATACTTACTTTAAATATGCGAAACTCTGCGCCATCTCGTACGCATATCTAAATAAACAGGGATTATATGCTACGCCAATTTCCGTCGCTACTTCAGTTCAATATCTCAAGCTAGGCGTGGTCGATAAAGAGATGAATGGTCGGAAAACCATCAGACAGTTGAATCATTTCACGCTAGCTTAAACACTACGATACACTTTACTCATGTGCGTCTGATAAAGTCACCATTGATACCAAATCGGCTGGCACGCGTTGCTGTAGCCGCGTCTGTTTGATGTGAAGGGCTGTGTACGCTCTCGTCGCGGCGTCTCTCGGTCTTTCATTGTCTCTGCTAGACTCCTCGCCCTCTGCCAGCAGCTGCTTCGCAGGTCTGCTGCGGCACTGGCAGACGACATGAAAACAGGCCAAGCTGTTCACTGCCGAAAAAGTTATTCTACGGCCCGTAGAATGTTCGGTTGATTGAAATATACGGCGCATTAGTTTAGATACCTGTCTTTCTGTGTTACATTAAAGGCATTCGATGCTTTTGCAAGTGAAAGTAAGTCCACTGGTCCAAATCGAACAGATGTTATAAAGAGTCCATGACCAATAGTGCTAGACATGCGGCGGCTGCCTGTCCTGGCCTTCTCACTTTCGCTTTTTGTCTCACATTTGAACCCTCGAAAGATGAGTGGATATCTCACGAAAATTGATCCCTTTTCCGCCCGCGAAGGTGTCCTGCCGCGTGCCACACGTGCTATACCCACCGCTGTTCCACCAGTCCCTGCTATCTGAGGACGGAGACAGAGACACCGGAGACCGGAGAGACCGACCGAGGCCGAGCTTCAGCGGGCTGGTCAAGACGTCCAGACGCAAGAGGGCTCTCTGGAGCTTGTGAGGCCCTGAGCGCGGCGTCCCAGACTTCTGGCGACCTCTCTCACCCTGAGATCGGCTAACAACATGCGGTTAATGGGCGCAACACGTCGACTTGAAAAATGTCGAACGATCGGACACTTGTCTTGCACAACCAAGCTGCGTGTGTGGGCCGCGGTGGTGTCAGCTAATCGCATATTCATGTTTGAGCCATTTGTGGCCTAGCTGGCGATCCTCATTAGCAGCCTGTATCAAGTGCAGCGTGCCGTCGTCCTGGTGCGGTGCAGTCCGATGTATGTTTATTCAATGCCCAGGCCCAACAAATCCTACGTACGATAGTCACACGATGGTCTCGAATGAGGCCTGTTCGGTTGGAAGAATCGAGGATGGAAACGTGCCACGTCTAGCACGGACTAAACTTGAAACAGCCGAAGTTATCAACCAAGCCAAATCTATCTAAAACCACTGCAGTAAGACTTCCGGTGTCATAAAACACACAAAGCAAGGACAAATCAAATGCGATGTGTCATAAACACAACGCACGTTAAACTGAAAACTGTTCGTTTCGGGAGTTTCATTCGTACCAAAGGTAAACTTACTGACCATGCCAAAGGTTCAAAGGGTTAGGACCTAGGTCTCAGTGCATGAGTGACCGGTGCAGAAGACGCAAGGAAATGCTTTACATTTGTATGGGTTCCGAACTGAAATGCCCATTTTAAAGATCATTTGGTGGTGTTCATAGCCCTGCCCTTCTGAACACCTCAACTCCTCTATTTTCTGAGCTTCACGCCCGCGAAGATTTGCAGACCTTTTCATGCAGACTGTTTCAATGCTTTTCAAGCATGTATGCCGCCATAGCAACGCCATTCAAATTTTGCCATCTAATAGGCCATGCGGTGTTCAAGTGTGGCGGTGTCCCATCAGTCAGAGTTCTGCCGCAGCGCGCTGTGATCATGTGGTGTTATTTGAAAACTCGTCGCTAGATGGCAGCAGGAAAGTCGGACATTCCGTGTGTTTATGAAAAAAACAAGGTGCCGTCACTGATTTGTGACTTAAACACTGATACAGTATAGTTGATAGTATATTTATGCTACCTGCTACAAACTCTCTGGATGAAAACTACTGCATTTGGAAGCATTTGGTGACTAAATTTGCCCCTGCACGTGTACCGACATATGTGTTCTATATAAGATCCCGCTGCAAGCGTTGGCAAGCATCGATCAGTACTAACTTTTCAGTGGCATTTGACTGGGATAGCAGCTTTGCGATTTGTTTCCATTTTTACGATTTTCTCACCAAATGCTAGCACAAATGCTCATTTTCGTCAACGATCATATCCGGTAAATCAGAGGCTTTTTCACTCATGGCGCGAAAGCCTACTGACATACAGTCCGGGCTGGGCTGGAAAACGAAACTCTGGCATTTTTCTCTGGCCTGGGCCTAGGAAAGCGGCATGCTTCTGTGGTTAGAAACAGGACGATCATATTCGTTTTATGACGTGCAATCTTCTCTCGCCTGCATCGCTGCTTGTAACAGGTTACTTAAGTGCTAATAGACAGGTTCATTCTGCGTCGAATGAGATGATATGGCAGTAATACAGCAGTTTACCCTACAGCTGCTGATTCAACAGCTGGTCCTTATCCCGTAATTGTTCATGTTGTAGTTGGCAGTCACCCGTGTGCAATAATTCTCCGTTGCTGCAGTCTTCGTGTCGAGACGCGTTCCATGTTTGAGTGGCGTCCCTGATTTGCGTCATGATCCGGTGCTTTCCCTCCGGGAGAGAGAGAGGGAGAAGAGTGCGCACCGGGTCTTGGGTTAAATCAGAGCGCCAGAAAAATGTCGAACGCGTCTTGACACGAAGACTGCAGCAACGGAGAAATATTGTAAGCAGATGACTGACGACTTCGACATGAACGAGTGCATCATCAAGAGCAGCTGTTGAATCACAGCTGTAGGGCGGCCAACTACTGGATCCACATCACCACTCATCACTTATTAACATGAAGCGAGCCTGATTATTAGCACCTGGCAACCTGTTACAAAGAACGATGCAAGTGGGAGAAGACTTTGCGTCATAAAACGAATACAGTAGTACTGCCTCTAACCACCGTGCCATGCCCCATTTCTAAGGCCCGGATGAGAGGACGGGCCGGTGTTAGGCTGACTGCCGGACGCAGCCCGTGCAATCGCCACAGGCGAGATCGAGTGGTGGCGAAGGTTAGCAGTAGCACGATTGAGACACTTCGTGACACAAAAGAGGGCCTCGTGCGCGATATAGGTGGGGAATGCTTACTTGCGCTGCGGCCGGTGTAACATAAGACGCGATGATATCCTCTTAAGCGCTTTCCGTTTGCCAACATTGTGCCTTGCTTTGGAATGCTTTTGAATGCTTAAGTGCTTTTGTGCCGTAGAGCACGGAACAACGCAAGGTGTGGACGTAAGTGGATGAGCCGATTAAGGCTGGAATTACTTGTAGATAACCAAGACGGGCGGAATTATAATTCCTTCTAGGCTGTTGGGATGATGTACTCCCTCCGTCATTACACCAAACAATCGACGAAGACAAATGGCCCAGGTTTCGGAGATAAGACACAGTTCTCAAAGGAAAAGAAAGTAATACAGGACTTGTGCACAGATCTCCCCCATTTGTCAGGTCCACATGTGGTCGGGTAGATAAATGGCATGAGCGTATCTGATGCCAACTGATTTGAAAAGTTGTCCATTTTTGCTCTGTTCATGGTGCTGAGAAAATCAAAGCCAACGAAGCGCTGTTTCAAAACGCCCCGTTTCATGCTGTGTATACGAAAAATCCTCTGCACCGACATGGGACGATCTGCGCTGTTAAATTTATGGAGTTCATAGGACAGGACAGTATATGTGTATATGTGTTTGATTTACATATATATATATATATATATATATATATATATATATATACTTACATATGCATATATACACATATATGCAGAGGAAAGGAGTAGAGAGAAGAGAGAGAGGGAGAGGAGGAGAGGGAAGAGAGAGAGGGAGGAGAGAGAGGGATTGAGAGGGAGGGAGAGAGAGAGAGAGAGAGAAGGGAGAGAGAGAAGAGAGAGAGCAGAGGGGAATCGAGATCATCTCCCCTCTCCTCTCGATCTCTCTCTCTCTCTCTCTCCTCTCCTCTCTCTCCTCTCTCTCTCTCTCTCTCTCTCTGTATATTACCTTCAATAGCTCATATTTCAATATTTGGTGAGCTAATCCCACTTGCACTAAATTTTAGCTTCAGCTATGCTGCATTTGATGCAGTGCGTGATCAAGACATGCCTACATTTACGATACAGATATGTCAGCCAATAGACATATGACGCAGACCCTAGTAAATCTGGAGCGAATGAAATATGTCCCAATTTCAGGACGGTAAGTCATGCAGACGCGAGCAGAATGCAGAATTCAGCAAGTGGGCTGGACTTCCAACCAGCACCACCAATGACCTTATCTGATCGCATGGCAGTGGGTCGGCGCAGGCGGCTGGTGCGGCGTCGGCGCCGGCCGCGTCGACCCGTGGCCGGCCGGCTATCTCTGGCGCTAGGCGGCCGACGCCGTAACGGCACCGCTCGCGCCGCCGCCGCCGCTGAACGGCTACTTTGCGTGGCGCCGACTCCCCGCGGCCGCATCGCCGGCCGGGAGCGAGCCTGCCGGCCGCGGCCTCTATTCCGGGCGGCGGCGGCGGCGGCGGCGGCGGCGGCAGCGGCGGCCGCCGGGCCGCCAGCGTCGGCCGCCCCGAGACGCTGCCGGCCGGCCCGGCCCACACGGCGCCCCCCCGGCGGTCGGCGGCTCTCCTGGCACTTCCACGGACGGGGCCCGTTGTGGTCGAATCCCCGCGTCCGGCCGGGAATTTCCATGCAGTTGCGACCGAGGCGGCCGTGCCGCCATCGGGCGCCGGGCTGACCTATGCATGACCTTTGGCGGACGGCACTCATCCGTCAGCTGGCCACCGGTACGCGGAAATTGCCCCGGGCGACAGAGCAGACTGCGCTTCGCCAGCTCTCTGAGAGACGTAGCCAGTTTGGGCATCAGCGCTCGATGATCGATTTTGCCCGCGTCACTCACCAGCGGGACCCCGAAAATTTTGCACCTCATGAGAGCAGATGCCATATCGGCGGTGTCCGAAATATTTTGGTCAACTGTCATTCGTAGGGATTTTATCACAGTACATATATCTATGTGACATCTATTGTTGTGTCACGAAGAGACGAATGAATGGCAGATGCTGATACGAAAATGAACCACGCAAAGGAAAATCACTCAGAACTTAAACTGTAAACCGCAGGTAAAAAACCGTATCACAAATAAACAAAGGAGTGAGGATGAAGAGACGCGCTGCTTTACTTTGATGGCCATCTGATCGTAACGTTTTGGGTGCCAGCACTGTCATGAAGAGCCTCATGAGCTGGCTAGGTTGTCAGTCGAGCCCACATTACTGGGGGTAGATGGGGGTTAGGGGGATTATCCCATGTGCACACGTCACGAACCGGCTCTGTTTTCTTCGATGACTTCCGTGACATATCGGCACGTTCGTAGAATGTAAAGTCTGCTTTGACACAAAGTTAATAAGTTTTGCTTGACTTGGAATAGCTGTGAAGTACGACCCAGAAACTTTGGCGGCGGAATTAAAGCATACCGCTTTGGACGAAACTTTATGTGGAGCTTGATAAACTATGCAGAGTTGAAAATGCTACCGACTTGCAGGATACGACTGGTGACAAAGATGAACACTTTTGCGAGTTATTTGGTGACAGACTTGCGAAACATGCGAGGCATGGTTTTTTGTGCGATGCCATGCTCAGCGATGACATGCTCACGATGGGTTCTTGCCAGTTATTAAAGACTTCGTTTTACAGCCCTAAAAGTGAGATGTGGGATCACTGAGGACCCTCCCGTAGAAAAGTCCGATGAATTTACGCGGTACTTTGCCTCTATCGGCCCACGCATCGCTGCCGAAGTGACAGCGGACAGCCTCGGCGGTCTTACCCTTCCACCGAGGCCGTGTGTGACCACTGAGGTTCTAAGACCACGTCCTGAGACTTCGCCCTAACTATCGAGAGCTATTGGCGAACTCTCATCATCCAGGGCGGTGGGGCTTGACGGCTTGCCACTGCACGCCGTACGTACATTTTTCCCTAATATTGGACCTCGCTGGCGTCATCTCAACGCTTTTGCCGCCTCTTGTTTTTCCCCATTCCTGAACGATTGCCTCTGTCATTCCACTTCACAAATCTGGTTCCCGTGACATTGCTAGTAATTTCAGACCTATATTAATTTTGCCACTGCCGTCTAAGATATGTGAAAAAGTCGTTTCCGGGCTGCTGGCGTCCCAACCCGTTTCCACGATTTTTAGCTCCATCGCAGCACGCTTACGGGCCTTGCCACTCAACAGCGGACGCCCTGTCAACGCCGTTGAGTGGGCGCTGCGTCGGATTGATGTTGGTACATTGTTGTCGCCAGTTTCATTGATCTAAACTGTGCCTGTGATAGTATCGACCATGGCGTCCTTCTCACAAAGCTCGAGCGGTATGGTATTGATCCAAAGTAGTTCAAGAGCTACCTTACTGATCAGCGGCAGGTGGTGGGAAGTGGTCGTCTCACTCTCCCGTTAACTCACGGTGTCCCCCAGGGATCCCTGGTCGACCCCATTCTCTTCAGCATCTTCACGCATGACCTTCCATCTGACCTTTTCACCGACGTCTAGTGTCCTACGTCGACGACACCCAAGTACTAGACTCCGCTCATAACTATTCATTTTGAAATTCCGACATGGGGTACCACCCGCTGTGATTCATTCCTACATCACATAGAACTCCCTTAAAATGAATCCCACAAAAATTATCCTTGGCACTCCAGAACCCTGGAAGAAAGTCTCATCTTTTCGCCTTGACTCTGCGGGACAGACATCAAGTTCTTCGGCGTCCGTGAATATGTTGGGGCTTTTATTGAAAGTATCCTTTCATGGGGGATGCACATATTCGATGTTGCCAAAAAGTGCAGCTATATCCTTTTCTGCTAGCAGAAAATTCGTCACCACCTTGCTCCCCCTGTTCGTAAGCTTCTCATCCCGTGCGATACTTTCCCTAAACTTCTGCAGTGCCACTCATTCTGGGGTGGGGCCGTAGCGTGTCACTTAAGCAGAGTGCAAGGGGTGTGTCACCACTGCTCGCCGGTGAGGTTCATTGGTGGCGACTGTTGCAGCACCGGGTTGGCGCTGTTTTAGTGACCTCGTCATCCACGGTGACGGCCTCGCTGTATTCAGGGCGCTTAATGACTCGCGGGCTCCGGTGACGATCCGGTCCCTGTTCACCCCCCGTGCCGCTGTATGCCAGCGTGCCACCCGGGCGCTGCAGCGGCGAGCGCGCTTGATCAGCCAGCTTTTCGTCTGTCGGTGGCACGCAGGGCTTTTTCGTATCGCCTGCTCTCATGCTGAAGCCGCCTGCCGCCGACCATCACCGACCATCACCGACCATATCGCCGACCATCACCGACCATCACCGACCATCACCGACCATATCACCGACCATCACCGACCATCACCGACCATATCACCGACCATATCACCGACCATCACCGACCATCACCGACCATCACCGACCATCACCGACCATCACCGACCATCACCGCCTCTTGCACCCGCAGTGACCCTGGCACCGGGCTGGAGCATTTAGATCGTCCCGTTGTGTAATCATTGCTTGTTTGCCGTTGCGTTACCTGTGTTGATTCATATTTTGATTAATGATTCTGTTTTTGACGAAGTTGTGTTAACGACTGAATGTTTGATAACGTGCGAATAAGGTCGCGTTGTTATCATGTTTTGACATTGTATTCATACTAATTTTGTAAGGGTACCGAATCAAACAATAAGTCACTTGCTGAAATGATTCGTATATGCAGTGCAGTGAACTTCATCCTGCACTCCGCTGGCGCCCACGACATCCCACTCATTCCTGGCTCGCACATGGGTAGGCCTCCCCCTACCCCTCCAGTGCCAAGGCGTTTTAATTGCCGTGTCTGCGCGAGTCCCCACTGAGCTAACTTAGATTTCGTTTATCGCATTTCAAGCATCCATTGAGGCCACACTCAAGCCTATTTAAAACACATCAAGTAAATTTGTTGTCAGCTTGGGCCGGCATTGTACTGGGCCGGCAGCCGGCGCACTAAAGCTGGACGATCACTCGGTTCGCTTGACCTACAGGGTGACGGGTCCCTGTTCGGACGGCACTCCCTCGCGTCTCCGCCACAGAAGAGTGGCCCACCACTCCTTCGGCTAGGCCCACCGCTCGCAGCTTCCCACTGCGGCGCACACGCCTCAGACGGCGCACCGTCCTGTACGGAGACGTCGCCCCCGGCGCTTCTACGTCCCGCCTCCCCGTCTATCGGAGTGAGCTTTGCAAGGAACCATCCCTAAGCGCGTCCCTCAGAGGCCTGGTGCTAGGTAGCGCACCTGATGGGACGTTGGAGCCCGTTGCCAGACAACGAGCGCCCGGCGCTGCCTGCGTTTACGCCTTCTGGCCCCTACGGCCTGTGCGCGCTGGAGACTCGGCCTGACCGGCCTGTCCGACGACTTGGTCCCTTGTCGCCCTTCCTATAAGCGCCGATAGCGGGATCTCTATCCGTCCTGAACATTCCTCTATCAAGGGGTCATAAAGCCTGGTGTATGCCACGTCGGAGGAGGACCGGCTGTGTCCTGGTGTCTCCCAAGGCGTTGCACACCAGCGGATAGATCCAGTTACCACCTTGCATAACCATGCGTCCCGGACGTCCTCAACTGGTCCTTGGCCACAGCATGGCCTTCTCCTCCTCATGCGTCACCCCTGAGGTCGAACGAGGGACAAACGAACTAGTCGAACGTCTCCTAGTCCAAAAAAGAACGAAACCGGTCCTTCCAGTCGCACCATCCATCAAACGGTATCTGCGTAAGAGCAGGATTGCGGTCGTCTGACTCCTGGCTCGTAATCATAGCCGAGCCGCATAGCTCAATCGAGTTCAGCGCTTGTCACCTCCGCGGCCGTTACCATCCCTGTGGCTCGGGCCTCTTAAAAAGGGAGCGTGACGCGAACCGACTTTAAGTCTTCCCGTCTGGTGCGAGCTCTACCTGATCGATCTGAGAGCCATTACGGTGCATAATTAACCGTTATGCTGGTCTGCTAATTAACGTCGCGACCTACGGCTAGGGTCATGCTACATTAAGCGTTTTCAGGTTCGAGTACTACTCGAATTACGATCGGGACAAGTTAACGTTAAGCTATTGCGATCGCCGGCCTTGGAAAGTTGTCGGCCCATTTGTGGTCGACGTTCATCGATTACTCTAACGCCAAACACCTCACTTTGCCGTGGCCTCATGATGGCTTCCGCGCTAAACAATTAAATCGCAGCCACGTCCTGTATTTGCAAGGTCACACTCACCGCAGTCCCATTCAGTCCCGAAGCTGACATATACGCTCTCTGCTTTCGCAACTGACTTTTGTATTTACGCGTCCATTCACACATAGCCCGGTTATTTCATCAGATCTCTGCCGTCCTGACCCGTTCACAGAGACCCACAAGCGTCTGGTACCATCTGACATACTTCGTCCCCCCCCCCCATTAGCCACACGGAGGGAAGGAGTTACGTTATGACCTACGCCCATCCGCGGGGAGGGGGCAAGGGACCAGCTTCGGGGCGCAGAGCCGTCCGGAGTCCGGTTAGGATGCGGATGATGGCCTGCTGACTCATATCGTGCGTGATGCGAGAAGTCTTGCCTGGACGGGGACTGCAAAGCCCGGCGTCGAAGTCCTCCGGCAGCCACCGTCCTTCTGCGCTGTGGTGTGCTCACCCCGTCCCTTCGCCTCAGAGACTCCTCGTCCAGGCATGCCTTAGGCATTCACTGGGGACGCTCCTCCGAGGCTTCCTTTGAGACTCTCTCACGATGCTTTATTTGTTCGTGATTTCTCGTCACTGGGCCGGCCCGCCCTCGTTCTTCCGCACGGTCCAATCGTGTGGCCGAAATGTCTCATCCCTACAATATATTCACGGGCCGGCCTGTCCTACGTCCAGGGCTCGGCTCCGACGTGTCCCTGGGTCAGAGCACGCCATCACATTGCGACGGCGTCGCAAAGTCCTCCCGCTCTCTTCCCGCCTTGCCGCGGGCGGGTTCTGCGCGTCCCCCTCCGGCCAGGCTCCCGCCTGGCGCCGCCACAGTGGGGATCTAAGGGGTGGCGTGTGTGTGTGGGGGGGGGGGGGGAGTGAGACAGCTATGCTGTTTTCCTCTTGCACGGTCAATCGGATGCTGCGCGTCCATTGATCCCGTCCGCCCAGCCGGTGGGAGACGTCCTCTTTTGGAGCGGCGGTCCGAGACGTAGCGGTACGCCGCCGCCCTGTGAAGTTATGCGAGGATAGCCGATCACAGCGCCGGGTCAGCCTCAGCGCGCCACCCTTATCCCGCTGATCGGCTCACAACAGGCGCCCTCCTGCTGTTGCGGGGCGGCCCGGCGCGGGTTGTGACAGATCTGAACTGACCTCTCAGGCCCTTTTCGTCCTAATGGTCTCGCTTTGTTCAGCGGGGGTTCTAGCTACGGCCGGCTTGTTTATTGTCCCACGTCCAATCGTGAAGCCCCACCGAGCGTGGACGGGCGGTGAAGAAAAATGCGAAGTATAGAAATGTGTGCCCACATCATTCATGGCCGAATGACCTTGAAATACTCGGTACGATTTAGTCGGCACATCTTCGCGGGCGTCTAGCTCAGAAACTGGAGGTTTCATGCCTTAAAAAGTGCATGGTTATGAGCTGCACCGAATGATCTTCACGATGTTCATTTCAGTCCTAAACCCCGTGCAAATGTGGAGCACTGCTCAAACCGCTGAAAATGCAACCCTCGGATCAGGTGCATCCCATGTAGCCCATCATATATGGGACGACTCTGATGCATTATGTGATATGCATTACTGGGACCACCGTGGTGGACTGGTAAAGGATGATGTTATGAGTAACATTTGTGTACCCATTGTGCCCATTTTGTACCCATTTTGCCTATGCGTGGGGTGCTAGGTGGCTGTCTTGCCATTTTTGACAACTCCGTCAAGAATTGAGCACTTGCTCCGAAAAACATTGCTTAGGCAGCCTTGCCTGGACGAATTCTCTCCAAGTTAAGATATGTCCTAAGTCATCCAAACAGCCGTAGATAAATGGTAAGACAGCCATTTGACCATCGAAAGACAAACATCATTGCCTTGCACCGGTAAGTCTGCTCAATGCGTTTAATGGATGACGCCATTGTGGCACACAATGGTCAATGGGGTGAACTGAAGCTCGCAATTTTGAACACGCCGGCCACTGTGGCCGAATTCTCGGTTATAGACTGGCATACCAGGCCGGTCAGCACAGCGGCTACCTCCGCCCGACTGAGGGCGATCTGTCACGGTATGGCCACGTTTCCGACCGTTCGACTGCACACACTCGGTGAATGGGCCAATATTCGCCAGCTGATGCGTCGGGAACGCCGCCGGGACAGCGGCAATGGCCTGCCGCCCGCGGCGTAACTGGCTGCCAATGGCCATGTGGAAACGAATCGACGGTTTGCCGAAAGTCACGGCACAGTTCGGGGAAGTATTGGCTAGTTTACAGCGGTTCATCTCAAAATAATGCAATTAATCTTCCCGAGGTTATCGCGACCATTTCGCGTCCGTCGTAGCAGACCAGGATTACAAAATTGATTAATGCGTTGGCTGGATAGGAACCCACCATACATATCCAATTAATGGGAAATTCGTTTCCTTAGGGTTCATGCAAATTGTGTAATAACGTTCTTCGTCACATAGCCAGCTGTTAAGTTTGCTTGCCATCCCGCGGTAAATGACATGGTTTTTGTGCAATCAAATTATGTCATCGGAAATCCTAACAGACTTTCTTCATGGCATTGGCTGGCGACGTATTCGCTACTAATACCTGGCATGAGACATTTCGAATTCAAAAATTAGTTCTGGCTTCTTGCTGAACTAGAAGCGCCGTCGAGGTGGTAGCGAGGCAAATCCTTGAGAAAATGCATTCCTCAAAGGGATCATGGCACATTTCACAGGGGTGCAGAAATCGTGCACGTCTACACATATACTACAGAGGACATGAAAAATCCGCGAGTTAACAAATCAACTGGGAATCTACAAACCCGCCAGTATATCAGTAAGTAAGGTAAGGAAGCCTTTGGATAGTCAAGAGTTTGCAAACACTCTAGGAAGTTTGCAATATCTCTTGGCAGTTTGCGAAGTCCGTAGGTTATGTAGAAAGAACTTTACACTCACTTGCCACTGAAACATCAATGACCAGTGGTACATGCAAGAAGGGGCGTAGAGGACCCTGCTGCCTCTGATGGCAATGTTTTACGTGCATTAACCGTGCCCTGATAGGAGAGGGAAGGGGGGATTCGATGCGACCTCTCTTTAAGCTTCCTGAGACTTCCTCACCGGCATTTCATACAATAGGGCTCCACATCTTCAGAAGTCTATTGAGCATTAATTACGCATGTTTGGCATCAACATCATATTTAAAGCATTTCTGGTTTTGGAGCGCGGTGTTTTTTTGTTGGGACACTGCACGGCGACCTGCGGCCGGCGCGGGCGGCGAACGGCTGGCGATGATGTGGAGCGCGCGCGTCTTTGCGGCAAACACGACATTCGCCACTAATGATTTAAGTGAAGCCTTAAGACGAGCTTCGCCTTATCCGTCCACCGCCTGCTAGTCTGTTATATTGCCACTGAGTCTGTAATAGATGCCTGCGTCAGGCTGCACACAACTAAAGATTGCCGTTAAATATGACGTGGACCGCATCCATCCATTGGAAAACTCACAGCTTGGGCCGGTTTGGTTTGTGGGGCCCTCGAATACCCCCCCCCCCCCTCCCTCCCCCTCCCCCCCACTCATTGTAAGAGAACGTAGCGCGCACTCGCCTGGACTCGTCCAAAGGCCGACTGGCGCCTGCGAGCGTCGGGTCCCTGCCGCTGCCTCAGCGGCCGACCCCTGACCCCCGGAAAATCGGGAGACCCGCGGTCACGTGACGCCCCCCGGCATCCAGTCAGATGTAGAGCTCGGAAGACAGCGAGAGCGAGGGCGCACACCCGCGCAATCACACCACACCTGTCTAATCATTTACGCTAATCAACGACCTTGGGCTGCAGAACTTTTTTTATCTATTGCATCGTTTTTTACCATTTTCGTTTCGTGCCACTCACCAAGCTGGTGAGTAGTTTAAAATAGCTCTTTGATGCGTGATGCAGAGATATAAATCAAAAATCTCAATCCAACGTCATAAAGAGAAGAAACGTTGAAGCACACACATTTGGGGCGATAAGCTTGTCAGGCCCAGGTCTTCCCTAGTCCGGTCCTTTTAACTGGACGGATGAAAATGAACCACCCCTGGTTTTAGAAGCGTGAATTGAGAACAATTTATGCTACACGACACCTCCGGCTGACCTTAGCGACTGCCCCGGCAATCGCACGGGCTCGAGAGTCGTGTGAAGAAAGTGACCGGGGCAGCAGCCAGAAGGGTGGGACACGCTGGGCACCATGGACTGAGCCTGGCTTGAGCCCGACCCTGAACCGCTCTGCCAGTAGCAGACACAAGGATGACTTTTACGACTGACTTTGAGCAGTGAGCGCTTATATCGATCACGATGCCTACTTGCAGCTGCCATAACACGTCTCCTTGGCAATCGCCGAAGACCGCCGTTCCGCTGGTGTGTGACGTAACTCTGCGGCAGCTGTGAAACGTCACTCCCCCACTGCCCTGAGGTCACACCTGGCCGGTGACCCGTTACTGGAGACTCCGCTCACTTCTACCGTGCCATGTCTGGTCCTGTCTCCACCACCGTCATGGCCATATCCTGTGCCATATCCAGTCATGTTTCGACTACCGTGCCATAATCAGTATCATGTCCCGCGTGCCATTTCCGGTCCTGTTCCAACTGCCGTGTCATGTCCGGTCCTGTCCTCACCACCGTGCCATGTGCGGTCCTGTCCTCACCACCGTGCCAAGTCCGTTCCTGTCCCCAACCCCGTGCCATGGCCGGTCCTGTCCCTACCGCTGTGCAATGCCAGGTGGAGGCCGTCGAGCCCCCTGCGCCGTGCTGTGGTATATGGCACGGTCCCGTCCTGTCATTCCGGCCACCCAGCGGCACACAGCTCCTGTCGGATATGGCACGGTCCCGTTCTGTCGCCCCGGCCACCCAGCAGCATACAGCTCAGGTGATAAATTATTTCCCGAGAAAGGTTCGGTGCATTGATCTGATATTATCTGAAAACGAAAACTTGGCAGGCGTCGTGAAGGCTGAGCCGATAAGGCTGCTGCACACCCGCCTTTGATGGCGGTTAGTGGTCGTATGGTGCAGCGGGCGGGGTGAACGCTCGAAAAGGCCATGTGGCAACTGGGATGTGATGTGGAAAACCCGCAGCACAACATGTCGTGGATGTGCATTACACGGTTTGGCGTAGCACAACGCTCGTGTCCAATTTTTCAAATAAGGTGAACTGATGAGTTCGAGAAAAAATACATTGCATGACCGTAGGAAGGTGGTATGCTATAAATCAAGCGGATAAGGGCGAGCTTAGCATTGTTAAGCGACCAATGATCCAGACAAGAAAGGCGACTTTGAAGCATTAGCTCACCGCAAATGACTTTACACTGCGATGGTCAGTTTGAAGCCGGCGTGTGACCTCACGCATGATTCGGTCGGAAATCAAACCTAGAGGCGTCAGCGAGCTGTGACACTGACGAGGGCCGCTTTGTTGCAGGCAACACGTCCACGTGGCTGACAGTGACGTTCACCGTGGAGCGGTACGTGGCGGTGTGCCATCCGATCCGGGGCCAGGTCTACTGCACGGAGTCACGGGCGCGCAAGATGATCTGCATCGTCTACCTCTTCTGCTTCCTCGTCACCCTGTCGACGCCGTTCGAGTGGGAGATCGCAGAGCGGCTCAATCACAAGGTGAGCTGGTCCGTCCGCTGTTTGGATGTGAGATTATGGAGCCGCCCGGCGAAGAGGCGAGCAGGTCTGTAAGCACGCAGCTCAAAAATCATGCCTCGAAGCCATCATTTCGGATGTGATCTAGGTCGTGTGTCGTTCAAACGGAGGATTTGGCAGGCGCTCCAGTGAAATGTGACCAGATCTCTACACGTTGTCATTGCTTGATTGGGGAGCAATCAATCAAAATGTGACTTATTTCGCATTCCGCTCAAAGAAAAGATTGAGGAAACGCCACTATCAGTAATAGACATAGTGTGTGGAACCACGCTACAGATAAACGTTCCAACCAGGCAGTAAGCTGTTCAGCGAGTCCATTTTAACGGGGACCTAAACTGTGCAGCCAGCCTGTTGACATAGGTGGTTCCTTCCTGCGGCAACCAATCGTGCCCTGGAGGGTAAACAGCGCCATTATCTGCGCGCATGCGCCGTGTGGGCCTGTCGTTGCACCGTCCGACGCTGCCGGAATGATAGGTGCAGCCGCGCGCTGTCGCCGCCATTATGTTTTTGACAGGGGACCCAAGTTTAACTCGGTCAACCTCATGCATAAGCAAGTGCTTGCCAAGCCCGCAATGCGATTAGCAGTCCCTTAAGATCTAACGTGGCTACATTGGAATTATTGATTTGTTTCGGTGGCCGTTATGCTGCTCGCAGACGCTTGCGCAAACAAGAGGGGATTAACTTAGCACCGTGAGCCGCTTGTGTTCTCAGCAGTTCATTTGTAGAATAATTATTTCAACCATAGGTTCAAACCCATCGGCTAGGGGGAAAAATTAATTTCATCCCTGAACACCGTTATCTAGAGGTTAGCGCGGTACCCAACTGTTGTATTGGATCGACAACGCTGAGCCTGGTTAAAGACTAGCTCCGACCACTTGCAGGACGTGACCGCGACGACATGCCAAACGCCGGCCAATCTGGTTTGCTGGAACCTTGCCAAGTTTTGCGGCTGACATAACTACTAAGCGTGCTTAATCGAAAGTGCTCCAAGCATTAGCAGTTGTGCATACTTACCAAGAGAAGATCGGCGGCAATATTGTTCGCGTATCCATAATTCTCGGTACGCCATAGGTACGCCATTCTTGGTAGTCTACTGCGTCGATAGCGGCTCGAGGGTTACCAAAACCAGGGGTAATTCCCTCCGTTTGGCCTGCTTCAAGACAAAAACTTTGAGTGATTATTAGCGAGAACAATACCCGGTAGAAGAAAAGCAGTCATGGTAGTCATAGGACTATATTCAGCCCCCCACATGTTAAACTGAAAAACTATTTCTAGATGAATCCAAACCTTGCAATATCGCAGGTTGTGTGATGGGACGAAACATTCATTTGTGCAGTTTTCTGGCGATGCAACAATTAACGTTCGTTAATACAATGCATCAAGTTAAATTGACTTTGCATTGGGGGCGATCGTGACTGCTAATGTGCACCGTAGTGACAAGGTTTGACTGTTCACCGATCAGCTGCGCTGGAAACAGTGGGATCATTTTCACCATCTGCATCACAGCTGCAGAAGGCTCTTGTCCAAGTACCGCAATGCATTCACACACAAGGTAGCCGAAATGAATGCTTGCCCTCGTGTTTCAGACTAATAGCACCGAGATGACGGCCGAGTTCAGTGAGCTGGGCATGCTGGACGAGTACCGTCACGCCTTCTACGTGTTCACGGCCACCATGTTTATCTTCCTGCCGCTGGTACTGCTGGCTATCTTCAACTCGTTTCTCATCCTGGCGGTGAAGGAGTCGCGGAAGCAGCGGGCCGTGCTGTGCTCGGGCGAGAGCCAGTCGCAGCGCCAGGAGAACAAGATCACTATCATGCTGATATCCGTGGTGATAATCTACATGCTGTGCCAGCTGCCGCACGCGTGCATGCTCGTCTATCTGGCCGTGACCGGTGAGGTCGACAGCTGGACCGACGAGTTCCAGGTGCGCCGCATCCTCGGCAACATTTTCAACTTCCTCATGGCCATCAATGCCGCCTGCAACTTCGTGCTGTACTGCGCGCTCAGTGACAAGTACCGCAAAACATTTCTTGTCACGTTTTGCCGCTGCTGGTACCAACCACCGGCAGGACTACCGTCTGGTATCCCTACAGCGTACAGCAACGTCTCTGACTTCTCGCGCACCGGCTCACCGCGATCGAGCTGCTCCAAGCGCAGCTCAGTCCGCTCCCAGCGCTCCTTGAACGGCGCGCGCGGCGCGTCAGTGCGCGGCCGCACAGGCAGCCCGCCAGACCACTACCTGGGCGTGCCCGGCTCACGCGGCGGGGACAGCCAGGGCCTGCTGGAGGCGAGCGGCGGCCCGGCGCCGGCCGGGGGGCGCGGAGGACCGCGGCGCGCGCGTCCGCCGCGCCTGCCACCGCTGCCCGCCTGGCTTCGATTCGGCCGCGACGGCAAGGCTCGGCGGCACAATATCGTCATCACCACGCCCGACGGCAGCCAGGAGGAGGGCGTGACGGCCGTGTAGCCGGGCCGAGCCGGCCGCCGGCCGCCGGCACCGGGCTGCGCTGGCCGGCGGCCACCTGCAGAACCGAAGGGAAGGCTGGACGGACACCTGCCCCGTCCCCAGTCACCCACCACGCCGTCCTCTGCGCCCGCCGGACGTGACAAAAGCCAGAACCCGTGCTGAGACCACGCTGGAGTCTCGCCTCGAACTGGCGGCGATGCCTGAACTTTGGCTCGTACCAGACCAGTAATGGGGACACTGCTGCAGTCGACGCCAACCAATGCTGAGAAAGCACAGCGAAACTTGCCTGTGGTGTCGCACGACTGATATTTATCTTGTATTCGTAGCATTGTGACGGCCGGGTCTTCTCCGTATGTACGGCTGTGTTCTGTCCCGCGCAAGAGGAGCAGAACAGCTGTCGGGCGAGTGCTTGAACAGTGCATTTGTCCGGGGGGCAGTGTCATCAGGTCCTCTCGCAGAGTCTGGCAGGAGTGGCTCCAGACTGCTACTCCGGTCATGTGAGATGATTCAGGTGCGGGATGCTGCGCATAACGCTGGAACAATCCCCACCTGGTCTGGACGTGGAGTACGGCAAAGGCCGTCCTCGGTGCCAGAGGCCGTCTCCAGCTGCTCCTGCGCGCTGTGGTGCCGGCGCGCGATGTACGGACCTACCAGGGGCCGTCTCCTGCTGCTCCTGCGCGCTGTGGGGCCAGCGCGCGATGTGTGGGGCCACCAGGGGTCGTCTCCTGCTGCTCCTGCGCGCTGTGGTGCCGGCACGCGATGTACGGACCTACCAGAGGCCGTCTCCAGCTGCTCCTGCGGGCTGTGGTGCCGGCGCGCGATGTACGGACCTACCAGAGGCCGTCTCCAGCTGCTCCTGCGCACTGTGGTGCCGGCGCGCGGACCTACCAAAGGCCGTCTCCAGCTGCTCCTGCGCTGCCCACACAACGGTGGCGCAGCAAGAGTATTCAGAGCTTTAGTGCTAATCAAAACTGACCGTTGCGCGCGAAGTGTTATCAGGTGCGATCAGTGGATGGGAATGTCCGTTGTGCAAAGTCATTTACGCCCGTCTTCGTTTCGTGCCTGCCACGTTGCCCAGTGTTTGATGTGGCAGCATATTGGCCCGGTTTGGCCCGCAATGGGTGTAGCCTCCACCGACGTCAGAGGTCTGGCGTCGGCCTGCCACTGGCTTCCGTTAACTTGCTTTGTTCTTCATCATTTTGTCGTAGCAGAAAAAAACCAGAAAGATATGCATTTGAAGATAGACAGTACACTGCGGCCGAGGGGTGCGGAAAAAGTGTAAAACGTTATCAATACTGCGCCCCTCACGTTAGGCCAATGTTGCGCTTCACTCTCGAAGCCACTAACGTCTTGCGCAATGTGGGGCTATGGGGTTATGATTGTGTATGTGACGCTGTTATGTTTAAACTCCATTCAACGTTCATGCTGTGGAGCAGCTCATATTGTCATAGTAGGGGGTGTGCTGTTGTCAATGTAAACAAGTTGCCCTTGAATGCTGGTACATTTAAGTGATCTGCCAAAATGCCGCCCTACAAACATCAAGAATAGTTTGATGACACAACATTTACGAGGTGTATTGTCCACGAGGTCGATGGAAACATGTCACGCGTCACTTTTTAAGAACTGTCGAACATAAGTTTAACACCGTCATCCAGTATTCTGCACCGTAAGCCGTTCTCTATAACGCACAGAAGTCGCGTCATCTCCGCACGTATGCTTGTCTTACGTATGTGTCGTGCGCGTAGCAGTGTCTTCTGCTTCCTTTTGCCGGCGCCCTGCTTCGATGTTGAGCGTTTCACGCGGGCCGTGGCCTCTGCGCTGGTGCGGATCCCGCCCCGGCCCCGCGGCGGGCTCGGGGCGTGTCGTGCCCGGCGGCCACGGCCTGCTGTGACGTCAGGTGTGAGCTCAGCGGTGCGTCGGCCGGGCTGGCCACCGGCCTCCAGGGGAGGCGCGCCACGGACACGCTCCGGGCGCTCGGCAGCCGCTGGGCAGCCCGCGCCACGCCCCCTCCCCCGCCCCTCCCCTCGCTCTCCGCCGCCCGCTCCACCCACCATCGAGCGACTGAATATATGTTTTATTGTTTGCTGTGAATTTGGCACGAGTCTGTGAGCTTTCGGTGACGCGAAGTCGGCCGCTGTCCAGGTGCTGTATTGAAACATTTCGTTCTCATGACTGCTGCATTTTGGGACTAACGCGAGCGAGCCCTTGTAAAACGTTTGGAATGCATTTATGTGCGCGTGAGACCAAATTATACTTATCTTATATCGCGTTTTGTGAGAAAAGGGTTTTAAGATACAATAAACCCGTTTGTGTAAGATAAATGCAGTTGCTAGGTCACGAAAAGAATCAGGCAAGACCCATCAATCAGAGGCAAAAACGATGCTAACACTATGCAATTAGGAAAATTAAGTTGCCAGCGACATTTGTTTCCATCATGGTCAACACCTTTGTACTTGTTCAGAGCCGCAAACAAGAAAACACAGGGGGTACGCGTCCCCTTTAAGTCACGAGAGGCCAGAAAGTCTCACAGGACATACGGGCATACGAACAAGGACACCATGGGAGGGTCCCTCACACCGTGGGAGGGCCCGAAGGACCCAAGAGCTGGCCGGAGGTCATTTTAACCCTCGGCCTGATAGCTGAGGGGTTGATGCAACCCCACAGGTTTCACAAGGCACCTCTCCAGCGGGGTGTGAAGTGCCACCTAAATTCTCATTAGCATATGGGGCATCTATTGCACGCATTTTAACACCAAGAACGCGTTCCTGGCTTTTCTGTTTCAGGAGATGCGGCCGTTTTTTTCTTAAAGGAGCACTGCACGGCGATCTACGGCCGGCGCAAGCGGCGGGCGGCAGCCATTGATCGCGATCGAGGAAAACGTCTTCTTAAGCGTTGTGTCGCCAATAGGCGTGGCTTCGTTGGTATGGTGTAAAGCTGACAAACTGCGGTTTTCTGGAAACCTTGGCATTTTACCTGCTATGACGGAGTCAAATATTGGCCCAAGTCCATGCTGTGAAAAGCTGACCGGCTTGAAACACGTAGACAATTGTCAGTTTTAACACGCGCTCGGGTGGGTGGGGGTAGAGGGGAAAGGTCCCCTTCTGAAGGTTTTTCCCAGAAAGACTTGCAACCGGCACGGCGAAGCCGCGCCAAGCCTCGCATAGCTGTAGAAAATTGAATAGCGGATCTTTTGATGTAAAACATTAGATGTACCTGGTAGGGTCGCTGACCTTCAGCAGGTCAAAGTCAAGCCATGACTGCCGGCGAAGGGCGTTTCTAGGGAATCGTTCAAGGTGAGCAATAACGGGGTACTGGACAAAGTGATAGATATCTGAGATAGCATCTTAGGGAACAAACTAACTGTATTCAAAATTACAGCCAATCACATAGACGTTGGGTCAGGTATGAAGGTCAGAACGAGATCAACATTACCTTGCTTTTTCGCGGAGCTTGATTTTATGAGGAAGTTCCTGGTGCTCGATTCCACTTTGTTAATGACAGGGACGGCCACAGACATGTTACATCGACCTTTTAAGGTCCGAGTAGATCACTGACCAAAAACGAACCGGGCCAACATTTGTGTCCAGGAACATATCGTTCAGCGTAATACGTGATGCTTATTTGAATGGCAAAATAGGAGCAATCTTATACGTATTTGGTTACCTTGACCTTATAAAGGTCAAAAACAGTTACTAACACCTTGAGCTTTTGTTCAGAACAGGCAAGCAGCTTCACAGCGGTTGCATGAGGAGTTCTGGCGGCAATTGGACACCAATCTGGGATTTGCCCATGTTTGACCTTATTTGACCCTAAGGTCATGACCTAAGAACCTTGAATTTTGACATAAGTGAATTCACGTGCAGGTTAATTTATCTTGTGAAACTGGTGTCTCTAGCTCTCTCAGTTTTGGGGATGTCAGAAGAGCCAAATTTACCTCCCACCCGGGCGAAACGTATACAGCCGACCACTCGGGCGCGCATTCAGGGGCTGAGCGGCTTTTAAGGGATCTTCTACGCAGGGCGTCGCTGGAAATAGCATTAAAAAGCCCTGCCGATCTAGGATGGTTGTTTGTGGATATCCAAACGGTAGCTTCAGAGCTCGACAAAGGACGATGGAGCGATGAATGCCAGGGATTCATCCGCGGCTTTCTGCCGGTGAGGGGAACGACGGCCTTGAGGTAAGACGCCGGCATCGCTGGTGTAAGCCTCACATTGCCCGTCGCACCTCAGGCTTAGCGTTCTGACCGGTGGACAGGAATGAGATAAACACTTTTGGTTGCCACTGTATTGTATGTAGAGCTAAATGAATTCGCTAGAAGTATTGAAACATGACGCTTGCAGCTGTTCATAGCAATACTGCATGGGTTTCGCAATAATTAACTGGGATCATGTTAGAAAGTGCGAGTTCTGCACCGGTTATGATCTTGTCAAGATAGTAAAGGTCACCAACGCTTCCAGCTGATTATATGATGACGTCACAAACATATTTTTTTCAGGTGCTTATATCGGTAAATGTAAGGCTACAGGGATGCAGTTTTGCAAAATACGCTGGGATGAGGGACGGGGGAGGGCAGGAACACAAATGGCTGAACCTGCGTCCGAAATGTACTTAACATGGTTCTCTCCCTCACTTTCTTGTCAGAGTTGGGAGCAGGGGCGAAGTCTCTCAAAACTGGTTTTGGGAGGCTGACCCCTCGAAATTATGATAACCAAAAGTTAATTGACAAAAAATCATAAATAAAAATCGAAAACTACTATCCCTGGTTATGAGGCATCCCCCAAAACTCAATAGGAAACTACACACCTATAGGCTGGCTATGTCAAGCATGTCTGTATCTGATAATTATGTTAGATAATCCGGAACCATCATTCAGTGTTGGTTACCAACGAATGATGCTTTGGTGCAAATTAACTCCCGAAACGAAAATGCTTCATGGCTATGCCGCATTGCATTTCATTTGCCTTTTTTTGTGGTGTATCGCATTTACACTTATACTGCAACGGTTTGTAAAGGACTTGGCTCCAGGTGACAATTTAGACGGTTCCAAATTTCGTCGTAACAGAAAAGGCACTTTCTCACCTTTGGCCGCGTTCACACGTCCAGCACCGCCAAGGTCACCTCTCGGGAGGCCAAAGTTTCACAAGTGAGTGCTAAGGTGGCAATTTTGCGTGGCTACTTTGGCAGCACTCCAACAACGTCATGCAAATGCTTTAGGACGCAAACAAAAAATGACGCGTTGAGGAGAATGTTTATTAGATAAAGAAGTTTTGTTGTTAAGAGCAATCTTTTTTACTTGAAAATATACCAACAGTTATAAGTGATCTTATTTTATCATATTCGATCATTGTTTTCAATATATTCAGATGTGGCACGTTCCCTTCAACTCGCGCGCGACCGGAGGTGAGTTGACATTCCCCACGGTATTTCGAGCACAGGCCAAAACGAACCCTTGAAACAACACAAAATTGTCAGCCTCTCTTCATCTATAAATTCGGCATCCTTTGTGCGAATTTGAAACTTTGGTCTGCCAAGATCAGTGACCTAGGTCAGGTCAAAGTGGCGAACCTCTCAAAAACTGACCACACCTAGCTTTTTGCGGGCTATTTGCAACTATATAAACATGTTATCGTAAAAAACATAGCAATTCCTAGAGTTTATATGCTTCAGAGTTTTCAGAAAACGCTGGGTCGGTTACCTAAAGTCAGGTGAATTTTTGCAATTTTTCATAAGTATTGCGAATTTGTACGTCTTTTGAGTAGTTTTGATGTCTATTTATGAGGAAAAAACTTACCAACTTACATGCACAATCACCACATGGCCACGGAGCAAATGACCTTCACCCAGCTCGTGACTTTCCTCTGTGGGTACCCTCTGCAAAACATACGCTGAGCTCAAAATAGGCGGTTCTTTCGGATAATTTTGAACGCAGAATATCTAATAACTGCATTTGTCGGAACGACCGTTTTTACCTTTCGTAACCTTTGGGGACCTCACATTTGACCTAAGGTCAAAAGTTCGGTATGCATGGTATGCATGGTTCGGTATGATGGTCCAGCACCGCCAAGGTCATCTCTCTATGCATTGCTTATTATTTTACGAAACCTTTGAAAACGTACCTTTGTGTTTCTCATACGCGTCTGGAGGTTGTAGATGTCAGGGGGAAGTCATCTTCCCCTGACCGAGCGCAGTTTTCTCAGACCCTCGGCCGGGAACGGATTAATAGTTACTGCAATGCAGTCAGTAGAGATTCAACTAACACTGAATAAACGATTATGTTAAAGGTTTTTGGTGCTGTAGACGCTAAACCGTTCCCATTACCGATTTAAAAGTTGTATAAGTGAAATATCTGATAGGGAATGTTTTTCGTATGTACAGATTTAGTTCATAAGCGTTCAAAGATGACATAAGTTGTTAAATGCATTTGTGAGGAGCATCATTGACATAGATAAAACAGTAGCAATAGCCTTATTCCTCGGATAAAAAGAAACAGGACAATGGAGATATAGGTGCGTTGATATATCGGTAGTATGGCGTTATTGAAGCGAAGTAGCAGAAGTAAATTCAAAATTGCTTGCTGATGATTCTACTCAATTTTTCCGATTTTTTAGACAGTGAGCGGCATTTTTTTACAGTACACCAACCTTTTAATCGACCACCAGAACATTGATTCCCTGGATGTTGGTGTTATGTAAAAACTGTGGCTCGTCGTTTAAACAAAACATGAAAAATCGAGCAGAAATATCGGCAGGCGAGTTTTACCTAACTTCTGCTCTTCCTTACCATAAAGACATGTTATCGAAATACCGCCGCATCTCCATCTCCGTTTCCCTGTTTGTTTTTTTTAACCGACGAACAGGGCTATTTCTTCCGTATTTTCGTTCAGAAGACAATACTTTTTGATGCATGGCCATTTTCGTCCGCTGGTTGGCCGCCGTCGCATGTAAGCCACGGGGTCGACGCTGCGCACTTTACGAAGACCACAGCACCAAGCTTCGTTGGTTTGGTTTCGTGGTTTGAAAATGCTCATGCTCAAAACTATTTTTGTGTAGTTTTGTTCACTTACCAGCTATGAAGTTCCATTGAATATCCCCAGGGAAATATGGGTTTGCCATGGTTCGCCATTTAAATGTAGATTTTAGACTTTATTTTTAGACGTGGATCTTCATTCATTCTATTGTACCCTCAATAGTTTTGTAGAACCTCGGAAAATTCTATCATCACTCATGCCTGTTATCGGTTTAGAGAACCTTCACTGAGCGATTATAAAACGCATAGCACCAATGTTGTATTTAATGCGACCATGCAATATATGTTTCCCCAATTTCATTATCCTTTAAATATAAAAAATGCATGTTTGGAAAGCTTCTTTCCTAGTTTCACTGAAACAGAAAAGAGTTATGCAAATTGGGTCGGTCAAAATCAAGAGGATGAAATTTTAAGATTTTTCTTTGTCGTGGAGCAGGGTCACTTAACGTAAATTTCTGAAGCTGGAGTGGGGGGGGGGGGCTAAGCCAATAAAATTAACCTTACCTACCCCAACATTCTGATTTCGCTCAGTATTTCGGCCCCTTTGATTTGCATTACTGGCGACAGAGTTAGAACTTAATGATTACACCAGATCAGTTACAAAACTGTGTAGTGTTCGAGGAGGCCCGAAGAGCCCGGAGGGCCTACTGCGATCGGCAATCCAGTGCCCGACCGGAGGGCCTAAGGACACAAAAGGCTGGTCGGAGTCTTACTCAGGGACCCCGGTCTGCGGGGACGGGCTCTCAAATGACAGCCAGAGGGTCCTTTCCGGCGATCGGGGACCTTCTGAGTCGGTAAGGGCCTTCATGTCGGCCAGACTTCACCAGTACCGGACAGTCGGCTCCGTGTCGGAATGGGCCTGAGGACCCACTACCAAGCAGCGACAAAGCTGGGGTCAACGGTTTGCGCTGGTCGGGGCTCCCGTATATGTCACGGGCGCGCACTGCCTAGCAGGGTGTCCTGTGTTAACAAGGGGTCCCGAGCCGACCTAGGGCAGCGTTCCATGAGGCCCGAAGACGGGCCAGGGTGGCCGACTAGACCCGACGACTAAGTCAGGGTGGCCGACTAGACACGGCGATTAAGCCAGGGGTGACTGACTAAACCCAACGATTAAGCCAGTGTGGCCGACTAGACCCGACGATAAAGGGCCCGGTTGAAGGGCATAAGGGCTCGCTAGCTGTAGATCATATAAAGAAACGTGGTTCGTAGGGTCGTGGCTGAAATATCAGTCAAATGGCTGCATGCAACGTTTGAGAACTCTCCGAAATAATGCGGATGTCTTACTCGGCCAAAGACCACCAACAATTGGCTCCTGGTTACGCCGAACTGTGGGGCCCATTTCTCAAGTAGGAGCAAGGCGTAACATGGGGCCATTTGTCGCTTGTGGCCTCAGGTCGGTCACGGGTTTGTTTGAGGAAGTCCGAGGAGGGGCTGAGGGGCCCTCAGGATAAAAAATCAACGGCCAGATTAAAACGCTAAAGAGCCCGAATGACCGGACATTGTAGGTCACATTAATGACGCCAACCGCCCGTAACGCCATGACTACAGATGCCAGTCAGAGTGCCCTTTCCGTGCGGGCCTCTTCTTCGACCACGGACCATCAACACCGAACAGTCGGTCACGTGTCAGTCGGGACCTTGGGGTCCATTTTCCAAACACGAGCAGGGCCGGGCCCACGACTGGCATAAGTCGGGGTTGCTGAAACCATAGAGGTGTTGGTCTGAGGCCCACCGTGCCTAACAGAGGATCCCGTATCGGCAAGGGGCCCGATTCGCTAAGAGCAATATTTGCGGGGGTCCGAAGAAGGGCCCGAAGAGTCTTCTAGGATCAAGGGCCTGATCGGACTTGGGCCCGGCCCGCACCTGTAGTGCCGTGATCTGCAATGTCAGTCAATGTCAGTCTTTCCAGGGCCCTTTATCCCCGTTATTTAGGATGGAGCCTCGGCATGGAGTCAAACGTCGGCTCCGTGTCTGTCTGAGGCCTTGGTACCCATTTCCCAAGTAGGAATGAGGTGGGGACCTGCGGGATCCCTGACACAGAGGACGGCTCCTGCGTCCATCAGGGGCCACAGCGTCGCAGGAGTCCTTTGGCGGCAAGTGGCCTCCAGTCGTCCAGGAGCTGTGTTTAAGGGGATCCAGAGGGGGGCTGAAAGATCCTTTGAGGCCAAAGGTCAATGGCCCGGTTGGAAGAGGGAAGGGTCTAAAGGGCTGGCTGTAGGTCACATTAAGGACCCCCGCCCGTAGAGTCGTGATCTCAAATGTCAGTTAGGGAGCCTCTTGCACCAATTGAGGACCCCTGAGACCGTGTGTTCTTCTATTTCGGCCAGCGATCATCAACACTGGACAGTAGGCCTTTTGTCGGTCTGAACTCTGGGGGCCCATCCCCAAACAGGGGCAAGGCCGGCCTGCGATTTGCATTTGTCGGGTCCCACAACAATGCACATGTACTGGCGAGATGCACAGTGTCTAACGGGAGTCCTGCGTCAACACGGGCCTCGAGTCGGCCAGGGCTAGCTGGCCCTGGCCCATTAGCTAAACTGGTTGGGACGGGACCTCGAATGCCAGAGGATCTTTTGTGCTGGTCGGGGTCCTCTGCAATTAAAGGACAGATGAGGATATAAATAGAACAAATGAAAATTAACATGATGAGTATTCACATGGAGACAATGGAAGGACGCTGTGTTAGTCAGGGCGCCCAACAGCAAACGGTGGGTCCTCCGAGCCAATACCAGCATGAGCCCGGAAAAAGCAAAGGGTTTCATTATAATTGGATAGGGTGGGTCGACAGATCAATGATGACGTGATGAAAAATGAAGGATCCCATTCCATGTTACCTGAGAACGTTCGTTCTTTTGCAGAATCGGCTAGTGAAGCAAATTACATCTAAAGGTTTGAGCTCGCGTGCCCGCGATCTCAGGAGCAAGGACAGCGATGGCCGGGGTGGCAACTTCCGTAAGGCCGAACGACGCTGGCCACTGCAATCAACACCAGCCGCACCGGTGGGCGCCGCGCGCGCGAGAACGACCATCTTGAAATAATGCTGCCGAATTTCTTTCATAATTATCCGTGCCTTTCAAAGGTTGTACTGAGCGTATCTATTTTTGGACTTTGAGGATATCCTCTGGACAGATTAACAGCAACACGAAAAATAGAGATTTTTCCTTTACTCTTCCAGCTTCACCACTAGATTCCAGCTCCACTTCGTGTTGTTGTAAAGGCCAATCCGTTCACGTCATTGATCCAAAAATCGCACAGGTGAAATGTACACCCAGAGTACCTTCTAAATGTGCGATTTAATGTCCTGAAGCCTTCGAGGGTACCGTTTTCAGATCCACCACCATTTACATCCGCTCGTTGGCCACAGCATGGAGCTAATCGCGGGACCTTTCCTGCCAAGATTGACCAGCGGGCATGTTGAAAGCTACGTTAGATAGCTTCATTACTAATAGATTCTGACTGAGTGTTCAAAATTTCCAGAAAAGTTATTTGTTTTTGGTATGAATATGACTGGGCGTGGATTGGTCATGTTAATGCAAATGGTTGACCCATTTCGATCTCGAATCTATAATAGTGAGGTTCTAAATATTTCTATAGAACCTGAACCAGAATTTTGGCAAAACTTACATGCTTTACCGGTTTAGAAAAAGTCGACTGGGCCATTGAAAAATGAAATGTGCCGGCGATTTCTTTCATGTAGTGATTAAATGCATGATTTTTTCAGTGTATTGGCTATCAAATTCAGGGCATATATATATATATATATATATATATATATATATATACATGCAAATCTTGGTTATCATATTCAATGCCAGCATTTATCTTGATGTAGCTTATGGCTTCTGTTCTAGTTCCAAAAAGTAAAAAGTAAACAAAAACAAAGACGAAATTACCCTCTAGACAAGTGGGCCATATCCGGTGATTCTTCGAGCGGGTGTGGGGGGGGGAGGGGCTTTCACTACCCGGGACGCTTTGTTACCCTATGCCCCTCCCCCCTTGCCAAAGCTCTGGTTGCGCTTCTGAGCGTGACTATATTGAAAAAGAGTATATTGAAATGTCGATCAATTTAAGCATGTCCAGCGGAAAAATTCCACAAGCGTGGTGCCAGCGTCCTGCAAGAACTACGACCTGCTTCCATTTCTCCGCTGCGCTGAGCTCCAAGACTCGAGCTTGATTTATGACAGCGCGTTTGCATGCATTCGGGACTCGGCTATTGAGCCGTACTGGCAAACATCCTGTGCCTTCAAAAGTATCCCGGGAACGGATCTTGTCAAGCTTGGTGACGCGGGGGGGGGGGGGGGACTGGCAACCACGTTTTGGCTTCGGTTCATCTAAGTACGCTTATTTCCAGCCCATGCCCATAGATAGGGCTAATGTGGGATCTTCAGAAAACTAGGGGTCCTCAGCCCCCTAGTTCTCGCTGCCATGGGGAGGTAAGGGATCTGCGCCTTGCACCAGGGAAACTGCGCCGCGCCTTACCATTACCTCGTGTTGTAAGTCTTGCGGAGCATTTTAATATGCTCCACAAAATGCTGCATGCTCATTCTACAAGTCACGTCCTTGTCCTTTCCATTGGAACCTCAAAATACCTGTTTTGCCCATTTTTGTCGGGGATGTTACCTTAGGCATATTTCCGATTTACATCGGGACCTCATACACGTGATCTGACCAAAAGTTGACCTGAGTCTCAGGGTAGAATTTTGAGCGGGGGCTGCGCTCTCGTGGGGGGGGGGGGGGGGCGGAGAAGGTGACGCCCTCTATCGCCGTATGGGAGTGGACAGCCCCCCCCCCCCGCCCTATTAATGCAACCTTGTTGCGGGAGAAAATATATTTTTTACCCAGCTTTTCACCAAGAGGTCTCTATTTCCAAGTTGTATTATGACGAAATTCCCTCGCGTCGTTAGGATTGCAGCGCTACAAATACAAGTACGATACAAATGGGACTCCGAAAGACCGCTCGGGGATTTTCCGCTCTCCTAAGCTAAGACACTCAATCCCACAGAGTTTGAAGCTAAATTAGGAGATGGTTAGATCATTACGTGCCTGCGGCCTATGAATATGAGACATTGTTTAAGGAAAAGGTAAAACATATAATGAATTGTGGCAAGCATGCTACAATGCAATATGCTTCGTTCCCCAGGTACTGCTTATCACCGCTTCCACTGCCTTGTTTTGCTATAGTTTTAGGGCACGAATTGATAAGGTCCTGCAATTTCGCAGATTTTTTTTATTGCGCAGCTTGGATTATTTTGAGTGCAAGTGCCTTAAATAAAAGTATCATTATATAACATTTGATTTACCCAATACTGTAATACAGGTGTGCCGGTCGGCCGATTCGCTGTTTTTACCAGCCGGCTCTCATTGTGCCAAACTAGAAAGTGTCAAACACTGTGACAGGTCTGGATATGGGGATCCATCTAACAGCAAAGGTGTGCTTTAATTAACACGCACCCGAGTGGCCGGCTAGATGCTCTTAGCTCGGGTGGGGTTTTGACCCCCCACCCGAGCGGATTTGACCCCCTGAGATTTCGAGAACTATGAAAGCTAGAGACACCAAATTTACAGGGTATATGAACCTGTACATGAACTCGCTTAGGTCAAAGTTTGAGGTTCCTAGGTCATGATCTTTGGGTCAAATAAGGTCAAACACCAGGCTGGTCTCCAAATTGCCCCCAGAACCTAGATAATTGTTTCTAAACAAAAGGACGCATGCTCATTTAGGGCGGTAACCTTGCTTGACCTTGTGAAGGTCATGGCGACCGAAATCACACAAGACTGCTCTGAGTTTTGCACTTGAATAAGCGACATAGATTACGCTAGGCAGTATGTTCCTCAAAACCAAATGTTTACCTGGATCCTTTTAGGTCAATGACCTATTCTGACCTCTAAGAAGTCTATGGAAGATGCAGAATGTGGTTCCTGCTATGAACAGATTCGAAACGAACACCAGAACTATCCGATACAGCAAGCCCCAGAGTAACATAACAGACTGGTTTTGACCTTGATGTGAACTTCATAACTGACCCTAGGTCAATACAATTTTTTCATTCAATTGTTGCGTCGTCTAAGAAAGCATTTCATAAACGTGGCTTCGTTTAACACTCCGTTGTTGCATCAGATTGAACGATTTCCTAGAAATGGACTTCGCTGAAACCATGCTCTGACTTTGACCTGCCATAGGTCGGTGACCTTACAAGATACACCTAAATTTTTGATGCCAAACGATTCAATGTTTAATTGGTTACAGCTATGCAAAATTTGGCGCGGCTAAGCCGCGCGGTTCGGAAACAATTCTGGAAAAACCTTCGGGGGGGTCAATTTGAACCCCACCCCACCCGAGCGCGTGTTAATGCGATGGGACTGATACGAGGCGGGCAGCGGATTTCAATGCAATGCGACTCTGCAAGCGGCATTCGCACTGCAGAGTAATGAATGCCTGCCTAGGGTTCAATTTTCAGGCCTTGTTTTCTTTGTTGGCGGTGCTGCGATTCAGCATCCTGTCCTCAGCGATCGGCAGTCCAGAGCAAGTCGGCGAGATGTTCCGATCGAGGTAGAAATTAGCCTGCGATTATCCAAACCGCCTTTGCAAGACACAAAAAGGGTGTTGAGTTGCTGTATTAGGCACAAGCGGCCACCTTCCTCCTTTGAAATGAACCGTGGGTTCAGTGTTGAAGTCTGATAGCACTCGCCATGAGGCGTGGTAGCAAGAGGTGATACTGGTTCTAAGATGCCAATCTACGTCGTTTTTGCTCTTGTCTTGTTAAAAGATGGTTACCAATCACATAGGTCTACAAATCAGACTTTTACCTAGTTTCCCGTTAAGTTCAGGGCTCCATCAGCCTCCCCCTAAGTTTGTGAAGAAGCGTGCCAATCTGAGAGGCATCCATATTTTGGGGAATTGCAAAATTCGTCATTCCTCCCCCAGCCTTTGCTCGCTTCAGAAATGTATGCCCCTGCTTGAAGTGCAATTACTTCATCAATGTTTTTCAGCATTTAAACAATTATTCACCGCTCATCCTTTTGCTAACATGAATCTTGGTTGCTGGAAATGTATGTGATAGCCAATGATGTAGGCAATGGGAAGGCAATGGAAAGTGAGGAGTGAAGTGCTGTAGGAAATGTAGGTAATCAGGAGGGAGGGTGGAGGGATACAGGCTCAATTGCCGCCTCCCCCTTTACCAATACTTGTACTGCAATAGGAGGTTTTGTGGTATTGTGGTCCAAATGTCCTATGAGTTCAGTGAAAATGGACATTTGATGGTCTCTGGGGACAGTGTTGGCCAATTGCTGATGGTAGCACCCCATTGTGGCAGGAAAGCTATGGAAGTGGTTTGCAGCGCAGTACAAGTTCTGCAGTGTTCAGTTATATGCACTCAATTTCTTTGCACTGTGAGCATGACATTGGCTTGAATGAAAATATGGAATAGTTCTTTGTTATTTTTGCTAGCAATGAACTGAAAAATTGTCCTGATGAAATTACATGCAGGGTGCGTGGGCATGGCAGCTTACCTTATACGTAGCCTACATTGATAGTACAAATAGATATTGTTTGAGTGGTGGTGGCATAATGACAGGAGTGTCAACTTTTATGCATAATTAGAGGGAGGTAGCAACCCATGAGTCATGGTCCATGAATCAATCTCATAGGAGGTGGTTTTGCGTTACACAGTAAGCTTTTTCTCATTTTGTATTATAATCCAACAAAAAGCGTTTGGCGGGAAGAGGAATAAACATTGAGGGGGCCCAATCCAACATGGAAGTTCGATGGGACGCCAGCAATTGATTATATTTAGCATTCTTGCATTATACATGACAGGTGTCACAGGCAACCTTGATTTGAATGCTACTTAGCATGCAAGGGGCAATTTTGGCTTGCTGGTCAAATTTATATTCATGTTCAGATGTTGATGACGACATGTGTCATTCTGCCGTACCAGCTGATGTTTTCATGAGCTAAAATGCAGATTTCTACGCCACCGTATGTAAGATAAGCAAAAAAGAATGGTAGCTAACAATTATAACCCTTGCCCTGCTTCGCCAGTTTTCATGACGCGGACTGACAGGGGAGGGAGGGGGGTGCAGTCTGCGGTCGTTTGCAAACTCAGGGAGGTAGAGACCTAAAAACAAATAAAAAATCAGCTGTCATTCTCGAGATCCGGCGACTGGTAAGAAGTCTACTGTTGTTAACTTACCCCATAGACCAAGTCTAAGGTCAAATTTTCGTGAAAATCAAACCATTTCAGCTTTGCACGTTCATGTGTACGAGACCATGCAGCGCTGAGACATCAGACATAAAGGAGGCATGCTTCGTGTTTGAATATGAGTACAGTGGTACGTAGTTTAGTTTGTTTTGAGCCTTTATTTATAATAGGGGGTTGTGTTAATGTGACAGTGCCAGCCCTCCGCGCACGGTCCTCAAAATCATTACTCGCCGCCTAACGCACCTACTGAACTTGGACTGACTTGCAGCGCTCGTAAAAAAACATCGCTATTCCTAAACCAGAATTACAAGGGAAATGTCTCTGGTGTTAACACGTGCGCAATAAATGTCCCAGGGGCTATCAAAGGTTTGAGCGAGACTGCAAAAATCCTTAGGGGAGACGTGGAAACGCCCCCCCCCCTCCCCCTTCCCCTCCCGTCAGAGCGAGTATCTTGTTCATAAAGAACTAGCAGCCTGATGTGAAATTATCAACAAATTTCAATACAATTTACTTGTTGGGGCAGGGCAAGCGGCGCCCAGCAGGTAATACATGGCATGCCAGGCTCGGAGCACGCCTAAGATATGGTGGCTAGTTTGATGACGGTCGAAATGAGACATGCGTTTTCATAAGACGGCGTGGTCTCGAGGAGGCTTGCATATTGGACGTCATTCCCAGTGCTACCTGCGACCGGTTCGAATTCTGCCATGAATTATACTGCCCTGGCTTCCGGGGTTCTTCGTTGTCATTTTTTTTCGCGGTCGAAGAAAGCAAAGCCAACCGTAGATCGAGTTTAAACGTGAGGTCGTGGCAAGTCCCGAGGGTAAAAGAAGGCTGCTGTTGTGATTTGGCTATCCCATAGTCTAGGGCAGGTACGTCTGCTTTCCTAGCAGCAGCAGTTACACTGACATTCGATGAGGAACATTGTAAGGTGGGGCGCTTTGGCTGTGCGCACGATATCGAAAATTGTAGTGATGAAAGAAGTTTTCGGTGATATGCCGACTCGTGATGACGTTACTGGGCAAGGACCTCACTATAAAATTCGCATTACACTGCCGGCGACAATTTTGCCTCAAGAAATTCGGTCAGTGACAAAAAGCACACTTCTACCAACCCTAGAACCTGGCTCGTCAGGAATTGCGGAAATTCGTTCCCTTTTATGTTTCCGGGGCTTGTAAAACAAAAACAAAAATGGTGAAGTGAAGCGACGCAAAATTTTTAGCACTTTTTGTGTATCCATTTTGTAGCCGGGAAACAATTTTAGAGTTTTAGGCAGATCACCGCCCTGGCCGAGGTCAGGCTGACATCAAAGTCCAAAAATTAGAACACGCACATCTTGTTTATGCATGGAAAGGTTTGATGAATATTACGGAAGAGTTACGATGTGTATAGACATGTGCATTCAGTGGTTCGGTCTAATCTTAAGCCATTCTAGGGTCTTTAACTAGTAGCGTTTAGCTTGTAGCAGGAAGCAGAAACACTGTTTAGCCACATAGGAAATAATTCTGCTTGTGTGGGTGCGGTGCGCTTATTCGATTACGGACGTCAGTGGTGGGTGGGCTAGTCAGAAAGGTGTTGCTAATCAAAGGTATGTGGAAACAGTGTGGATTCGTTGAAACCATGTTTTTTTGTGAACATGCCATTTCATTCAAGAGACGCTAAAGCTGGTCAATGTGCATATGTAATTGTCCGAAGTCTCGTCCCAATTTGGCAGTATTTCTAATGCGCTAATGCGGCGATTGATGCGTAGTTATTTGCAGATCAGTCCATCAAGTACATTCGAAATGTTACCTCGCGAATGTGTTGGCATGGCAACAGCGCAAAGGAACGAGCTGCGCGTGAAGGCTGAGCTTTGCTCAGGAATGCTCCCTTGGGCAGCTAAACTTGAAAACTCATTAGGCTTACGGCGTCCTTCGCAGCAGAAATGGTGAAAGAGCAACGCACTTGAGCTTTAGGCTGATGAGTTTTGCACAAGCCGTTTTTATGTTGCCAAGTTGTCATATTAAGAAGCAGCGGATGTCAATAAAGCAGCTATCTCATGAAGTTCCTAAAAACGAGAGCGCATCTGGTAAGTGGACTGTCAAAGCTCTCATGCCCTTGTGGCACGGGATCAGGACCGGTGTCGGCATATGGGACAAGTTCGGATACGTGCAAGAATGACTGTACATACCCTCGTGGCAGCCTTCGCCGTGTAGGATGTGTCTCGCTTGCTTTTGCTTTGCTTTTGCTTTTGCTTGTTTTTGCATGCTCTTCATACTCACAGGGCTCACTAGCCACAGCTAAGCCCGGATGATGCATCCGATTGCTTGGTTGCCTGATTCATGAGTAAGGCCGTTTTACAGCACCGAACATTGAGGATATTTTGAAGCAGGTAAAATCGAACATTTAAGGCATGTGAAACAAGTCGAAATTGGTCGACGAACAACAACGAGCTATCGGTCGCAAGCTATCCACGCGTTGTCGAAGATTTTACTGATATGTTAGATGAGATGTCAAAGCTCAGCAGTGTCCATCCGGGGTTTTACATGTTCTTTAAACGGCGAAGTTGCGATTTCTTCTGGTGTCAACAAGACTGTAGCATAGGAAACAGAACATTGAAGCCAGCCAGCCTAGAACGAGAACCTGAGGGTGTCAAAAATATGAAATATGCGAACCATGCACATATCTAGCAGGTGATCTTTTTATTTGTCTGTATTTATATAGGCATATATATATATATATATATATATATATATATATATATATATATATATATATATATATATATGTATAAGTCTGCAGTAGACCTTATTGGGTCTGGGCAGGTCCAATAAGCAGATGGTAACAGACGTGACGCGGTACTTGGAACGGTCATCCGGCGGGCACTCTACACCGTGTCGGCTTAGCTGGGTGGGTCAGAGCGAAAGCTTCAAAAAGTTTACGGATAAGCCTTTTCCAGAGCTTGCATTAAATATTGCATTTGGTATGGTCGTTGCATAATGATAACCATGAGGTTGTCACCACGTGCGAGCGTGCAGATTAAAACAGAGTTGCTAGCCTAGTGATCTCATCCGCCCATTTCATTTGCGTTTAGAGGAGCAACCTTACATTCCAACATTTGAAGCAATGCTACATTCAAACCTTTATGGTGGTGGTGCATTCAAATATTATTACATCCAGATTTAGTCATTAACGTTACACATCATCGCATATTACACCCAACATCACTGACATGAAAGTGTTCTGAAGGCATGCATGCGAGACAGGTAGCGAAATGTGATCCCATGGCAGGCAGTCAGAATACACTCCCCTTCTTCTCTTGCGCCATGGACTGTCCTGTGCTTGGGTAAGTTAAGTCCTAACTTAGCGGTTAAGGTAACCAATCCAATGTCTGCATTCACACCCTTCATGAACGCTACAGCCTGAAAACGTTTCTTGGAAAAATAGCGGTGTGATCACCTTGGACGAGGCAAGTGTGATAGCGAGACCAACCGGGTGCGTACATCGGTCTTGTACAGCTTTTGATCTGACACGTCATATGGGGGCCATGTTTGTCTGGATTATGCCTGTAAACTGTTGTCCGTGTGTGAGATATATCATATTCCATGAGGGCTTTCTTAAACCCTGTACTGGGCCTTGGAGGGTGGCATTCCTGAGGCCTCAAGAACTACAAAACCAATGACGAAACAACGTTTTGATTCATGGCGATGAGATATGCATATGCGAAGACCAGAGCAACATGCCCTCGCTGCACCGAGCCTCAACACGCACTGCCGGGTCGCCGGCCACAACCGTTTATAAACCGCCGGCGGCGTGCCCGCCGGCACAGCATCATCGATCCACCCAGGGGCGCGCGCATCCGGAGCACGCCACAGCACGGCGATAGTACACATGCACTCCACTGCCTCCCACGAAAATGATTACAAGGAGACTTACACCCCCGATAATGGAAAACGCAGCTACGAAAAAACCTGCTTTGCTTCCCCAGTATCCCAGATCGGCGAACATCCGAGGCTCTCGCACTCTCCTGGCTCGACGTAATTGGTACGGCTACCGTCTGCCAGGGTAGCGATGTCCGTACATCGGCTCCAGACGGTCCCGAATTGTGAGACAGGTCACCTGCGGGAGCATCTCGTAACGACTCTGCCGTAGGCGTCTCCGGCAAGGGCGCGCGCAGCACGAGAACCGGGGACACCAGTGGTGACGCGCACGCCGCAGGGATGGCCGAGAGAGGCGCAACCGAGAGAGGCGCACGCAGGTCGGACGCCGTGACGCCACACGTGACGTCACATAGCACAGGAACCGAGGGCACCAAAGCTGGCACGGTCACCACAGGGATGACTGAACTCGGTGTGTCCGGGGGGCATGCGGAGGTCGGACATCGCGGCTTCCGACGGTGGCGCCACCTCTGCAGGAGCTGTACGGCGCACCCCGGACGGGAGCTTCGCGTGGGCATAGCGACGGACGGCCACCTCAGCGTCGGCGATCACCTCACGAGACCCTGAAAACATGCCGTCGTTTAGCCTGCGCCTTATCTGGTCGGTGTGCGGTCGCCAGAGCCTATCACCCTCCATTCTGACGGCATACGACACAAGCCAGATGATGCCGACGATCTTTCTAGTAGCCCACTGCATTCCAACACCGAAGCGGCTTGCAAATACAGAATCTACAACGGTAAATTTGGGATCTCTCTTTTCCTTTGGATTGTGGTTGTCCTTTTGGGTCACCTGTTGCAGTACCACCCTCTTTTGCATGTCTGGATGCAGCAGGTCCAGCCAGTTTCGGAAGAGACGGCCAGCCATGAGCTCTGAGCGCGTGACTGACGCAGTGCTGTGAGTTGTGATTCATTGACGGAGCAGCCATCGAGACGGTGCGGTTTCCCAGCTGTCGTTGCGTCGTTGCAAAGCCGGCTTCACGTTGCGCACCACGCGCTCAGCACGGCCATTCCGCTGGTTGTGACGAGGTGTAATCGTTTGTGATGAATGCCATTTTCTTGCAGAACGTTTTGAATGTCTGCGGATGTAAACTAGACAGCGTTATCAGTGACAATAACGTTTCGGAGTCCACAAATGGAGGACATTCCCCGTAGTTTTACAATCGCTTTCTTGGAGCAGACGATTGCTCATATATCCGCTTCAATCCATTTGGAGCACGTGTCCACTACCAGCAACACGTACCTCCCCTTGATGGGCTCCCCAAAATCCAGATTTACTCGCGATCAGACCCAGGCAGGCCGGGCCACATGCAGAGGGCAGCACGAACAGGCTCAGGTCTGCCCTCCTGGCACGCCTGGCAAGAGCTCACGGTATGTTGAATGTCCTTGTGCATGCGAGGCCACCATACGCGGCCCCTGGCAAGGGCCTTTATCCGACGAATGCCAGGGTGAGCTGCATGAAGCTGTGTCAATATAACCTCACGTGCCTTGCTGGGTATGACAACTCGATGACCCCGCACCAGAACACCAGAACAAACAGACAATTCCAAACGTTTGGTAGAGAACACGGACAGTTCAAGGTCAGAGTTCTGCGGTCAGCCACCCTTCTGGACGCAGTGCATCACTCGCGACAACACCGGGTCACGTGACGTCAGCGGAGTAATCTGTTTAGCGTCAACAATCCACCCTCCGCCAAGAGTACCAGGTCTTTCTCCGGCGGTGATGTTAAGCCTGACAGGGGATGTCTGCTGAGGACGTCAGCGTTGCCTATCTCCTTGCAGCGGTTCCGGATCTCTTACTTATATGCAGACAGCTTCAGCGCCCACCTGCGAGTTCTGGTAGACGCCATCTTCGGAAGATCAGCGTGCTCTCAAAAGGTCGTCTCTAACGGTTTGTGATCTAAACACGAATGAAGCTTGCTAACGTCGAACGTAAAAGTGAGCGCCTCCCATTCAATTTGGGAGTGCTTTCCCTCGCTTGGGGATAGGCTTCTGGCTATGCACCGCAATTGCCTCTCAGGTCCATTAGGCTTCTTTTGAGCCAGAACAGCACTAATCCCGACCAATGGGTTACCACAGACGAGAATTTGTCTTTTGCTGATGTCGAGGGTGCCCAGTACTGAGACACTCCAATGTCATAGGGGTGCTCTTCCGCAAAAGAGCATGGAGTGGTGCCAGGTTTTGTGTTCGGTCAAGAATGCATCTCAAGTAGTATGTCAGAAGCCCCAGGAACCCCTTGCACTGCTGGACGTTTTCTGACTTCAGTACAGCCTGAATACCGTACACCTTGGCAGGCGTTCGTCCGACACCTTATTAAAGATGTGCCCTCGGTACTCAACACTGGGTACCAAGAATTTGCACTTGGCTCGTCTTAGCTTGAGACCAGGTTTCCTCAGCCTGGCCAGTACGTCGTCCAGTATTCAAAGATATTCTGCTGTCGTCCTGCCGGCGATCATGATGTCGAGGTCAGCCGCGACGCCAGGACAGTTAACACCTGCTCCATTTCTCTCCCAACTAGCCTGACGGCCGAATTGACCACAAATGGCAACCGTAAGAAGTGCAGGAGACCTTTCGGCTTGTTTACGATCAGTATCTCTTTTGGGTCTTCATGGTCAATGAGCTGGTTGTACGCCTGTGCTAAATCCGTCGCATGAACACTTGTCCTCCCGCCAGACGCGCAGACATGTCCGGTGCGTGTACCATTGGACAGCTGTCCAGCTTCATAGTCAAGTTAGCTGTGAGCTTGAAATTCGCACGAACTCTGATAGTGCCGTACTTTTTCAATACTGGAACCAGCAGTTCACGTAACCTGTCAGTTGAACCAAATAACACCGATCCAGTATTTTCCAGAACTGGAAACTACTGGATCGGTATCGCGCAGCTGCTGCGAGCCGCTGACTGCCGAGCTCCGACGGCGACGCCCTTCTGTAGCTGCTGCTTGACCTTTGTCTTTGCAGGCGTACGGCAGTGGACGAGCTCTGAAGAATCTGAGCTGTACAATTGTCAATATCAAGACGCAACTTGACGCCCTTGGGTTCGCCCAATCCGTGCCCAAACACCCGACGATGATTCTTTTTCAAATCACCAAGTGCAACATTTTCTAAAGCAAATGCTACAATCCAGTTGACCTAATTTCATTTTTACCATTCACGACCCAACAAGTTCGTGTGGTTCCCTCGCATCTCCACGAACTTAAGCTTATTGGTTTGGCCGGTGTATGAAACTTGAGCTCTAAATCCGCTAGCACTTAAATCACCTCGCCGGCTCTTCACCGGCTCAATTACCGGCTGGATCACCCGCTCGATCACCAACTCGATCACCGGCTCATCACCGGCCCATCACCGGCTGGATCACCCGTTCGATCGCCAACTCGATCACCGGCTCATCACCGGCTCGTTACGATTTCAGTGTACTTTGTTGTAATATTTCTATACCACATGGCAACTAATTGTCACCGCGCATGCCTCTTAAACATGGCAAAATTTCATTCATTCCATACTTTGGCATCAATTAAATAGCGACGCGTGCGGCATATCGCAACACCAAAGTAAGATAATGCACTCGTGTACAAATTGGCCTGGCCCGAAGCCCACTGTCGGGTCCCGTATAACACATCGCCCAAAAGCGACCGTTCTTTTTCTGATCTGGTCTTACCATTTCAAAATTCGCTACACGCTCGCCATCGATACCCGGGTTTTGTGTTCAAAAGTTTGTCGCTGGTCATTTGTAGAACTGGAAATACCCGTCTAGAGCTCAGCAAATTGCGAGTGCATTGCCTACGTTCTTTGTCAACTATCTGCATTAACTATCTGCGGCTGATATGTAAAACCCGTCATCTATTATTTATTTCCCTGTCATTAGAGATGTTGGTATGTTAAATTGCATGTGATTTTCTAGGTTTTTTAGGCTTTTTTAATGAGTGCCTGAATCTGTTTTTAAATAAGAGAGTAGTAATAGTTATCTATATATCTGATCTATGTCCATAATTTTCCTCGCAAATGCAATTTAAGTTACCTAGTTCCGAACCTGTGTTCATGCATATGATTGTCTGACCAAGACGGAAAAAGGATAAATATTATCTCGAAGCCTCTTGTTTAATGCACGCTAACTAGTTGCAACATATTATTTTACGTCTCTTTCAATATCTTCGAACATTCCCTTTAACACTGGAGGCCCCTCCGCGCAGAAATGTGTCCCTTCCGTCTCCACTCTTCACCTATTCATATATGTTTACCTTATCAATCCAGCGTTGCAATGCGGGGGTGAGTTTATGGCCATACCTCTTTGCATTCCCATACGTAAAACCTGAACACCCCTTTGTCACCGGGATCGGCTAAAATGCAAAGCTTTGGATCTGGATGCCAAGGCACACCTCTTATACTGTGACACTTCAGTCCTAGACATTTCTTTCCTGACGACGGTGGCGTTGAGTGGTGATTAAAGAATGCAAATGATGATTTCCAAAAATGATGACTAATTTTGCGCAATCGAGGCCAGTTGCCATGTGTGACATGTAGGAAAAATTTGTTCGGTATTCTTCGAGTCTTTTTTTAAAATTTCGCTACACTGTCCAATCATAGATTTCTATCTGGCATTAAGCACGATAAAAAGTAGATGGATAATATGTTGTCACATCTGCGCCAAAAAACAATATCTACTCTGGTGATCCGTAATACAGCACGCTTTCTCGTTTGGAAACTTTCCTACTTCGAGCCTTGGATTTGCACTCTGTCCAGGGTTGTGACTTGCCTACTTTTTAGGGAAGCGGCTGAACCCCCTAATGCTGACTTGAGTCCTGCGATGCTCTTCTGAGCCTCTCCAGTGCATATCAGCAGAAATGGAATACGGTCCAATGAAATGGCCCAATGGGCCAATGACCAAAAGGAAGTGTCTGAACTGCTGGTGCACTAGGTCGCTAAACACGTCTCTATCAATATCACCACGTTATATATGGTCATTATCACAACCACACGGGCTTCAAATGAGGTGCCATTCTTCATCATCAAAACTATTTCGGATCCGCTGAAATATTGTTTTAAGTTTAGTTGCAACATCGGGGACGCTAAGCAAAGTGGCCGAAATCCGGACAGAAGCCTGCATTAGGGTCAGTTTAGGTCAACTTTATTGGCTAAGCCCCTCAAACCGAACTAATGTTGCTAAACAGCCACAAACATATTCATGCCATAACTTCCGTATTCATCAAAGCATTAGCCATCCCTGAAAACGCAAGGTTGTGTGTATGACTGCGAGAAGTTTGCTAGTCTATCGAAATATTTGCATTATCGCCGAGCATCATTGGATTCCCCGCCCCGCCCTGCTCCCCCCCCCCCCCCCCCTCAATACCAGGGTCTGGAACTAACCCTTGGCATGACATGTACCCGAAATGCTACAAAAATACGTAAGCATATTTCAACCTGTTCAACGACCTCTTTCAGATTGCTTCCTTTAATGCAGCAAGGCCGCATGGATTGAAATCCGCCTGTACTCGCCCCCCAGAATAGGGTCAACATATTCTGAACAAGCACAATGAGGCTGCCGCGGACTCAAATTTTATGTGACATGAAAGGAAGAGCATGTTTGGTAGCTGATCGACTGCTACTTTAAAGTTCAGGAATAACGTGACTGTAACCAGTTTCCTTGGTGCTAAAAAGTAAGGATAAGGAGGTGATAGCTCGAAAGTTCAGGTGTGTGTTTTCTATGTTTAAGTATGGGGATGAAAGGGCTAGGGCATCACTGGTGAGGGGCAAATGAAACGTGAGGATAGAGTGTAGTTAAACAAAGTTAATTACGTAATGAAAACTCGCTTGCTCATGCTCTGAGAAATGTTGGAGAAAGAGGGAGGTGAGCCGGTTTCCATCCATTGAAGTGGTTTCATTGTGGTACGATAGTGGTACCACACCATACTTTTTGGTCGCCATCCTCTGTCCGTATGGGGTGAAAAACGTGTCACGTTTCACTATGGTAACGTCAAGTGTGTGTCGTTGCGTTGAGTGTGCTCATGAGCTGAGCTGTCGGGGGTATTGATTTCAAGATACAACGCGAGTGTAGTGAGCTCCTGTAGCAGGATTGTGCTTCACAACCTCGAAAGGGAGCTGATAATCCTTGTTTCTGACTGCAAGGTGTGGCTTTTTATTGTGGAGGCCGTTGGCGAGGTCAGGTGCTGGTGTCGTTGCACTGAGTGTGCTTGTGAGCTGAGCTGATGAGAGCATTTATTTCACGATGCAACGCGAGTGTAGTTGCTGCCGTAGTGGGCTTATGCTGAGCAGTCTCATACGGTAACTGATAATCCTGACCGCTGGCTATAAGGTGTGTTTTTGTATTGTGGAGGCCGTTTGCTTTCGAACCACTACATTTAATGTATTTGCAGTTAAGCGGTTTGCTGTTGAATTACTGCATTTAATCACGTGCATTACCACCCAGGCATTTTAAGGTTAGCCTTTTCTATCTATCACGCTTCCCACAGCTTAGGCGTCAGCAATTGTGTGCGCCGCAAGAAAGAACGAGGACACAGCACTGTGTGTCTATATGAGACGTGCTAATGCCCCGGCCCGAAGAGAGCGATGCCCCATGCCCACCATTGATGACGTGTTGCATGCAATGACGGGCGCTGCCGTGCTCTCGAAGCTCGCCTTGATGCAGTCGTCTCAGCAGATTGAGCTCGAGGAGGGCTCAAGGGCATTAAAATATTTGCAACGCACAGCGGTTCACACCGCTGTCGGGGCCTCATGTTCGGTATTTCGTTCGCGCTAGAGATCCACCAGAGGATCATCCAGCAGATTTTGGCAGACTGTGATGGCAGGGTAACATTGCTGACGACATCTTGTTTGGTGCGACCGCCTAAGCCATGACAAATATTTTGATGCGGTGCTACAACGGCTGATATAAGCAGGGTGGCTTTTATCGGGGAAAGTGTCAGCCTCATCTGACGAAAACTACTTTCATAGGTCACCATCTCAGCACTAAGGAGGTTGCGCTGATGACGAAACGGTTACTGCTGTTCTGAATACCCGAGAGCCCAGAGCCCTGCCGAGTTGCGATCATTCCTCGGGTTGGTAAATTTCTGGGGCCTAGTTATCCCTGATTTGTCTACAGCCGCAGTGCCTTCACGTAGGCTCAGCGGGTCTAGAGGTGGATGATTCTGGGATACCCCTCAGGGGCTTCCCTTCATCCAGCTGAAGAGTCGGCTGTCTGAGAAGAGGACTCACGCCTACTTTAGGCAGAACACGGAGACCCACTGGTCGTTAATGCGTCACCGGTTGGGCCAGGAATTGTTCTGCTACAGAAACAGGCCAGTAGACTATTACTTCCAGCTCAGCCAGCTGAGCACGCCATCGGCAGTCCGACTGATGTTGAGCGCCGCTACTCACAGCCTGAGGGAGAGATCCTTGCCGTCATTTGGAGCTATGAACGCTTTACATGCACCTGTCCGGCCTGGATTTTGTGCCGGTCACCGACTATAAACCTCTGCGAGCTATTTTCGCCCTCCTTTAGGGCACCACCGCGAGTAGAGCGTTGGGTGTTTCCATAGATAAGACAGCTGGTGTTAACCTTATTCCTCGGAAAAACCAGGAGATTGGAGATGTAGTTCGGTTGATATCTCGGTAACATACCTTTGTTGGAAGAATAGCTGAAGTGAATCGAATTATTCACTTCAGCTATTGTTTCGATAAAGGTATCTTCATGAAATATCAACCTATTTATGTCTCCACTCTCCTGGTTTTTCCAAGGAATAAGGCTTATAGTCTTATCTCTGTGAGTAATGGTCCTCGCTGATGCACTGAACAACTTACGTGGCTGAATGTTTCGTTTGCAGCCGTATCACTGCATTGTCAGCCATGTTTCAGGACCAAGCGACATTGCTGATGGTCTCAGCTGGCTGGCACAGGAAGTGGCGCCCTCTAGGACGCGGAGGAGTGGCGAGAGCTGCATCCGCTTGGTCCCCGCGCGCACCGTTCCAGTGGTGCTGAAGACTGCGCGTGTTCAGGTGGAAAATGCAATGAGCTGCGAGCTGCGAAAGGTGCTGATACGCCAGGCAGAAGACGAAGCGTCTAAGGGTCCCCAGAGCGTACAAACCTGTCGAGTGTGAACGCTGCGGGTATGGTGGCATGGTGTTGCGTGGGAATCGGGTGGTCGTTCCAGTAACACTGCGCAAGCAGGTCTTGTAGCTTGCTTATGAGGGTCATCGGAGGGTGGTAAGAACGAAGCAGCACCTACGGATCAAGGAATGGTGGCCAGGCATCGACACATGCGCTAAGGGGATGACCAGATCTCGTCACGCCTGTGAGACTGTGTCGCCCGGAAATTCCCCATCTCCAGCTGTAACCAGTATGCTGCTGTGTGGACCATGGGAAGACGTCAGTCTGGATCTCTGCAGACCGTTCCCCAACGGCGAGTTTTGCTAGCAATCATTGACAGGTACTCACGGCGGGTGGAGGCTGAGGTGCTGTAGCCCACAACATCCAGTCGTGCGATCGTTCAACAGCTGGAAAAGGTTTCACCCGACTCGGATTTCCTGTGACTCTAACTACAGATAACCCTAAAAACTTAACGCACATGCGTTTAAGGGGCGTTGTGATGCACGAAAGATCAGTGACCTCACTGCTACACCGTCATGGCCACATGCGAGCCGGCCAGTCGAACGGCAGAATCGTACCCTGCTTTTCAACGATCCGGACAGTGGTGTTGAAGCGGCGGGTCTGGTGGAGGTGTCTGCAGCCGTTCCCCATGGCGCACCGCTCAGCTCCACACTCCTTCGCCAGAAAGAGGTCCGGTGGAGCTGATCTACGGCCGGCAGCTGAGGACGAAGATGTTAGAGATCATCAACCGCGCCGAGCCGTGAAGATGTGACGCCTCCGCATGGGCGGAGTGGTGCTCGTGGAAAGAGATACGCTGACAAAAAAGTTGTGTTTGCCCCCCCCCCCCCCCATAACATCCGCGTAGTGACAAAGTGCTCGTCCGCGTTCCAAAAAGTCAGCAAACTTGCCGCATCGTTCTTTCCAGAGTCTTGCACAGTTCTTGAGCTCAAGGGGTCTCTGCTTGTAGTCGAGACACCGGACGATAAAAAACTATTTGGTAGTAATAAAACTGTTTGTAAGCAGTTCGTGGAGGGTGATATGTCCAGCCAGCCAGCCATCCAGCCACTGTCAAGGAGCCATCCAGCCATGGAACCAGCCACGACCCACGTACCAGTCACACCACCAGCCATGCCAGCAGGGCCCATCGTACCCGCGGCGGCAGGCTGGTTCGAAAGCCGGATCGTTGGGGGTGTGTCTAGATCGGGTACTATGGTGTGCGGTTGCTGAGCAGTCTACTCTTTTGCAGCCCCGGGGCAGGCGCGCCGAGGTGCGCCGAGGTTGTGACCGGGCTGGGTCGGCCAGGCATTGCGCGTGCTGTGCGCTTTGAACACTGTGTCGGAAATAGGGCAGACACGCTGCCTCCACCTATGTCCAAATTTTGGCTCAAACCTGCATCTCTGATAGCAGAGCAAAGGGTTAGCGAATATGCTAAGCAAGCGTTCAATTGCAGGCCGTGTTGACAACTGTGTTACCACCTCGTTTTGTACTCCTGAGATGCGCTCGCGACTTTTCCATCAGAAATGTCTCCGTACCCTATTGATCTTGCAATATCATCTATCGATACGAGTTGATTGCTTTTCCATGGGCTGATGAGTGTGCCGCCTCTGTCGTACCAATTACACGCTAACATTTCAGGTATTTCCCACGTTGCTCGTTTGTGCAGGATATTCTTGTGATTTAAGTTGGCTGTGTGGTTCTTCAGACACCAGGGAGGCATCCCTCCCCCTTCCCACCTACCCCCTACGTCTAGAGAGACCTCGTGGGATGTGCTATACCTTAGATACAGACAACATTTTACAGGTACAAATCAGACAAACGTGGCCCCCAACGTGGCGTACGAGATGGAAATATGCGCAGAAAAATCCGTGCAGCCGGCTGATCTCGCTGTGACGCTTTTCTCACTCGGGATAACAACACTTGCTGCAGCCATTCCGCTCTAGATTTGTCTGCACCTCCGTTCATAAAAACAGTGGGACGTTCCAAATTTAGAACAGCGTTTAATGACGATTTCAGCAAAAACATGTATCAATCGGAGCCACCTAATGTGGAAGAGTTCATGCGTAAAATCGCCAGCCGATGACCAGAGTCCACCAGCCGCACTCGAGCGACCGAGCATTGTCAGCCGGTAGCCAGAGTCTACCAGCCGCACTCGAGCGACCGAGCATTGTCAGCCGGTAGCCAGAGTCTACCAGCCGCACTCGAGAGACCGAACATCGTCAGCCGGTAGCCAGAGTCTACCAGCCGCACTCGAGAGACCGAGCATCGTCAGCCGGTAGCCAGATTCTACCAGCCGCACTCGAGAGACCGAGCATCGTCAGCCGGTAGCCAGAGTCTACCAGCCGCACTCGAGAGACCGAACATCGTCAGCCGGTAGCCAGAGTCTACCAGCCGCACTCGAGAGACCGAGCATCGTCAGCCGGTAGCCAGAGTCTACCAGCCGCACTCGAGAGACCGAACATCGTCAGCCGGTAGCCAGAGTCCACCCGCCGCACTCGAGAGACCGAGCATCGTCAGCCGGTAGCCAGAGTCTACCAGCCGCACTCGAGAGACCGAACATCGTCAGCCGGTAGCCAGAGTCTACCAGCCGCACTCGAGCGACCGAGCATCGTCAGCCGGTAGCCAGAGTCTACCAGCCGCACTCGAGAGACCGAGCATCGTCAGCCGGTAGCCAGAGTCTACCAGCCGCACTCGAGAGACCCAACATCGTCAGCCGGTAGCCAGAGTCTACCAGCCGCACTCGAGCGACCGAGCATCGTCAGCTGCAGCTGACATGTTTGTGGGCTGATTTCGCGTGACGCAGTGTATTCATCGGACCACCGAAAATGGAATCATATATCATCAAATGTCAGACTGCCGTCCGCATAAAAAACACCCGGGCTGTAATCGTTAGATGGTGTGCAGACTGGGCATAGTATGCCGGGGTGAGAAAGCTTTTGATTTACAAGATGTGATCTGTGCCAAAGACAGAAACGTTTGCACGCTATTTGGTGGCAAATTTGCGAAATTGTAACAAATTATAACAGACCATCTCAGACGACCTCATTGGTTTATACGCTCCAGCGCTTGCAGCGTAAGCACGTGTAGAGCTCATATGGAAACATCTATGTTTCGCTGTTTGAGCACTGTCAAACGTAGAAGGTTTAATCAGGGTAGTTTTGGCACGTACCATAGACACACTACAGACTAAATCAGTCTGCCGTCACACATCCGTGGAGATACAGCGTTTTTCCATTGCCCCTTAGGGCAGTGTTTTTCACAGATTTTTCAGCAGGGATTCAGCTCACATACTAAACAGCGTAAAATACAAAACAAAACTAGGCTTGTTACTAGTCGTAGGGATCGTGGCTAGCCCCAGCACTTTGCGACAAACATGATCAGCCTGACGCGCAGCGTTTGGAATCATCGTGCCATTCGAGACCGATTGCTTCGAATGTTCGCAACGCAACTGTGAATCAGGTTCAGTGCAGGACTGAAAGCTACCGCTGACTGGATTTTTGTCGTGAGAAACTCGCTTGCTTGAAAGACGTATCTGATCGTCAGTTTTTGTGGTTGACGCCTTTGGGATTAAAACTGTCGAGTTTCCATTTCAGAAGTGCTCTTAGTGTCAGGCAGCCGCGCGGGCAATAATTGCCCCAAGTCCATCAGCGGACTATCCGGCAAATTAGGTGCAAGACCACCCAAACTGGTGCAAACCTAGCACAAGAGAGTGTATGGCAAAATGCCAAAGGTGTACCGACCGTCTCAGTGTTTTCAGGTCCAAATCATGCATTACCAGGCCACGACGTCGGCTTGATTTTCCAAATGCAGTAACGCATCTCCCTGCAGCCTAGATACAAGACTGGTCAAATTGGCACAAATGTGGCGCGTGCGCCCGTACGTGCGATATGAACACATATGCCAGTCATTCGTTTGCTTTCCGGAATGAAATTACCCGGTTTCATTTTTTTTTAAACAAAAGCTCTGTGTGACAGGCGGCCGGCCGGAGCTCGACCACGGGGGCGCTGCCGAGCACGTGTCCAGGGGCCGTGCGACCAGGCGTCCCAGTGGCTAACTGCCGAGCCGGGAGGGCGACATCGATAATGCACAGGCGAAGGCGGCACCCAGCTCGGCGACACGGAACAGCATCGATCAGTCGACCGGCCGCGGAGATGGGGTCCAGTACACGCTGAAGACCACGTGTCACTGACCGTGAATGCATTCTCGGTTGATGGCCCGAATGGATGGGTGGAGAACGCGGCAACGCACCGCAGCGGGTGTCATGGGGCTAGTGGTTACACCAATCACTGAGAGACGGTCCTTCTACCAGGCTTGCCAGGCCAACTTCCCGCAGCATTCCGCGCCCGCGCCTGCGTGCCGTGTGTTTTACATACATACATGATATGCATGCACACGGCGAGTGCCTGCGTGCCGTGTGTTTTACATACATGATATGATATGCACATGATATGATATACATGATATGCGTGCACACGGCGAGTGCACAGCACATTTCAGGGAAGTGAAGCCAATCAGTTGAATTTTTTAAAACATATTTATCAGTATATCATAAAATGGAATACTCATAATGTCAAACGCGAGCCTGTCCTGCAGCTGTGTACAATGCTCGGGCATCATGATTTCCCAATCCAGTGTTGCTCGCCACGATAACATATCGGTCTGGTTTAAGATCGACTCTGATGAAGCCCAACAAATTTTTGGTGAAATGACCATCCCTTTTCGCTGTTCACTTGCAAACGCACGGACCTGCAAGCATGACACGAAAACAGCACAGCCAAGTGTAAAGCGTGCGAAAATTCCAGCCAATGACACTCACGCGCGTCCTGATGACACAATGCCTCTACCACGGCTTGCCTAAATATACCATGAAAACCGTTACAACGTTCACAATGGCTCTATCCATGTCATTGTTTGAACGACGGGGTTCAGCGCCGCGGACGGGCCGCCTCTTACCGGTCGTCGCGCGCCAGCCGCGGTCCGAGCCGGTAGATGGCGCTGAGAGCGTCCCGCTAGGCAGCCGGTGCCTCGGAGCCGGTCATGTCGGTCAGCGGCTGGTACGCGTCCCGGGCGCTGAGCACGTGGCACGGCCGCGGCGGCATGCTGGCCGCCGGCCGAGCCGGGCCAAGGAGCGCGTGCTGTGGTACGCTGGTCACTGGTCACGAGTCAGGCAGGGTGAGTCAGGGGGACGGCCGACGCTGGTCCGGCATGTTCATCCGCCTGCTGACTCGACTGTGTTCCCACACTTTGCTCGATCTTGTGGTGGCACGATCGCTTGCATCGTGATGATGATGATGATGATGATGATGATGATTTGGGCACTGGGGCGCACCGACTACATTGGTCATATGACGCCCATAACCCTACTTTTTATCTAACACATGCCTGAAAAAGCGGGGAGATACAGTTACGTTCCATGTATGGCATGGAATTGTATGTCTTCAAGATAACTAAAAATGTGACGGTCATTTACTGAGCTGGAGTCGCCTCCCAACATACTCTACAGCGCTTGACGCACGGACCCTGGTCCAAAATGGCGCATACGTTCCGAGGCGAGGTGGGCACAATCTATCAAGACATGTCGTACGGTGTAACGATCCCCGCAGCGAGGACACAGCGGTTGGTCTTTCCCGCATAACAGGTATCGGTGAGTTGCGTATGTGTGTCCGATTCTAAGGCGGCATAGCGTCACTTCATCCGCTTCACATTACGACAGCTGAACGCCCATGGTCCCAACCGGGGCTCTATCTCCCTCAGTTTATTGGCAGCATGCACATCCCAATTCGCTTGCCACTGCTTCAACATGAAGGCAGATTCCACTGCATATAGGTCGTTGGCGGGGACTGTCATAGCAGGGATGCCAGATGCGTGTGTGGCACGCCTTGCTGCGGGATCAGCTACTTCATTACCCGATATGCCAACGTGGCTTGGTATTCAGTAGAGTACCACCTGCTTCCCGGATCGTGACAGTGTAGTAAGAAGGGCTAAAATGTTCTGAACGACGGGATGTAATGACTCCAATTCCTGTAACGCCATCAGGCTACTAAGAGGGTCCGATAAAACTAAGTGT
>NW_023596746.1:10177419-10277035 GCF_011947565.3 Pollicipes pollicipes
GTGAACAACTGGATGACAAAGTGGACGTATACAGTTGTGCTATATAGGAATCATATAAAATTCAGGTAAGGTAAATGAAAAAGCTCTCCGTCACATCACATCAAGACGCTGTGTTACAAGCCGACCGCAGGACATCAAGCTAGCAATTTACTACGAGAGTCCTAAAATATCTGGTTCAACCATGAACACCAGCTGATCTGATGGCGTCTTGGCCCTGAGCGTGACGACCATCGTGCACGACTTTCACCACCCAATCAGTGACTGCATCGCCGACCCAACTCGACGCACATTGGTCACACGACAACTTCCCTGTAACGACGCGTCACATCGCGGCTTTTAAGACGGTGCGCCAGGGCAACACGTTCCTAAAATCCACAACGGCGGGCTCGCGAGACGAGTGATGGTAGGCAACACCACTATTTTATCCAAGTGCTCACAAAAGTGTAAACCCAAAGTACTTGAAGCCGTGTACATAAGAGACAAATACACTGCCATCAACTGTTAAATGAATATAAGGGGTACGCTCTCACTGTGTGATGTCCAGCCTCAGCACTAAGGGAGTAATGCGATAATTTATTTTGTCAGGGGTGCCACGCATGTAGTGTCCGTGGATGTATGTTAGTTGAAATTGAAATGAGCGAACTCCCTAGAAGATAATGAAATATTATTCTGAACCAACAAGAACCGAATGCACCTTGCGGCTGTTTTCTTGTATTAGTGACTGATAACGTTGGCAAACGTAACGCAACGTTACAAAATTCAGGCACACTTATGCACAGTTCTTCTGAAGATGGCAGTGGTTGGTGCGAAACATGGACTCGTAATCGAAGAAGCACATAATTACCAGGTATACTATCATATATAAGGAGATTTGCATCACGCAAATTCTGCTCCAATCTTTTACAAATATGCATATATATATATATATATATATATATATATATATAAAGATATATAGATATACGAAGACCTCATAGTCATCACCCGTCTTGTATAGCTCTGAGCGGACTCTTGTGTCAGATTATGTGGCTCGCGCTGCCGCGTTGAATGACGCCCTTACTCTCATACACGCTAATATTCGTGTGCAAAACCGTCCAAATGCGCCATGCTACCCAGTCGAGCCACTGAACCAGCTGAGAGTCCCTGAGGCAGCTGTGCAATCTGCGATAACGATGGAAAGTCCCAACAGGGTCTGTGGACTGACAATATTATTGCGCGCATGATTACCGAGTGCACTGACGAGTTACTCGCTCCGCTCACCAAGGTTTGTAAACTCTCGGTGTGTTTTGTGTATTTTTCTGGTGATGGAGGCAGGCAAACATCAGATCAGTTTTCAAGAAAGGCGACAAAAAGAGCCGCAAAATTGCAAGGCATAATCACTGCTTCCTCCCTTTTAAAAGATGATGGAACGGATTGCGTATGATGAGCTGTTCCGCTACGTCTCTCCGGCGACGTAACGGATTACTGATTGGTGACGTAATTATTGTTGTGCCATCATCGGCACAGCTTTATTCTTAGGCGCTCGTGCAGCACGAACTTATGTGCGTGCCTGAAATCGGCTTGGGGGTCATTTCGGGTGGATGCCAGACGGATGTCAGTTACACTGATTGTTTGGCTGCTTTTTAGAGCGCTAATCACGAGCTCCTAATCCACAAACCAGAACATTCACACCATCTGATGGAATTTGTAATGCATCGGTTTGTCTCGTCTCTGTCTGACAGACGCTAGAGGTTTATCGTGAAGGGAAAACTTCCGAGGAAACTGGTGACCTCCGGTGTCCCGCAAGGATCATTCAAGGCTCTCCTCCTTTTCACTGCTCATTAACAATTTTCCACGCGGCATTGAATCCGGTCATCTTTTATATGCCGGAAATGTAAAGGTCTTCCATAAAATTACGCCTCCGGCTGACGGGCTGCTGCTGCATAATGATCTCGATCATCTGATAGCGTTGGCGATCAAGTGGGGGCTGGTCCTCAACTACGTAAAATGTAAAACGTTTACGACGATCCTCAGGCGTGCTCCCGTCCAAACCAAATATCTCATGGATAGGACTGAGCTTGAACAGGTGTGTAAAATTAGGAACCTTGGCGCAACGCTGGTTACCAAACTAAACTTCGCTTCACACGTCTCTGACATAGTCAGTAGAGGCAATCGACCACTTGGTCTCCTTATTCGGTACTTCCAAGTCAGTACTAGCAGGTGAAAATGCAACCAAAGCGCAATGATAGCTGCGCATTTTACAGACGTGCAAGCGGTTTTAGAATACTGCAGCGCGATCTGGACGGCGTGGCCAAGTCCGGGTCGGCGCGGGTCGATCGAGTGCAGCACAAGTTTCTTATTTGGCTGCTTACTCACACATTCACCGGCCAAGCAGCTTCCCTTTCTTATGACATCCTTCTGCTTCACTTAAAAATCCAATCCCTAGCAGTACGAAGGGTGCAGCACGAATTACTCTTTCTGAGAAACATCTACCAGGTTAAACTGGACCCTCAAATCTTGTTAAGCTGCTTCCCTTACTTGTGCGGCCTCCATCGATCCGCATCTAAACTCTGCGCGCTGTAATCCCCGCACGTGTGCAGGCAGTACAGAGCGGCCTGTTTTGTAGGCTGGCAAGCCTTGGGAACACTTTTTTAGCTAGCAACACTATTGCTGATGTCTTTCATAATGGTTTGAGGATTTTTAGAGCTTAAGTGATCAAACATGATTTCACTCTGTAGCATCTTCACATAACTTCGAGATATGCCATTTTTTATTATGCTCGCACTACTATGTGCTGTGTATTTATTGTATTATATTTAAACGACCTCGCCCGTTGATGGAGTGCTGTTCTGTTGTCCATGAAAGAAAGTAAATAGATAAGCAAATAAATAAACAAACAAACTTGCAAACTATCAGGATATTTTCCTGTGTTTTTTGGCCAGCAATGGTGAGAAAAAAGCAGCGCAAAAACGTAAGTTTTATCTTACAGGAACCTGGGAGAGGGCATAGCTAGCGAAGGCTAAGACAAGCCCCGGTAAAAGACGGCGCCAATCCACTGGATCCGGAGAGCATCGGCATCCATCAAGCGCGAGCCATAATCAAGGCGCAATGATAGCTGTGCACGCAAATCAGCTGTGCACGCAAAACAGGCAGGTCCACCGCAGACAAAGAGCCTCCATACCGGCATCGCCCGAGGCATGTGCATTACTACGGACGTCTTCTCGGTGCATCCAGGATCGACCAGTGGCATGCACAAGACGGGGCTAAAGCAAAAACCAGTCAGAAGCCAACCAGAACTCCACGGAGGTGCAGCCAGCTAAACGAAACCAGGCGGGAACGTCTTTCGAGAGAAAATCCACCGGAGTTCACTCCGACCCGCCCTCCCGGCAGGGACCGGTCCCGTGTCGCGGTAAGGTGTGGCGTACAGGCCACGCCGGCATTCCATGAAGGTTGACTCTCCCTTGGCTATGGCGTTAGGCTGTTGGCTAGCTGGACGGTTTGCCTTCCCTTGTTTCCTTGATTTTTTTTCGGATAGCCCGGGGCGGCCGAACCCCCACTGAGCGCCGTCCATCGCGCATGCACCGATTCGCTCACGACCACGCTGTCTTCTTTATTTCTTGCTTCGCTCAGGTCGATTGATTGATTGGTCTCGTATGGCGCCCATGCTGTCCAAACTCCTTCTTCCCTGCAGCTATTTGCTCGCATTGCTTCTTTTTTATAATTGGGAGCGACCGAACTGTTGCTGAACCCTGTCCAGCGCGCTTGCGCGGATTCCTTCATGCTCGCGCTGTCCTCTCCGTTGACTCCGTCCTCCGTCTAGCGTGCATGCACATGCAGATGAATATTTGATGTGTTGCGCGACCTGAAGACACGGCACATTTATTTTGGACCCAGGAGACGGTGGACTCGTTTCGTTGTCTCTCCTTTGACGTCAGGAGTTACGGCATGATGTGACCAGGGACCAGTTCGGACAGCCCGGTGTGCAGGGTTATGCACGGTGGTAAATGGACCTATCCGTCGGAGTATAACGCCTCGGGAAAAACCAGGACACAGCTCGTGCTCTTCCGACGTGTTGTACATCAGGCCGTATAAGCCTTTGGTCGCGAGATGTTCGGCATGAATAGAGATCCCGCCATCGACGCTTATAGAAAAGGCAACAGAGGACTAAGTCATAGAACAGGCCGGTCAGGCCAAGTCTCCAGTACACCGGCCGCGGAGCTCTGATCCCGTGGTTGAAGGTGGACAACCATGCACATTGAGACGGTCGTTCATGGTGCCTGACCGGAAATACCGCGCCGCCAATACCCCGGTCACCCGCCTCGCCCTGGCTCTGTGGCTCACATGAGCGTGAATATCGATTTTGCGTGTACCGCGGTCATGACGTGCCGAGTCGTGCGCTAACATCACTTGTCTCGTATGCTGACTTCTTAGCTCCTCAATGCGAATTTGCTCTTGTGAGGAGGCGTGAAAGTAGCGGTCGTGGCGCTCAGCAACAGCGGCAGCCGAGCAGCTGCGCAGTGCATGCGCACCCCACTGCAGAACCCCCCCCCCCCCCTCCCCTTTCTCAAACGTCCGATGACAAGCGTTTTTGGTTAGCTTATAGAGCAATGGTTACGGATGCAATGGTTATAGAGCAATGGTTACTACTTACTACGGTGGCGATAAAAAAACAAACGATATGGTGCTGAGAATCACAGAGCTCACATACTCCTTCCAGATCTTCACCCACATCGCCTATGGCGCCGCCCTAAGCGCAGCCAAGCGTTCCCTGGCGTGATGAACTTGGATTGCAAAGCCGACAGTGGCAGAAGCTGGATTGATTCGATCCAGGAGAAAACGATTTACTTGCTACACTGCTGCTGTGTGGATTTTTCCGTGTCACCATTAAGCGAAGCAAGTTTTCAATCCCTCTCACGTGCTGAAACTGCATTCAGCTGTGGCCGAACTCGTTGGTACGGTCATGAGAAAACCATCAAGTTTGACTACTTAAGGATGAGCTCCCGCGCGTTGTGCCTCACATAGCGGACGGAGTATAGAATATATACCCCCCCCCCCTTGAAACATGGCAAGGGGCAGTGTGTACTTTGAGCGTCTAGTGAGGCTGCACACCGTGGGCAGTAGAGTTGGTAAACGCCGCTTTTACGTGACCAGGAATAAGAATGTTGCGGGCTTGAAAACAGAGAAGAAATGAATGCAATGAGTTCACTTCAGGTTATATGAGTGAGGCGCTGTAACGTAACGGAGTTGAAACAAAACACAGCTGAGGTTAGTTCCAATGGCCCAGTTGGTCAGGGCCTCTCCTTTCAGAGCCTTTCGATCCACCCACCCGCGGGAGGTGGGTTCGAGTCACTGAAGCACTCGCTATTTGTCCTTAACAGGTGTGGTCAGCGTCCGGTGGCAGCGTCCGTGCCAGCGGTCAGGCTGGGCCGTGGCAGGACGGGCCCTGCCTTGCAGCACTTCAAATCGTGGCCAATAAATTTTTCCGCTGACCTGAAATTCCACGATTGTTGGCAGGGATACCCACACAACACTGCTTAGGATGAGCTTGGAACCCAGAAATCCATCCGCTCAAAAAGCTTCATTTCAAATTTATAAAAAGGTGTATACTTCCATGGGTAGCATGGTTTAAAAACCGTTCCCGGCTGGAAGGGTAACATTTGTGACCCCCAAACATAGGCACACGATGACAATGAAACGACACAATGCCTGCGAAATTTTGAGGACCGTTTCCTCAGGCACGCAGCAGAAATCTTTCTCGCTGAGGCCAGATGTCAAATTTCCGCATAAATGCTGCTCGTTTGGCCCAAATTCCTGCGAAATCGCCCAGGACCTAGTGAACGCGTCTTTGCTGAACGGATTATGTTCTCCTTGGCAACATCCTTGTCTTTGTCTCAGAATATCCCTGATTTTTCTTTTACATATTGTCGGCGTTTCAAATGGCAATGTTCTCCAGGTCATTGATAAAGGCTAGGTAAAGTGAATTGATGTAAAAGCTATTGCTTATCACTTTTATTTATTGAACTAGAATCTCATCATTTATTTCAAGCGCTGTATAGCGACTTAAGTTCCGAATTTTAAAAACGGCTCCGGAGTTGAAATGTACAAAGCGTATTTGTTCCAAGTGTTCATGACGATGATCCAGGTCCAACAAGGACCAAGTAACTCATGGCCAATGATTTAAAGTTTGTTCGTGCCAGTCCAGCCAGCCACTGCCGGAATGCCCGCTGAACGCCATTTCACTGCAAGTTTAAAAGGCCACAGAATGCTCAAAGATTTATCCAAAGCAGTAAATGCGCATGTCTGCACACATCGCGACGTTTCCGCAATATTCACCAACTATAGCCGTGCTTAAACAAGTTATGGGTGTTCTGATTTACTGGTGCCGATCTAGACTCCCTCCGATAGGGTGAGGCTAAGGGATATTTTAGCTAGACTCCGATATATCAAAACTTTTTGCATCATCCCCTGATTCACATGCAAATCTATTGTTGCCAATGGTTCTCTCTTTATGCTGTACAGTGCGCAGAGTTCTTGCCTTAGCTAGGGCCTAGTGACAGGGTTTGCTACCACATGGTGCCTTCATTGTGGCGTTTTTTCTCTTTATAGCTTAGTGTACAGCGGCACAGCCGAACACAAAGCGCAAAATGTAACATTTCAGCTCCTTAAGGCGCATTGGGTCAATTATTCACATGCTCCTTTTCTCGCTCTTTCGTTCGTTCGTTCGTTCGTCGCGGGGTTAACTGAGCCCCACCCGGGTAAGATGAGATGCTCAGGAAGGTCTGGTCGGCTGCTGGTTACGTGAATTTTTCAAGTTGGTAAAGCGCATTTCGTTCAATATTTAAGACCCTCCATTTCAAGGAGAAGATTGGCAGGCCGTCGCACTGTTCCATGCCTCAATAATGCTGTATGAGACCTGTTTATATTTGCTGTGCGATTAAAACATATCAAGATTTCGCCTGTCCTCGCGTGGTCAATTTTTTCTCCACTTGCCATCCTGGATGCATCCCATTGACACCGGCACGTGATGTGATAGACGACATAGTAAGACGTATATGTCAGGATATGCAACGACGTCTGGAAATTCCGGTAAGCACAGCCATCTGACTGAGATATTTGCTGGATCAGACCATTGAAATAATTATCATTTGGTCATGTCTTTGATGCATAACTATGATTATTTCGGCTTGTTGGAGGGTTCCTTTAGCGCTCCTCACGATATTACTGCTGGTATTCGCACTTTCTCTTCAACCCTGAGTTTTCCTTCTGTCCGTTGGCCCCGCATAATCATTTAAATTAGACGCTTTGTGCTCTACGTAACCAAAATCCGTTTTATTCAAGTATGCGTTCCGTGCAAAATTACCGTAAGACATAACGGTTGGGGTATGGTGACAAACGACGCAAAATATCGTTTGACACCATGCGTATTTGATGGGCTTAGCAATGAAACTTAAGCCGGACATAGTCTTCTTCGTATGTCACATTCAAATTGTGTTGTTTGTTCTTGTAAAGTCAGCGATGCTTGTCCAGGGAGAGGAAACTCCACCAATGATTGTAGATGATGCCGAGATTGCACAGGGAATCTGTAAGTATTTTGTCCAGCTGCATTTTAGCCACTTGCACTGGATTGTCTGTTTCCCTTGTGAGCTATAAATAATCGTCCTGTATATAATCCTAGGCTTTCCTCCATCATCGCCGATTGCAATTGTGCACGCCCCATTCGTAAGCTGTACGAACGCCAACTGTGCATTGCCCTGCTTGGTGACTACGCGCATCACTTAGTCCAGTGGTGCAATTTTGCCTGCTCGCTGCATTGAACACTGATGGCAATGGCGTAGTGCGCGGTTATGCGCTCCCAAAAGCTTAATAACAAAACATTTGTAGACGTTCTTGAAGGGAATGTTCCACATCTGTATAGAGTTTTAAACCGAAAAATAGCATTTGAACTGACTAAGCGTATGCTATATCAAGTAGCGTATATGAAATAGCGTCTGATGTAAAAATAAGATACACCTTGTAAGTTCGCTGACCTATGACAGTTCAAAGTCAGGCCATGGTTGTCAGCGAAAGGTATTTCTAGACAGTTGTTCAACATGGCGCAACAACGGGGTGTTAGTCGAATCCATACATATCTTATGGAGATAATCTCTTAGGCAATAAACCAATTTAAGTTATAATTGCAACCAATTCCACTCGTATGAACTCCAGAAAGACACCAAAGCTAACCTGCCTTTTTTGCTTGAAACCTTGTTCTTAGGGGTAGTTTCTAGTGCTCATTTCAAATTAAGCAGTGACTGGGACCGCAACAGACATGCTTCACATACTCGTTAAAGTCAGAGTAGGCCACTGGTCTGAAATGACCCTGGTTAACATGTTGTTTTAGGAACATACCGCTTAGTGTTATCCCTGTCGCTTATTCGAATGGCAAAATAGGAGCAATTTCGTAAGATATGTGTCAAACAAGGTCACTGACCTCATCAATATTTTCCTTATAACGGGTATCTATCGTCAAGGCGGTTGCATGAAGTGGTCAGGGGGGCACTGAAGACCCCAATATGAAGTTTGACCTTGTTTGACCTCATTTTATTCAGGGTCGTGACTCAGGAACCTCAAATCTTAACAAAGTGAGTTTACATGCAGGCCAGTCTACCCTGTGAATTTGGGGTCTCTAGCAATCTCGCTTTTCGAGAACCCTAAGGGTTAAATTGACCCCATCCGGGCGGAGCTGTGTTCAGCTGCCCACCTGGGCGTATGTTAAGCATATGCTTTTACGCAAATGTTCTTTAGTGGAAAAATTTGGCGACGTGAAAATCGGTCATCACTTTACGTTTGATGAATCCTACAATGTTTGATGGCTCTGCAGTGTAACACATTATAAATGTCTGTAAAATGGTGCTTGTGATGTTCGCGTCCGAATGTCGGTAGCTTTTGCCCAAATAGATTTTGCATTTCTCAGTAGCAGCTGCCGCTCGATGTTTTCAGCGCAGACGAAGTGCGATGCGTGAATGTATTGAGATGTAGCCTGAAACTATCAGGGATGGGACAAAGGATCCACCTCTTGTTCCCGGCAATGACTCCTGAACCGTCCATGTACGTCTCCAAAATTTTCATTTTCTGTCGGTAAGAGCGCCATTTGTTATATTTTGCGGGGGGCCGAGCCCCCCCCCCTCTCCACTGATGACGAGCCCCATGCTCCTCGGAGCCCCCTCAGCGCATATGATAGAAGAGGGAATGTTGGACCAAATAAATACAAAAATACATGTTTATCATTGGTACACTAGGCATCTATACACGTCAATGTTTATTTTGCATCAAGTATTATGTATTGTGTTTATTTTGCATCAAATGGTATCCTGCTTAGGTACATAATGATTGTGTTATGTTACCTCCTCCATTCTTCGTATGTTAGGCCAGTTTACAAATATTTGGCAAGCTTTTGCATTCAATCATCTGTATTAGAATGAAGAGCAATTAGCTGCGATATGTAATAGCTTTTAAAGGTACAAGTTAGCCAAGATTAAAATTAGCCTATGATTGTCTCAGCAGTGGTAAGTGTGTTTGCCACACAATCGTGGTTGCGGTGGTATTCAACTGCCAATTGAGTAGAAAAACACGATTGCGACGACAGCAGGTATGAGTGATTCGACACCCGTCAAAGAGTGGTAACAAAAGGTGCATTGAATGTGCCCTAGGCTGTGCAGGATGCATGCTGTAGGAATACGCAACATGTATGCTGTAGGAATGTTGAAACATTGACATCAACAAGCAATTACCTCACCAGGCCAATGTCACAACAGCTAATCGACCTTTATGTACACCTGCCACGCACCCCCACCCCCACCCCAACCCACCCATCCCCCCACCCCACCCCTCCTGCCCATCCCCACATACACAGCTGAACCTGCTGAAGATAGTCAACTGTTCGGTCGAAGGCAGCCCCAGCCTGCTGGAGTCCCTTCTCGTTCGGATCGATCCCATGAAGTTGTCCCAGGGCCGCCCAGAAGGGTATCAGAACAGCGGCGATGAAGCGCTCTGAGATGGCATTAACAAGATATTCCTTCTCGTCCTAAAAGAGGCAGCTTCTGTACAGTCGTGACTTGGACGAATATAAGATCGCTGATGGCTATCACTGTTTTTATCACGTTTTGCCATTCAGTGATCATTCTACGACTACTTTGTGCACCTGGTATACTGTTGACCCGAGCACTTGCGGCACAATTGGGAGACCTCGCTGGTGTGCTGTGTACTGCGCTCCACTGTCTGCGAGGTACAATTGGGAGGCCTCACAGTGCATTGCCAGTGCTCTGCGTGCTCGTTCTCACGGAAAAGAAGTGATACCTTAGAACGTCTACGATCACACGACTGGGAATCAGAAGATAGGTGCTCACACCGCTCTGACCGTTTGTGATGTAATGACTACTTTCTTCAATTGTGCTGGGGTGTACGGCTTTTTCTTGTAGCATGATTGCGCTGGCGATGACTTGGTTAAGGTTTAGTTGGAGCCTTTTAAATATATATTCTAGGATGAGCCCCTCGGCTAAGCAGTGCTCGTTTGGTGAGTCCTGATCCGCTTACAGAGCTCCGGGTCAAAGGTAGAACGTTGCAGCGAAAGTTTAACGTGCCGCCATGCTCGGCACGCTCCATCTTGCCCTCTGCCCATCTGCCCTGCCCTTTCGTCGACCTTTTCTCGAGAGGGTTTTGACAGCTCAGTTTTGTTTTTATGTATACGTGTGTATGGAGGTACACATGTATCTGGATTCCAATGGTGAATGCAGGGTTCCATCGGGATTCATTGAAATGTGATTTTGGTATCGGGATACTGGGGTCTTTTGTTTACTTACAGTTGCGGTATAGGCACTGTGCGAGTAGCTAGTGAACTATGTTGATGCCGAACCAATTCAACACGCGCCCGGGTAGTTGGTTGAATACTCTTAACTCGGGTGGGGCTCACTTTGACCCACTGAGGCCTTAAAACTAAGTGAGCTAAAAACACCAAGCTCACAGGGTGGGTTGGTCTGTATGTGAACTCACTTGTGCCAAAATGTGAGGTACATAGGTCATTAACTTTGGGTCAGCTAAGGTCAAACAAGGTCATACTCAAGATTTGTGTCCAAAGTGTTCCCAGCCCATTACATGCAACCACCGTGAACCTACACACCCGTTCTAAGCGAAGGGTAATTATTGTTCGTTTAAAGTCAGTGACCTTGTTTGTTCTTGAGAAAATGATGGTGACCAAAAACCCTGGAGACTGTTTTGATTTTTTTAAGTTGAATGAGCCTTAAAGAATACGCTAGGTAGTATGTTTCTAAAACAAAACCTTGATCTGGGTCATTCTAGGCCAGTGACTTACTCTGACCTTCAAGGAGTTCATGGAAGATATCTGTTTCGGTATTTATTATTTAGAAACTCGAGGTGAGCATCAGAAACTAACCCATACAACAAGCTTTTCTCTAGTGAGAAATGCCTCGTATTGACCTCAGTCTGACCTTCATAACTGACCCTAGGTCCATGAAATATGCTGTAACCCTAAATTCAATGGTTTTCTTGCCTAAGAAAAGTTCTTAGAAATATATGACTTTGTCTAACACTGTTGTCGCATCCGACTGTACATTCCCAAGAAACTGGCTCCGCTGACAGCTACGGCCTGACTTTAAGCTACCATAGCTCAGAGACCTTACAAGGTGTATCTAATTTTTCACACCAAAAGATCCGCGATTAAATTGCCTGCAGCCAACTTTTCTATTCGGAAATAATTCCATCAAAAACTCCAGGGTGAAGTCAAATCGACTCACCACGTTCCACCCGGGGCGGTTGCTAATACGCATACTTTTACTCAGTAAAGAACTCAACCACATTCGAACTGGCAAATGCAAGCTACTGCAGCCGTTGGCGCACCCGCCACACAACGAAATCTTCCATGGTCGTTGGTAGACAACGTTTAACAACAACCTTTGCAAAGTTGACTTTGTTTGCCCCATACAATGTCCCGCAAGGATAATTTGAGTAAAATGCGATAGCCCAATGGCACAGTGGATTGCGTGATTGGCTGCAGAGGTGTGCACCCTGGAGTAGAACCACTGACTACAATTTTTACACATTGGAAACGAAAAACAAGACCTCAGACGAGGGCTGGCTTTATTGCAAATCGTGTGACCCCAACTGGGGCAACCCACTGTTCCCTGAAATTTGTTTTGGTTTGTGCCTCCAGGCAAGAGATGCACTGAGCTATCCCAAGATGTCCACTGCGAGGTCACGTGGGATTTTCACAACAGATGTGCTAAATCTTCTACCGAAAGGCTGCGTTCTTCTATCAACAATACAGGTATCTTGGGTAGCGTGAATTGCACCAGTCTCACGTCCCAACGCTCTGGTGGAGAGCAGGTGAGCTGAACCCTCATGCTGTAGTCGGAGAACGGGATGGGCTACGCCGCATGCTGTGCCGGAGAGCAGGTGGACATGCCGTTAACTGTTGCAGGAGGGCAGGTGGGCTGTGTTCTACGCTGTGGTCGGAGAGAGGGTGGGCTGTCTCGTATTTGACCGTGCTGATGACCCGAGTTGTCGGGTACCGCGGCGCCTGCCGCCTGACCGTGCTGATGACCCGAGTTGTGGGTACCGCACCGCCTATCGTCTGACCGTGCTGATGGCTCGAGTTGTGGGTACCGCGCCGCCTGACCGCGCTGATGGCCCGAGTTGTGGGTACCGCGCCGCCTGCTGCCGGATCGTGTTGATGACCCGAGTTGTGGGTACCGCGCCGCCTGACCGTGCTGATGATCCGAGTTGTGGGTACCGCGCCGCCTGACCGTGCTGATGATCCGAGTTGTGGATACCGCGCTGCCCGCCTCTGTCGGCGCCGCTGAAGCCGCCTGTCTTCCACAGTGTGGACGAGCAGCCAGCACTCGTGTGCGAAGCCTGTCATCCCGCGCATGTCTACGTCGCCACCCTGGGCGCCCGCAGAGAACACCACCCAGCTGCCAGACGGCTACCCGGATGGGCGCGTTCCGAAGCTGTCGCGCTCTACCCAAGCGGGCGGCGCCGCGCCACGCGCCGACCTGTCGCGTCTGCTGCCGGCCGCCGCCGTTCTGATCGCGCTCAGCTGACGCGCCGTTCGGGCGCCGCCCGCCGAGCAACGCGCCGGCAACGCATCCGGGCCGCGGCCACGATATTGGATGTCCTCCGACTGCTCCTGACTGTGCAGGTCCTTTGGCCGTGACAGAAGCGTTGCCGTGAGAAAGTCGCTGGCAAGATCATGTGCCCGCGTCATTACAACCTGGGTCATCCAACCATGCCGACGGCCCATATTGATATCCGGGATCCATTCTGAGGCGTCTTCGCCTAATTGAGATAGACTTTTTTGGGACACCATGACTGCGGTTAGAGTCGTTGACCTCATCAGGGCCATCGAATGTTTGAGCCCTCTGAAAGAAAGCCCTCTGCGAAAGCTCATTGCGGTTTCCGTAGCCTTTTCCAGGAAATAATAATCCCTTAGTCTTGAAAAGTTTTTTGTCATGTTGTGGGTTCAGTACATTATTTGAGATCCTCAACCGTCAACTGCGCAAAGGCTCTCCGAGCCTACCATTAGCTGGAGAACGCTTTAAATCAATAACGCCCACCTTGAATTGGCCTCGAAAATCTGCCGTGCTTGAAAGCTGATGGTGGACATTCGTCAAACCACATGATCTCTGGAAAAAACGGCGCGTAGGGCAACCACAAACAGCCATAGGCCCATACGCTCCGTGGGGTGTGTGGGCCCATGATCTGAATCGCATAAGCTGATGCACATTTACTTATAAGGTATGTCATTTTAGAATTTATACACGCGTAGCGTAACGTAGCTGCACAGTAACGTTTAGCAGGTGTCAGCTTTTGGAATCATCAGTGCATGTAAATAGCGTTGTAGTGACGTCAGGGGTGCCACTAATTGCACCCATGTTTCTCACAGGGATGTAAAAAAATACGGGTTCAATTAATCGGTATTGCCTGTCAGCTGAAACAATAATAAAATGCATCTTCTCTTTGAAAGCACGTATGGGTTGGCATGCAAGTGATTTGTATTATGAAATGTGAAATCATCGCATTCGTTTCGTTCCCAGATATCACATATCTGTTTTAGAAAAGACGCGAAATTTACGTAGGAGTGGTGTGCATTGTCTTTGGTTTTTTCAGTTTATTTTCATGCTCACAAATATGACGCATGAAAAGGGAATTGTATGGCTATTAATTATACATTGTCTAGCATTAGTCATTCCCGCAGCTATTGCTAATGGGTGTGACATGAGTGGACTCCAAGACAAGTGGGTCCCATGCTCCAAGGAAGGCATTTGTGAAAATCCCAAATATCCGCAAAAAATGCAATCCATCACAGGAATCAGCCTTTGCCCCACGGGTTGCAGGTGCTACGTAATTCCAACAGCTCCGCCCAGTAAAAGGCCAGACAGAAGCACGAAGGCTCCACCGGCTTCTTCAGAAGGTGCAGCATGCAACGGAGGCTGGCATCTGGTGGACGGAATGTGCTATACGTTGACGTCTGGTGCCATCACTGGCTATGACTTCCAGGTGGCCTGCACCGAGATGGGTGACGCCAATCCAGTGTACGGCACGTCTGAGCGGGATGGCCAAGCCGTTGTAAAGGTGCTCAGAGCAATGAACCGGCCTTTCGCCTGGGCGATTTTAAAAACAAATGATAAGCCTGCTGTAGCTGACTGGACCCAATGGTTCCGTTGTCTGACCAGTGACTGCAAGTGTACAACAATCAATGCCTCAGATGGCAAATGGACTACGCGAAGCTGCGATAGTAAATATCCAGCAGCTTGTAGAAGAAGGCCAAGACATGATTCTCTTTGAAATCCTTCACAGCAATGTCATCCGTGTCTGCCTGTATGTACACTCTGTTTTTTGCACGCTGGCACATTGTTCTTATGTTACCTAAATAGTGGCAAAAAAGGAAATAATAACCTTTATCTAGGCCTCATGACGGAGCAGCAGACGTTTGACTTTTATTTGGAATGGACATGTTCATCTGTTATTTCAAATGGCACCGCTGTTCTCTTACGAGATAAAACAAATTCGCCATTTGAAGTGTGCGTGGACAAGATATGCCGACTTAAAGCAACGTTCCTCGCTGCTCATCTATCGGACCACTGTCATTAAGGCCCATAAACTGTTATTATGAGGCATATTCAATAGTTCCTGCACCACTAGCTGTCTTCTGCCCGCGCTTGGGCAATGCCATAGGTGACGTCACATGCAACACAGATACCGGGTTGGATCAGAGAAAACGCATTGATTGTATTCATATCATTATCTGAATACAGTGAATCTGCACTGGAGCACTTCACAATAGTGTTGCATGTGATGTAGTTCTACTAGTGTTGTGTGGTGGACGTCTCTTACGGAGGTCATCAAACCCGACTGCAATCACCAAAGCCTGCCAAACTGGTGAGAACATGGAGAGGCAAACTTGCTGTTCCGTCTACAGACGTTTTGGCAAAATGCTTGTAGCGTCAATAGTCGTAATGTTATTTGTCCTTGGCATCGCTTCCAAATCCCAGTAAGCGGAACACTGGCCAGCGTTCAGTGGCACCAGTCAAGGGCGTGACGTGCCCGATACGGTTGCACTGAAAGCAGATTTACCCCACGCTGGTGGGTAAGCCCATCAGCTCCGGGTTCTGGAAGGAGTAACCTCCAGATGTTTTTACTCTCAAGCAATAGGACATGTTCTTGTCTGGTTGCATCAACGTGATGGCGCGCGACGGTTCAGCCCCATTTGGAAATTTGCCAGCTCCATCGGCTTGGTTTCCAGCAAGGCTTTTTACGGCTCTTATTTGGCTATTCCTATTTATGTTTTTTTTACGGCAAACGGCAAACAAAAATTACATGCGGCAAACTACGGCTCATACATGACGTTGTTGCGGATGTCGACGTACCTGCTTATGTGCTCTCATCTGTGTGGAACGATTATGTATAATCTCTGAAAAACGGCACGTAGGGCCAACCGCAAACAGCCATAGGCCTATATGCTCCATAGGGTGTGTAGGCCCCATGATCTAAATCGCATAAGCTCCTCCAAGCTGTAACAAATGACCGTTTGCACCAGGGACAATGGGCATTCTTAATGTCTGCACTTTAACTTAACATACGCAAGGTTCTGCGTTACCACAGCGGTAAAAATAAGTTGGACCCTGATTTTGGTGCATTTTCTTTAAAAAGTGAAGAGGTTGGGATCTTTCAAATGGTCCAGTTGGAGTTGTCACCCGTTAAAAGCAAATGTTATTGTGTCCCAAAAGGAAAGCTTTAGTGACCATTCGTCGAGTGGGCCGATCCGAGACCTACCTCGTGTGAAGGTAGGAGCATTAAAGTGTTCCTAAGTCTTGTTTTCTCTCGTTTATAAACGTTTTGGGACTTACTGTGGTGCCCTCTGGAGTTAAGTGCCTGCTTAGATAATGTCGATGATGCTCCGCAATGAAGGTATTGTTGTGCCTGCTTCGAAAGGAGTAGATTCAGAATTTCTTTAGGGTGAAAAGCAAATAATTCTTGGCGTCCCTTGAAAGCAGTGTTTCATATTTATATGCAGTTTTTAATTGAAATAGCCATCTTGAAGACCTTTCGGCGGTGCTCGTAATCCTGCCCCCTTTCAGACCTGCCCTCTAATTCCCAAGTTGCACGCTCGCGAAAATTGTGTAGGTATTTTCTGGCAAAATGAGCTATACGCCCGCGAACTACACGCCCGCGGAAAGGGTATATCTGGGAGAGTATTTTAAAGTCACCTTGACATTCATGACGCCATAATGACGTCATTCAAATTATACCATGCCAAGAGGCATGCGGTGATCAAAGCCAACAAAAATACAGTTGTTGGTGCGTTCTTATCTGGTGTTCTTGAGCGCGATTCCCAGATATAACAGCCGTCAATTGGCTCTCAATCAATGTTGTGAAAGGCGCGATGACGTAATCAAACCATGACGCATCAAGGAACATGTTTACCAAGCCGGGCATCGTGCTGTTTAGAGCAGTCTTCTCCATTTAAAAAGTATACCAATGGTTATAAGTCGGCTGGTTTTATCATAGCTGATGTTTATTTTAATATCTCCGAATGTGAAACATTCCTTTTAAAATAAAGGCTTCGGAACCCTTGCAATGGCCCGCTTGGACTTGCTGCCTGTAGTAAATGCATGCATTGGTGCGGCGAAATGAAGGTTTCGGTATCCCTTCACTGAATGGGCCGATCCATGATTTTATGAATCAAGCGGTACGGATGCTGTAGTTCATCCCGCAATTTGCTGTCTATTAAGAATAAATGTTTTGAGATCGTTTGAGGTGACCACGGGAATTGGACGTCACTGGAAAGTAAGGTTATGACGACGCAAAACGAAAAATGTTGATGCCACTTTGCCGAACGTCGAAGAACAAATCGATCAGGAATCAAGGTAAATCCCACAGAAGCCTATTTTCAAAATATGGGCCATGGTGCCCCGAAATAAAGATTATGGCGCACCTTGCCTGAGGAACTGTTCGAGGATTTCGTTGGAGGAGTAAACCATAACAATGTTGTGTCCCTTGAGAAGAAAGCTTTGCGGTCCTTCGTGGTGCCCTCTGGAATTGGGCGGATTGGAAATAAGGGTTGTAATGTCGGCAATGTCAGCAATGTAGGAAATAAGAGGTTACATTGTGGAAAATAATGTTTTGGTGCTCCTTTGCCGAATGGGTCGGTACAGAATATTGTCAAACGGGCAAAGCACATATATTCCAGTCCCCCTGGAATTTTGCGCCTTTCAAGAAAGATCCCTTCGAGGTATCTTTGCAATGTTGTGCCTGTTGAAAATAAAGGTCATGTGGCTTCGAAATTGAGCTTTGGTGTGGCCCAATAGCGTGGCTCTGGACTAATGAGCGGGCCAAGGGACCGGCTGGCATGGTCCCATACAGTCTCCCGCCCACCCTCAGGATACACCCCTGTCTGCATTATTCGATTGCAAACGTAATGAGACCGTCAAATTTAGACAGCCCTGGAGCATTGCCATCACGTAATTCCATGAAGCATCTTCTTTAGTCCTACTGGCTGGCGCTTCCTGAAGAAGCCCAACAGCCAACTTAAAATCGCTGCCTTCCCGCATCCTCCTGGAGCGGCCTCGAAACGGCACCATAAGTGGGCACGTGAGGTGTCCACTATGACAGACTAGTGCTGTGGCTAAAAGGTGGCTGGTTGTTTTCCCGGAAATGCTTCGTCTTTGGACCAAAGCAGGATGCAAAATCGGAATCGTAAATTTTCGTTTACTTTGAGAAGTCTATGAAGCAACATACGTCTAAGAGTACCGTCAATTTAATCGTTTTTAAGTAACTACAATGCCGTTTAACCAGTACCTCCTGATAGATAGCAGGTCGATCTCAACGTAAGATTTTTGAGCTCATATTATGGAAAAATCAAGACCTGAAGGGGTTTCTTTCTTATATCAACATGCGCCGGGTGGCCCGCTGAATATCCTTTGCTCGGGGGAATCAGCTTGACCCCCTGAGATCTCAAAAACTGAGAAAGCTAGAGACACTTAATTTACAGGATGTATTGGTGTGTATGTGAACTCACTTTTGTCAAAATTTGACATTCTTATTTTGTGACCTTCGGGTCAAATAAGGTCAAACATGGTCAAACTTCAGAGTGGTGCCAAAAGTGCCTCAGACCATAGATGCCTTTTTCTAGGCAAAAGGTCACTGGAGCTCAGTCAAGTTCGGTGACATTGTTTGATCTTTCGCAGGTCACGGTGACCAAAATCATACAAGATTGCTTTCGGTTTTGCATTTGAATGAGCAACAAAAATAACGCTGGGCATTATGCTCCTCAAAACAAAATGTTGGCCCCGATCATTTTGGGCTAGAAACCTATTCTGACCCTTTAAAAACATATAAGGATATTCATATCTGACCCTAGGTCAATAGAATTTCTTCATTTGATCTTAATGTTGCCCCAAAATTACTTCAGAGATGTATGGCTTCGCCTAACTGTTATTGCGTCAGATTGAACGACTCCATAGCAATAGTATCCGCTTAATCTATGGCCTAACTTTAATCTGTTGCAGGTCAGCGACTTTACACGGTGTATCTAAATTTTTGGTAGCAAACGATACCCTATTCAATCGCCTACAGCTATGCAAAATTTGGCGTGACTACGCCGCGCTGAAGGAAGCCATTCTGGAAAAACCTTTGGGCGTCAAGTCGACCCCTACCCGGGCACTTGTTAAGTCCATGAGTGTCTTTGTTTGGTTAAAAGTGATATGTTTTTTCAAGCTTTGCATAATTTATATACAGGTACTTGATATAGGCAACATAGAGGTCATGTAGGGGTGGATCCAGGAAGCACGTATCCACTGGGCGTACGAGTCTTTTCTGATCGGCAAGTGGAGGCGTTGCTTTAGAGGCCACCTTAGGGCGCCGATGGCGCTCTTCTATGGCGGACATGAGAGGCGGCACACATTTTGTTTGTGAGGGACGGGGAAGGGGCTAGCCGTGAAGGGCTTCGGACATCCCCATGTTTCACTTAAACCTCACAAACCATCGTGTGTCTTATGACCCTAAGTATGTGAAGTTTGTTGCATCGTTAAGCCACCCAGCTGTTATGTTTAATATCCCGTGGTCGGTGCAACCATGACTTTTTCTTATGAGACATGTACAGGGTGCCACCACGCAAAAAGATCAAAGGAGATTGTCGTTCTGTTATGATAATCTTTTGCCTACGTTTTTTGTAGTCTTCCAGCCAAAAACATTGGGGGGGGGGGGGGGCAGGTCAACATTGGGGGACCCAATAGGGAAGGGGGAGCATTCTTCGAAATTCATTTTCATTTCGCATTTGTCGTCAGTCGTAAGATACTGCCCGCCGTGAAACCCAAAGAACACACCGAGTGCTTCGCTCGTCCCGGTACCTCAGTTGGTCTGCATTCCGATCGCCTGTATTTCGATCCGCCAATCCGTATCAGGGTGGGTTCGGGCCGCTGCAGCCGCTCGCTGCTCGTTGTTTATCCGGAACAAATATGGCCTGCGACTGCCGGCAGTGGCGCACTTCAGGACAGGCAGCGTCAGAGGGCCGGGCGGATTGTGCCGAAAAGTGCGGCGTGTTAAGTTTTCACCACCCAGTTGCTGTTGACCTGGAATGGTATGATTGGGTGGTAGGGGTTAGCGCTCACACAACAAGCTTTTCTTAGCGTGAGCTTTGATATCAGAAATGCATACATTAAATATTCAGTGTAAATCTTAGGATACCAGCACTTAAGATATTCAGTACCAATACTTAGGATATTTGTTTTCACTTCCCTATTCTCGGTTCGCTAAGGAGGCCCAGGGCTGCACTGCACTAAGGGGGCCCAGGGCTGAGTACCCCTCCGTTCGAAGGCATATGAAGTGACGCCCGTGAACGGCCCACAATGTTGCCGCGTTATGACGTTCAGTACTGACATATCCCTTGCCGAACGGGAGGTATGTCATTAGCATCGCTATTGACTGAGCATGGACATCCCTTGCTTCTAGGTCGCTGTTTTTGGGTTTAAAGGGCACGTAAAATGCAAAGGTTATTAACACCCCTTACTACTACATCTAAAATTGTTTAATGAGGCAATCAATCAAAATCGAGACAAAACAGTTGCATGACAATGCACCCATAAAGCAAGTCTCAACCACTGCAGCGCATCGAAAAATAAGCTCCGCGAAATATCTTATTGCATCTGATTGCCTTATGGGCAGGCCACGGTGCTTTGTATCAGATTCAGCACCAAGAAGGTGTCCAGAACACACGACAGTTGTAACCGAGGCAGGCAATGATATGCTCCCTTCATGCTCCTTGCCCTGAACTCGCGCTTCTTTCACTGCACTCACCCTCTCCCTCCCCCCCCAAGATCGCTCAAGTCATGACCTGGCTGTGGTCCCGCACCGAACGACTCCGTCGCTTGAGAACACTCCGTCCGGCCGAAAGCATATCATCGTACAAGCGCTTCACAGCTCCCACGCGCAGAACGCCAGGCAAGTTGACGCGAACGAAAACGACGCAAACGGTCAGCTGAGGGGCCTTCTACTTTAATAGTGTGTGTGTGTGTGTGCGTGTGTGTGTGTGTGTGTGTGTGTGTGTGTGTGTGTGTGTGTGTGTGTGTGTGTGTGTGTGTGTGTGTGTGTGTGTGTGTGTGTGTGTGCGCGTGTGTGTGTGTGTGTGTGTGTGTGTGTGTGTGTGTGTGTGTGTGTGTGCGTGCGTGTGCGTGTGTGCGTGTGCGTGTGTGTGTGTGTGTGTGTGTGTGTGTGTGTGTGTGTGTGTGTGTGTGTGTGTGTGTGTGTGTGTGTGTGTGTGTGTGTGTGTGTGTGTGCATACACAGGCTCAATATATTCAGGCTCGCAACGGACTGCAAGTTGTAGAAGTCAAGAAACTGCAAAATATAGATTAGCACCTCAAGGCTGCCACCTATGAAAAAATCAAATAGAGCGAGATAAGCAACATCTTATTGGTTTTTAAAGACACGCTCGTTTGGGGACAATCTGATCCCTCCGATGATTTTTCCAGAATGATTTCCGCAATGATGTGTGGATTTCCAAGGTCTTAAGGTTTTGGTCCAAGGTTTTGCATGCCTGGCAAACTTTGTATGGCTGTAGATAGTTAAATGGTAGCCATTTTGATATAAGAGGTAGAAATACCCTGTTACATCGCTGATCTATGACAGGTAAAAAGTCAGGCCTTGGCTGTCGGCAAAGGTCTTTCTAGAGATTGTTTTGATCTGATGCTGCAAGGGAGTGTTGGACGAAGCCATATATCTCTGACGTAGTTATAGTTTCATAGGCAAAACACCGACCGACTTTATAATTACAATAGATGCAACTACAGCTTTACGGCGGTTGCGGGAGGTCTGGAGGCTTTTTGGACATCAATCTTTAGTATGACTCTATTTGACCTCATTTCATGGGCGTAGGAATAGAGGGGACCAGGGGGGCCATGGCTCCCAGTTTTCAAGGTGGGAGGGCTAGCAGTGTTATCTGCCCCCCCCCCCGCCCACACTTTTCAGATTAATGTTGTGTTTAGCTTACTTTTGCACCACGTTTAAATATACATGCTGATTTACCTAGTTCACCAGTCATTTTCCTCAAGATGCGTCATCTTTTTCGTTTGCTTATTGACCATCGCTTAGTGTCATAGCCGCGGGCCGACGCCACGCGGCCTATGGAGACTGCAACGCCGGGCGTTCAGGCTGTTGCTGCTATGACTTGCGAGCGCGTATGTTACAAATAGCATTGCATGTTTTTTTAGCAGCATTCAATTCTGACATTTAACATTTTAAGACGAACATGGATTAGCCATGTTAATGCAAGCTTAGGACCCCACTTCATCTACAATCTACGTTCAGGGATTCCTCAATAGCTCTGAAGAAAACAAAAAAACAAAAAAACAAAAACAAAACACGGAACTGGAGCCTGTGTGACAATCATTGGACCACCTTTGACGATCAGGGATGTTTTTGCGTCAATGAGGGTTCTTGTGCTGATCCGGAGCCAACTGCGCGGGTGAGAAGGCCTCCCGTGTCAGGGAGGGGAACAATGTGACGTTATATATCCTTCCAATGGTCTCCGAATCGACCAGGAGATCCCGCCCCGTGTCGCTAGAATAACAGCCAGAAGACGCTTTGCGATGGGACGGCGTGGCCATTTAATTCTTGGCCGGTACCGGTAATGTGCCCTTGGTGCTCCACTCAAGGGGCACCTTGCTTGGAAGGAAATAAGGGACCTCATTATTGTTGGGTATAGTGGAGGTCTCATTATTGTTGAAGAGAGTAGGGCGAAATTAATTTAAGCAAAACGAACAAGACCATCCCATGTTTGTATAAGAACGTTCGTATTTTCAGAATGGATTCGTGAAAAAATCTTCAAAAGGTTTAAACATGCCCGCCCGCAACCTCGAGAGCAAGGGCAGCGATGGTCCGGGTTGCAGCTTCAGTGAAACCGAACGGCGTCGGCCACTACAATGGCCACCAGACGGCGAGCGCCATGTTAATCTGTCTTCTGGACAGGTTAATAGTCACAGAAATACGAAAATAGAGAATCTACATTCAATCTTCCACTTCCACCGCTATATTCCAGCACCACTCCGCTGTGCTTAAAGGGACAATCCGGTCTTATCATCAGTCTAAAAATTGCACACATGAAATATGCGCCCAGACCGCTTTGTAGATCAAATATTTGATGTCCTGAAGTGCTCAAATGTACTTCTTTCAAAAGTATCTTCATTTTCGTCCACCCGTCGGCCACAGCTCAGTATAAGCTGTTGAGCCAACGCTGCACAGCCTACGGAGACTGCAACGACTGGCGTCGAGTTGTTTTTAAATTAAGATTTGCGAGTACGTATGCTCAAAAGTATGTCACGTAATTTGTATTAGTAACCTATTCAAGTCTTTAAAGGTAATTATTTTAGAACCGTTATCATTTTAGTCCACCAGTGGACCATGACGAAAAGTTAACCACTGAGCTAGCGCTCCGCGGATAATGGAGACTACAACGCCTGGTGTCGAGGTTTTTGTTGCGTAGATTTGCGAGTGCGCATGTTAAAAACCACGTTACATAAGTTGTAACACTAATAGATTCTGACTGAATGTTAAACATATTCTGACAAACATGACTTGGTGATGTTAATACACACTGTTGACCACTCGATCTACAACCAAAATTCTCCCTCTCAAATTTCGATGGAACACATCGATCTACAATTTATCTTCACGACGCACTCAATATCTGTAGAACGCAGATAAAACATGATGAAAAAGTTTATGAATGCCATCGGTTTAGAAAGAGTCCACTAAGCCATTGCCAATTAAAAACACCGGTGATTTATTCCACGCGGTCGTTAAACGTCTGATTTGTGCAGTTTATTACCATTAACACGCGCTTCGGGTGGGGGGTCAAGTTGGCTCGCCCCCTGAAGGTTTTTTCGGAATGGTTTCCGAACGGCGCCGCGCAGCCGCGCCATGTTTTGCATTGCTACAAACAATTGAATAGCGGATCGTTTGGCATCAAAAATTTATATGTGTTTTGTAAGGTCGCTGACCTATGGCAGGTCAAAGTCAGGCCATGGTTTCGGTGAAGTCAACTTCTAGGGAATCGTTCAACTTGATGCAACAATTGAGTGTTAGACGAAGCCAGACATCTCTGAGATGCTTTCTTAGCCAACACAAATATTCAATGAGCCAATAACGTTTATCTAAGGTCAGGTATAAAGATCAGACCAAGATCAAAACCAACCTGTTTTATTACTCTAGGGCTTGCTGTATGGGATGGTTTTCGGTGCTCATTTCGAATTTATTGATAGCAGGAACCGCATTATACATCTTCCATGGACTTCTTAGAGGTCAGGAATAGGTCATTAACCTAGAATGATCGAGGTCAACATTTTGTTTTTAAGAACATACTGCCTAGCGTAATCTTTCTCGCTTGCTCAAATGCAAAACCCAGGGCAGTCTTGTATGATTTTGGTCACAGTGGCCTTCAAAAGGTCAAACAAGGTCACTGACCTCAAATGAAGATGCATGCTTTTGCTTAGAAGCAATTGTCTAGGTTCTGGGGGGCCCTTAAAGACCAACCTGAAATTTGACCTTGTTTGACCTCATTTGACCCGAAAAACATGATCCAAGAACCTCAAACTTAAACCTAAGTGAGTCAACGCACAGGTTACCACACCCTGTAATTTTGGTGTTTCTAGCTCTCTTAGTTTCCGAGATCTCAGGGGAGTCAAATTGACCCCTCACCCGAGCGAAGGTATATAGCCGGCCACCCGGAAGTGTGTTAAAAATGTGAACAAAATTGAGTTCACGGTACCTTCTTGTTTCTGTTCTTGTTGCAAGGTAAAAATAACAAAGAAATGAAGAAAACTGTGCCCCTTGTTAACAAGTAAACTATATCCGGGGATATTTTTTGTGTGGGGGGGATCACCATAAAGGGGGTTTCTGTCAACCCAGTGTTCCTCCTGCCAAGGCTCTGGCTACCCCCTCCCTACACACAAAAGTAGATCGAGTTAGCTATGTTGAATAACGGGCAATTAAATGTCTGTGGGGCCAGTTCATACCTAAAGAAGGCAGCTTCCCGGCGGCGTTTTTCTGGGGTGGCGTGGTGCAAGGGAAGATAATTCGGAAAAAGGCACTGTTGCAGGTGTCCAACACATGTTTTACATCCCAATTAGTAGTAATGCTGATCCAGAAATGTGCAACAAAGCAGCCATACCATCAGTTCGCGGTCAGTCATTCGGAGACATCCGGGCCAGGACAGTGGCTCACACCGACCGACGGCCGACAGGAGCAGGGCTCACACAAGAAATATAGGACAGAAGGGCCTTCATTCTGTGGCTTGGTTTTCGAAGGAGAATCTCCAGTTCTATGGCTTTTGTCACATGGTTTTTGGCAGTTTCAAGCTTCCGAATTTGTTTCCGCCTAGAATGCCGTGACAAGTCTTATCTCTTGAAAAGCAGCCAGCGAAATGAAGGCGCATGCAAAATCTGTTGTGATGTGAACCGTCGATTCACTTCCAAAATTCCCGCCAGGCTATGCTGAGGCCATATTTTGGTGTCTGCCCTGTGAAGACAGATGCTTCCTCAATGGCCCAAAATGCCTACACGGTTGTGGAATTTTGACTTCCCAGGAAAGGCAACGTTGAAACGGACGAATAATCTTGGGAAGCTGGATAACCTTATTTCCTGAATGAAGTAGATGAGTTAGATAGGAAAGACTGTGCATCAGTGAGAATCAACACTAGATGCATATCTAGCATAGCAGTCATTACATTAGAATAAAGAACGATGGCCTCCATCTCTATGCGCCCCCCCCCCCCCCCCCCTCCCTGGTCATCGGGCTTGTTTTCTAGGAAAAGTTCCTGAAGTACGCCCTGAGCTTGGCCCCCCACTTTTGGAAACGTTCCTACGCCTATGCCTTATTTGGCCCTAGGTGGCGAACTTGGAGCCTCAAATAATGACATAAGTGAGTTCACATACAGGACAACCGACCCCGTAAATTTTGTGTGTTTGCCTAGCATAGTTTCCGAGATTTCAGTGTGTCAACTTGATCCCCTTCCCCCGCCTGCGGAGCGAATGATATTCGGGCGGCCACGAGAGTGCGTGTTAACAAACCTGATTGATGCATCGTGATGCTTTCAACCGTGCATGCATTTGAACCACTAGCACATAACGTCCCGTTTAAAAGACGAAAAAAGCGAAACATACCAGCATGAAACTATTAGCCACTATTCGCCAAAATTCTAACATGTTTGGTAGCACCTCAATAGTGCTTAAATGGCGCATATGTTTCGTTAGCTGTGAAGATAGGCACTTGCAAGGGCACTTGGGCGTTGTTTATTATTTGCATCCTCGGATTGGAGTATGTTCGAGAGGAACAACCGACGACAGGATGGACGTGCTTGAAATCAAGCTAGCAAACTAGCTTTGAAAAAGTGAGTGTTTTGCTGCCACTGAGTTGTAGCATGTTCAGATGAAGGCAACACATTTTATTCGGTGATTTTTATTTCTGTAATGAATGTGCTAGCCAGCTTTGCGGAAGTGGTTATGTGGTTAAGATCTTCCAATGTGAACCTTGCGTTGGATAGCTACCTTTCCTACCAGAGTCTTAAGGTATGCTGCTCATTGAGTATTTGTGGTGCAGCATAATTATTGAATTTTAAATTGCAGAAGACAATTTATTTACAATGCTGTTCTGCAACATAAGGCATCTGTTTGGCCAACCACGATTTGTCCTGTAATGTTGCGGCTAATATCCCTGAAATAGATATGTTGTATGACTTTTTCTGGTGTTTGATGTCTAAGAAGTCAGTTAATGAATAAATAAATTTTGCAGCAAAAGGTAGCAGTGTGGACAGTGACCAAAATATCAATGTGTGCTCAACACAACACTCTGTGGTAAATCTGATTACCCAGAGTTTTGCACACAGGGTTTTTTGCATGTTCACCACCTTTTTTAGTCTGTTGAGAACCATTGTCCAAGGAATTGTGATGTTGCAAAAGCAAGCTCAGGTAAAATTATGTATAAAATGTTGTTCAAAGCTTATTCAAAGGCCTTTTCAATTTGGCCTGGTCTGAGTTCTGCACACATGAGCCTAAGGCTCAGTACAGCAGTATGGCATGGACATCCTAAGGTGTCAAGCATGCTGGATGAATTTTTGCAGACTTACCTACCTATTCCCAGTTGGCCAAATCTTTTATATGTGGGACATCCTAGCATCTGTCGTCTTTAACTGACCATGCAACTTGGTTTGCGCAATTACAGAGTACATATGAGGGCAAAGTTGCAAAAATAGCTTCTGGCTGAAATAGAAAATGGCTCAAGATAAGCTATACACATCTAAGAAATTGATTTATCTCCAGATCTGACTCATTTTTCCTTAAGTTGGGAGCTGGATCACTTCCCCAGCCCTACTCAATCTGGAATGAGCACTTTTGGCTACTGTAAGATGATGCAATGGTGGAAAGCAGGTCTGCATGCATCTGTTCTTGGGTGGTTTTTGACAATTTCCCCCACTCTTTGATAGATACCTTTTGGAAATTAGATGAGGATAAAACAGTAATTGGAAGGAAAGATGAACAAAACTAATTTAACAAACAATGAAATAAAGCTGATCACCAAACCATAAATGTGGCTAAGAAAATGCTGCTTCAAACCTTCCTCTTCCACATTATTTCCCACTGTTATTGCTGGGTATTTGCTCATTAGTTAAAGCTATATCAGTATGCATTAGTTGTGTCTGAGTTGAATGACATACACACATCATAATTATGTGTCAGACAAGGCATCAGTTCAGGTGATCTCATTATTCTCTGACTCTGAGTAAGATTTTCTAGAAGTTGAAGTCTTGTTATACAGCATCCTTTTATCATAAATGGAGGAGAAGCTTCTAAAGTGTCATTTCAATAAGGCACTGTGATATGGTCACACCTCTTAACAGTTCTCTAACGTCTCACTGCAAACCAGACATGCCAAGCAAACTTCTGAGTGAGGTTCTGGGGCAACCCATATGTCCACCATGTTTTTGTGAGAATATCATACACTGTGAAATCCAGTGAAGTTCATGTCATTGTTCTAGGGATTCAGGACTAAAGAGTCAGAGTTAAAATGGATTGGAATACTAGATACACATTTACACTTCATTTCTAGTTATAGAGAAACAAAACAGGCTCATGGGTTGATTTAGTAGGTCTTGAGTGCATTGGGTTGTGGAAAAATTGTTAAGTCTGAGACTATCTTGAACTACTTGAATTTTGGTTGAAGAACTGTTCATAACTCATTTTGAGTTGAAATTTTGCCCATGACTCATCTCCCAAGTGAAAAACTCATGTATCACAGTGTTGGTTAAATGATGCTATTAATATAGCACTGATATACCTCCATACTGTACCATGACAAATTTGACAGCATGGGACAGTGCCCATGATCACAATTTGTTGAAGAATTCTATGGGCATACCACATGCTAGTCAGAATAGGCCAAATTCTGACTAACGTGATTGTGCATCATAACATAATATGCATCTCAGTCACTTAATGACTGAGATGCATTGATGGAGGGTGGAGTTATGAACACATGTCCCATCTCAAAGTAAGAAGTTTTATACACTGTTGATGTATGCTTGCAAATGACATTTAACCAGTGCTTCTGGCCTCCTTAAGTAGGTAAGGTCAGTTATTTGCAACATGAGCTGTCCATCCTTTTGTCTGTTTGGTAGTCAAGTTAGTTAGAGCACATGCCTTCCGATCCACCTACCCATGGCGGCTTGGGTCCGAGTCGCTTTAGGCGCTCGCTATTTGCCCTTGACAGGAGGTATGGTCTGTGGCTGGTGGCAGCGGTCGCGCTAAAGGTCATGGGGCGTCAGAGGGCGGGACGGATCGTGTCGGACGTTGCGGCAGGTTAACTTTTCGCCTCCAAGTTCTGCTGTTGACCTAGAATTGATTCAGCAGATAGTAGCAGTTAGGGCTCACGCAACGAACGCTGCTTAACGATAGCTTCGATCCCATAAATCCAGCTATTCAGAAGATTCGAGTAATTTTTCGTGAAAAAAAACACGAAAACTAGGAGATTTGACCGTTTCCTGCTACAGTTTTAGGGAAGGATTGAGACGGGTTATTAGCGTCTCAAATGAAATAGTCGGCCGGGCTATCGTTCCTGTCTGGTGTGTTGGTTTGTACACAACTCAACACAACACAACGTTTCGGCCAGTTTACTCTCCGGCGGTCGTGAGCGTTTCCCGCTCATATTAAGTGATGTAGCCTCCTCATACGTCGAGGCATCTCTGACAGCTGAGCATGCCAGTGACCACCGGGTATGCTGTGCCTGTAACTGCGTCGAATTGTCTGATAAGTCTTACCATTTATTGCAGGGCGATTATTTGCATCAGTATGGATGAGACAGAAGAGACACTTTTGAGGGAATGCCGACTAGGCAATAATGAAGAAGTGCAGGAGCTTTTGGAGATGAGGTCAGCCTTGGCTACCTCCCTGGACTTAAATTGCAAGGGTAAGTTATGCGCATATATATATATATATATATATATATATATATATATATATATATGTGTGTGTGTGTGTGTATGTGTATGTATATATATATATATATACATATATATATATATATATATATATATATATATATATATATATGCAGATGTATATGTATATATTCATGTTTGGGCTTTTGAAGTGTCTTGGCTTGTTCCTGTAGATGTTATTCCTCAGCATGCACGCACGCACGCACGCACGCACGCACGCAGGCACGTACGCACACATGCACGCACGCACGCACGCACTACTGTTGCTAGTTATGATCCTCAGAACACCACACTTCCCTGCTGACATGTCCATGTAGAAAAACATGTCTGGCTACCTCATCTGACGACCAGATGTTCTCGATTAAGTCGTCATGGCCAGTCATTTTCTTCCCAAGCCAGCCACACATCTGCGTCCTCTTCTGCACGTCTCTGTCAGGCATGCATTCCCTTAAAGTTATAAGGTAATGACGTCAGGCTCAGATGTGCCATCCCGCACAAGGAGCCGCGCAAAAGACTAGGAGCTGTGTAGTGTCGGCCGAGCGAGCGCTTGGGACTTTTCTGTAAAGGAGCGTCATCTGTATATCTATATGCCATCGTTTTAAACCGTTATGAGGCGTCTAGAATGACCTTTGCTCGGATTGTGTGCAGTGCCCTCTTAGTGTTTTCACACAATTTATATGGCAGTTCCTGTGGTGATGTTCATTTAAACTCATTCGGGACCAATCTCTGGACAGTCACCAACAGGTTTACTTCCTGGTAGTTTTCAAAGATTCGCCGTCCTCAGTTGACTGAACGCCTTATGACGCGTGGTGATCAAAATCATCTCGAATTATAGCAATCAAATTACTCCCTGTTTATCTGCACATAGTGTCCATGTTGATCTACATGGTGCCTATATTACCCTGTGTACACGTTAAGAGGCTATGTTGATATCTATTGCTTCTTCTACTGTACTTCTCTGGCTGTTTAAAGAATTCTGTCTCAACATATCAGTGTGTTATGAGTGAATTGTTAAATTCCATTTTCACCTGTTTACACACATGTGAATGGTGACATTATAATTCACCATTGAGCTGGTCCTGTATAAAGTATATAACAGTTCATTGGGGCGTGATCAAATGGTTGGTTCAAGTCATTAGAATCGTCAGTTTTCTTTCTTTAACCTCCAGTTAAGCAGCTTGTTCAAAATGCGTCACAAATGACTCTTTTCCTGCTGACCCAGCTCCATGCATATTTCCTCCTTCAGGTCGTGGCAGCCGTTCACAAAATGTATAGATCAATTATGGTGCCATCAATCACAAGTCATGCCACCAACCAAGAATAAATAATTTGAGATCAATTTTAGGGACTGTTTACATTACTGGTTTATGTATTTCATGGGCTGCAGTGGTATCATAATCTCAGCCATCATATGTTTAGAGGTATTGTAATGCTTGCACAGCTCTCATGACTCTAGTGCCTTTGAGGGGAAATGACTTTGCACATTGAGTGATGACCTAAATACTGTAAAAGGCCCTCACAATTGACCCTCGCAACTCCCTACAAGTAAGGCCCTTACAATTTGTACAGCCACCTGGGCCTAATTATTTGCAAACCGTCCTTCGAACGTGTCAAAAACATGTCGATGTGAGGCAGCCTGTATCCCAACGCCGTGTCCATCATTTCAGGCAAAAGTAAGCAGTTCCTGGACCAGACTCCCCTGCATCTCGCCACCTACTTCGGGCATGTGAAGGTAGTGGAGCTGCTTCTAGAGCACGGCGCCGACATCAACGCAGTAAACCACTGTGGCGACACTCCGCTTCACAAAGCTGCCTATATCGGCAACGAGGTGAGCCGGTGGTACCGTGCGATACGCTATCGTCATGTTTCAGTTTTGGTGAAACGTAACTGTTTGCCAAGTTCTCCGAAAACTGTTGTGGTAAGCGATGTTTGGTGACATTTGAAACTAATTCTGACTCTCACAAGCAGGTTCCCTGTTGTCCCGCTGTTATGCACTTGCGCCTATGCAGTTTGAGAGAGACTACAATGATTCATTGCTGACGAACTTCCAACTGCAGTGTGATAGCGGTTCATCTATCCGTGCATTATTCGCTCCCATGAGAATTCATTTCCCAACAAGTCGTGCTCCTGTGGGGTTGGTCTGTCCATTGTTGGCTGTGAGCTGGTGCTGCGCGTGGTCCGCCTCGGAGCCGGGCCAGTACCTGATCGGCCGGTGAGCCGGTGCTGCGTGTGCTACCGGCCCGCCTCGGAGCCGGGCCGGTACCTGAGCGGCCAGTGAGCTGGTGCTGCGCGTGGTCCGCCCCGGAGCTGGGCCGGCGACTGAGCGGCCGGCGGTTGTCAGGAGCTGGTGTTGCTGCTGCTGAAGCGGGGCGCCTCGGTCAGCGTGCTGAACGGCGAGGGCCGGCTGGCGGCGGCCGTCTCCACCGACCCCTACATCAGCAGCCTGCTGCGCGCGGCGGCCGGCACCGAGCGCCGCCTGCAGCAGCAGCGCCTGCTGCGCGCCGCCAGCGACGGGCACACTCACGTCGTCGACCAAATGGTAAGCGGCTGTGTCGCGGCGTCGGCTGGCGGCACTCAGGCCGTGAAACGGGCAGGCGGAACTGGGGCGCGCTTTGTCAGGATTGACGACCAAGTATGTTGTGAACGGTCTGGTGGGCGGATTAGCCCAGTTAGTTGCACGCAACTTAACATGATATCGCAAGTCGCCTTTTCTTTGTTCTTTCTGCCTGTCAAATGATTACTAGACCCTTTATAAAATTGAGATAGTTTTTAGCAACCATTTGTAATGTTCTGCTTGCACTAAGCCCTTAGAAGGTTGAGGAGCCAAACCCATCGTTGGGGGGGGGGGAGGTTGGACATTGGTGGAGGGGCAGTGGCTCACCCCTTCCCCCCCCCAAAAAAAAACAAATGGCACCCGCGGTTCGAACAGCAGACAAATTTGACAACTCTGTACGAGTTTATGTTTGCATAATATTCCGTTCTTGTTAAGATGACTTTTACATGCTGGTGCAAGATCAGACTGTTCGTCGTAGGACCAACTATTGATGGCAACGCAATACAACCGTGAGGAAAACCTTGCATGGAATGTGTACATATATGTATATCACGCGCGTGGGTGCACTGAGCTGCTTGAAAATTGAGTCTTGAAAATGCACGTCACGTTTAAGACAAAGTAAAATTATCGCCATGCTTCACGTAAATATAAACCAACCACGAAAAAACATCACCAAACCAATTGATTGCCTCAAGGAAATGTTGCGCTGGCATTTTGCGCGCATGTAAAGTCCATTCCTAAATCAAGTTTCACCTGATAAAGTTGTCAGTTGGCAAAGATGGTTTAAGAACATAAGGCTGCATACATACTTCGGAACAATTAGCAGATAAATGCCGCGGTCAATTACTGGTGAGGACCTCGAACAAACAGAGCGTAATCATGAAATGTAGCGGAAGCAAGCTGCACTGCATGTGCGACACGATCTTTTGATTTGTTCCAATTTCTAGAGCAAAACATGCCCATGCCATCTAACCACTTGTCCAACGAAGTGTCTCTAGGACTCAGCACCTTGGAAGGAGCTCGCTCCTCCGCTCACGCTGGGGTATTGTTTGCTGCTTCAGCTGAAGGAGCCGCATCCACCGAACATCAACTGTGCCGACAATCAGGGCAACACGTGCCTGCACGTGGCGGCGTACCGGGGCCACAAGGCGCTGGCCGTGCTCCTGCTGGAGAACGGCATCGACACCACCATCCGTAATGTCAGCGGTGAGTGGCTCGGCGTCGTCGGTTTCGGCGTAGATTGGTAACTAGCGGTTATAGGCACCGAGGCATGCCAAACACAAAATAACGATTGTGTCATCCTCAATCAGGCTGATGTTGGTGCACCATTTGTGGCTGGGAAGCGAAGCAGGGCTCGGTCTGTGAACACACGGCAAATGTCTCCTAGGGCGGTCGTGCACTTTGGACGGTGTCGCGCGAGATCCTTAACCGACCTGTGGCGCATAACATGCGTTGTTCGTGTATACTAGGCTGCAGTGCGCGTGCGTGCGTGTGCCTGCACCTTTTCCGTCGTAACACTGCTCCCATCGGTGAGACACTTGGTACAGGCGGCTGAATCACCCTTTAACGAACGCAGCTGATACATCCATCGGCGGCGGAACTACTGCTGTCGTTTTCCGCGATGGTGCCTGTGAAATGCTGACGCACCGAACGGACAAGATTCGACGGGACGAGGTTCGAACCCGTCCACCTCCGGGCCGCACAGTCCGGCGCGCCTTTCACGCCCGGCCCCGGCCGGCGCCGCACCGTCCGTGCCTGACGGTGCCGGCCGTGCCGCCTGCGGCCAGGTCAGCTGGCGGTGGACCTGACGCAGGACGACCAGATGCGCCAGGTGCTGGGCGTGACGCCGCTGCGGCGGCTGCAGCGCTCGGCCGTCCGCTGCGAGGGCCCGCTCGTGCGCCGCCACCGGTTCACCGGCTGGAAGCCCGTCTGGGTGAGACGGCGGGCGGCGGGCGACGCGGGCCGCGCGGCCGGGCGGCACCGGCTCGGTCGTATGCCACGCCATGTGTCATGTGCAATGGCCGAATAGTTGTGCGTCGGACTCTCATGTGGACGACCTGGGCTGGAATCTCGGTTGTGCCATCGTCCCTGAACATTAATGAGGTTAGTGCGGTGGCCGGCGCCCCATGGAAGCGACGTGACGACGCGGGTCGCATCCTCTTAAAAAAAGAAACGGAGAACTAGACTGCCACTGAGCTTCCGTACTTATTCAACAAGTTTTTTTTGTGGGACGCCCCACTGCCCGCTGTCTATGGGTAATGTGACGCGAGTGCTGGTTTCCATCTGGGTGAGACGTCAGGGCGTCTTCTCCTTTTGGGCTTGGTGTGCCCGTTGTGCCATGCTAGACCGGACACCACATACGTGCCAAAGTCCTATTTGAACCCTGAGAGGTGTCGACGCTAGTCCTGTCCTCCCGTCCTCTGTGAGCTGGGAGGAGTCGCCACCGCGGCTCCTGACCAGCGTCATTCCGTCAGGCGGTGCTCGAGCGAGGAGTGCTGACCTACTTCAGCTCCCGCGGCGACGCCAGCTCCGGCGTCAAGCGTAAGGACTTCAAGTACCTGGACGGAGCGCGCGTGGCGTCGGACGGTGACCCGGAGGGTGCCACGCTCGTGGTGCGGTTCAGCGACGGCACCATGCACCGGTTGCGCTGCGACGACGGCGACGACCGCGTCAGCCGGCAGGTGCGGGCCGGCCGGGCTCGCCGCCCTCGCGCCGGGCCGGCGGCGGGCTTCGCTGTGGTCCCGACACGGCTCCGTGCGCTACTGACCTTTCGCAAGGCTGCAGGAAACGTGCTGTTTGACGCAATAGTTGAACGCGGTCCGCAAAATGTGTGGATCTGGGGGCACGGCTGGCCAGCTCTCAGAGACGAGGCGGGTGTTGCTGTGTATGTAGAGACGGGTTTGCTCAGCGCGGGATGTCCTCGCCTTAATAATCCGCTGTTGTGTCGCCGCCGGCCCGTTCGAGATGTCAGCCACGGTGATTGGTGTTGCAGAAGTGGGTGAACGCGCTGCAGGAGCACATCGACTTCAGCAGCCACTACATCCGCCAAGGCCTCGGACTGGAGGACCCGGAGGAGGACGGAGTGAAGTCACTCGGCTCAATGCAGGTAACCACTGGGGTGCATCGTTTCCTGCCGATCGTCGTCATGGGGAATGCCGTTCCTTCAAACTCTTGACAGACAAGTGTGGAATGTCTCTCCGTCGATGTCTTTGCATCACCCTGCCCCTGGCAGTCAGCAGTCGCAGGAGTCCCCAAATTGTTTCCGAATGCCACAAAGTGGCAGGTGTATGAGGTGCACGCCGCGCTGGCGCGACACCGGGTGTGACGCGGCGGCGGGCGGCGCAGGACGCGATGCAGAGTGCCAAGGCCCAGGAGCAGCTGCTGCGCGAGCATCTGCAGGAGATCACGTTCGTGATGAGCTCTCTGCACAGCGCGGAGGCGGTGCCTCACTCGCTGGCGGTGGTGGAGGTGAGCAGCGCCAGCGCCGTTGGGTCAGGTCAGGTCAGGTCAGGCGAGGTGACGGCAATGCGGAGGCATCCTGTGTGTCGCAGCCTCGGACTGTATACACGTCAGGGCTGGTGGCTGTGATACTGCTCCACACCGGTCCAGATGTATTTAGGAAAAAACATTCGATCATCACGATAGATCACGATCGATCACGGTCACGTTCACGATCACGATCACGATCGCGATCATTCACGTAGGCTGAATTGTCAGCGGTGTCCGCAGTTGTGTAAGCACGTCCGCATGCTTACCTTGTCGAAGCGGAGAAACTTGCGACGTTGTGGTGTTCTTTCACCTCTAAATTAGTGGAGCAGCCCTCAGTTTTAGCTATTAGTGTACTTGACAACTCGTAGACATCATTTCAAGAAGCCAAACGCTGACCTAGGTCTCCGATTCCTTTCGGTTAGCGTTGAGGCATGAGCTCCGTGACTTTATGTCCCTGTAGCCGTTTCTCTCCAATCTGTTGACAGAGGCTTCGGGAGACCAGTGAATGTGCCAAGGAGATGGTCGGAAGCCTCGCTCACTGTCTGGCCCTGTTCACGCAACAGGAGGAGGTAATCCAGCGGCCACGTCTCTTGCGCTGGACAGGCGGGACCGGGACCCGCGCGGGCGGCGAGGCCTGTGCCGCGGCATGACCAGATGGTTTGTAGTTTGTGCTTGTGGCGCGTCCCGTGCGTGTCCATGTTTTTCTGTGACGTCACCACTGCTCCGAATGAAGCTGCGTAAGATGCGTAAGATGGCCTGCCCGAGCCTGGGATTACGCTGTGCACAGAGGCCCTTTGGACCGGCACGGGAATGTCAAGAGATCGCCGGGCTAGCATGTATTTTGTCACCGCAGTGGTCCGGCCTCCTATGCCGCGTATAGCGTCATAGCCAGTAAAATGTTAACGCAGTGAGTGGAAAATACCCTACGTGCGTTGCTGTACGGGACAGTCTTAGTCTGTTGCGTATTTCGGGGTGTGTGCATGCCTGCACCGGGCCGTGCACAGGGTCCTTCTGGTGGCGGCCGTCCTTTCTGGGGTGTGCGTGTCGACATGAGGTATGGAACTATTGGTTTTCTGGCTGTCACTTCTTCCTCCCGTCCGTCGCTGTGCGCCGCTGGGAATAGAAAAGGGCAAGCGCGCTCTAGTATGCAACTGACGCACGCGCCTGTCACGAATCGTAACGGAGCACGCTTCCTCTTCATCACAGCGCGACACGTCCGTTTCTCAGTATCACGCGTCTTTTTTGCGTCGCTCCGCAGCATCCCTGCTTCGCGCTTCCGTGCCACGCTCCTGCTCTTCGCTTGTGTCACGACCCTGTTCCATGTCTCTGTCCCACATCCTGAGCTGCCGTGCGACACGTCGGTCCCGTGCCACCGCCCAGTCGCGTTCCCCCTGTGTCGCACTCCTGCTCACCGCCTCTGTGCCGCACGACTGCTCTGTGTGCGGGCGTGACCCCGCCCGGGTGCGCGTCGCCCCTGCCGTGACGGGGCGGCCGCCCGGTGCGCAGGTCCGCCAGCTGCAGCTGCGCCAGGAGCGCGAGCGCTGCCGCGTGCTGGAGCAGTCGCTGCACGTGCTGGCCACGGAGCACCACCAGCTGGAGGAGTCGCTGCACCGCAGCCTGTCGTCGCAGGCGCCGCCCTCCCAGCTGCTCGAGCAGCACTGTGTCACCTCCGAGGACGAGTTCTTCGACGCCGACGACACTGGTGCGTGCTCCGCCTGGTTTATTTTGCTTTCTTGAGATAGGATTTTTGTTGTGTTTTGTTTTATTTTATTTCGTTTTGTCGAGTGATCAAATTGATCAGTGACATTGTTATGAGGGGGGCAGTAACAACAGGGGCTATGCATGACCTGCCCGTCAGAGCACGCGCAGGTCGGGCCATCAGATCTGGTCAATCAGACCGCCCCACCATATTGTTATAAGGGCGCAGTAACGTGCAGGGGTAGTACGCGCTGATAACTAGCCAACACGAAATGATGAAAAAAGCTTGATCAAGCAGATTTTTTTGGCATATTTAAGCGTGGACGTCACGGGCATGGCGCGGCCTGGTGCGGGGGGGGGGGCGGACAACCTCAACGGTCACAGGACTGGGACGGGCCCGGTCGTAAGGTGCGTCTGTTTGGTGCAGGCCTGAGACAGTGGAGAGGTAAAGAATGTGCTGGAGGTGGGAGCGCGTGTGGAATGTTTCTACCGAGGAACCCCCAACAGTGGGGAGAGGTGCTGATCGTAAACTGGCCCCGGATTTGATGCCGTCTCAATGTCATCTTTAAGCAGTGATGCAAGTAAATGTTCTTGGAAGATACTTGAAAGCAAAATTCCCAATAAATAGTTGTCCTTGACCGGAAGGTTTCTGAATGCCGGATACCGTAACCAAAGCTCCATTATGACACTGCGAAGGAACTTCTACTCATTTCGTTCAGTCCAACAAGTCTTTATCATCTTACGCTAGACGTGTTGGTTGTCTGGCGGACCTGTGTTACGATCGGCGGTCAGTCCAAGTATCTAGAGGCCTCGGACTTGTCAAGTCTGATGGACAGGTCAAAATGTCAGCCCGGAGTTTCAAAACCAATGTATTCGTAGCCAACGGAACATGGCGGGCGGAGGCGGCTGAGGAGATGGAAATTTGGTAGCACGAATTGAAATTGACATCCTTGGCATCCAACTGGATACATTTGGAAATCTGGATTGTAAGATCTGTCGGATGATGATCTGACACGTGGACTGTCCCTTAAAGCGCTGTCGGACGACGATCTGATGCGTGTGCTGTCCCTTACAGAGCGACCGGACGACTATCTGACGCGTGTGCTGTCCCTTATAGAGCTGTCGGACGACGGTCTGACGCGTGTACTATCATTTAAAGAGCTGTCGGACGACGATCTGATGCGTGTGCTGTCCCTTACAGAGCTGTTGGACGACGATCTGACGCGTGTCTGTCCCTTATATAGTTGTCGGACGGTGATCTGACACGTGTGCTGTCCCTTACAGAGCTGTCGGACGACGATCTGTGCTGTCCCTTAAAGAGCTGTCGGTCGACGATCTGATGCGTGCGCTGTCTCTTGCAGAGCTGTGGGACGACGGTCTGACACGTGTCCTGTCCCTTACAGACCTGTCGGACGACGATCTGACACGTGTACTGTCCCTTACAGAGTTGTCGGACGGCGATCTGACACGTGTGCTGTCCCTTAAAGAGCTGCCGAACGACGATCTGATGCGTGTACTGTCCCTTACAGAGCTTTGGGATGACGGTTTGATCCGTGTGCTGTCCCTTACAGACCTGTCGGACGACGGTCTGACATGTGTGCTGTCCCTTAAAGAGCTGTGAGTCGACGATCTGACGCGCGTGCTGTCCCTTACAGAGCTGTTGGACGACGGTCTGACGCGTGTGCTGCCTCTCACAGAACTGTCGGACGACGACCTGACGCTGACCAGCTGCACCACGCCGTCCATCAGCACGCCGGCCACGCTGAGCGAGGCGGACGTGGCGGCCGGCTCCTCGGTCTCGCTAGCCTCCTCCGAGACGGTGGTGTCGACCGAGGGGGGCCGGTACCGGCGGCCGGCGGCGCGCCTGGCTCCTGGCCTGGCCGGCCGGCCGCTGCCGCCGTCGCAGCGCGCTTACGGCAGGTGGGTCCTCCGAGGTGTGGCTGGCTGGCCGGCTGGCGTCGCCTGCGCGTGCTCTGGAGGGGACCGCGCGATCCGTGCAGGCAGTGAACCGATGGAAGCTGGTCGCGGCGCGGGGCGAAGAAGCGAGGTCTTGAATGGGATTGCAAGGTTGGGATTCAAGGCAATTGCTGGTTCAGATGCCTTGTCGGATGCCACACGTTGTGATGCTTATAATGTAGCGTGCGGGAGATTGAATGGTACCTTGCTGAGTGGCCATATTCGCAGTGAAGCCCTCTTCGCGGTGCCCGTCCTTCCCGCCAGGGTGAGAGGCAGGCGACGACGTATAGCCTCAGCAGCTCAGGACGTCGTAAGGTCCCAGTGACACACGCGGTGCAGTTCGCGAGAGTTAAGCTTATTTTAAAGAAGGCAACAATACGAACGGCTTTTTTCTTGCAAACGGAATCCGAGAGGGCTGCAGTAAGCTCAGAATTGAGCCATGAAATCTGTCACGAATTGGACGATGATTTGGCAGCTTTAACCTACTAAATGTCTTATTCTGGCAAGGCAAGACAAAAAGCAGTCAGACTGCTGATATAGCTGAAGTGGCGAATGTCTCCATTGCCATCTTTTGTGTCGAGATGCTAAGTGACAGCACACCGTCACAGACATCGATGACAGAGCACACACACGCATTCACAGACACAGATCAAGACAGCCTTAGTGCACGTGAAGCTGCGTCCAGGCTGGACGTGGACAACGGATAAGACCTGTTGAAACCGACAATGAATTGGAAGAAAAGGAGATGTAGGACGTTGCGCTAATGTGTTTTTATGACGAGATCAGCAACCTATGGGGTTACAGTGGTATGGTCCATCCACGCGGGATTGCAGTGTTATGGTCCATGCTTAAGGAGGGTGGAGGACGGCGGTGTTACAGTCACTGTGCATAGCTCGTTGCAGGAACATATATCATGAGTCACAGCGAGTGATGTCAAATGCTAGCGGTGGGTCCAGACGGAGAATGACGACATTGCGCTGCTTTGTTGATAGAGGTGCAATCGTAGGTGCGTAGTCCCCGTTATGTTAGGTAAAAGGAACATGGCGCACGTGGTCCACCTCCGTGACTTTGCCCTTGCCTCTCCATCAGTATCCATTCAAAATCATTCTGTTTGTGTGCCAAAGTGACCCGCCCACGGGCTATCTTCCTCACATAAATGTCACACGCACGCGTGATCGCTACACTTCTCAAGCCACCTTTATTTACGGGAGCTGGTTAATCTTTCTTGAGAATGACGACAGCGCCAGTCATTCTCCGGGTGGCTGGAGGGAAGGGTTCCCGCCAGGCCATCGAGACCTGGGTCGATGCTTGTTTCCAGTTTGTCAGGAGCCAGCTGTGGCCGCGATGCGGAGAAGGCTGTTCATCTGCCTGTGCGAGCCACCGCTGTAGCGGTGTCATCTAGGTAGTGCATAGTGTGCTTTAAGTTTGATCTGCTTGTCCGTGTTCTTACCTTTAGGGATCCTGGCCACTCTGGCGTACTCTTGACAGATTAAGTGCCCTTTATCCGTGTCAGAGTAGGCATGCCAATTCGGTGATGGGCCAGGTATTACTGGTCGCATATGCTGTTTGGACGGTCTGGCTGGAGTGTCCTCCTGTCCAGTGCTCTGAGCGGACCCCACAGGGCGGCAGAAGGGCAGAGCCCTTTGATCACTTAGCGTTCGAGAACCGCTCTCGTTTGCCCATTGGTGGTGCCTGCCTCTGCACCGTCTTCTTGGTAGGCTTTGGGTGCAAGGATTGGTTCAGGGCGTCAACCGGGCCATGCTCCCCCGCCCCCCGTGCCCACTCTGACGCTGCTGTGACGCCGTCCACTGTGACGCTGGCCACCGTGGCGCTGCCCACTGTGACGCTGCCCACTGTGACGCTGTCCACTGTGACGCTGGCCACCGTGACGCTGCCCACTGTGACGCTGCTCACTTTGACGCTGCTGTGACACAGGCCACTGTGACGCTGCCGTGACGCTGCTCACTGTGACGCTGGCCACTGTGACACTGCCCAATGTGACGCTGACTACCATGACACTGGTATGACGCTGCCCATTGTGACGCTGTCGGCTGTCACGCTTCTCGCGAGACACGGCATAGCCGGCGCTGTGTATGTTTGCTCGCTCCAGTACAGGATCCGGACTGGCCCTGGAGGCCGGCCCACCCACGCGGTTTGCTTGTGATATGCGCTGGCTGTGGTCGATAGAGCCGAGTCCGGTGCAGTGGGTGGGTACCAGGTCTGGCACAGAAACATCCGGTCCCTGGGGGTCGGGCTCCGGTCAGGCCTTACAAGGATCCGGTCCATGTGGTCAGCCTGTCTCCGGTCGAATGGCGGGGGGGGGAGGGGGTGCAGGATCAATGGCGTCGGCTCGGAAGCGGCCACCCTGCGTCTCAGATCTCTTCCGAATCCCACCGTGAACCATAGATGCACCCATGTTGGATGTTCACTGATGGCCTGTGCCAGAACAGTGTTGAGCATATAGCCGTCGGGCCGTCTGTGCTCGTGCTCGCATTCGTGCCACGAATGTGCCCATGATGTGGCTCCGGTCGGACCGTGGCAATGACTCCATCTAGCGAAGATACAGATTAATACCTGCACATGTACGCATAAGGAGTTACGATCAGTCCAGACCGGTGTAGCGCGGCGTATGGTGGAGTCAGCAGTCCAGACCGGCATAGTAGCCAGGGCCGCGTATGGTGGAGTCAGCAGTCCAGACCGGCATAGTAGCCAGGGCCGTGTATGGTGGAGTCAGCAGTCCAGACTGGCATAGTAGCCAGGCCGTGTATGGTGGAGCTGGGAGTAGTCCAGACCGGCATAGTTTTTAGCGCCGCGTATAGTGGTGTTAGGGGCAGGTTCAGGCCGGCCCAGCAGCCAGCACCGCGTATTATGGTGTTAGGGACAGTCCAGACTGGCACAGTAGCCATTACCACATATAATGGTGTTAGGGCAGTTCAGACCGACCCAGTAGTCATTGCCGCGTATGATGGTGCTAGAGCAGCTCGGACCGGCCCAGCAGCCACTAGCGCGTTTGATGGTGTTAGAGCAGGTCAGACCGGCCCAGTAGCCAGCGCCGCGTATAATGGTGTTAGAGCAATCAGACCGGCCCAGTAGCCGCAATAGTGTATAATGGTGTTAGAGCAGTTCAGACCGGCACAGTAGCCGCTACCGCGTTTGATGGAGTCAGGAGCAGTTCAGACCGGCCCAGTAGCCGCTACCGCGTATGATGGAGTCAGGAGCAGTTCAGACCGGCCCAGTAACCGCTACCGCGTATGATGGAGTCGGGAGCAGTCCAGACCGATACAGGAGCCGCTACCGCGTATGATGGAGTCAGGAGCAGTTCAGACCGGCCCAGTAGCCGCTACCGCGTATAATGGCGTTAGAGCAGTTCAGACCGGCACAGTAGCCACTACCGCGTATGATGGAGTCAGGAGCAGTCCAGACCGGCACAGTAACCATTACCGCGTTTGATGGAGCCAGGAGCTGTCCAGACCGGCACAGTAGCCGCTACCGCGTATGATGGTGTTAGGGGTAGTCCAGACCGGCACAGTAGCCGCTACCGCGTATAATGGTGTTAGAGTAGTCCAGACCGGCACAGTAGCCGCTACCGCGTATGATGGTGTTAGGTGTAGCCCAGACCGGCACAGAAGCCAACACCGCTTATGATGGAGCAGTCCAGACCGGCCCAGTAGCCATTACCGCATATGATGGAGTCAGGAGCAGTTCAGACCGGCACAGTAGCCAGCACCGCGTATGATGGAGCAGTCCAGGCCGGCACAGTACCCAGCGCCGCGTGTGATGTCAGGAGGTAGTAGAAGTCTGGTTCGGCGCAGTAGCGAGCGTCGCGTTTTGCGCGGGTGTGGTGCGCTTGCGGTTTTTGTCATCCTTTCACGCAGATTTCATTAATGCTTTTTGTCTGGCCATTCAGTGTCATATTGGTATATGTGCAATACATTCCCCAGATATTGTACCTAATGTAAACATGAAAAGGCTCGAGCTCTTGGTTTTTTGGCATGAGTTCATAGTTGTGTAGACCACCAGCAATATTTGCGTGGTCGCGTCGTTACGAGACGTGTTAGTGTGAGGTTTGCCACGTGGCGGCCACGTCATGCTCGTCTTCATGTGCGCCACGCATGTGATGAACTAGCCGTGGCCGGCCCGGCCTAAGGTCGTCCCGCTGGACGCCCGGGGCAAACCAAAGCAAATCCCGCGCGCGTCGGACAACGAGACAAAAACTACTAATAGAGCCACGTTTGCTGTGCTGATATGCCCATCCCGTTGGATGCAGCGAGTGTTCCAACTGTGGAACGTCCCATCCCGTTGGATGCAGCGGGTGTGCCAACTGTGGAATATCCAATCCCGTTGGATGCAGCTGGTTTGCCAGCCGTGGAACGTCCCATCCCGTTGGATGCAGCGGGTGTGCCAACTGTGGCACGTTCCATCCCGTGTGATGCAGCGAGCGTGCCGACTGTGGAATATCCATCCCGTTGGATGCAGCTAGTTTGCCAACTGTGGAACGTCCCATCCCGTTGGATGCAGCGAGTTTGCCAACCGTGGAACGTCCCATCCCGTTGGATGAAGCGAGTTTGCCAACCGTGGACCGTCCCATCCCGTTGGATGCAGCGGGTGCGCCAGCTGTGGAATATCCTATCCCGTTGGATGCAGCTAGTGTGACAACTGTGGAATATCCCATCCCGTTGGATGCAGTGAGTGTGCCAACTGTGGAATATCCCATCCCGTTGGATGCAGTGAGTGTGCCAACTGTGGAATATCCCATCCCGTTGGATGCAGTGAGTGTGCCAACTGTGGAATATCCCATCCCGTTGGATGCAGTATGTGTGCCAACTGTGAAGCGTCCCATCCCGTTAGATGCGGTGAGTATACCAACTGTGGAACGTCCCATCCCGTTGGATGCAGCGAGTTTACCAACCGTGGCCCATCCCGTTGGATGCAGCGAGTATGTCAACCGTGGGGCCTCAGCCGCGCAATCGGAGACCACTCGACTTCAACAACGCAGCAACACAATGCAGACAGGCAGATAGTACAGGCATATGCAGTGCAAATAACAACTCACCCAGAAGTTTGCTTGTGTCTCTAGCATGCGGTTAGTTTTTGACTTTTTTCTTGTTCTCCGTCTGTATTATTTGCGATTCATTCCAAATGAGCACCGGGCGTGCTGAATATCAAGGCGGATATGTCTGGCCGTCGAGCCGTGTTGTGACCGTGACCACCACCATCCTCGTAGGCCGGGTAACCGTGGTGACGTATTCCTGACGTGCGCGCCCGTCAAGCAATATTCCCGGCTCCGACTGTGATTCTGCCACACGTTGAGCGGGTACCGGACCGCACCGGACCGGAGCTAAACATCAGGGCCCAGTTCTTTATCGGCCTTTTGGCCGATCCCCGCCCATTCAGGTAGCAACCTATGGCGTTATGGATGTACACCGCTGAAGGACGCCTTTTATTCCAAACATGGGAAAAGAGTAGATTCAGCTGGTTCTAGCCTGTGGAGACGAACAGCGCACGGAAATGGAGCACTTGAATATGATTCTGCCGAACAGTTATTGGGAAATTCTGTGGCTAAAACATCGTCGAAAAAACATTGTCGAAAATATGTCCACATGTGAACGAGACCAAACCAATTGCGTGGCATGCAGGACGACCAACTGCGTCACTATGTAAACAGCGAGGTCGTAGATGTAAACAATAACACCTACGGCCTAGTTAGGAATGGAACCGGACCGTGACAACGTCGAACAGGCTTCCTCCAAGTAGGGAACGGGCTGCCTTGTGCTAACGAGCAACGGGCCTCACACGAGCTGCGCGCACCTCGACCCGTCCGCTGCGCCAGCTGACTGGCCAAGCAGTCGACTTTCTCCCGTGACGTCGGCGGCCGGACCGTCAGTCGGTGTCGGCCTGTCTCCGCGGGCGGGAGCGGTGCGGCTGTGCGTGTCCGCGTGTCTCCTCCCCGGCCGTCTCCCGAGATTGGGTCAGGCCGGACGCGGCTCCGCGGAAGCCGCCGGTGCTGGTGCACGCGCGTGTCAGCGGCCGCGTGTTGTGCGGCGTTCCGGTCCTGTCGGTGGCAGCGGCCGCGTGTTGTGCAGTGTTCCGGTCCTGTCGGTGGCAGCGGCCGGTCCGGCTCGGTGCCCCTGCACCGCCCAGCGGCGGAGACGGTGCACTGTGTACTGTGACGGTGCCGGGGGTGGTGCCGTGCGCCGCGCGCCGCGCTGCCGATGGGCGGCGCGCCCCAGCTAGTCAGCGACCATGGCGGATGAAGAGAGCGACACGGGCCGCGGCCGCTACCGGTACGTGACCGGGCCAGGGCGAGGCTGGGGGGCTGGGGACAGCCTCAGGGGTCCTCACTGTACCGGTACGTGACCGGGCCAGGCGAGGCTGGGGGGCTGGGGACAGCCTCAGAGGTCCTCACTGTACCGGTACGTGACCGGGCCAGGCGAGGCTGGGGGGCTGGGGACAGCCTCAGAGGTCCTCACTGTACCGGTACGTGACCGGGCCAGGCGAGGCTGGGGCGCTGGAGGACAGCCTCAGGGGTCCTCACGTTACCGGTACGTGACCGGGCCAGGCGAGGCTGGTGGGCTGGGGACAGCCTCAGGGGTCCTCACGTTACCGGTCTGTCACAGCCGGGCGAGGCTGGGGGGCTGGGGCAAGCCTCAGAGGTCCTCACTGTACCGGTACGTGACCGAGCCAGGCGAGGCGGGGCGCGAGGGCTAAGGGGACCCGGTTCTCGGCTCTGGCTCGGAGACTTTCACGGGCAGGATATCAGAGCGGCATCCGGTCGCTTTCCGTCGCACGGCGTCACTATCGCCCGACTGCCGTTCTCGTGTAAGGCGCACTCGCTCGATGACCATGTGCTCAAATTAACTTTCGCCCCAACTATAGAGGGCTGGTAGAGTTGAGCTGGTAATGTTCCACATCGGACATGAACTTTTTTCATAGCTTTTTTTCCATAGCGCAGTGCCGGCACCTGACACTGGATGAGTGCTGGTGGCACCGGGCGGGTGTCTGAGCTGGTGCTTGGCAGTAACCATGGCATTCGTCGCCTCCTCGAGACGCTGGGGTAGCGCATCTCTGACGTGATCTACCTCGAATGCTGTAGGATGCATGCAGGCGTATGAGTGCTGCCTAGGGTTCGTTAAGCCGCAGTTCTCCTCAAATGGCTTCAGCTTTGTGTCACTGTAAACGGTTGGCTTCGGCTTTGGTTCGTTGTGATTTGTAATGGCCGGGTATCGCTGAGGTTTCGGATGATTTTTTAGTTATGACTCCGACTTTGGCTTTGTGCGATATTGAACTGCTGGCTTGACTTTGTCGTGGCGATTGCTTCACTACAGCTGCGACGTAACTAAAAAAACTGTGCCCATCTTGTGAACCCAGGATGCCACACAAGTGTTCGAGGTTGCAACGCGGACATGGCTGAAAGGTCGAAACCAGCCAGTCATTCTCAGAAAGAACCTGAAGCCACTTTATGACGGCCAGAGGACTGTCTGTCCGAAACGTTCTGCGCACACTCACACAAGACGAGTTAGAGAGATGAGAGGTGAGACACTCACGGGAGTGCGACAGTCCAAAAACAGCCTTACATTTGTAATGCATCTAGGTGGTGAGATTCATCACTTTCGTGTCACTTTGTCACTTCTATGTGAAGATTTATCACTTCCGATTAGTTGCAGTCGCTTCGCAGGACCGTGACAATCTGTTTTATCCCGCTGTTTTAGCATTGGCTTCGCAGAACAACGTTATTCACTGGCTTCGACTTCGGCTTCGAACTGATGGTTTCAGCTTTGGCTTCGCATTTCCTGTCTTGGAAGCCGCTGACTTGAGCTTCAGCTTCGCATGCGTCAAGCCAGCCATAGCTTCGGGTTTGGCACACTTAAGAAATGCGACAACCGCTGGTTTGGGCTTCGGCTTCACAGTTCCAAACTTCGAAACCACCGCGGCTCCGTGCATTTGTCTTCGTTTCGGATTCAGCCCCGAGGCCAGAAGCCTTGCTTTGTCCCCATGCCTATTTGTATGGGCCGATAGTACAGTCTGCATTGTGGGAAAGCCAAAGAGTGGTTGAGACTCGGAGCCTCTAATCGGTTTATGAAATGGTCCTTGAATACTCTGGGTCGTGGCGCGGTGCGGAGCGGGCCGCCGCCGCCGCGCCGCGCTGGTTTTCGGTCCCCGGACGCGCTGAACCCGGTGCGGTGCGGAGCGGGCCCGCCGCGCCCCGCGCTGGTTTTCGGTCCCCGGACGCGCTGAACCCGGTGTGGTGCGGAGCGGGCCCGCCGCGCCCCGCGCTGGTTTTCGGTCCCCGGACGCGCTGAACCCGGTGTGGTGTGGAGCGGGCCCGCCGCACCGTCCGGCTGGGTGTGTGACGCCAGGCGGCAGCAGATCAGGGCTGCCCTCCGGGCGTGCACCTGCTCTCTAATCGCCAGGTCGATTGTCGGCCATCGATAAAGCGGCGCGAGACCGGCTGCCGGACGGGTGCCGGTGGCACGGGAGGCCGGCTGCCGTCACGTGTGTGCTCGGTACGGAGGCTGGGTGGTGCTTCCGTGGACACGGCCCGCGGCCGGGCGCAGAAAAACAAAGCCTGCGGCGTACGCACAAGTGACAGGGCATGTCGCAAGGACGGACGGGAAGGCTATCCCGCGTAAGCTCTTCGTCCTATAGCACAACAACGGATAAGTAGGTGACAGATGGAAGAGAAGCTGCATATATTAGGCAGTTCGGATTAAAGGGGTCCAGATGAGACCAGCCGGGACTCTTTGTGCCATTTGCATACGGAAGGTCATATTGCCTCTCCCCCATGACTTTTTACGTTTATTGTAGATCATTGATGCCTTGCAGCCTAAAGCCATGGGAACTTGTGATGCGAGTGTATCTAAAAGTCAGTGGGACATAACCCGTTGAAATTTGAGCCCCCAACATCATTCAGAGGCGACTCTGAGGCCAGGTTTTAGAAGCGTGTCAGGATGGATCATGAGGTGTTTAACTGGACTGTGCCGTCATTATTTCCTTGAGGAAAGCTGACCGATATTTCGCTACAGTTGGTTGAAGCACAGTTTTTGTATCAAGGCTGGTCACCAGTAGATGGTATGATGCACGCGAACTACCAGGAGCGGTGGAGGGGTGTGATGTTTGCTACCAGGGCGTCCGTCTTGGTCAGCCTCAGGCATCTCGTTATCACACTAGCGCGTCGTTTTGCCCTCGTTTTGTTCGGCTTTCATCCCTCTCGCGCCGACGGAGCGGATAGAGGCCCCGGGAACGGCGGCGCCATGGTCGCACATACCCTGCACGTGCCGTTGCCGGCTGCCTTGCTCTCGCGTCGATGGCTCCGGGACGCGCCGTCGGCGAGCGTCCGCCCGCACGGACGCCTGCGGACCATCTTGTTCCTCGGGTCGGTCACGTCCGAAGGCGTCTGCGTGACGCGTGCCTCGAGAGTCCGACTGTTTAGCGCCATCGTCGGCTTCATCTCGCTGCCGCTCTCCTTTAGTTCGGGTGAAGAACTGGTGACGCGGCACCAGCTGATGTTGGGCGACACCTTCCGTTGTCTCAAGCAGGCGTCAGTTCGACCGGCGCAGACCTGGAGTCGCTAGCTGCAGCCGTCGATGGTGCGGCCGTTTGCCAGCAGGTTAACACCGTCTGCAGAGAAGGATCATTCTTCGTCTGAGGGCATACCATCGTAGATGTCGTTTCTGTAGATCAGCCAGGGCAGGGTTGGAGCACATCCCCCGGTGAGGCTCCTTCTGGAACGTCATGGGATCAAAAAGAACTTTCACCTGCGCCCACCTGACCTGACCGGGAACGGTCGGTGAAGAAGGCCTACATGAACAACGCATCCTGGAATTTCGAGTCGGCCCACCTTGGTATGGGATTTTTTGTCTGTGCTACGACGTCGATTGCGGTGTCCCGTATACCGCCCCATCAACGTGAACTGCGGCTGGCCTCTGTCTAAAAGACATTACGCGTTCAAAGAAGTTACGTCTGCTGCGGGACTGTCTGCCGGCTCCAGACTGAGCTCGGCGCAGTGTTCTCAGGATCCGTCTTCCCAAGGAGCAGACCTCGGCGGACAACTTCAGCGTTTGGTCGGTGCTGAAGAGCGCCATCGGCAAGGAGCTGACCAAGATCTCGATGCCGGTGGTGTTCAACGAGCCGCTCAGCTTCCTGCAGCGCATGACGGAGTACATGGAGTACTCGCACCTGCTGCAGGCCGCCGCCCAGGAGCAGGACAGCATCACCAGGATGCAGGTCAGGTCTCGGCCGCCGCCGGCAGCGACGCGACTGGAGGGCTGGCGGGACAGCAGTGCAGACGTACATTCACCCGGCGTTTGGGCCGTCGCAAGCCTCTATCGCCATGCTGTATATGAAAAGGGGGTTACTTTGTGTATCGTTGCATGCGTCAGCTGTCGTTTACACGTGCGCAAAATGACCATTGCAGTCGGCGCGTCCTAGAACACTAATATACACCAACAGCTGTTGTCTATCCGTTCCTGCCTTTACCAAAATGACCAAATGACATGGCTGTTGGTATGCCGGCGCCGGCGTGTAATGTCTTGTTATTCCCTCGTGGAATATATATTACCTGACGTATGAGTGCCAGTCTGATCGGTACACCGGTGGGTCAAATAACCTGCCAGCTGCCGGACTTGTCCTCCGTATTCGTCGATGGGTGTGCAAAGTGTAATGCGACCGAATTATCCCATGTTACGTTGAGCGGTTCGAGGCTGGCCTCTGCTGGGGAGATGCAGGCGGTGTGATGAACGACATTGCTCAATATACGGGTTTTGCTGGTGTCTTGCGCAGCCTGTGTGGGTGCCGTCAGCGGTCAGGGTGTCCCGTTCGTTGTCCCATCGGACGCTGCCATTTGACCCTCCGCCGTTCGCGCGCGGTCTCCATTGATATGAGTGTCTGCTCTCCAGTATGTGGCCGCCTTCGCCGTGAGCGGTCTGGCCTCCAACTGGGAGCGGGTGGGTAAGCCGTTCAACCCGCTGCTGGGCGAGACGTTTGAGCTGCACAGAAGTGGCTTCAGGTATGTGGGCATGTGCAAATCAAATTGCACTCGCCTCCGCCCGTTCCGTTCCGTCCCGTTCCATTCCGTCCCGGCCCGTCGTGGCCCGACCCACCCTGGTCTCGCTCAGTAAATACTGTGGTTAATAACGTCTCGTATAAATAAGGACCCTTAACATTAAATAGTAAGTGTGTACGCGTTTGGAGCACAACTGTTGTCATTTAGAGTAAGTGTCGCCAATAGTGTCGATAAAAGTTATGTCGTGAATAGATAAAAACTGAGTTTTGTAGGAGAAGTAATGGCGGGTGTAAGTTATTGAAGTATGACTTCTCATGTAGCACTGATGTTCTGTAAAAATCTGCAGTAAAAGTAATATTGCGTGTAAGTAAAGACGGCAAAAGTATTTGCTGTGGAAGTAATGGCAGGTATACGTACTTTAGCGTAAGTTTTTCCGTGCGGCACTTTTGTCACGTTGAAGTCTGCAGTTGAAGTAATGCCGGGTGTAAGTAAATTTGAAGTATAGCTTTTCATGCTGCTCTAATGTCGCGTGTAAGCAGTAACAGCAGAAGTATTGTCGAATCACTTTTGTCGGTTGGAGTTTTTGCCGTGGCACTCATGTCGCAGAACCGATATATTTTTAGTTTGCTTATACCGACAATGTATGCCGCGTGTTGCCCTGGCCTGGACCACCCGTCTGCCGTTCCTGTCAGGATGTGGTGTGAGCGCGTGTCGCACCACCCGCCCCTGCCGGTCGGGGCGCCACTGTCCCGGCCTCGGCTCCGTCATGACCCGCGGTGTACGGCCTCCCGCAGGATGGTCTGTGAGCAGGTGTCTCACCACCCGCCGGTCTCAGCGTTCCACGCCGAAGGCGACGCGTTCCGTTTTCACGGCTCGATCCAGCCCAAGCTCAAGTTCTGGGGCCGCTCAGTGGAGATCGAGCCGCGCGGCCTGCTGACCGTCGAGCTGCCCGGGTCAGTGCCGACACGGCCTTGCCGCCTGGGGCCGCTGCCGGCCGAGAAGGCGGGCGACATCCGGGCTGGCCACTCGGGCCTCGTGCTGCCATGACACAGTGACACATTGATCGTTGATGGCTCGTTTGCCGACGCTCGTGACTCGTAAGGTCAGGAGCGTTGGAGCGGGAGAGGGGAGGGGGTTGTCCGTGTCCGACAGACTGAGCGCTTCCGGGAGGCTTTCGTGGCATCGTCACTCAAACAGATGATTCACGCAGCTAAAATTACCAGTAAAACCCAAAGACCCGTGGATCATGAACCCAACACTTAAACCAAGTGGCTACCTACGGTGGTGAGACATGGGGTGCTCTGAGGCGTAATGGTCCGCGAGTGAGGCTCAGGGGCGGTGCGATGCTGGTTAGATACACGCCGTCACCTCCGCTGGATTCTTCAAGAGGCCATTGGCTGCCTGTTTTGTGGCGGAGCCTGGCCGGAACGGGAGCACTGTGTCGTGAGCGGCGCCACGTCTCCGCTTGTAGTCACGACATCCTCAGCAGTCTTAGGTGCTGGAAACGGAAGATGCTTGTTTTGCCCCGCTATAGTACGGCTGCGTTGCGCGGTGCCACCGGGTGCTGCTCCGCTCGGACAGGCTGCCTCCCAGCTTGCCGAGTTTTGGCCGCGCTCCAGGTGCGCCGGGAGGCGGTCGATTTCAGTGTGGGTTTGTGGGGCGGCCCGGCCCGAAGGATGGCAGGCGGCCTCCGCCACGCACCGGGGCGGCCCTATTGATCGGCCCGACCCAGCCCGGCTCGCCCGCACCTCGTCAGCTCTGAGATGGGACGCACCGGAGAGACGAAACACCAGCCGAGCGGGGCCCGGCACCCGGAGCTGCTCCGGCCGTCTGCCGCCGAGCGGGCCGGCATCCGGAGCTGCTCCGGCCGTCTGCCAGCTCTTAGCCCATGTGGCGTCAGTGAGAGCCATCCAGCCCGTGTGGAGCCGCCGATTCGTGTTTGATTTGTTTTTTGTTTTGTTTTTTTAGTCGTGTGTTCTGTTTGTCCTCGACAAAGCACATCATGCGAATAATCGGCAACGGGCGGTATTTTCCACTCCCCTGGAGTGTCGGAGGGGTGGTGCAGTACAGGCTGGCAGGTGTGAGGCCGTGTCCCGGCCATCCCCGCAGCGATTCCGTGGCCGTGTGCTCGCTGCTGACTGTGTTCTGAGCGCCGAGCCGCGCTGGCGCCGACTCACTCCCCCTCCCGCTCGCAGCCACGACGAGGCCTACACCTGGAGCAACGTCAACTGCTGCGTGCACAACATCATCGTGGGGAAGCTGTGGATCGAGCAGTACGGCACCATGGAGATCACCAACCACCGCACCGGTACGATCTGGTCCGAGGGGCTGCACGTGCCGCCAGCGGCTGGGGCAGGGGTCGAGGGCCCTCGAGATCAGACGGGAGGAGACGGAGCGTTAGTGGCACAGGTGGAGTCATTGTCCGCACGATTGTCCTTGTCTGGTGTATTGATGTGCACACAACGGTTCGGCCATGGGCGATGCATGACCTACAGCAGTCGATGCGCCCTAAACCCCCAAATCATCATCATCAACGGTTCGGCCAGTTGACTCGCCGGCCCTCCACGGATGTTTGGAGTCCTGAGAGGGGCTGGGTGATGTGTGGCATTCAGCCATGTATGCGCCGCGACTCGAAATCTCACCTTGACATCGCTGGAATTCGAACTCTGGTCTTCTGATTGTAAGTACAATGCTCTACCAACCGAGCCAACCGAGAAGGGCGAAGGAACGCAGACGCACGGAGCTGACGACAAACACCATCCAGTCCTTAGTGCCTGCACACCGCCCGGCTGTCGTTCTGGCCTGGTGTGTTGGTACGAACACGGCTGTGTACGTACTGACACACCGGGCCAGAACGATAGTCCGAACAATGACTCCATCCGCAACCTGAACAGTTATTCCATGCGTGGATCCGGCTGTATTGCCGTTTATGGTCGTGTTCATTATGGACGCATGGGACTGTAAATTGTCTGGATAATGGGTTGCTCAAAATATGATGGATAATAGCAATTGCCCCGATGGATGGTATGTTTTGACTGGTTAATGAAGACGTACCTTACAAGAAGTGCTGCGTATGTGAGCGCTGTTACGAGACTTACTTATTCGTCAGTGGTTAGGAACTATTTGTTTCAATTGAGCCATGCTGATTATACACCGTTCAAATCGTGGTTCATTTTGATTCACCCGGATTCATGGGTTTGTCTTTTCTATGAGTCAGTGAAAAGGGGCCCAGTGAAGACCATTATCAAGGTACGACTCCGACCTGGCCAGCTTGTGCTAACCCTTTGGACTGTCCGGCTTCATTCGCATTTAGTGGTAGTAAAAAGCCAAACGTAGCGTACCTTAAACTTGAATCCGCTGGGACGTCTTGATCATTGGAAACTTTGGTATCACACTGCAGCTGAGAAATTAACCGCCGCGGCACAAGCTCAGCCGAGGCAGGAACTTGCTCCATAAATGAAATCAATAAAGCCGGGGGTGGGGGCTTGGCACGTATCCCCAAATGTTTCAACATCGCGCCTGATTTCGCGGGACGAATGGACTTTCTGTGCTTGTCTGGAAATGGTTCGGTGGAGAATGATTCAGATGAGGCATTAGTATTACGCATGGAATAGGTTTTCGGACCGTGTTGCTGGTGTGGGGCGTTAGTATGCAAACAACGTCTTGGCCGGTGTTATTCTCCCGCCGTCGCCCGGTGTTATTCGAGCCCTCTGAAGAGCGGGATGCTGTTTGGCTCTCAGCCATACTCGCATGCGAACCCGAGTGTTCTCCTGCGAGTTGCTGGGATTCAAGGCAGGGCCATCCACCTTAGCTACAGCGTTCGACCTCAATCGTCTTCATACTCGATGCCATCCAACCTCAGCATTCGACCTACTTGCATGACCATTCGAGTGTTTCTTGAGTGCTGGATTCAAGCAGAGGACCATCCACCTGATTCCAGGTTCGACCTCAAGGCATATGTGTCCTTCCCCGTAGTTCGGTGGTGAGCGCTCGACTGGTAATCACTAAACCGGTCGAATTGACCAGCAATACCACGCGACGGAATTCGCTGTTTATGGCACGTCGTAAAGGTGAAGCTCAAAGTGAAACACTGATCCTCATTCTTTTTTATGACTCAAGAAAAACTGGCGAACGCGCGGACCGAAGAACGAACTGGCCGTGGCGTTCTACGTTATTTCTTTATTGTTTGTTAGAGGACGTTATTTTGACAATAATCCACCATCAGTACCAGAATGTAATGGTCAAACAACTAATCAAGGATGGATTGCCTATATTTACATAAATCGTCGTTTGGAAGACACATGATGACAACGGAGCACATGGTGACAACGGAGCGTAGCTAAGAGACGTCGAGTTTTGCCAATGCAGCCAATACCTCCTTGATAACGTCGTTAAACTAATACCTCATGACATAAAAATCCGGTTAGCTGATATCCCCAATTTCATGCCCGAAACATTGTGTGCGTGCTGGCACAGAAGACGACGGCGATAGACTGATCATTTTGTTCCATCCGTGAACGAATATCAGTTCCACACCGTGTTAGACCCCAGCTGGGTAGACCGTATGGGCTCCGGGCTGATTCCGGCCCTGCGTTGGGCTGGGTTCGGCATTGTTGGACATCCATTGGGGATGTTTGTGCACGTGCCGGGCCGTGACCTTGGTTTTCGCGAGCAATTTTCCAGCTTTCGCGTGCACGGAGCCCTGTTCTAACAGCTGCAAGCGTGCATGACCTGCGGTTCTCAGTTGATGCCGTTCACGTTCGAACTGGTGTCATGTTATGCACAAGTTGCGTATATTTTTCAAAGGCATGGACCTTGCTTATCGTTTTACAACAACCAAGTGATTTGGCTCCAGCAATGGCGTGTGCCTGCAATTACAGCTAACGGGTCGCAACCAAATGAACCAGTCCAGGTCATCGGGCTTAATCACCTACTTCGCTTTGAAGTCCCGCTGACCATTTGTCGAGTTGATGCGATTGGTATGCGTATATGGTACCTTTGGCGCGATTGGTACGCTTATATTGCGATGGCGATTGCGCTTGGTATGCGATTGGTACGCTTTGGCGCTGTCATCAGCGGCTTGACTTTGGAGCGACGAACTTTTTCCCAACACATGGGCTGCGATGCAAATGGAACAGCATAAGCCATCCGGTGTGGGGTCAGATAGCGCGCGCAGTATCCGGCCGTGTACCGCATATAGCTTGTCAGTCGGCCCTCCGGCCGGGCTTGATCCGGCCCATCCCGGGCATTGATGATAAGTAGCTACAGTCATTGGAGTGTAGGTGGTCACTGCCGAGGGAGGCTTGAAGCGGATGCAATGCACAACACGCGCGCCCACGCACACACACACACGAGCACGCACGCACACAGGCACGCGCACACACACGAGCACGCATGCACGGGCACACTTGCACGCACGCAATCACGCATGTATTTATGTGCTATAAATATGACCTTGTATACAGCGGTCCAAAGGTGCTTAAAAATTCAATTGAGCGTAAGTCTCTCGTGCCTGGGTGGTTGTAGGGCAGTGTTAGTCACATCATATAAAAGCGTGGAAACTTTACTTTGAAATGAGCGTAGCTGCGGTTTCTGTGATGAATGTGGTTACCATAGCTTGTGAAGTTGTTGAATTTTCGCGCGAAACACAAGTGCCGTAGTGAGTGGTAGCAATTCGGCACCGCTTCGCGTCAAGTCATATAGAACAAAGAAGGCATGCTGAAAAGCACAACTCGCGAAGCCAGCCACGCCCACCATTCAGTTACTGAAACTCGCTTCGATGCAGGCTCATAACGGGGACCGCGACTGGCGATGGATGCCTCACAATAGAACTGCCTCATTCGCCTTCGTCGAGGGCGGGAGCAGGCATTCCCAATCTTGCGACGGTGTTCACCACCGGCGTCGACTTTTTTTTACTGATTCTGTACACCTTGCCTTTCCGACGTTTTGCGTATTCTTCTTGTTGCCCACTTCCTTCCAAGGCGCAGTTGCTGGAAGAGTCTCAAATCACCCTCACATATTCGCGGACGTGGTCTATTGTCTTATGGCGCAGAAGTGAACGCCAGCAAAATCTCAGAGGAGTGGCAGATTCATTACGATGGGACCGTCATCTCGGCTTTCCGGCACTCTCCAAAATATTGACAGGAGTTCGACGTGTACCGAGATGGTCCACGTTTCTGTGAGGTTTGAATCCTGGGCACACCGAGCTACGTGACCTTTCATCGATAAGTAGCGTGTTACGCGGGATGTTAACATCGTTTCGCATGGGCAGATCTGGCAACTGTATTTACGTGTGTGGTGACCGGACACTACCATCATGGGGTAAAGGATTTCCCATGCTTTCCAGAGACAATATTTCAATTGTCTTACATCCACCCGATCGTGACTTGTTTGGCTTTTTAGTTAGCGTTGACACTTTCCTATCAGCCCTCATATTGGTCACGTCTTGCATGATTTAGCTAATGGATTGACTATCGAAGCAGGACGCTCCATTATGATCATGCTTGTCGTCTATGACAGGCTTCGTCCACGGCGTTCGGAGGCGTATTTTTACAGCTGATCACGTCAGCGGGGAGTGGTTTGTCAGCAGGGATCGCGAGCAGTGCCGTCCACCTCGCGGCTGGAGACAGCCGAGCCGTCGCTCGATGGCGTGCAGGTGCCGGGACCGGGCGCTGTTTGGGGCGCTATCGCAGCTGCTCCGGCCCGCCACGTGCAGTGGTGGGCACGCCGCTGTTGGCGGCCGGGTTATTACAGCGCCTGGATAACCCGGATACAGTCAATATCGATGGCGAGTCGGGAAGTACACGGCCACTTCGTATCGATGCGGATGTATTTCCGTGTGCCCGTAATAGGTTCCATTGTGGGCACGTGACAGTTGTCCACCGTCATAGCCCCTGCGTGACGTTCTTTCGAATGGGGCCGGTTTCCTCTTTTTGTTCGGCACTTGGGCTTGTGCCTCCGTGGCAGTTGTCTGCCCCTGTAGTGCGCAGAAGCCAGTGAACCACTTGAATCAATGAAGCCATTGAGCTGCTTAAGTATTTATCGTGCTGGTGCGCTGGGTCCGCTCGCCGTCTCGCAGTGCGCGAGCTGCCTGCCCTCAAAGCCGCTTCCGTGTGCGCCGCCGGTCCAGGCTTCTGAGACGGACAGTGGGTGGGTCGGTGGCGGGCGCTTGGCACCCAGCTGTCCCACATGCGGACCATGCGGAATTTGGTCATCGAGCGGCGGGCCGGCCTGGTGCGCCTGACGTCACGGCGCGGCGGCAGGACGGGCCAGCGGCGCGCGAGCCGGCTCTGTCGGCCGTCGTCGCACGGTCGATCGTAATCACTGCCCGGCCCGTGGCGAACGGTGAGCGCCGGCCGGCTCCGGTCATACGACAGCGGCCGCGGCCGCTCACCGCCGGCAGACGCTGTCAACGGTGAGCGCCGGCCGGCTCCGGTCGTACGACGGTGGCCGCGGCCGCTCACCGCCGGCAGCTGCTGCCACCGGTGAGCGCCGGCCGGCTCCGGTCATACGACAGCGCCGTGGCCGCTCACCGCCGGCAGCCGCTGCCAACGGTGAGCGCCGGCCGGCTCCGGTCATACGACAGCGCCGTGGCCGCTCACCGCCGGCAGCTGCTGCCAACGGTGAGCGCCGGCCGGCTCCGGTCATACGACAGCGGCCGCGGCCGCTCACCGCCGGCAGCTGCTGCCAACGGTGAGCGCTGGCCGGCTCCGGTCGTACGACAGCGGCCGCGGCCGCTCACCGCCGGCAGCTGCTGCCAACGGTGAGCGCTGGCCGGCTCCGGTCGTACGACGGTGGCCGCGGCCGCTCACCGCCGGCAGCTGCTGCCAGCTGCGATCCGTTCGGGTCATGTCGCCTCGTGAGTGGCGAGGTGCCGGATCATTACCGGAGGCTCTGCCCGTGCGGGTACCGGCACCTGGGCTTGGCAAACGGGAGACAAAGCAGTTGTGGAATTCTGACGTGCAAAAAGCAACGCGTAGGGACGGTAGTGTTGATGTTCGTATTGGCCACCTGTGAGGCTTCTTCTGGGGACTTTGTCTTATCTGGGACTACCAATCGATATCTAGGGGTGCCTACCATTTAATCACGGCGGGCAATTTTACCGCTGCTACTGACTTCTAATTGCGAGCGCCAAAGCACCTCCAGTAGCTTCAAAGCTGCGTAAATATATGTACAGTGGGCAGGGGCCGATCTAGCCTGGAGTTTTTTTGTTTTTTTTAGGTGGGGGGCAACTGTTCGTCGCCAGCTGGCTGGCGTGGGATCCGAGATACAGTGCATAGTGCCTCTCGCGAGTACCTAGTAGGGACACCATTCAAGCACCGAAATGCTTTTGAGTGTTCTATATACAGAATGCATGTTTACAAAGCTCGTAACATAAGATATTACTTCCAAGAGTCAAGTGGTCAGATGGAGTTTACTGCAAATGGTGATCAGGGTGACAAACGGTGAAACAGAGTGATCAGGCCGGACAAAGGATGATTCTAGTGGCTATGAAGCGTGGTGGCAGCTGCGGAGCGGCTGCGGCGGGCGGGTACACCGGTGAGCCGCGCTGCGGAACGAGATGAATGATGAGCCGGTTAGGAGTCAGGATGCAATGTCAAATTAAATGTTTGATACCGCACCATCAAAGTTAAAGCAGACGGTAAGTGGACGAAAGTTTATGAAGTTCTGGGAATGTTTTGGGGGTGGGGCCAAAACATACTCTAAGAGTTTTTTTTGGGGGGGGGCATGGCCCCGTGCCCCCCCCCCTCCCCTCCCCCAGGATCCGCTTATGCCAGTTGATATAAGTCGTACGCTGTGGCTGCTACACTGCCCACCAATTTACACCAGTTTAGAGCTGCGTGCTGACGGCAGTATATTTTTTGTGTATTGCATGCTGCAAACATCGCACAACAGTTTGTAGAATGTGTATTATTTTATCGGAAGACGGTGAAAATCGTCAAAACATTGGTCACAAGTTGCCGAGATTTTACCGACAGACTCACGGACCATCCTGTGCCACCCTGGTGTGGTTCCGTCGCCGCTGACCTAGCCTGTCGGCCACTCTCACATTACAGGGGACCAGTGCACCATTCTGTTCAAGCCTGCTGGCTGGTTCTCCAAGGAACTGCACAGGCTGGAGGGCTTCGTTGCCGACAAAAGGTAACTGCCCCAATCATTCCAGCGTACGTTTGTTTTCGTGCTTTCCAATGTTTGTTCTTCTCTTTATATGTTGATACCGTGCCGTGTTGTCCCGTCAGGTTTTTTATGTCTGCCGACATCTCTTCTCTTCCCCTGCTTATGTTAGCAATTAGGATCACATCGTTTTGTCACCTCATAGGTTTAATCGTTACGGATGGCGTTTGTTTTATCTTGACAGTACCCATACCTCTTAAAAAGAAAATCTTGTGCATTACTTATCGGCGCCAACAGGGGCAAAAAATCCGAAAATTCAGGTACCCTTTGTAATCCGACGTAGTTACCCAGTTTTCAATCGATGCCGACGAAACCGACGCAGATCGATATAATTATTTGAAATCGATGTATCGCGGCAGGATTCTAAAATTATAGGCGTATCCAGGAGATGCAGAACATGGTGATACTAAACTATCTTTAAACGAGTTGTTAAGTGATAGTATCCGCAGGAAATGGGACGAGGTTTTGCTTTCTTGTCAGAAAAGTACGTATAAACCAAAATTTGGCGACAGGAATTGCTGAGGTGCCTATTGGGATAGTTAAAAATTGCTGTCGGTGGGGTTTTGCGATGCACGCAGCCGCTGAGGCTGTACGTCGTTGCCTGCCTCCCTGCGAGGAAGGGCGTAGACATTATCAGGGGTTCTCCCTTTACTGACAGGAAGTGCGGGCACTATGGGGAATGAAACCGTACTCTTGGTGTCAACGGTTTCCGCGTACTTCCCCACTCCATCCCCTTAAACACCTGCGCCACGCTTCTCTGCTGTATTGTGATAACGGAGCTCCCGTTGCGGCTGTCCCTATCACTGGAAGCGTCAACTTGCCCTGTGGACGCAGGGCAACGGGTGTAATCTCGGGGAGATTGCCGTTTCGGCGTGATCGACAAATTTTATTGGTGGCCCTTCCAGTACCGTGTGCTGAAAGCGCGCTACCTGTAATTTGCGCCCGCGGATCCAACAGATTGCCTGGGAAAGATATGTATAAGAATTAAGCAATTTCAGCAGCCTGCTTGCAGGCTGTTTCAGCGAAACCAGCCGAAAAATAACTCACGGGTAGCGGTAATCTGCCCCCATGCCCGGGTAAATTTTAAGTGATAGAAACACTAGAACAATCCAGGTTTGTTCTCTCAAAATGAGACAATGGCTCCAACTGAAAACGTGCCTTGGCAATCAGAGCGTGTTCAAAAGAATTGCAAGTGCCAACTTTAGAACTATTTTGTTCAGCTAACCTCGCAGAAACCCGCACAGTGAGCGAGCTCTTGTCAAACAAAAAGGTGCCGAGTGAAATAGTACAGCATACCGCAATTTTGCACAATGTTATTTAACAACAATGTGTCAATGCCAATATCACGCTATGGGTTTGCTCGTGCGGAGCTCGAAAATCAGCTGAACTGCATTACGGCCGTGGCCGGCGGTTCACGACAGCCGGCCGCTGACAGAAACTTATGACCGCTCAACTTTGGCCGTTCGTTAGCGTAGAGCGCGCAAATTGCCTGGAAATCAGACTGAAAGTCTTGAAATTAGGTCTTCAGTCTGCCAGATGAAAAGTGCTGTAGGATAATTGGTTCTTTTTAACATCGCCGGCTCCTTCCAGCGCGAAAGTAGATAATTGCCGCTATCAGTAACGAATGGGGTGTTCTGCTAAGTATCCGTGTTAGGCTGTAGTCCTCAAGTTTGCCAACTGCATTGGTCTGTCAGGATCTAAAGTATGCTTGAAGACGTCTTTGTGCCTGAGTTGATCTTTCCTCGTAGCGCTGAGGATACTTTTTGGGATAGAGAACACCTGGTTGAATTAAAGACAATTGGGTGCAAAAATGTTGGCGCGACGTCAGAAATCATCCGTTTAAAGCGAAATGCGATCACTGGGGTACTGTTTCCCACTACTTGAATCCAAAATTTGAAAGCTAGCAAAACAGTTCTACAGCTAGGAATAATATTTGTAGTTTACCTACCGTGGCAGCATGTTCTTTAGCAACTTCGACTTAACAAACCGATTTATGGCCAATCATGTGAAAACACGATCGGCGACGGTTCTTCATTTTACAACACCGACGCTGGGTCTGACGTGGACGGTCCCGCGCACAGCTGTTGCTTCCGTGCCTCGTTTGCGATGACGGAAGCTCGGTGTGGTGCGTCAGCTGTGATTCGATGGCCGTTGAGATGAGTTGCTCTGTTGCAGCAAGGTCCGCCGCCGCTTCTTGTACGGCAAGTGGACAGACTTCCTGCGCAGCACGGACATGCAGTCCTACGAAGAATACGAGAAGCTCAACTCTGGCCAGATGAAGCAAGTGAAGCCCTCCAAGCTGCTCTGCCTCGCCTTCCCTTTCCAACATTATTTTCCATCCGAGACGTGGAACGACAGAACGCTTGAGATAACTAGGTTATCCTGTGGCCGTGGACTGCGTTGCTGAAGGTCTGGCGGCGAAAATCCGCCAAATGCCCACTTTGCTGATGAGTCATAAGTTTGTATGGGCGCTGTGTGACTAAGCAGTTGCGATGCCTCACAGCCCAAACGATCAATTATCCAAGTTTTATGTGCCGATTTTATGGAGCCAGTGATGAGTGACGCCGTCAAAGAGCGGCTGTGACCCGATGTCGCCTGACCTGACCTGCTGTTGTCCACAGGTCGGGTCAGAACGGCGAGGTCAGACCGGCGCCGGTCGGCCACCGCGGCGTACTTTCCAAGCTCAACAGCATCACCGCCACCACGTTCAAGGCCCCGCCGGAGAGGGAGGTAAGGATGGAGTGTCCGGCTGACCAGGGTCAGAGGGAGAGGGATGACGCGCCGAAGCAGCCAACCAGGGTCGGGTGCCGGGTCGGCGAGTCCCCAGGACAGGAGGGTGCGTCGCCCACCGATGCGGTGTCGCTAGCCCGCCGCAGGGGCATCAGGCCGTCCAGCCTTACGGCTACCCCTGAGGTTTTCTGTGCAACTGAGGGGTGTTAGCATTCTATGAGCACCGCCACCTGCACCGCTAGCCCGCCGTAAGTGCATCGGGCCGTCCGGCCCTACAGCTACTCCTGACGTTTTCTGTGCAACCGAGGGGCGTTAGCATTCTATGAGCACCGCCACCTGCTTCAGGTCGACCCATTTGTCACTCATGACGCACTACTGCCGCTCTCACCTGAATGCTCCATAATTGATGACGGCCGTCTTATCAATGCAATAGCAAGGGTTTGTGGTGTCTGTCGTAAATGCCCTGCGTGTGGAAAATACAGCATTGTAACTGATCATTTCCTTTTGACCTGCAGTCCACGAAGCTAGGAAAGCTGGCTGCGGGACAAAGCCTTTACTTGCGATGCCTTCTCGTTTGCGCGACAGTTAAAGCTCGGTGCAGTGCCCCGTCGTCATGTTTTTTACCTTTAAAAAGCCAGAGTTTCATCGGTGACTTCTGTTTGGGCTGCAAACTGCCCCGAGCGATCACTACGCTGTTCTGCAGATCACGCAAATTGTATCGATTTTGGCGGCAAGTTGAACGGGAAGGAGCCCTGAACGCGTCGTTAGGCGCTCTCCGTGCATGGATTATTCACGCCGCACGCACACATTGCCTAGGGGGGGGGGGGGGAGGAGTGCTTCTAAGGAGAGGGGCAGAGGGAGCAGGGTGCTTTTCCGCTCGATGAATCAGTTGTATGTTTGTTTTTTGTCGTTTGCTCGCGGTACTTTGGGCATGGAACAGATACACTAGCAGCCTTCTGAGGAGTTATACGTTGTTAACCTGAACACGAACATGATTTGCGTTATCCCATTGGTTGTCACTAGGTGGCGTTTTGCTATCGACCTAGCAATTGTATCACTCACCTGGGAACCAGAAAGTCAGAAACTCTTTGAAGTGTGGGCGAAGATTTTACCTTGTGTCTGATGTGGTGGCGACTTCTGATTTATCCAAACTAGGATGTACACTGAAAAACAACTGCTAATAGCTGGCAACCCATGATGTTTTTATTACCTGTTACCTTTCGTCACGACCTTGTTTCTGCGGTCAGGTAGGAACAGCTGGAATGAAATAGAAACTTATACACGGCACGAACACCATGTGCTGTAACAAAGCGTGACCAACGAAGTTTTCTGCAAACTATGTTGTGAAATTGTTAAAATCCCCTCAAGGCAAGGTTGGGTTTGCCTTCATCCGTTATAACATGTTCATTCACTCGATCTGTTTGCTTACAATGCCGAAAGGTGTGTGGAACTCAGCGAATAAAGGTTGTCATCGTTCACTTCTTCCCTGTCCTAGTGCCTATTACAAGAGCGGGGGTTGGATAGTATGCAGGGGCCGGTGCGCCTGCTGTGTGGACCCCTATTGTGCTGTGACCCTCGGCCGTGCCGTCTGAGCACCACTGGCGGGCTGTGGCGCCTGCTGTGTAGACGCCTGTTGTGGTGTGACTCTCAGCCGTGCCGTCTGAGCACCAGCGGCGGGCTGTGACGCCCGCTGTGTGGACCCCTACCGTGGTGTGACCCTCGGCCGTGCCGTCTGAGCACCAGCGGCGGGCTGTGACGCCTGCTGCAACGCTGCGCCTGTTCGTCGACAGCCGGGTCCGGAGGGCGACGGGGACGGCCCGGCCGAGCTGGGCGCCGACGGCGAGGTTCCCCGCTGCAGCTCGCTGTACTCGATCGACATCCCCAACAGCGTGACGCTGTGGGAGGCCGACCCGCGGCCGGCTCACTCGCGCAGATACTACAACTTCACCAGCTTCGCCATGGCGCTCAACCAGCCGGAGCCGGAGCTGCAGCTCTGCCGCACTGACTGCCGGTGGGTCGGCCTGGGGTCACGTTCCGACCCCCCCCCCCCCCCCCCGTTCACGGGCCTGCAGCTGTCGGCACTACCGCAACCAGTGCGCACAACGCGGGAAAATGGCACGGGCTCCGCGCACTAACTAGCTGTTATCGCTACGTTGATCGAGCTCGTTGTTTTTCGTGCATGTCATGACCATCACCAGATCACAATGTCTGGTCAAGTGGCTGAACGATGCCGACTAACTAGCTGTTACCGATACATCGATCGAGCTGATTGTTTTTCGTGCGTGTCATGACTATCACGATATCACGATATCTGGTCAAGTGACTGACCGATGTAGACCGAGTCCCAGTCTAAAGAGCCGCGGCGTCCTGTGGTGTGTGCCGCCGTGTGTGCCGCCGGGCCGGGATCGGTCAGTACAGCGTCGCTCCTGGTGTGACGCCAGGCTGCGACCCGACATCCGGGCGCTGGAGGAGGGCAACATCGACCTGGCCGCCGCCGAGAAGAACCGGCTGGAGGAGAAGCAGCGCGACGCCAGGAAAGCGCGCGGCAAACGCAAGGACGTCTGGCAAGCGCGGTGAGACGGCGACGACGACGGGTGGAGGGGAGGAGGCAATGCTGCTGGGCGCCGTTTGGTACTGGGGTTGAGTCGAGCGTCGGTCATTAGTCGGCATGCACTATCGTTGTATTCTGATCGGAAATATCGATATTGTGTGGCACATCTGGCCTATGTGTGGACTGCTTTTGCCATGTATGTTGCTAATGCTCGGCGCACTTCACCGGAATTGCAGCTCGGTTACTTCTCACTTTGAAGCCACCCGGCAACGGCAACATCGTTGCCACTATCGCTAGGCTGCCTCATGGCCGCGCTGCATCATCGTCTGCTGTCACGGCTTTCAGATACTTCAAGCGCTGCAGCAACCCCCACGTGAAGGTGGACGACTGGCTGTTCACCGACTCGTACTGGGACGAGCGGCACTCGTCCCAGCTGGACATCTTCTAGCGTCATCTCTGCAGTCTAGTGTGGTGCCGTTGCCGGGCGCGCCTGCCCCGCCGAGAGCGTATCGTGGCGCACAGATGGCGCCAGTATATGTCCCGACCTGCGGCGGCTGGTCAAGGCGCAGCCAACACAGGCCGGCGGGCGAGCGGCGGTCTCCGGCACCCCGGAGACCAGCGGGCCCGGACTGGCCTGCTGCAGTGCTCGCGCCAGGCTGAGCGGTCGGTCTCTGGCGCCTCGGGGACCGGGGCCGGCCCGCTGCAGTGCTCGCGCCAGGCTGAGCGGTCGGTCTCTGGCGCCTCGGGGACCAGGGCCGGCCCGCTGCAGTGCTCGCGCCAGGCTGAGCGGTCGGTCTCTGGCGCCTCGGGGACCAGGGCCGGCCCGCTGCAGTGCTCGCGCCAGGCTGAGCTGTCGGTCTCCGGCGCCCCGGGGACCAGGGCCGGCCCGCTGCAGTGCTCGCGCCAGGCTGAGCGGTCGGTCTCCGGCGCCCCGGGGACCAGGGCCGGCCCGCTGCAGTGCTCGCGTCAGGCTGAGCGGTCGGTCTCCGTGGCTGCGTGCGTAGCAGTCTGTGAGGCGTAGCCAGGCGGGGCAGGGACGGGACCAGCACGCCCCCGAGCTCGACTCGGAACAGCCCCGGCCGGCTCGTACTGCCGGCCGGGGCGCAGAGCCTGTCCGCGGAGCCTCTCCTCATGGTGTATCTGTATGAACGCCAGGTGGATGCACCGGAGAGAGGTCCAGGTGGCGTGGTAACTGTTACTGGATGGTGTCGGGCCGGAACGTTCGGGGTGCTTATCCCCGAATTTAGCTGTTATGCCCATGTGGTGCGATATTATGAAGTTGGAATTTTTAGCTTTGTGACTGAGTCGCAGATGAACAACGTGTTTTGACATTCGCGTCTTTGCTTTCATTTGGGTACTTATAAGTGACTGTATCTGCAACGTATCTTCGCTTGCGCGACTAAGATTGGTCACTGTATGACCCCCGTCGTAAACTGAAGGATGTTACCATTTTTTATTCTTTAGTTTTGTTTTGTATGCGTTACGGAGTTATCAAAGAAAACTGGAGCTTCTACTCGACATTAGATCACGGTACAGCCTCTGTTCCTATGACATCCGTTTTTGTGCGGGCGACTCTCCCAAAGGTCTGTGACCGTACTTTGAGTTCGCCGTTTGTTTGAAGGATAGACATCATATATGCATCATGCTGACTGCAATAAACGTGTATGCCATGCGCCTTTCGTGCCTTTCAATTCATGGGCGACAACACTAAACACTTCAACGGTCGTGGGCGCGGATTAAACTTCATAATAGCACGAATGGGGTGAAAAACGTGGCAATCACCCAGCCCCCTTCACCAACGTTCGTGATACAGATGCAGGCATGCAACCAGGGTTTCACCAAAAGGAGGGGCGAGATTCGTCAGCCCATCACCTTGGGCGGCCAGGCGGTTCCGCTTGGGGTCCTCGAAAATGTGTTATCGGATCTGGCCCGGTCTTGGCGCTCAGTGGCCGGATTCAGGGTGGACGGGTCCATGCGAAGATCCAGGGGCCATGAATGCTTTTGGAAACATTGAAAAAGCCAAGCATCATTGAACATTTTGCAACGAGACGTTTTAGTTCTATTCGGACCTGCACCAGCATGTACAAACAGTTCTTTCTTGATATTTACCGCTTTCTGCAGCAAAAATGACATTCTTCACAGGGGCATTGTTTGTGGGATAGCCTCCGCCTACGACACTTCTCTAACACACTACATATATTTTGATCTTTTTACTTTAAGCCCCTGGAAGATGTGATGTTCCCAGTATATAGGTTTACCTCTCTCAGAGACTTATGTACCACATCTTCGCCCTACACTCTCCAGGCCAATCAATTTCACATCGTACATAACTGAATATACATAGTGCAGAGTTGCAGGCCAAGTGAGTTAAATGTGAATGGATACAGGATCGCCTATTAATGCGCGTTCCGTCCTGATGATTGGTAAGTGGTCTTCCAAAAGAGTCGCGAGCGTGGTTATGATGGGCTACGGTGTACGTCTCGCGGCGTATTGGTAACCTCCACAGCCCCAGGCCGCTGGACACACGTCTTGCGTGCCCGCACTCACCCACTCACACACTCCGGTATTCTGATCCCGCTCCCCACGCGCCGGCGGCCCGACCCAGATGCAGGTCACGTGGCCCCGGCCAATATTTGTGCACCACGCAGGGCTGCGGTGCATCGCTCTGGTCGAGATGGCCCGGGCCTTTTGTTGATGCAACCCAAACATGACATCGGTGCCGCTGATCCACCCGTCTCATGGACTCCTTTATGCCGAACGACTTAGTCCCCGTGGTGGGCCACGAACCTAACATTGTTTTACTCTAATTTGAAACCCGAATTTCTTTGATACAGGGTTTCATGAGAAAACGAAGTCAGGTATTTTTTGGCGTGGCGCCGTTAGTTCAGATGATAGGGTCAGTTCAGCTACAAAATGAGGAACACTACGGAAGACGAAAGTTTGCCGGGGCGAATCTTTAAATTCATTCTGTGCTGAACACAAATTATTGCTAGCACTCCGAACCGACCATCCCATTACTGGAATGCACATTCAGCTGATCCCTTTTGTCTCAGTCTCTCATCCAGACAGCACGAAAAGACCTTTACCGTGGCATGCGACTACACGACTATGGGCCGCCCTGCGACCATGCTGACACTATCAAACCAAGAGCCAAGTGACCTTATTTGACGAGTCATATACGAGGACCCACCACCACGCGTTTTTCCACACCACAAATGTGGTCATAACTTCAGCGCCCTACCGAAATCCGGCTTCCGACACGTTGATGGGTGTGTTTGCGCGGCAATATAGTTTTTGCGAGCATTTGCGCGCCGCGCCTGCTGATTGGAAGAAAGGCGATGCCTGTTAACTGCCCATTTACTGCCTATTTTCGTCAAGAGATATTTCTTGTGATCTAGAAAGCAGTCAAGCATAGTCAAACTCGGATGGACGCGTGACATTTATCTGCACAATTGTAACGTTAGAGGACAGTTTGAGCGTCATCTGGAATCATGTGGCAAATGCGCCACAAATTTCTTAGCCGCGCTCTTTTGTGGCTGCGGGGATTTCAACGGGCTTGGACTAAATCAAACCTTCAGACTGCAGGGGAGAAGTAGTTTGTCGTGTGCGACAAAGGATGACCCCATTTAGCAATGAGTTGTCTTGCGCATTCAGGTCAGACTTATATTGTAGGCTGGCCAATCATCACTTTGTAAGGTCGAGGAAGAATTAGCCTCCGTGAAATTAAACTGACTTACATAGCACAACATACATCAATCCAACCGAAATTTACGCGCACGCGAGGTGCGTAGCAATAATATAACAAGAAGCACGCATGCGGTGGCACTGTTAATGCATACGTGAGTGCATTTTCTTCGCTAGTTATAACAAATTCATCTTCACCGCTATTTTTACAACGCATTGTATGGATTTATTTGAAGCATATTGCTCTTAGCCTTCATCTCATACGAGTATAGTCAATGTAAGTTGTTTGATATGGGTTCCTTTTAAGCATAATCAAGCATTGCTGAGCATAAAAGGTTATCATTTTGTTGATGGTTGTAACTGTGGATGCCATGACATGGTTGAATTAAGAAATGTTGTACGCCGCCGGAATTCACACCAAATGTTTCTCACGCCGCCCGCGAGTAGCGCACAAGTCGTAACTCGAATTAACACGGCACTGTTTTACATAGGGGCGCTGGGCCATATATCCAAGAGTAAGCGAGAAAATTTGAGTAAATTTTGTGATTTGTATGGATGGTTTGGTCACTAAGCCTCGTAAGTGGATCCGTTGATGTAGCCGGATGTTTACTGCGCCATAAACACAAAACATGCATGTTTTAGTTATAAACCATCGCGCCTGTCAACATAATAACATCCCTCTTCTCGCGAGAACAGGGATGAGCAGACGCGGCTTTTTATTACGCGTAATAAAAAGTCGTGTCTGCTTTCACCACCAAATAGAAATTGTAAGTGCTGAGAGGATGAACGATGCAGTAAAATGTATACGCCTTGGGCCATAAGGCGCGCAAAGGGTCAAACTGAGAGCTCAAAACGAGAAAGCTTCAAACGAGAGTTAAAACTGAAACTCTTTAAAGCACAGACAGGACCTAAGTCCATCAAACTAACCCCGTCCCGGTCCACCACAACCGAAAATATGTGTTGATGCCCATGGCTGCCATGGACGAGTAACTTCGGCGCTCTTAGGCGTCCTCAAGAGGGGTACCTATACTTTCCGATCAGTAGGGGCACGTTTATCCAGTGCCTTCCCCTCCCCCAGGTCCGCCTCTGCCTGTCTATGCTGCTTAAATCAAATATTATGTCAAGATGACCTAAAATTCAAAATATTAATTGTCTTCGTCAAAATAAAGTGGGTTAAGCACGCTGAAACAACGGGGGAGGTCGCTGAGCCCCCGGCCTGTCCCCCCCCCCCAATCATTTACAAAGATTGACACCCCTGCGTGGACCCAGCCTTTCCGTCCACGCCCAGCACCAAATGGCTGAAGAGGACTATCCGCGTAAGTGCGGACACTGCCGACATCTCGTGGATGCGTCATGAACTACGCAAATGAATTACAAAATATCGAGAGAAAAAACAAAAAGGGCACCAAACGCCCTAGGGCGCAGTGACCTCTAGGCCCGGTTTATACCTGGTCGAGGTCTGGTGGCTACGCCCGGACTTATTCAACTTTGTATACCTTCCGCTGGTTTTACGTCAGCAACGCACCACATGGGTGTTCGGACATGCAGCTTGTCTGAATGTTTCCAACGTTTATGATTCTTGGACATGGCTTCCCAGTTTAACAACAAAGTGGCCTGATATGACGACAGCCACAGGACTCACAGCCACCGGCGCAAACGCAAATGTGGCGCGGTCGCTGCAAATTACTGTGCCAATATTGGAATACGAGAAACTTAAGGTTCGTCGAGGGAAAAAAAAGCCCTTGCATCGGGCCACAAAAAAAGAAAACGAGAACCCAGCCAGATCCCACCGGCGTTCTGCAGCGGCATTTGCGGTAAAAGGTGCAGTACAGGTCCAGCTGGGCACAAAGTGGGCTACACCTGAGCAAACCGCAGCTTAATACGCTTCAAGCAGGGACACCCTGGCCCTGGCGCGGTCCAGGCCAGGCTGCGTCGCTTTGACAATCTTCCCAGACGGTGGCACAATAAATTGCTGGATGGGAGGTTTGTGTTGATCAGTTGAGGGCGTTGCATACTGCCAGCGCCATTGTTAATTGCATGGGTATCGTGTGGAGCAAGGCAGGCTTTGTGTTGATCAGTTGAGGGCGTTGCATACCGCCAGCGCCATTGTTGATTGCATGGGAATCATGTGGAGCAAGGCAGGCTTTGAGGATCAATTATTTCAAGGGGCGTTCGTCGTGGATCATGTTTTTGTATTCAAGCTCCAAAAGCATTGCATGCCTATCGAGACCGACGCAGCCAGGATATGAATTTGCGTAGGGTCTGCGTTATATGTGCCAGTGAATCTTTTTGAAAACTTTAAGAACATGTCGGTGCGAAGAAATCTGACATAACATCCATTCAAGCATGACCTTACTCCCAACCAGCAAACTGTAATCAAACGTCTTTGCAAACATGGCTGTGACTTCCTGCTTGGCGTCCCGAGCCGAAAATTGTTCAGAGAACTTGTGTCGTTAGGAAATGTACGCAGTTAAATTCTAAAAGCATTGAAGAGGTTCGCACTTCAATGCCTCGTGAAAACGGCTATTATCTTGCTTTTAGATTTACTTCATGTTACAGTATAGTTCCTCGCGATATGATGCGTGTCGGTTGTCGTCACTGTCTGTCTGGACATCACATTATCATTGAAAATATCACTGCGACGATCTCCACTCACCCATGACGTTGTCATGTATTGTCCTGTAAGCACATATCAAGACCACACACATGGAACATACGCAGCCACCCGACGAACCTCCGTTTCGAGCCAGTCTCAAACATGGCCGCCAGTTTACGGCATATTGCGTTACGCCAGCGCAGTGCAACCGAGCGAGCTCCAGTGTTGACTGCCAACACTGATGCCGCAGAGAGGCAAGCGTTCAGTGCCGCGCTCTGACCTCCGACCTGCGAGTGGGGCCTCGGGGGCTCCTCGGCTTGTTTCCGGAATAGCTTCTGAGCGGTTTGAGCTCAGTGCCTGCTATTTTTACACGCAGATATTTGAAGCTTCTGTCTTCGACGGTTGGCGATCTCTATCTGGAGGCCATATCACTGACATTTCTCACCAAAGTAATACACAACGCCTATTTCTAACAAAACATTTACTCCAAAGACGTTTTCTAAGCTGGTTTACTGCCTCCATCACTCAGCGGTATATTCCTGTCACCTCTGGCTGCTTTGCAAGGCCTGGCCGTTCAAGGTCAACCTGGATAAAACTGCGATCCTTGTGACCAGATTTCAACCTTGAAAAGTTGTGCCTACCGATGCCCGCTAGTTTTCATCGCATAAATTTTACCCAATAACCATTCAGCGCTGTTTTCCTCCTTGTTGTATCATGCTTAGTCCCCAAGGTCACAGAAAGGCTTCAGACATAATGTGTTAATTTGGCCATATTATGACTTGAACTTCAGAAGTCACATTCATATTGCTCAGCAGCATTGACTTTTGCTCAGTCACGCGTATCTAATGCATATCGGCGAGCGCTTTCCAATGCAGTTTCCATCGTGGCTCCTGTTTCTAGTTCTCGAGATCTTAGCCTCTGCACATTCCCCGTATGGTGGAGGTAAACAAGTCCTAGGGCATGTGTTCCGCTGTCCCCTCCCCCTTTTGACCTCGGGTTCGCCTGCTGGCCTCTTACTCTTCGCTGCATATGGTGCTCAGACACGACACGCTGGAGATGAGTGGTCTGTCGTCTGGTATTTGTGCCTTGGTCTCGGCACTGTTGGCCCTGCGCTGGCGGCTCCAGTTCGCCTGCAGCAGGGTCAGACCTGGCGGTTCCAGTTCGCCTGCAGCGGGTCGGATCCGGCGGCTCCAGTTCGACTGCAGCAGGGTGGGACAGACCTGGCGGCTCAAGTTCGCCTGCAGCAGGGTCAGACCTGGCGGCTCAAGTTCGCCTGCGGTCGAGCCAGACCTGGCAGTCCCAGTTCGCCTGCAGCGGGTCAGACCCGGCGGTCCCAGTTCGCCTGCACCGGATCAGACCCGGCGATTCCAGTTCGCCTGCAGCGGGTCAGACCTGGCGGCTCCAGTTCGCCTGCGGTCGGGCCAGACCTGGCAGTCCCAGTTCGCCAGCAGCGGGTCAGACCAGGCGGTCCCAGTTCGCCTGCGCCGGATCAGACCCGGCGGCTTCAGTTCGCTTGCAGCAGGTCAGACCCGGCGGCTCCAGTTCGCCTGCAGCGGGTCAGACCTGGCGGCTCAAGTTCGCCTGCGGTCGGGCCAGACCTGGCAGTCCCAGTTCGCCAGCAGCGGGTCAGACCAGGCGGTCCCAGTTCGCCTGCGCCGGATCAGACCCGGCGGCTTCAGTTCGCTTGCAGCAGGTCAGACCCGGCGGCTTCAGTTCGCCTGCAGCAGGGTCAGACCCGGCGGCCGCAGAGGCTGGCCGGACAGCGGCCACTGCGAGCGCTCGCCGCAGCTGCCTCGAGCGCCTCACAGAAGTGTTCGAATTGGCCGACGGGCTGCTCGCCAGCCGGCCCCGCTCCGACGGTGAAGGCCAGCAGCCATGACGCCGGCAGGCTGCGGCAGGCACGCGCGTGTCAGCCGGCTGCATGCACGACACGGCTTGGTAATGGTCTCTTACAGTTATCCCGCCTGTAAAATGCTTGATGTCTTGTGTGAGTACATTCTGTGATTCATAGCCTGTGACGGCATCCTGTAATCCAAGTCCTGTAGTCAAGATGTGTCCTGTCTGAAAAAACTCTATCATCGATGGTTTCGATTCAGGACATGGGCTTTGGTTCATGATATTCCTTCAAGCTGACCCATGGTAATGCTCACGGGTGAGCCCGAAGAGAAACTCAGTTAAACCCGCCGAGAATTATTGCTGTGAAGACAGATAAAGGTTGCAACAGTGTTGCCACCTGGCACCATGCTGCTTTACCTGATAAGCCTGGCGTACGGTCCGAGGTTCAGGCGGTCGAGGATCCGGAAGACACGACAGAGCAGCTGGGCGCCACAGCGACTGTCGCCCGTCTGCACGGAGGCGAGCAGGCCGGCGCCGGGGGGCAGCTCCGCAGGACGGAGCCCGTCTGTGGAGCGGACGGTTAACACAGCACAGCAAGTCACAGTGAATAAAGATGAGGGCCCCGCGGAAGCTCACCAGATGAGCAGAACGGCGGTAACTGATGGCTACCTCATGCTGATGGTGTCGGATTCACACAACTTTGCCTTTTGTGTTACTGCTACTTTTAAAAGCAATAGTCGTATTATCACTTCTCGCAGCATTAGTCAGGCTTGTGTAATGGCATTGCTACCCATTTCCCAGTAACAGCAAGCTTAATTGCATCCATTCCATCCATGGATGAAAGAATTGCTCGAACTATCGTCCTCCATTGGTGTGTCGTTGTTACGCAACGATTCGGCCAGCCGGTGACTATCCGGTCGTCGCCAGGCCTTCAGTCACTCCTGAGAAGAACATGATGGTGTTTAGCTTTCCAGTCCTGTATGCAGGACGACTCGAATTCTGTCTTTCTGTCCTTCCCGCTTGTATTAGTTGGTTAACTGCTGGACACGAAGTCAGAAATCCTTGATTGTGATCTCAGCAACTCCAAGGAGGAACTTTGGGCTGTGGCCTAAGTTTGGCTAAAACCCAAACACCATCCAGCCTTTCTCAAGACTCAATAACACCTGACAACGATCGCATATTTATCTGACCGCAACGTTGTGTGCACACGAACTAACAATTTGTTCATCCGTGAAAATAAGGACTCGTTTCAATCCTTCCGTAAACCTACCCATACCATTTACGTGAGCGTCACCAGTCAGCTGACGACCAAAAGCTTCCAAAAGCTGCCTGGACACCACTGACGTCACCCCAGCTTGTGACCCGCTCTCAGAGCTCACCTCGAGGCGTCGCCGGCGGTGTGGGCGCGGGGGTGGCGCTGTTGGCGTTCGAGGCGATGGTCAAGGCGTAGGCGAGTGCGCCGGCGAGAGCGGTGAAGCCCGTCAGCGACCCGACCAGGCCGCCGTAACATTCGCACCGCCCGCCGCGGGCGGCGGCGCCCCAGCCGCCCGCTGGAGCAGGGCCGCGCCGCGGGCCGCTGGCCGGGGGCCGGTCCTGAAGCCGCTGCTCCGGGGCACGCCGGCCAGCCTGCCGCCGGCGGCCAGCCGCTGGCCCGTCAGCCGGACGCTGGTGTTCGTCCGGACGGCGAGTGGGCTCCCGGTGTTGTCCGCTGCCCAGACGCCGCGCCATCCGGCAGGTGGCCGGCAGCACGGCGTCGGGGACGGGCAGCGCGTCTCGCAGCGCGGCGTGTAGGCGCGCGGGAAGCCAGCGGTCGGACTGCCAGGGGTCCGACAGCGGGTGCAGGCTGCGGCCCGTGCCGGTGGTGGTGTTCGACAGCAGCTGCTGCACCAGCGCCAGGCCGAGTGCCCCCAGCGCCACGCTGCTCGTGGCTAAGCCCATGAGATTGTAGGCCGTGCAGTCGCACCCGCCGCTGTGCCGCGCTGTGGAGCCTGGCGATGCCTCCAGCCCCTCTGACGTCTTGCTGCCTCCTCCGGAACCACGGCGGGTCGGACCGCAGCTGGGAGAAGAGCAGCCAGGCGCCGGGCTAAAGTCATGCTGGAGAGACATGGGTCTCTTCGGACCATCGGGCTCCAAGCTTGCTTGGTTCGCTTGCAGCTGAGGGCTGAATGTGTGGCGATGTCCAGGGCCGTTGACCTCATCGCGGCGGATGTCTTTGTGTGTCGAACATCCTGAGCCCGAAGAAGCAGTGCCCTTACCTCCTGCTCGGTGCCCGTTCCATCTTTGATGCAGCGGCGTTGCGCCAAGGTCACTGAGAGCCTCAAGTCGCCTGGTATACTGAGCTGGGGGTGCTTCTGTCGAACCTTGCAGGCCCATCAGCCGACCGAACAGCGTTAGTAGCATTACGGTTGTCACCCAGGAGAAGCGCACCATGTCCACATCTTCCCCTTTCGTTACAGCAACGTTCCTATCACTGACGCACCGGTGTCATTTCGGGAAGCCAAGTCCCCTGGAGACCACCACGTGTAGGTGAGCTCGGTGTGCGCCACCTCACCCTGGGCTGACTGACGCCACTTGGTAGCAGCTCACAAGCAAGGTTCGGCGTAGTCGGCAGCAGCTCAACACCGAGATTCGGCGTAGTCGGTAGCAGCTCAAAAGCAACGTTCGACGTAGTCGGTAGCACCTCACAAGCAAGGTTCGGCGTAGTCAGCAGCAGCTCAACACCAAGGTTCGGCGTAGTCGCTAGCAGCTCACAAGCAAGGTTCAGCGTAGTCGGCGGCAGCTCACCACCAAGATTCGGTGCAGTCGGTAGCAGTTGGTGCAGCCAATTCACCACGGTCGGTAACCATCACCAGATAGACTTCGGCACGCTGCGGGTCTCCCCCACCAGCCGTGCACCACGTGAAACAGTCGCCTCGTCTCTGCGCCGGTGCCGGGCCCGACCCGCCGCGGCCCGCTCTCCGCGCCATTACAACGGCACAGCGCGACTCCGCTGCAGCTGCCGACCGGCGGCGGCGGCGCGTGGCCGCCGAGCACGCGCCGGGCGGCGTGCCAGGCCGTCCGATGACTCCAGACCGGTGCAGTGAGCAATCAGTCTGGCCACCCAGGCTTGGCGGCTTCAGGGTGAAATGATAAGCATCTGCGCTGAACGTGCTAAGCAAGGGGCTTCCACGAGCAGGGGGATGGGCAGGGGGGCGTTGGGAATGGGCTGACTTGGCCTGCGAGTTTAGTGTTCAAGCTTGTGAACTCCCGAATCATCTAGGTTGGACGCCACGCGCTGACGATGGCAGACTTGCTCAGAAATAAGTCGCGAACATGCACGCGGTCCGGGAAAAAATTAGGCAGCATCTGCTGCTACCAAAATAAATGCGCTCTTTAGTCTGTACATTGTGTCGGTAGAGAAGGCTCGATGTAACCAGGCGCAATAAGGTGTGCACATTGAGGAGGTGACTTATATTAAGTATTGCACACCATTGCAATGCTTAATGTAAGCCACCTTTTGAGATAAACCTCCTATTGGCATTAATAGTACAAGTCAATTCAAGTAAATAGTACAAGTCATCATTGGCATTCCGCGTCCATCATCTGGAATTCCCCGTGTATATTGTGATTGCCTTGGCCGTCCCACTCCATGCGTTCCCTGAACAGCAGCTGCGCATAGGAAAGCGAGCCAGCAAGACATACAATCGGTCCGCACCGCTCGACCTCAGCTGGCATACAGTCGGTCCGCACAACTCGACCTCAGCTGGCATACAATCGGTCCGTACAACTCGATACAATCGGTCCGTACTACTCGACCTCAGCTGGCATACAATCGGTCCGTACTACTCGACCTCAGCAGGCATGGCTGTTTAGGTCCCCATGTCGCCGCTCGCTATACTGGTCCGTTATCTGACTTACGACGGCGAATATGAACTGTGACGTACTAATAGCCAGACAAGCATGCCAGCCGGCGTTACCTCCGGCTAACACCGTGTGATTGGCTGGCCCCAGGACGCCGGGCGGTCCTTGCGCGTAACGTAACAGCTCGCATAAAGCCAGATCTCGTGACGGTTTACGGCCTCGGGCCGAGGGATGGAGGAGTTCTGAGCGGGTGCACGGCTGTGGTGATTGCGCCTGCGTGGTCTGCTGAGTCGTCGCATGTCTCGTTTTGTTACGGCAAGTACATCCTCGTCGGATAGACCGAGACGGAGTTGGCTGTGTCGGTGCATGCACCTTACATTCCGCTACAACATTTGTGAGCATAACCGAGTTATGATGCTTGCCTTAAGGTGAGGCATATCTATTGCAAACGAAAATACGCTTCTTGGTAGGCAGGGTATGGACAATCATGACATCAGCTATCTAGCTTTTTGTGAGTCCTTCCTCTTCCTTCCCTCCCTCCATCAACCTGACTTTTGAGCAAAAAAATGGGATGACCATTTTTGTGCCTTTTTTGTTCTTCATATTTGACAATGCACGCAGACATCCACGCTCGGCGCACGCAGTGTGCTGCTTTATTGAGACAAACATTACTGGTGACCATAGCTACATCTCACCGCTTTGTTGGTGTCCGTCACCGTGGTCAGCAGCGCCGGGTCAGGGATTCCAGACCACGCGTGGTCTAACGGCGACTGCATCACACATCAGCGGTGTCCCACGCGAAACATTCACTGACGCCCTGGGGTACGTCTCGCGGCGCACGCACGCACCACACGGTTTGCCACGCGAGCACCTTCATGACGCCCCGGGGTATGACTCCGGCGCATCACGCACCACGCGGTGCCCCACGAGGGCAACCTTCACTGACGCCCCGGGATACGGCTCCGGCGCATCACGCACCACGCGGTGCCCCACGAGGGGCACTTCACTGACGCCCGGGGTATGGCTCCGCGCATCACCACCACACGGGCCCACGGGTACATTCACTGACGCCCCGGGTATGGCTCCGGCGCATCACGCACCACACGGTCTGCCCCACGAGGGCACCTTCACTGACGCCCCGGGATACGGCTCCGGCGCATCACGCACCCACGCGGTGGCCCCACGAGGGTTACCTTCACTGACCCCGGGAACGGCTCCGGCGCATCACGCACCACGCGGGCCCACGAGGGCACCTTCACTGAGCCCCGGGATACGGCTCCGGCGCATCACGCACCACGCGGTGTGTCCCACGAGGGTACCTTCACTGACGCCCCGGATACGGCTCCGGCGCATCACGACACCACGCGGGCCCCGAGGACCTTCACTGACGCCCCGGGGTATGGCTCCGGCGCATCACGCACCACACGGTCTCCCACGAGGGCACCTTCACTGAGCCGGGCCACGGCTCCGGAATCACACATAACCGGTTGCCCCGATGAGCACCTTCATGACGCCCCGTGGGTATGGCTCCGGCGCAATCACGCACCACGCGGTGTCACGAGGGCACCTTCACTGACGCCCCAGGGTATGGCTCCGGCGCTGGCCGGCAGGAGCCCGGCAGCGTCACAGCGCCTGTGCGTTATGACACGGCACTGCTCCCTCGCCTAAGGCAGGAAGGTGGAGGCGGCGAGGCCAGACCCGCTGACGGCTGCTTCGCCTAGGCGCCTCTGGCGGGGCCGCGCCCGAGGAACTTCCGTTGCCGCTGCGCCTACGCGAAAGCCGGCTAGCATCCTACGCTTAGTACTGATCGCCAGTCTTTGCAAGGCTATGTAGCACAGCGATACGTGGAGCTGTATTAAAAAAGAAAAGCTACCTTTCGTTAAGAGGCCCCTATGTTGCCGCGGAGGACTGAACAAGTGACAACTGACGTCAAGCACGGTTAGCCATGAACTTGGTGCACACGGTCGCGCGTGCTGCCCATGAGAGTCCGTACAGATGACAATCCGTGGGTCCAGATCAGCGCGGGGTTTTTGGTGGTCGAGGCCAAACAAACTGTGCTCGGGGGTGGAGTTAACGCAGTTATTTCAGCGCACTGCCACTGGTATGCAACGCGCAAAGATTCATGAGTTGTACAGCTCACAATCCCGCGGCTAAAAATAACGGTATCACAGATGCGTGTCGTGTCATGGACCCCGGCTCAGCTGTTCATAATATTACCGACATGCCACTTTGGCGCTAAGCATAGCAACGCAAATAAATGTCTCAAGAACGCACATACGTGACTCGACGTGACTTCGCTTATTGTGACTTTGCAGACAGGTAGGGAGTAGCGACCGGGTGCTGTCGGCCCTCCGCACAGGTGCGGACCGAGCACGGCCGGCCCCGCAGACAGGTACAGACGGACAACACTGGAATGTAGGCAGGTACAGGCCGAGAACGGCGGGCTGCGTTGGCAGACACAGAACGAGCATAGCGAAATTTAGAAAGGCATGGACCGAGCAGAGCGGCTATAATAGTAATAGCCTATGCCTCGAGGCACGGATCGTACACTGTGGTATGTGGATATTACGCACCTTCCGTGCATGGTAGCTACGTACACAGAGACGGAACGAGTACGGCCGTCCCTGCAGCCAGGTGCAGACCGAGCACGGCAACTTTTGTGGACGGATGCAGGTGGCCACGAGGTCTCTGACCTCCTATCTTGAACAGCGCAGTGTAATACAACTACAAGGGCGTTGAAAACAAAAATGTAGCTCACCCATTCTACCTCACTCCCCGACAATGTATCTGGCACATTCAGCGCACAACAATTCCCTGTAGCAGACAACAAAGTTGTCACGCTCACATCTCACTTGCACCGCCGACGGTGGAATGCCCACGAGGATGAGGCCCTATCATTTCGAAGTACGTTGGCTGGCCGTTTGAGTTTGTCAAGTACATCATATTGCTTGTCGTTAAATTTTACGCGATCACATTGCTGATCACATCAGTCTGCCACTAACAGTCTCTCATTAGGGGTACGAAGAGAGCCCGACATTTCGGCCGTCCCGTTGCGAAAAAGTCACGTGTGTGCATTTTCACTTGTCATGCCATGTTTCACTTTCATGGTTTGCCGAATAGACTCGCAAAGCACACATCATATTTGCCATAAAATTGCAGGCTATCAGCCCACTGGTCATATGTACCTTCCAACAATGGCTTTTTCACTCAGTGTACATGTGTTTCAATGTTCTGGTCGACTATTAATTCTTATCCGGCAATCAGCCGCCTGCCGCGCATTTAGATCTAGTAATCAGTGACGTCACCTAACGTTACGTGAAGTTGAGACAAGAATCATCGAATGCTTTACACTTCCGCATATTTGTTTCCAAGTCGCTAGAGACTTTTCCCCAAAGGTCTCTTCGGGTATTTGGTGGTATTTTGCGGCTCTAGAAATTTCCCTAGTTTTGCCGAGGCCTCGGCGGACAGGACGAGCCGTGGTACCGGGGTCTCGGTTTTGGTGGCAAATTCAAGGTGGTGTTAAGTGGAACGATCGTCACGTTGTGCATGTATATGTATGAAGTCACAACCAAACACATGCATTTTGTTTGCCAACTATGAAAAGCTTGCCTTCATAGCGGCCAATAGTGTGGAAGGAGAACGAGTAACTTTTTACATTGAGCCCTATAGCCCAAATCATGATCATCACGGGTTCGTAGTTTCTGGCGTTTTCATCTGTTTTTAGTCTATCAGTCCTTACTGCCTGATATGTACAGAACTATGACGCTCACCTGGTGTAAACTGAGCCCCTCATGTTGGGCCTAAGTTTTCTTTCTCCATGTAAAGCCTATCTAGGCCCCGATCCGCACAAAAAAAAATGCACCCAATCCGCCAGAACCTCCAAAACATCGCTGCATTGACAGGCGTGCTTGAGTGTGCTGAATTCAGTTAAGGCCAAATCCACTCAATTTCCTGTTTTTTGTGAGAAAAGTTGCTGAAGTGTGTTCGTGACAACGCGCGGACGTTTGCGACCCTCCCCCCCCCCCCCCCCCCGACATTGGTGCGCCGAGTCTCATGTTTGAATGTGCCTTACTCATGTGGTATCAAAATGCACTTAGTTTTCAACTTATCTTTGTGTGAGAAAGGTTTTTGAAGAGTGATTGGGTGAATAACTTGCAACATCTAATGCCTAGAAATAAAGGTCGTGTTGAAATTGATGGTGCCTGTGCATCAGGGATGCGGGAACTATTTTCAAGTTAGGGGGGAGGCAAGCTTCAAAATACCAAAATGAGCCGCTAAGATTAAAAAGTGGTCCACACCCTACAAGTCAGAGTGACCCTTTAAGTCAATAGTGGGTCCTCTACTAGCCAGAATGGGTCTCAAAAGTTCAGAATGGGCTCTGCATGGCAAAATGAGCGTCCCGCAATTTATAATGAGCACTGTTCAGGCTAGAATAAACCCATTACAGATCAACATGGAAACTCTACGAGGCAAAGTGGGTCTCGTTAGGCCAAAATGAACTCTTTGCATGCCAGAACAGACCCGCTTTAGACCAGGATTGGTCCTCCAGTCAACAGTATTCTTTCTTTTCTCTTTCCGTAGATGCACCCACGCCTCCGACGCGCAACAACAATTCAACATGCGCAGGGTGATAACCAGAAAACCGCGAACGCTAAACTTACAAGGTAGAGGAGCGTGTGTGTGAACCAACTTGGTTATTCAATTTTTATATAGATAGTCAAAATACCTATTGACCTTTGGCCCAAATAAGGTCAAACTCGAGATCGTTATGCGAAGTGCCTCCAGACCCCTTCACGCAGCCGTTTTAACCCTAAAGACCTGTTCCAGGCAAAGGGCCACAGGCGTCTATGGCAGGTAAGTGTCCTCATTTGGACTTAAGAAGGTCAAAGTGAGCAAAAATAATTTGATGACCTATAGAACCTGTGGGCTTCGAAAATATATCGGGAACATATGAAATTATATTAGATTGTTGAGTTTTTGATATGCGTTTGAAGGAATGCATTATAAGGTATATTCCTAAGAAACGGTTGATAGTGGCTATTTCAGGTTAGTGGCCTCCGCCATGCAGGAAACCCAGATAACATGTCTCTTAACATCCCTGTGTTAAAAAATCAAAAGGAGCGCCAGAACTACAGCTTAAAGCACGTTCTTCACTGAAACGCAGTTTGTTTCTGACCTCTTTCTGACAAAAACTGACTGACTTGGTAAAAACTGTCTGACCGACTGGGAAACTAATAGAAACTGACAAAAAACTGACCAACTAAAAATAAACCGTCGTACTGAATTAAGCTGTCTGATTTCATACTTGACTCAAGTTCGATGGAATTTGTCGCAATCCGAACCAAAACCAGATAATTGTCTAAGGAAGTGTTTCATAGATGTACCTATCGTTTCGTTTAACATTTTTTGTCACAGGCACGGGCCTAGGAACTGGGGGGGGGGGGGGGCAGAGGGAACATGGCTCCCCACTTTTCAAGGTGGGGGGGGGGGCGGCAATGTTAACTGCCCTCCCCCCCCCCCACACTTTTCAGATTAAGGTTGCATTTGGCTTGCTTTTGCGCTACATTAACCATCCATGCCGATTTACCAGTTCACCAGCCATCTTCCTTAAGATGCGTCTTGTTTTTCGTTTACTCATAGGCCAGCGCTTAATGTTACAGCCGCAAAGCCGACGCCGCACGGACTGGAGACTGCAACGCCGGGCGTCGAGGCTGCCATTGCTATGACTTGCGAGTACGCATGTTCAGCATCATATTTCGCAGTTTTCTTATCAGTAATCAGCTATGACAGGATCTTGAGCATTTTAAGACGAATGTGGGTTAGCCATGTTAATGTAAATTAGGAATCCCATTTCATCTATAATCTACAGTCAGGGGGAACTGAATAGCTCTGTAGAACACAGAAAAACACGGAACTGGAATCTATGTGACAACTATCGGACTACCTGCGGTGATCAGGGATGTTGTTGCGTCGCTGGGGGTTCTTGTTCTGATCCGGGGCTAACTGCACAGGTCAGAAGGCCTCCCGTGTCAGGGATGGGAACAACGTGATATGATATATCCTTCTTATGGCCTCCGGATCGGCCAGGAGATCCCGCCCCGTGACACTAGAATGATAGCCAGAAGACACTTCGCGATGGGACGGAATGGCCCTTCAGCTCTTGACCGGAAACAGTAATGTACCCCTGGTGTTCTACTTAAGAGGTCCTTTGCCCAGGAGGGAATAAGGGGTCTCATTATTGTTGAGTAGAGTTGGGCTCTCATTATTGTTGAATAGCGCGGGTCGAAATGAATTAAAAAACGAGCAAGGTCATGCCATGTTTGTCTGAGAACGTTCATTCTTTCAGAATGTATCATTGGAACAAATTACATCAAAAGGGTTGCACATGCCCGCCCGCAACTTCAAGGGCAATGACAAGGAGGGTCTGGGTTGCAGCTTCCGTCAAATCGAAAAGTTTCGGCCACTGCAAGTGCTACCAGGCGGCGGGCGCCGTATCAGTCTGTCTTCTGGACAGATGAATAGTTGCGAAAACACGAAAATAGACATTTTACCTTTACTCTTCCAGTTCAACCACCAGATTCCAGCCCCACTTCGCGGTGCTTTAAGGGCCAATCCACATTTTTATCAGTCTAAAAAGTGTACACGTGAAATATGCACTCAGACTGCCTTCTAAATACAATATCTGACGTCATGAAGCGTCCAAGGATACTTTTTCAGAAGCATCTTCATTTCCGTTCAACCGTTGGTCACAACTTAATGCTAGCTGCTAAGCCGACGCTGCGTGGTCTACGGAGACTGCAACGCCTGGGGTCGAGGCGTGTGTTTCCAAGATTTTCGAGTGCGCATGCTGAAAATTACGTCACACAACTTGTATTGCTACTTGCTTAAAGTGTTTAAAGGTAACTATTTTAGAAGCGTCATCATTTTCGCCCATCGGTGGGGCACGGCCAAATATTAGCTACTGGGCTAACGCTCCGCGGACTATGGAGACTGCAACGTCTGGTGTCGAGGTTTTTTTTGCTAAGATTTGCGAGCGCGCATGTTAAAAACACATTACATAAATTGTATCACTAATCCATTCTGACTAAATGGTGAACATTTTCAGACAAACATGGCTTGCCTATGCTAGTACACACTGTTGGCCACTCGATCTGCAATCAAATTTTCATCTTCAAATTTGGACCAAACGCATCGATCTACAATCTACTTTCGTGATGTCCTCAATGTCTGTAGAACCCAGACAAGAAATTGACGACGCTTCTAGATGCCATCGGCTTAGAAAGAGTCAACTAACCATTGCAAATTAAGAGCGTCGGTGACTTCTTCCACGAAGTCGTTCAACGCCTGACTTCCGCAGTTTATTGACCTTAAAATGCAAACAGAATTGAGCTCACGGTAGCTCCTGGCTTCTGTTCAGTTACAAGGTAAAAATAACAATAGAACGAAGAAAGCCTTGCCACTTGTTAACGAGTAAGCTATACCCGGGGATTCTGGGGGGGGGGGGGGGGGTCACGATAAGATGGTCTTTTGCCAACCTCGTGTTCCTCCTTGGCAAGGCTCTGGCTTCGCCGCTGCTTACACACAAAAGCAGATCAAGTCGTATACGTTGCATGATGGGCAATGAGGCGTCTGTTGGGCCAATTCATACTTAATGCAGACAGCTTCCTAGGGGCTATTTTTCCGCGATGGTGTGGTGTGAGGGAATATACTCTGGAAAAGATACTGTTGCAGGTGTCCAACGCGTGTTTCATGCACCATGTAGTAGTAACGCTGGTCCAAAAGCACCCATACGATCAGTTTGCAGTCAGTCATGCGGGAGACCCCCGGGTCAGGGCAGTGGCCACCGACGACGGACAGGAGCAGTGTCCAGATAAGGAACCTATGGGCCTTATTATGTGGCTTGATTCTTAAAAGAGAATCTCCAGTTTTATGGCTTTTGTCTTATTGTATCTAGCAGTTTCAAGCTGCCGAATTTGTTTCCGCCTAAAATGCTGCCACAAGTATCTCTTGAAAAGCAGTCAGCGCATTGAAGGCGCATGAAAAACCTGTCGCACTGTAAGCCATCGATCCACTTTCAAAATTATCACCAGCCTGTATCCAGGCCGTATTTAAGCACCTACACTGTGGAGGCAGACGCTTCCTTAATGACCAAAATGCCTACCCCATCGTGGAGTTTTACCTCCCCAGGAGACACAATGTTGAAATGAACAAATAACCTAGGAAAGCTGGATAGTCTTATTTGCCAAACGACAGATGAATCGAATAGGCAAGATTGTGCACCAGTAATAAACAGCTCTAGATGCATATCTAGCATAGCAGCCATGACATTTGAATAAAGAGCAAGAACAACCTCCATCCCTACCCCCCCCCCCTCCCCGGTCATGGGGTTTGCTTTCCAGAAAATGTTCCTGAAGTACACCCTGAGATTGCACCCCCCCCCCGCCACTTTTTGAAACGTTCCTACGCCTATGGTCGCATGAGATTGAACGATTTCCCAGCAAGTGCTTTTGCTGGCGGTCATGGCCTCGCTTTGAACTGCCGTAGGTCAGCGACCTGACCATGTACATCTAATTTCCTACACTTAAAGATCCGTTGTCCATTTGCCTACAGCTATGCAAAGTTGGGCGCGACGGAGCCGCGCCAAAACTTGATCGCTAATGCAGCCGGATGTCTACCTTTCCATAGAATCTCATGCTTGTCGTACATAGGTGTGCGCAGCGGTACAGTTTCGCGAAATGAGTTCGAGGGCTAAACAGCGAAAAATGGCCCAAGATATCCCCAAAATATGCCGACAAACAGGTTTCTCTCCTGATTTTGCCAATTTCTATCCCAAAGTTGAGGGATGTAGCGGAAGCTAGCCCACATTCAGCCCACATTCAGCCCAGCCCAAATTTGGCAGCACAAATGTAGGGAATTCCCTTTACCGCCAGTATCTCCCATAGGATAAGGAAATCATGGACTGGCGAAATGTCACCTGAAAGCTCTCTTTCGGCCAAAGACAACAGCGCACAGAAAAATCACCTACCTTGTCTAGGGGAAAAGCTATAGACGATCCGAAAAATCATGTCTATGGGGCGGCCCCTACGATTTTCTTCAAAATTGCGTTATCGAACCATCGACAGATACGTATCAATCCGGCTGAAGAAACCCTATGGGGCATTGATATTCAGGGGGTCAAAAACCCTTAGAAAACATATATAACGGGGTTTGGCACTTACTTAACGGCAAACATAGGCCGAGTTGCATGTCAAATGAAAGCACGTGGCATCCCAAATGCAGACGTGCAAACCCAAAACCCCTATCTTGTCTAGGGGGAAAGTTATAGACAATCTAAAAAAATCATGTCTTTGAGGCGGCCCCTACGATTTTCTTCAAAATTGCGTCATCGAACCATTGACTGCTACTTATCAATCTGTCTGAAGAAACCCTATGGGGCATTGATGTTCAGGGGGTCAAAACTCCTTAGGAAACATGTATAACGGGGTTTGGCACTTACTTAACGGCAAACATAGGCCGAGTTGCATGTCAAATGAAAGCACGTGGCATCCCAAATGCAGACGTGCAAACCCAAAACCCCTATCTTGTCTAGGGGAAAGTTATAGACAATCTAAAAAATCATGTCTATGAGGCGGCCCCTACGATTTTCTTCAAAATTGCGTCATCGAACCATTGACAGCTACTTATCAATCCGGCTGAAGAAACCCTATGGGGCATTTATATTCAAGGGATCAAAACCCCTTGGGAAACATGTATAACGGGGTTTGGCACTTACTTAACGGCAAACATAGGCCGAGTTGCATGTCAAATAAAAGCACGTGGCATCCCAAATGCAGACGTGCAAACCCAAAACCCCTATCTTGTCTAGGGGGAAAGTTATAGACAATCTAAAAAAATCATGTCTATGAGGCGGCCCCTACGATTTTCTTCAAAATTGCGTCATCGAACCATTGGCAGCTACTTATCAATCCGGCTGAAGAAACCCTATGGGGCATTGATGTTCAGGGGGTCAAAACCCCTTAGGAAACATATATAATCGTAGGGGCCGCCTCACAGACATGATTTTTTCGATCGTCTATAACTTTCCCCCTAGACCAGATACGCGAATCTCGATTTTGCGTTTGCATTTGGGTTCTCGCGTGTTTTCATTTGATATGCGACTCGGCCTATGTTTGCGGTTAAGTAAGGGCAAAACTCCGCTATATATGTTTCCTAGGGGGTTTTGACCCCTTGAATATAAATGCCCCATAGGGCTTCTTCAGCCGGATTGATAAGTAGCGGTCAATGGTTCGATGACGCAATTTTGAAGAAAATCGTAGGGGCCGCCTCATAGACATGATTTTTTAGATTGTCTATAACTTTCCCCCTAGACAAGATAGGGGTTTTGGGTTTGCACGTCTGCATTTGGAATCCCACGTGCTTTCATTTGACATGCAACTCGGCCTATGTTTGCCGTTAAGTGAGTGCCAAACCCCGTTATACATGTTTCCTAAGGGGTTTTGACCCCCTGAACATTAATGCCCCATAGGGTTTCTTCAGCCGGATTGATACGTATCAGTCGATGGTTCGATGACGCAAGTTTGAAGAAAATCGTAGGGGCCGCCTCACAGACATGATTTTTTCGATCGTCTATAACTTTCCCCCTAGACCAGATACGCGAATCTCGATTTTACGTTTGCATTTGGGTTCTCGCGTGTTTTCATTTGATATGCGACTCGGCCTATGTTTGCGGTTAAGTAAGTGCCAAACTCCGTTATATATGTTTCCTAAGGGGTTTTGGCCCCTTGAATATAAATGCCCCATAGGGTTTCTTCAGCCGGATTGATGAGTAGCTGTCAATGGTTCGATGACGCAATTTTGAAGAAAATCGTAGGGGCCGCCTCATAGACATGATTTTTTAGATTGTCTATAACTTTCCCCCTAGACAAGATAGGGGTTTTGGGTTTGCACGTCTGCATTTGGGATGCCACGTGCTTTCATTTGACATGCAACTCGGCCTATGTTTGCCGTTAAGTAAGTGCCAAACTCCGTTATATATGTTTCCTAAGGGTTTTTGACCCCCTGAATATAAATGCCCCATAGGGGTTTTAGGGGATAGGGGTTTTGGGTTTGCACGTCTGCATTTGGGATGCCACGTGCTTTCATTTGACATGCAACTCGGCCTATGTTTGCCGTTAAGTAAGTGCCAAACCCCGTTATATATGTTTTCTAAGGGTTTTTGACCCCCTGAATATCAATGCCCCATAGGGTTTCTTCAGCCGGATTGATACGTATCTGTCGATGGTTCGATAACGCAATTTTGAAGAAAGTCGTAGGGGCCGCCCCATAGACATGATTTTTCGGATCGTCTATAGCTTTTCCCCTAGACAAGGTAGGTGATTTTTCTGTGCGCTGTTGTCTTTGGCCGAAAGAGAGCTTTCAGGTGACATTTCGCCAGTCCATGATTTCCTTATCCTATGGGAGATATTGGCCGGTAAAGGGAATTCCCTACATTTGTGCTGCCAAATTTGGGCCGGGCTGAATGTGGGCTGAATGTGGGCTAACTTCCGCTACATAGTTGAGGGTGGGGGCCGAAGCCCCCCCCCCCCCCCCCCTCCTCCAACTGAATGGGAAACCACATCCCTGGCTGTGCACCCGCACCTATATATACCAAAGCTAAGAACGGCTTCGCCGCGCAGGTCGGAAATTATTCTGGAAATCCTTCGGAGCTGATCAAATTGGCCTCCAATTTCAGCGCGTGCTAATATTGAGTATGAATGTGTCGATCCTATCAAGATCGCATCCATTTCCCAAACCACAGTTAGAGTAAAATTTCCTCGTTTGCTGTTTTTAAAGCGCATTTTAGGCATTTAATAATTTGCTTTTAGCCTGAATTCCATAAAAGTGTCGGTAAGTGTAGCTCGCTGATGTTGTGGCAAGAAGTTCACCTGAAAACCTGTTGTGGGTTGCCAAATTGAGACGAAAAGTTTCGCGCGCCGCTCACATATCGCAGGGGATTTTAACTTTAATAAAGCAGTACAATTTTCAGGGGCAGGGGCGCTGCAACCTAGTCCAAAGACAAAACACATTAGATTAGTTTGTATAATTTGGTCTGAAGGCTTGCGTGCCAAACCCGGTTGCCGGATCCGGTAATGTAGTTGGATGCTAACTTCCCCTTACGAACGTATGTTTCTCATGTATAGCTCTTCGTCTACCAACAACAGAACCCTCTCTGTCCCTCGTAATAAAAAGTCGTGGCTGCTCGCACTACCATATGAAAATGGTGGTTGCTGAGCGGATAAACGATGCATTAAACTTTACACGCCTACGACCATAAGACGTGCAAAGGCTTGTAACACTACAGTGAAAAGCTCTAGAGAACGAGGATAACCCAAGTCCTTCATGGCTATGCCTATCCACTTCCTCCACAACCAAAGTACGTGCCGCTTCCCATGGTCGCCATAAAAGTAGGCCTTCGGCGCCCTAACGGTCCTCTGAAGGAGCGCCTTTACTTGCCGATCAGAGGCGGCTGTGCCTATGTTCTCTGGATCTACCACTACATCACTACTGTAGGGCTCAAATTAAATATTTGTTTATGTGAGCCATATACAAATTACAATCATATGTTGCTTTTCATTAAAACGAAGTGGGCTAAGTCCGGTGAGGAAAAATGCGGGAAGGGGGTAGGTTATCCAGCTTTCGGCTTGATCCTCCCCCTAATAATGACAAAAGTTGATACTCTTGGACCATAATGAGGTATGCCAGAATGGCCCTTCACATGTCCTCCAAATTGGGGTGGAGGGGGGGGGGGGGCATCCCCAGCTTTCAAGTTAGGAGCCGCGCTGCCCCCGCTGTCTCCCCTCCTCTCCCCCCCCCCCTCGGTTTCCTCGTCCTTGCTGTGCATCAAGCACTGAATGCTTGTATTGATGACGTACATTTTGCCCTGGTGTCCTTCCTGCCCCAGGCATGTTCGCCGAAAATAACTTATGCATAGCAATCTGATATAGGCCCCTGATGGCAAAGCAAAATACATGTTATTCCTCCAGCTAGACTGAAAATTACTGCAGTGCATCCATGCCATAAATCTGGAGGCCGGTTGAGCATTTGGGCCATGGTCATCACACATGCTTGTGCATAGAGAACTAATGTCCCAACAAATTATAATACATAAGAAGCAATTTCCCGAGATCTCAGGGGGTCACATTGACCCACCCCCCCCCCCCTCCCACACCCGAGAGAAGGATATCTAGCCGGCCACCCGGGCACGTATTAATCTATAATGCACCATTTATGCATGCCGCGTGCCCTCATGTTTAGCGCCAACTATCTCTGAATCGGCATCAATCTGGCAGCATTGCTGATAAACCCTAATCAGCTAAAACTCCCAGGCTTACCTTGAGATATTTTGTCAGTAAAAGTCCCTCCCGACTTGGAGACAAATATATGCAGCCCTGGCGTAACCTTGGCTTGGAGGCCAGTCCGCGCCTTGTGGGCAGAGGGTGAGATTCTGGTGGGCGAGGTTTGCGTTGTGATTATTGTATTTCAGTCTGAGCTTTAACTGTAACTATATCACTGAACTATATATTGAAGGACACCGAAAGAGAATTGTAATCGGTTTTGTCATACCTCAATGTTTCTCGGCACAAACGAGCCCAGTGTGATGTATTTTTCATTGACAATTTTACAGCTGCAATATATGACAAACTGATTTCTGTTTTTTTGTGTCTCAGGTCATCAGGTGTCCACAGACCACCGCCTGGAAGCAAATATGGTGCAAAAGTATACATCACCCATACGGGTGTACAAGTATCCATTTGAGCTTGTGATGGCTGTGAGTACTCAAATGTGTGGCCACAAGTGTCTGAAGTGGTTCTGCATTTGTAATGTGATGCTGATAATGCGCCATTAGACAACTGCTGATATGCTTTTGTTGGCCTGGCTGGTAGATTAGACCAGCTGCTAGCATGAAACAAGGTCAACATTACAGGGCAAATAGTGTTGCCACCATGAGTGCTTTGAGCAGCCACTGGTCAAGTGTGTGTGCATTTTGCTTACACTGTAAGTGCTGTTATGGTTAATATGGTTCTCCACCTTTACAGGCCTATGAGCTGCGCTTCCCTTCCTGTGATATGATTCCAATTCTGGCTGGCACTGAGATACTCACTGATGAGAAGAGTGATGATGGGGCCGTACATGTGGTGGAGCGCAAGTGCCGCCTGCATGTGGATGCACCATACCTGCTCAAAAAGGTGGGAAATACTGTCCAAAAATTGACTCGATGGGGCTGTACATATGGTGGAGCACAAGTGCCACCTGCATGTGGATGTACCATACCTGCTCGAAAAGGTGGGAAGGATTGTTCAAAAACTGCAGCCTAAAGATATTGTCACTGCAGGATGTGATTGATGCTTGCAAGGGCTGTACCATCTGTCACACATTAAGGTGGTCAGCAGAGGACTGATACCATAGTGCCAAAACTGGGTGAGTGTACTCTTGGAAATACTATATACAACCCATTTTTAGTGATTCACTCTCAGATACAGTTGCACATAGTACACATAAAATATTCAGAGCCTGTTTCTTTTTTTGAAGTGCTTGGTGTTTTGTGTGCTTTGTGTGCTTTGCTTATCAGACTGAGGCCTCTTAAAATTTTAGCTTTAATCTTTGTCAACCTAATCTTACTAACAATCTAAAAAATTATGATGAACCAAACAAATCTCATGAAAAAATGGTTGGGCCTGCTGGGGTTGCTCCATATTTGAATGTATTGAGGTAAGCACCATATAGGATGGAAAAGGCCAGCTTGTATCCATTGGTATGCCTTGAAAGAAAGTGTGTCACATTTGTATGGGTTTTGAAACAAGGTAGCTAGTTTGAAGAACATTCAGAGCAGTTCACAGCCCTTCATTTTTTGAAGCTTCAAACCCTCGGGCTTCTGAGCCAGACTTCTTCAAGGTCACCCAGGCCTGCCTGTAGAAATGTAATGTGCATCCCCCATCTTTGGCCACAAAGTGTTCAAGGTCAGGAAAATATTATCTTCAATCTATTCATGTCCCCAATAGACATACAGCATTCAAGTGATTTGTGGCTGGTGTATGCCAACATGATTGCTGGCATCAACAGACTTCATTTGGGTGTCAACCAATGTGTTGCTCTCAGTGCAATATTCAAACAGGAATTTGGGTGGTGGTGTCTGTTATGAAAATTATACTAGGGATTGAATAACTTAGGAAAAGTGTCAATCAAGTATGAATGTGAGTAAGTGACTTAAAATCATGGACAAATATGCAACACCACAAGAAAGGGCCAAAAGATGTGTACATGAGGATAGTTTTGTTCTACAAACAGCACATTGATTAACACAACACCTCTCAAGTTAAGATTGCTCCAAGTGAATGAGCCTGTCAGCTATGGTGGCAGTTTCACATGGTCAGTTTGGCAATCATGTTTGTGTCATACAATTATTCCTTGATGCAGGGGCACAATGGTGCATTGAGAAGCATTTTTTCTAATTTGTTAAGTTTGGTTGTTTAAGAGCATACAATATGGTGTAAAAGACTGTCCTAGATGACACAATTTCTCTGTTTAGTGGGTATGTTTGATTACATCATCATACCTTGCACACATTGACTGAGAGTCAAGTGACGGTCGTTACATCAGGAAATTGTGCTCACAAACGTGAGATGTGAATGACTGGACAATAATATTTGTATCGGCATTGATCACCGTATGGCTAATGGAATGGCAGGATTTGAATGATATTATTGCATCACTGATACCTGGGTGACGTTAAAGTAGTCTCCTCGAAAGTGTCAGCACATATTCGCTGGCGTGTAGCTTAGAAGCTAGAGGGGTCTAGGTCTTAAGACGGGCCTGGCTGTAGATGGCACCAAGTAATCCTCAAGATGACATTTTCTTTCCAAAACCTGATACAAATGTGGAGCATTCCCTTTAAAAGCACGCCAATAGCTACTAAATAAATAGCTACTAAATAGTGTGCTTAGTCTATCATGCCTGATGTCTGCCGCAATATCTCCAGATGGGAAATATTCCCTTTAATGGGAATTTAGTAAATGTGCCCCTTAATACATAATTGCTTGATAGCGTCATGGAACATTACGCCAATTCTGGCGTAACGAGGTTCATATTCTGCACCATAGAGGCCCATTTTGACCTGTAGTGGGCTGTTTCTAACCAGTAGAGGATCCAGCATTGACTGGAGAGTCCATTTGACCCAAGTTTGACTGTGGAGGGTGGCGCGAAGTAGGCAGCACAAGTTCGCGTGTGTCAAGCTGAGACAAAAGAGGGTTTTAACTCTTTAAAAAATGTATGGGTGTGAACTGCAGGGAATCATGTTGGAAATGGCTGGCTTAGTTCAGGAGCCCATGCAAATGTTGACCAGTTCGTTTAAGTCGCACTGCCACGGCTATCGTCATCATGCTCTAAGAGGCTGTGTACACTGCTCGTCGGTGCTAATATGTCATCGGTGTGCACCTGAGGTGAGCACTAGAAATGGGAGTCACGTGTGGGCGGCCGTCCGCCCTCGTTCGTGCAGGAATGACCTGTAATGCTGTATCGTAGCTGTGATGTGATTTGACCCGACTTTGACCGGGGAACGCGGGTAGCTACTTGGTGAAGAGGGGTAATCCCTTGCCTGGACCTTTCATTTGGCTGCCGATCATTTGTTTGCGTAGGTCTGGGTGTTACGCCGAACTCGTGGGCTCCTTGTATGGGTTCCGTGAACGTCACAGACTTCTTCTGTTATCACAGGCGGTTCGTTTTGTTTTATTGCGCTCCCATTTTCAAGTCGTGCGATTTGTCGCGTTCGGCGTCCTTGGTGCATAGCCACATACACATACAGCTTGTTGTGCGAGGAGAAGCTCTGAGCAGGCGTAACGGACGTCGTGCGTCGGCTGACTGAGCCAGATCCACTCGATGGCGTGCAGCAGGAGAGAGATAATCTATTCCTGGAGATCTCAAAACGCAAACGTGCAAAGTCTCTCCAGGTTAGAACGCCAGTCCACTGCACTATATACCGTGGATGGAGGGTGACCGTGTGCCAAATTTGATGTTAGAGCGTGGCTAAAGCTTCAACAGTATCGCCTGCCTTGTGTCCTGTCCCCCCTCCCCGTCCGTATTGTCCGTACCGTATTGTCGCTAGCCGGACACACTGTTCCCGAGCAGCCGGCGCCGACGCGTGGCTCACGGCTCGGACGAGGCCTGCACGCAGTCTGACCACAGCGCAGCGCAGTCTGACCGCAGCGGAAGGCGCGTGCGATACGACGGCATTCGGACCTGCCACTGCCGGTGGAAGCCAGCGGGCGGCCGTGTGCTCGTGCGGCGGGGAGCGGATGATGGGGAGCAGGGGATGGTCCCATGGCTGGAGAGGCAGCTGCCGCTGCCGCCGGTGCGAACCTGACCGCTCTAAGCACCGTCCCGCCCGCCGCTGTCCGCCCGTCCCGCACACCATCACGCCAGTCTTTCCCGCGACGCAGGATTGTTTGGGTGCCGAGAGGTAGTGGGGATGGGCAAGTGATTCATCTGTAGTTCAAAGCGGCCCACAGCTGTGGTGCAGCAGGCAGCCAGGTGTCGAGCGTCGTACACAGGTGTGAAGGTCACCTGGGGTCGTGAGTCACTAACGCGTGTGTATACTGATAGGCACGCTGCGCAGGATTACCACTGACGGCACCGGTGACCCGGACCTTGCCCATTGTCAGTGGGGCGTAGAGTACGCGGAACTTTCACCGGACGGGATCGAACCGCCCGATCCTGCGGCGCTCTCACCCGCGCTTTTTGTTCACAGATCATGGGCGTCGACTTCATCTACTTCCGGCAGAAGAACTCGCTCGACATGCGGGCGCGCACGCTCCACATCGAGGCCTGGAACGAGAGCTTCGCTTCTCGGGTTGTTATCAACGAGAACTGCCGCTACACGGTAACCACACGGCCCACGTGGCACGCATGCTGACCGGCCCCTGCACCACCACGCCGAGGCGTTCTTTCGCTTTGCAATGACCGCCTGGCTGGCATTGTGGTCGGTTTGCAGGCTCGGGTATCTCGACGTCCGGCACCTCCGATATATATTCTCTTACTGTGTATGGAGGCCTATGGTGGCTGGCACGCAAACGCCAAGAGAGGCTGGCACGCACCTAATTCAAGCATCTCGGTTATATATGGTCTGGTGTCGATCAAAGGCGAGGAGGGCGCACGCTGCCTACGATGGAGCAGGGTCACGGGGGCGGGTGTGTCGGGTGTTCGTGCGCGCGTGTTGTGTCTGATGAGACACATGCTGTAATTGATCGATTGAGGAAAGGATATATGGATGGATCGTTACGGTGAATCGATGTGTTGGTCGCGTGATCACGCTGGGCGCGCGTAAATGAAACAGGCGGCATTAGCCGAGGAACACATCAGTTATGACGGCACGTGTTTGGCGCGCCTCTTCACGCTGCGGATGTGAGCTGGAGGCGCTCTGAACTGCCGGTGCTTCCCGTAGGTTAGAATATGTTTCATGTTTTCTCCTAATTATGACACCCAACGGTTTCGCAAAGCTGTCACGATTCCATACACACGCACACATTATGTATATATATATATATATATATATATATATATATATATATATATATATTGGAATATTTATGATCATGACCACTGATAGTGTTCGTCCATTTTCGGTGGATGGGCGTGTATTCGTGTTCACGTAACGCCAATATTTTTTATTGTCCATTGGGTAGGTCTGTTGCTCATCTGTACTGATTGTAAGCCAATTTGTGCGGATTCAAAAGCGTTTCTTTATTTTTGGTGCGCCTGGCATATTCTGTCCTCTTGGGATCTCGGTCCACACAGTGGCGTAAACCACGCACCGACCTTCGTACCCGGCGGCAGGTCCAGACTGCCCCCCCCCCCCCCGGCCTCCTCTGCACTCTGCAATCGGCGGGAGTTCGAGGTCACGTGTTCTGTGTATATATTCGGCCGTGGTTGAGCATCCGCCTCGGTACCGTTCTTTGCTCAAGGTCTGGAGAAGACTCGTCGCCAGCAGGGCGTACGGGCATGCGACGTTGGCTGAGTACATGTGAGTTCGTTGCGCGAGCTGCAGCATCCAGGTGATGTACCGGCGACGTGAAGTAGTTATGCCCTGGGCTGAACACGCGACTGCTTTTGAGACAGCAGCGGCATGCCTTGAGCTAATAAAGTCGTGGCCTTATATTTGTTTAAGACAAATCTACGCCCACGTGGGCGAGAGGGATTCTGGTACCACAGTGGTTAAGCTGGTGTCAGGAAAAGCAAAGGTGCGGGGTTCGACTCCCTGCGGTGTCCGCCCTTCCTGGAAGCATGAGGTGCGGGGTACGCTGTATAGGTTCAGCTGCAGGTTGTGCCATGCCCCAGTGGCAGCGCATATGCATACGAAGCCCCAGCGCGCCATAAGCGCCGCAGTGGCGGCGTCAGCGCCGCTGCGACCTGTGCTCGCGCCGAGCAGCCCGGCAGTCGCTGCGCGTTGGTCGCCGGCCCGATGTGTCGGATAAGGTACGGCTTCTGGGCGCCGGGGAGGAGAGCGTAGCCGCGGTGACGGGTGCCGGTCGGAGCCGCCGCTGGCCCTGACCGGCCCGCAGCCGCCCCCTCGGCGCCCTCCTCAGCCAGCACCAGATCCCGGCGGCTGCTGACTTACAGGGCGATCTTGTCAGCAAGGTCAGCGACATGTGCCCGGCGCGACCCGTTGAATGTGTCGTACAGATGCACGTTACACTGCAATTCGTGAGCATTAGCAGGCGGAAGCGGGCATAGAATAATAAAAACGTAATTGCAATCGGCCAAGGCACGGTATTAGCTGCACCACCAGAGGCATCCAGGGGGTGCGAATAGAATATAGGATAACCACTTTCTTGGGTTGTGAAGTCTGCATGGGCTTTGCTGGAGGCCTCAAAACCCTCTTGATCGTTGATGAGTTCCCTGGGATCGAAGTTCAGCACTATTGGGCAGTGCAAGCTGTCCGGAGAGCGCCTGTATTGGGCACAACAGCTGCCGGGTTAACAAATCAGGTCATCAAGACATCGTAGTGGGTCTTTCCGGCCTTAAAAACGACTCAAACCTCAAACTAAAACGTTGCGAACCACAAGGAGTGCCCTTCAGGCCGTTTTGCTCCCCCATTGTGACGGAGATCCGGGGTATCCCATTGGGCGCCATGCGGTTGCCTTCCGATTCCAAAAATAACTCGGGTCAGACCCTCGGATCTAGAGATCCTCCCTTGCTCCAAGGAGAGGGGGAGGTGAGGGGGGAAGAGTATAGTGTCATTGCATCATAAGGTGCACTACTTTGTTACTCTTGATCCTCTCCAATCTGCTCCATACGAAATTTGGGGACTTGCTAAAATCCAGAGAAAAAAGAGTTAAGTTTATGTTGTTTTGGGTCATGCACCATTTTTACGGGTAACTTATATTTATGTTACCTTTATCTGTAAGCTATAGTGACTGCACGAGCTCCCCCCCCCCCCCGTAATGATTTCAAACATATCACTAAGCCTGCGATGATGTTCGGTTGTGATGGTCGGAAAACTACGGACTTGCTTTCAACACGTCAACGGATGGACGGGCGTCTATTTACCTGACAGGCCGGAAGGTTGTTTGCCTGACGTCGCTACCCGGGTCGGGCGTGGGTGGAGAAAAACACTTCAGCATCTCACCATCGACCCCTGTCCTGATCCAGAAGTGGGGTTGTTTTGTTTGAGGATGGAGTTTTGGAACAAAAAGCCCGCGCGGCCAAAGAACCGCGTATGCGCCTTGCCAAACGGCTCAGTATGCAGTGCCCATATTAACACGCGCCCGGGGGGCCGGTTGAATACCCTTCACATGGGTGGGTGGGGTTCAGTTTTACCCCCTCCTTAAATGTCAGAAACTAGAGAGCTAAAGATTCCAAACTCACGGGGTGAGCTAGGCCTGTACGTGAACTCTTTTGTGTCAAAATTTGGGGTTCCCAAGGTATGACCTTCTTATAAGGTTAAACAGGGTCAAGTTTCAGATTGGTTGTCCCGAGTGCCTCCAGACCATCTGATGCAACCACCGTGAACCTAGGTAACTGTTCTAAGCGAAAGGTCACTGGTGCCCATTCAAGTTCAGTGACCCTTGTTTGACCTTTCAAGTATCATGACCACCAAAAGCATACAAGGCTGCTTTGATTTTTGCATTTCAGTAAGCGTCAAAGACGATACCAAACAGTATATTCCTAAAAACAAAATGTTGACCTGGGTAATTTAGGTCAGTGACCTAGGCTGAACTGTAAGAAGCTCATGAAACATTTGTAATGCGGTTCCCGTTATGAATTAATGCAGAATGAGTGCCAGAATGAACCGTACAAAGCAACCTCTAGAGTAATAAAACAGGTGGATTTGACGTTACTCTGACATTCATACCTGACCCTAATTCAATGGAATTTGTTCACTCAGTTGTGCTGCCTAAGAAACTGCCTTAACATAAGGCTTCATCTAACTCTCCGTTGTTGCATCAGATTGTACGATTCCCCAGACCTCTTCGTCGCTGAGTCCATGGCCGAACTGACCTGCCGTAGGTCAGCGACCTTACAAGCTACATCTAAATTTGTAATATCAAACGATCCGCTATTCAGTTGTCCACAGCTGTGCATACTTCGGCGCGGCGTAGCGGCGTCATGAAAAAATTATTTCGGAAAAGCCTTAACCCCCACCCGAGTGCGTGGTAAAGAAAGACTCAGCATATTTTCTGTGCATTATCGCCAAAGCCATTCGTTGACTATGACCACAGACGTGTGGCATTTAAGTTAACGTGAGTTTCGTGCTTTAGTTCAGCCGATCCGGTGTTTATTTTCTGGCGCAGTGACCAGAACAAATAACTTAGTTATGATCAGAAAGCCCGGGCTTCCCACCTACAGATTGTTGGCCACACGTGTTTGTTTTTTTTTTCAAGAACTACCAGTACAGTATCCGGCCTTTCCGTTTGAAGAAGCACCCGATGGTCTTGACTTTAAGTGGCCTCCCTCGCAACTGCGCGACACCGGACGTGTTTACCCCTAGAGCAAGGCGTGCTCAGTTGCCGTCTCGAGGGCCTTTTTCGTTTTTCAGTCGTTTGGTTGTTTTCAGGTCCCTGGCCGATTTTACGTATACTAAATGGAATGAAAGGAGACTGGCGACGGTATTTCGCTCCTGAAAAAAATGGCGTGACCAAACCTCGGTAAAGCGCTATATGGCCGACAGGCCATAGACCCCCGCCCATTCCAAAGGAGCAGCAAGCTTTCTGCGGCAAAGTTCGAGCTCACTGGTTCCCTGAATTACGACAACCGGACGACGACAGCCACACGACTGTTGAGAGCATGAACTACCTGAGGACCGTTGTGCCAGTATATTTCAAATACTTTGATTGAGCTCTGGCCAAAACTTCACTGATTGCGTCCCATAGCAGAAAACTGCGATGGCTGCAACAATGCATGCCGACAACTACACTGTTCTTGTTTTGTAACTCTTTGTTGTTGCTATGTTGCTATGCTGTTTTGCCTCCCTCTTTGTGTGTGCTCGTGACTGAGCGGCGTACTTCTCTCATGGCCCGGGCTTGAATGCCTGGCTGCCGGCCATTGCTCGTCATTTGGCTCGAGGACCGCGGCCGCCGGTGAGCGCTGAGCGGCCCGGCCGGCCTGCCGCGGCGTCTCGTGTGGCCCGGTTCTCGATCGACCCCCGGACAGGGCGGCTTGAACTGCGCCGGCTGGCGTGCGGCGCCTGTTTTTGCCGCTGGGCACGCGATCCCATCCATGTGAGCGCCCGGCGGCGGCCGGTCATAATCTGCTGGCCCCATGGCGGAGACTGCTGCCTCATGCAAACAGCCAGTTATAGTCCGGTGGTCCCGCGGCGGAGGCTGCTGCCTCCTGCAAACACCCGGTTATAGTCTGCCAGTCCCGCGGCGGAGGCTGCTGTCTCATGCGAACACCCGGTTATAGTCCGGTGGTCCCGCGGCGGAGGCTGCTGCCTCCTGCAAACAGCCGGCTATAGTCTGGTGG
>NW_023596746.1:10278035-10375535 GCF_011947565.3 Pollicipes pollicipes
TGACTCTGAGTAAGATTTTCTAGAAGTTGAAGTCTTGTTATACAGCATCCTTTTATCATAAATGGAGGAGAAGCTTCCAATGTGTCATTTCAATAAGGCACTGTGATATGGTCACACCTCTTAACAGTTCTCTAATGTCTCACTGCAAACCAGACATGCCAAGCAAACTTCTGAGTGAGGTTCTGGGGCAACCCATATGTCCACCATGTTTTTGTGAGAATATCATACACTGTGAAATCCAGTGAAGTTCATGTCATTGTTCTAGGGATTCAGGACTAAAGAGTCAGAGTTAAAATGGCTTGGAATACTTGATACACATTTACATTTAATTTCTAGGCATAGAGAAACAAAACAGGCTCATCGATTGATTTAGTAGGTCTTGAGTGCATTGGGTTGTGAAAAAATTTTGAAGTCTGAAGCCATCTTGAGCTACTTGAATTTTGGCTGAAGAACTGCTCATAACTCATTTTGAGTTGAAATTTTGCTCATGACTCATCTCCCAAGTGAAAGACTCATGTATCACAGTGTTGGTTAAATTATGCTATTAATATAGCATTGATATACCTCTGTACTGTACCATGACAAATTTGACAGCATGAGACAGTGCCCATGATCACAATTTGTTGAATTCTATGGACATACCATGTGCTAGTCAGAATGAGCCAAATTCTGACTAACATGATCATGCATCATAACATAATATGCATCTCAGTCACTTAATGACTGAGATGCATTGATGGAGGGTGGAGTTATGAACTCATGTCCCATCTCAAAGGAAGAAGTTTTCACACAGTCGATGTGTGCTTGCAAGTCACATGTAGCCAGTGCCTCTGACCTTGTATAGGTAAGGTTGGTTATTTGCAACATGAGCTTTCCATCCTTTCGTCTGTCTGGTAGCTAAGCTGGTTAGAGCACCTGCCTTCCGAGCCACCTACCCATGGTGGCTTGGGTCCGTGTCGCTTTAGGCGCTCGCTATTTGCCCTTGACAGGAGGTATGGCCTGTGGCCGGTGGCAGCGATCACGTTGAAGGTCAGGTGGCGTCAAAGGGCAGGACGGACCGTGTCGAGCATTGCGGCAAGGTAAACTTTCGCCTCCAAGTTCTGCTGTTGACATATAATTGCATCGGTAGATAGTAGAGGTCGAGGTCACGTAACAAGCGCTTCTTAGCGATAGCTTTGATCCCATAAATCCATCTATTCAAAAGATTCGGATATTCTTTTTGTTGGTAAAAAGAACACGCAAAACTAGGAAATTTAACCGTTTCTTGCCACAGATTTAGGGAAGGATTGAGACGGGTTATCAGCATCTCAAATGGAATAATCGACCGGACTATCGTCCCTGTCTGGTGGGTTGGTTTGTACACAACGTTTCGGCCAGTTTACTCTCCGGCCGTCGTGCGCGTTTCCTGCTCATATTAATTGATGTAGTCTCCTCACACGTCGAGGCATCTCTGACAGCTGAGCATGCCAGTGACCATCGGGTATGCTGTGCCTGTAACTGCGTCGAATTGTCTTATAAGTCTTACCATTCATTGCAGGGCGATTATTGCATCAGTATGGATGAGACAGAAGAGACACTTTTGAGGGAATGCCGACTAGGCAATAATGAAGAAGTGCAGGAGCTTTTGGAGATAGGTCAGCCTGGCTACCTCCTGGACTTAATTGCAAGGGTACGTTATATATATATATATATATATATATATATATATATGCATATATATATATATATATATATATATTCGTGTTTTGGTTTTTGAAGTGTCTTGCCTTTTTCCTATAGATGTTATTTTTCAGGACGCACGCACGCACGCACGCACGCACTCACGCACGTACGCACGCACGCACGCACGCACGCACGCACGTACGCACGCACGCACGCACGCATGCATGCACTTCTGTTGCTAGTTATGATCCCCAGAACACCACACTTCCTGCTGACATGTCCATGTAGAAAAACTTGCCTGACGACCTCATCTGACGACCAAGCATTTTCGATTAAGTCATCGCGACCAGTCATTTTCTTCCCAGGCCAGCCACACATCTGCGTCCTCTTCTGCACATCTCTGTCAGACATGCATTCCCTTAAAGTTATAAGGTAATGACCTTAGGCTCAGGTGTGCCATCCTGCACAAGGAGCCGCGCAAAAGACTAGGAGCTGTGTAGTGTCGGCCGAGCGAGCGCTTGGGACTTTTCTGTAAAGGAGCGTCATCTGTATATCTATATGCCATCGTTTTAAACCGTTATGAGGCGTCTAGAATGACCTTTGCTCGGATTGTGTGCAGTGCCCTCTTAGTGTTTTCACACAATTTATATGGCAGTTCCTGTGGTGATGTTCATTTAAACTCATTCGGGACCAATCTCTGGACAGTCACCAACAGGTTTACTTCCTGGTAGTTTTCAAAGATTCGCCATCCTCAGTTGACTGAACGCCTTATGACGCGTGGTGATCAAAATCATCTCGAATTATAGCAATCAAATTACTCCCTGTTTATCTGTACATAGTGTCCATGTTGATCTACATGGTGCCTATATTACCCTGTGTACACGTTAAGAGGCTATGTTGATATCTATTGCTTCTTCTACTGTATCTGGCTGTTTAAAGAATTCTATCTCAACATATCAGTGTGTTATGAGTGAATTGTTAAATTCCATTTTCACCTGTTTACACACATGTGAATGGTGGCGTTATAATTCACCATTGAGCTGGTCCTGTATAAAGTACATAACAGTTCATTGGGACGTGATCAAATGGTTGGTTCAAGTCATTAGAATCGTCAGTTTTCTTTCTTTAACCTCCAGTTAAGCAGCTTGTTCAAAATGCGTCACAAATGACTCTTTTCCTGCTGACCCAGCTCCATGCATATTTCCTCCTTCAGGTCGTGGCAGCCGTTCACAAAATGTATAGATTAATTATGGTGCCATCAATCACAAGTCATGCCACCAACCAAGAATGAATAATTTGAGATCAATTTTAGGGACTATTTACATTACTGGTTTATGTATTTCATGGGCTGCAGTGGTATCATAATCTCAGCCATCATATGTTTAGAGGTATTGCAATGCTTGCACAGCTCTCATGATTCTAGTGCCTTTGAGGGGGAATGACTTTGCACATTGAGTGATGACCTAAATACTGTAAAAGGCCCTCACAATTGACCCTCGCAACTCCCTACAAGTAAGGCCCTTACAATTTGTACAGCCACCTGGGCCTAACAATTTGCAAACTGTCCTTTGAACGTGTCAAAAACATGTCGATGTGAGGCAACCTGTATCCCAACGCCGTGTCCATCATTTCAGGCAAAAGCAAGCAGTTCCTGGACCAGACTCCCCTGCATCTCGCCACCTACTTTGGGCATGTGAAGGTAGTGGAGCTGCTTCTAGAGCACGGCGCCGACATCAACGCAGTAAACCACTGTGGCGACACTCCGCTTCACAAAGCCGCCTATATCGGCAACGAGGTGAGCCGGCGGTACCGTGCGATACGCTATCGTCATGTTTCAGTTTTGGTGAAACGTAACTGTTTGCCAAGTTCTCCGAAAACTGTTGTGTTAAGCGATGTTTGGTGACATTTGAAACTAATTCTGACTCTCACAAGCAGGTTCCCTGTTGTCCCGCTGTTATGCACTTGCGCCTATGCAGTTTGAGAGAGACTACAATGATTCATTGCTGACGAACTTCCAACTGCAGTGTGATAGCGGTTCATCTATCCCTGCGTTATTCGCTCCCGTGAAAATTCATTTCCCAACAAGTCGTGCTCCTGTGGGGTTGGTCTGTCCATTGTTGGCTGTGAGCTGGTGCTGCGCGTGGTCCGCCTCGGAGCCGGGCCAGTACCTGATCGGCCGGTGAGCCGGTGCTGCGCGTGGTCCGCCTCGGAGCCGGGCCGGTACCTGAGCGGCCAGTGAGCTGGTGCTGCGCGTGGTCCGCCCCGGAGCTGGGCCGGCGACTGAGCGGCCGGCGGTTGTCAGGAGCTGGTGTTGCTGCTGCTGAAGCGGGGCGCCTCGGTCAGCGTGCTGAACGGCGAGGGCCGGCTGGCGGCGGCCGTCTCCACCGACCCCTACATCAGCAGCCTGCTGCGCGCGGCGGCCGGCACCGAGCGCCGCCTGCAGCAGCAGCGCCTGCTGCGCGCCGCCAGCGACGGGCACACTCACGTCGTCGACCAAATGGTAAGCGGCTGTGTCGCGGCGTCGGCTGGCGGCACTCAGGCCGTGAAACGGGCAGGCGGAACTGGGGCGCGCTTTGTCAGGATCGACGACCAAGTATGTTGTGAACGGTCTGGTGGGCCGATTAGCTCAGTTAGTTGCACGCAACTTAACATGATATCGCAAGTCGCCTTTTCTTTGTTCTTTCTGCCTGTCAAATGATTACTAGACCCTTTATAAAGTTGAGATAGTTTTTAGCAACCATTTGTAATGTTCTGCTTGCACTAAGCCCTTAGAAGGTTGAGGAGCCAAACCCATCGTTGGGGGGGGGGGGGGAGGTTGGACATTGGTGGAGGGGCAGTGGCTCACCCCTTCCCCCCCCCAAAAAAAAACAAATGGCACCCGCGGTTCGAACAGCAGACAAATTTGACAACTCTGTACGAGTTTATGTTTGCATAATATTCCGTTCTTGTTAAGATGACTTTTACATGCTGGTGCAAGATCAGACTGTTTGTCGTAGGACCAACTATTGATGGCAACACAATACAACCCTGAGGAAAACCTTGCATGGAATGTGTACATATATGTATATCACGCGCATGGGTGCACTGAGCTGCTTGAAAATTGAGTCTTGAAAATGCACGTCATGTTTAAGACAAAGTAAAATTATCGCCATGCTTCACGTAAATATAAACCAACCACGAAAAAACATCACCAAACCAATTGATTGCCTCAAGGAAATGTTGCGCTGGCATTTTGCGCGCATGTTAAGTCCATTCCTAAATCAAGTTTCACCTGGTAAAGTTGTCAGTTGGCAAAGATGGTTTAAGAACATTAGGCTGCATACATACTTCGGAACAATAAGCAGATAAATGCCGCGGTCGATTACTGGTGAGGACCTCGAACAAACGGAGAGTAATCATGAAATGTAGCGGAAGCAAGCTGCACTGCATGTGCGACACGATCTTTTGATTTGTTCCAATTTCTAGAGCAAAACACGCCCATGCCATCTAACCACTTGTCCAACGAAGTGTCTCTAGGACTCAGCACCTTGGAAGGAGCTCGCTCCTCCGCTCACGCTGGGGTGTTGTTTGCTGCTTCAGCTGAAGGAGCCGCATCCACCGAACATCAACTGTGCCGACAATCAGGGCAACACGTGCCTGCACGTGGCGGCGTACCGGGGCCACAAGGCGCTGGCCGTGCTCCTGCTGGAGAACGGCATCGACACCACCATCCGTAATGTCAGCGGTGAGTGGCTCGGCGTCGTCGGTTTCGGCGTAGATTGGTAACTAGCGGTTATAGGCACCGAGGCATGCCGAACACAAAACGACGATTGTGTCATCCTCAATCAGGCTGATGTTGGTGCACCATTTGTGGCTGGGAAGCGAAGCAGGGCTCGGTCTGTGAACACACGGCAAATGTCTCCTAGGGCGGTCGTGCGCTTTGGACGGTGTCGCGCAAGATCCTTAACCGACCTGTGGCGCATAACATGCGTTGTTCGTGTATACTAGGCTGCAGTGCGCGTGCGTGCGTGTGCCTGCACCTTTTCCGTCGTAACACTGCTCCCATCGGTGAGACACTTGGTACAGGCGGCTGAATCACCCTTTAACGAACGCAGCTGATACATCCATCGGCGGCGGAACTACTGCTGTCGTTTTCCGCGATGGTGCCTGTGAAATCCTGACGCACCGAACGGACGAGATTCGACGGGACGAGGTTCGAACCCGTCCACCTCCGGGCCGCACAGGCCGGCGCGCCTTTCACGCCCGGCCCCGGCCGGCGCCGCACCGTCCGTGTCTGACGGTGCCGGCCGTGCCGCCTGCGGTCAGGTCAGCTGGCGGTGGACCTGACGCAGGACGACCAGATGCGCCAGGTGCTGGGCGTGACGCCGCTGCGGCGGCTGCAGCGCTCGGCCGTCCGCTGCGAGGGCCCGCTCGTGCGCCGCCACCGGTTCACCGGCTGGAAGCCCGTCTGGGTGAGACGGCGGGCGGCGGGCGACACGAGCCGCGCGGCCGGGCGGCACCGGCTCGGTCGTATGCCACGCCATGTGTCATGTGCATTGGCCGAATAGTTGTGCGTCGGACTCTCATGTGGACGACCTGGGCTCGAATCTCGGTTGTGCCATCGTCCTTGAACAGTAATGAGGTTAGTGCGGTGGCCGGCGCCCCATGAAAGCGACGTGACGACGCGGGTCGCATCCTCTTAAAGAAAGAAACGGAGAACTAGACTGCCACTGAGCTTCCGTACTTATTCAAGTTTTTTTGTGGGACGCCCCACTGCCCGCTGTCTATGGGTAATGTGACGCGAGTGCTGGTTTCCATCTGGGTGAGACGTCAGGGCGTCTTCTCCTTTTGGGCTTGGTGTGCCCGTTGTGCCATGCTAGACCGGACACCACATACGTGCCAAAGTCCTATTTGAACCCTGAGAGGTGTCGACGCTAGTCCTGTCCTCCTGTCCTCTGTGAGCTGGGAGGAGTCGCTACCGCGGCTCCTGACCAGCGTCATTCCGTCAGGCGGTGCTCGAGCGAGGAGTGCTGACCTACTTCAGCTCCCGCGGCGACGCCAGCTCCGGCGTCAAGCGCAAGGACTTCAAGTACCTGGACGGAGCGCGCGTGGCGTCGGACGGTGACCCGGAGGGTGCCACGCTCGTGGTGCGGTTCAGCGACGGCACCATGCACCGGTTGCGCTGCGACGACGGCGACGACCGCGTCAGCCGGCAGGTGCGGGCCGGCCGGGCTCGCCGCCCTCGCGCCGGGCCGGCGGCGGGCTTCGCTGTGGTCCCGACACGGCTCCGTGCGCTACTGACCTTTCGCAAGGCTGCAGGAAACGTGCTGTTTGACGCAATAGTTGAACGCGGTCCGCAAAATGTGTGGATCTGGGGGCACGGCTGGCCAGCTCTCAGAGACGAGGCTGGTGTTGCTGTGTATGTAGAGACGGGTTTGCTCAGCGCGGGATGTCCTCGCCTTAATAATCCGCTGTTGTGTCGCCGCCGGCCCGTTCGAGATGTCAGCCGCGGTGATTGGTGTTGCAGAAGTGGGTGAACGCGCTGCAGGAGCACATCGACTTCAGCAGCCACTACATCCGCCAAGGCCTCGGACTGGAGGACCCGGAGGAGGACGGAGTGAAGTCACTCGGCTCAATGCAGGTAACCACTGGGGTGCATCGTTTCCTGCCGATTGTTGTCATGGGGAATGCCGTTCCTTTAAACTCTTGACAGACAAGTGTGGAATGTCTCTCCGTCGATGTCTTTGCATCACCCTGCCCCTGGCAGTCAGCAGTCGCAGGAGTCCCCAAATTGTTTCCGAATGCCACAAAGTGGCGGGTGTATGAGGTGCACGCCGCGCTGGCGCCACACCGGGTGTGACGCGGCGGCGGGCGGCGCAGGACGCGATGCAGAGTGCCAAGGCCCAGGAGCAGCTGCTGCGCGAGCATCTGCAGGAGATCACGTTCGTGATGAGCTCTCTGCACAGCGCGGAGGCGGTGCCTCACTCGCTGGCGGTGGTGGAGGTGAGCAGCGCCAGCGCCGTTGGGTCAGGTCAGGTCAGGTCAGGCGAGGTGACGGCAGTGCGGAGGCATCCTGTGTGTCGCAGCCTCGGACTGTATACACGTCAGGGCTGGTGGCTGTGATACTGCTCCACACCGGTCCAGATGTATTTAGGAAAAAAACATTCGATCATCACGATAGATCACGATCGATCACGGTCACGTTCACGATCACGATCACGATCGCGATCATTCACGTAGGCTGAATTGTCAGCGGTGTCCGCAGTTGTGTAAGCACGTCCGCATGCTTACCTTGTCGAAGCGGAGAAACTTGCGACGTTGCGGTGTTCTTTCACCTCTAAATTAGTGGAGCAGCCCTCAGTTTTAGCTATTAGTGTACTTGACAACTCATAGACATCATTTCAAGAAGCCAAACGCTGACCTAGGTTTCCGATTCCTTTCGGTTGGCGTTGAGGCCTGAGCTCCGTGACTTTATGTCCCTGTAGCCGTTTCTCTCCAATCTGTTGACAGAGGCTTCGGGAGACCAGTGAATGTGCCAAGGAGATGGTCGGAAGCCTCGCTCACTGTCTGGCCCTGTTCACGCAACAGGAGGAGGTAATCCAGCGGCCACGTCTCTTGCGCTGGACAGGCGGGACCGGGACCCGCGCGGGCGGCGAGGCCTGTGCCGCGGCATGACCAGATGGTTTGTAGTTTGTGCTCGTGGCGCGTCCCGTGCGTGTCCATGTTTTTCTGTGACGTCACCACTGCTCCGAATGAAGCTGCGTAAGATGCGTAGGATGGCCTGCCCGAGCCTGGGATTACGCTGTGCACAGAGGCTCTTTGGACCGGCACGGGAATGTCAAGAGATCGCCGGGCTAGCATGTATTTTGTCACCGCAGTGGTCCGGCCTCCTATGCCGCGTATAGCGTTATAGCCAGTAAAATGTTAACGCAGTGAGTGGAAAATACCCCACGTGCGTTGCTGTACGGGACAGTCTTAGTCTGTCGCGTATTTCGGGGTGTGTGCATGCCTGCACCGGGCCGTGCACAGGGTCCTTCTGGTGGCGGCCGTCCTTTCTGGGGTGTGCGTGTCGACATGAGGTATGGAACTATTGGTTTTCTGGCTGTCACTTCTTCCTCCCGTCCGTCGCTGTGCGCCGCTGGGAATAGAAAAGGGCAAGCGCGCTCTAGTATGCAACTGACGCACGCGCCTATCACGAATCGTAACGGAGCACGCTTCGTCTTCATCACAGCGCGACACGTCCGTTTCTCAGTATCACGCGTATTTTTTGCGTCGCTCCGCAGCACCCCTGCTTCGCGCTTCCGTGCCACGCTCCTGCTCTTCGCTTGTGTCACGACCCTGTTCCACGTCTCTGTCCCACATCCTGAGCTGCCGTGCGACACGTCGGTCCCGTGCCACCGCCCAGTCGCGTTCCCCCTGTGTCGCACTCCTGCTCACCGCCTCTGCGCCACACGACTGCTCTGTGTGCCGGCGTGACCCCGCCCGGGTGCGCGTCGCCCCTGCCGTGACGGGGCGGCCGCCCGGTGCGCAGGTCCGCCAGCTGCAGCTGCGCCAGGAGCGCGAGCGCTGCCGCGTGCTGGAGCAGTCGCTGCACGTGCTGGCCACGGAGCACCACCAGCTGGAGGAGTCGCTGCACCGCAGCCTGTCGTCGCAGGCGCCGCCCTCCCAGCTGCTCGAGCAGCACTGTGTCACCTCCGAGGACGAGTTCTTCGACGCCGACGACACTGGTGCGTGCTCCGCCTGGTTTATTTTGCTTTCTTGAGATAGGATTTTTGTTGTGTTTTGTTTTATTTTATTTCGTTTTGTCGAGTGATCAAATTGATCAGTGACATTGTTATGAGGGGGGCAGTAACAGCTGGGGCTATGCATGACCTGCCCGTCAGAGCACGCGCAGGTCGGGCCATCAGATCTGGTCAATCAGACCGCCCCACCATATTGTTATAAGGGCGCAGTAACGTGCAGGGGTAGTACGCGCTGATAACTAGCCAACACGAAATGATGAAAAAGGCTTGATCAAGCAGATTTTTTGGCATATTTAAGCGTGGACGTCACGGGCATGGCGCGGCCTGGTGCCGGGGGGGGGGGGGGGCGGACAACCTCAACGGTCACAGGACTGGGACGGGCCCGGTCGTAAGGTGCGTCTGTTTTGTGCAGGCCTGAGACAGTGGAGAGGTAAAGAATGTGCTGGAGGTGGGAGCGCGTGTGGAATGTTTCTACCGAGGAACACCCAACAGTGGGGAGAGGTGCTGATCGTAAACTGGCCCCGGATTTGATGCCGTCTCAATGTCATCTTTAAGCAGTGATGCAAGTAAATGTTCTTGGAAGATACTTGAAAGCAAAATTCCCAATAAATAGTTGTCCTTGACCGGAAGGTTTCTGAATGCCGGATACCGTAACCAAAGCTCCATTATGACACTGCGAAGGAACTTCTACTCATTTCGTTCAGTCCAACAAGTCTTTATCACCTTACGCTACACGTGTTGGTTGTCTGGCGGACCTGTGTTACGATCGGCGGTCAGTCCAAGTATCTAGAGGCCTCGGACTTGTCAAGTCTGATGGACAGGTCAAAATGTCAGCCCGGAGTTTCAAAACCAATGTATTCGTAGCCAACGGAACATGGCGGGTGGAGGCGGCTGAGGAGATGGAAATTTGGTAGCTCGAATTGAAATTGACATCCTTGGCATCCAACTGGATACATTTGGAAATCTGGATTGTAAGACCTGTCGGATGATGATCTGACACGTGTGCTGTCCCTTAAAGCGCTGTCGGACGACGATCTGATGCGTGTGCTGTCCCTTACAGAGCGACCGGACGACTATCTGACGCGTGTGCTGTCCCTTACAGAGCTGTCGGACGACGGTCTGACGCGTGTACTATCATTTAAAGAGCTGTCGGACGACGATCTGATACGTGTGCTGTCCCTTACAGAGCTGTTGGAGACGATCTGACGCGTGTCTGTCCCTTATATAGTTGTCGGACGGTGATCTGACACGTGTGCTGTCCCTTACAGAGCTGTCGGACGACGATCTGTGCTGTCCCTTAAAGAGCTGTCGGTCGACGATCTGATGCGTGCGCTGTCTCTTGCAGAGCTGTGGGACGACGGTCTGACACGTGTCCTGTCCCTTACAGACCTGTCGGACGACGATCTGACACGTGTACTGTCCCTTACAGAGTTGTCGGACGGCGATCTGACACGTGTGCTGTCCCTTAAAGAGCTGCCGAACGACGATCTGATGCGTGTACTGTCCCTTACAGAGCTTTGGGATGACGGTTTGATCCGTGTTCTGTCCCTTACAGACCTGTCGGACGACGGTCTGACATGTGTGCTTAAAGAGCTGTGAGTCGACGATCTGACGCGTGTGCTGTCCCTTACAGAGCTGTTGGACGACGGTCTGACGCGTGTGCTGCCTCTCACAGAACTGTCGGACGACGACCTGACGCTGACCAGCTGCACCACGCCGTCCATCAGCACGCCGGCCACGCTGAGCGAGGCGGACGTGGCGGCCGGCTCCTCGGTCTCGCTAGCCTCCTCCGAGACGGTGGTGTCGACCGAGGGGGGCCGGTACCGGCGGCCGGCGGCGCGCCTGGCTCCTGGCCTGGCCGGCCGGCCGCTGCCGCCGTCGCAGCGCGCTTACGGCAGGTGGGTCCTCCGAGGTGTGGCTGGCTGGCCGGCTGGCGTCGCCTGCGCGTGCTCTGGAGGGGACCGCGCGATCCGTGCAGGCAGTGAACCGATGGAAGCTGGTCGCGGCGCGGGGCGAAGAAGCGAGGTCTTGAATGGGATTGCAAGGTTGGGATTCAAGGCAATTGCTGGTTCAGATGCCTTGTCGGATGCCACACGTTGTGATGCTTATAATGTAGCGTGCGGGAGATTGAATGGTACCTTGCTGAGTGGCCATATTCGCAGTGAAGCCCTCTTCGCGGTGCCCGTCCTTCCCGCCAGGGTGAGAGGCAGGCGACGACGTATAGCCTCAGCAGCTCAGGACGTCGTAAGGTCCCAGTGACACACGCGGTGCAGTTCGCGAGAGTTAAGCTTATTTTAAAGAAGGCAACAATACGAACGGCTTTTTTCTTGCAAACGGAATCCGAGAGGGCTGCAGTAAGCTCAGAATTGAGCCATGAAATCTGTCACGAATTGGACGATGATTTGGCAGCTTTAACCTACTAAATGTCTTATTCTGGCAAGGCAAGACAAAAAGCAGTCAGACTGCTGATATAGCTGAAGTGGCGAATGCCTCCATTGCCATCTTTTGTGTCGAGATGCTAAGTGTCAGCACACTGTCACAGACATCGATGACAGAGCACACACACGCATTCACAAACACAGATCAAGACAGCCTTAGTGCACGTGAGGCTGCGTCCAGGCTGGATATGGACAACGGATAAAACCTGTTGAAACCAACACTGAATTGGAAGAAAAGGAGATGTAGGACGTTGCGCTAATGTGTTTTTATGACGAGATCAGCAACCTATGGGGTTACAGTGGTATGGTCCATCCACACGGGATTGCAGTGTTATGGTCCATGCTTAAGGAGGGTGGAGGGCGGCGGTGTTACAGTCACTGTGCATAGCTCGTTGCAGGAACATATATCATGAGTCACAGCGAGTGATGTCAAATGCTAGCGGTGGGTCCAGACGGAGAATGACGACATTGCGCTGCTTTGTTGATAGAGGTGCAATCGTAGGTGCGTAGTCCCCGTTATGTTAGGTAAAAGGAACTATGGCGCACGTGGTCCACCTCCGTGACTTTGCCCTTGCCTCTCCATCAGTATCCATTCAAAATCATTCTGTTTGTGTGCCAAAGTGACCCGCCCACGGGCTATCTTCCTCACATAAATGTCACACGCACGCGTGATCGCTACACTTCTCAAGCCACCTTTATTTACGGGAACTGGTTAATCTTTCTTGAGAATGACGACAGCGCCAGTCATTCTCCGGGTGGCTGGAGGGAAGGGTTCCCGCCAGGCCATCGAGACCTGGGTCGATGCTTGTTTCCAGTTTGTCAGGAGCCAGCTGTGGCTGCGATGCGGAGAAGGCTGTTCATCTGCCTGTGTGAGCCACCGCTGTAGCGGTGTCATCTAGGTAGTGCATAGTGTGCTTTAAGTTTGATCTGCTTGTCCGTGTTCTTACCTTTAGGGATCCTGGCCACTCTGGCGTACTCTTGACAGATTAAGTGCCCTTTATCCGTGTCAGAGTAGGCATGCCAATTCGGTGATGGGCCGGGTATTACTGGTCGCATATGCTGTTTGGACGGTCTGGCTGGAGTGTCCTCCTGTCCAGTGCTCTGAGCGGACCCCACAGGGCGGCAGAAGGGCAGAACCCTTTGATCACTTAGCGTTCGAGAACCGCTCTCGTTTGCCCATTGGTGGTGCCTGCCTCTGCACCGTCTTCTTGGTAGGCTTTGGGTGCGGTGCAAGGATTGGTTTCAGGGCGTCAACCGGGCCATGCTCCCCCGCCCCCCGTGCCCACTCTGACGCTGCTGTGACGCCGTCCACTGTGACGCTGCCCACTGTGACGCTGCCCACTGTGACGCTGCCCACTGTGACGCTGTCCACTGTGACGCTGCCCACTGTGACGCTGCCCACTGTGACGCTGCCCACTTTGACGCTGCTGTGACGCAGGCCACTGTCACGCTGCCGTGACGCTGCTCACTGTGACGCTGGCCACTGTGACACTGCCCAATGTGACGCTGACTACCATGACACTGGTATGACGCTGCCCATTGTGACGCTGTCGGCTGTCACGCTTCTCGCGAGACACGGCATAGCCGGCGCTGTGTATGTTTGCTCGCTCCAGTACAGGATCCGGACTGGCCCTGGAGGCCGGCCCACCCACGCGGTTTGCTTGTGATATGCGCTGGCTGTGGTCGATAGAGCCGAGTCCGGTGCAGTGGGTGGGTACCAGGTCTGGCACAGAAACATCCGGTCCCTGGGGGTCGGGCTCCGGTCAGGCCTTACAAGGATCCGGTCCATGTGGTCAGCCTGTCTCCGGTCGAATGGCGGGGGGGGGAGGGGGTGCAGGATCAATGACGTCGGCTCGGAAGCGGCCACCCTGCGTCTCAGATCTCTTCCAAATCCCACCGTGAACCATAGATGCACCCATGTTGGATGTTTATTGATGGCCTGTGCCAGAACAGTGTTGAGCATATAGCCGTCGGGCCGTCTGTGCTCGTGCTCGCATTCGTGCCACGAATGTGCCCATGGTGTGGCTCCGGTCGGACCGTGGCAATGACTCCATCTAGCGAAGATACAGATTAATACCTGCGCATGTATGCATACGGAGTTACGATCAGTCCAGACCGGTGTAGCGCGGCGTATGGTGGAGTCAGCAGTCCAGACCGGCATAGTAGCCAGGGCCGCGTATGGCGGAGTCAGCAGTCCAGACCGGCATAGTAGCCAGGGCCGTGTATGGTGGAGTCAGCGGTCCAGACCGGCATAGTAGCCAGGGCCGTGTATGGTGGAGCTGGGAGTAGTCCAGACCGGCATAGTTTTTAGCGCCGCGTATAGTGGTGTTAGGGGCAGTTCAGGCCGGCCCAGCAGCCAGCACCGCGTATTATGGTGTTAGGGACAGTCCAGACTGGCACAGTAGCCATTACCACATATAATGGTGTTAGGGCAGTTCAGACCGACCCAGTAGTCATTGCCGCGTATGATGGTGCTAGAGCAGCTCGGACCGGCCCAGCAGCCACTAGCGCGTTTGATGGTGTTAGAGCAGGTCAGACCGGCCCAGTAGCCAGCGCCGCGTATAATGGTGTTAGAGCAATCAGACCGGCCCAGTAGCCGCAATAGTGTATAATGGTGTTAGAGCAGCTCAGACCGGCACAGTAGCCGCTACCGCGTTTGATGGAGTCAGGAGCAGTTCAGACCGGCCCAGTAGCCGCTACCGCGTATGATGGAGTCAGGAGCAGTTCAGACCGGCCCAGTAACCGCTACCGCGTATGATGGAGTCGGGAGCAGTCCAGACCGACACAGTAACCGCTACCGCGTATGATGGAGTCGGGAGCAGTCCAGACCGACACAGGAGCCGCTACCGCGTATGATGGAGTCAGGAGCAGTTCAGACCGGCACAGTAACCATTACCGCGTATGATGGAGTCAGGAGCTGTCCAGACCGGCACAGTAGCCGCTACCGCGTATGATGGTGTTAGGGGTAGTCCAGACCGGCACAGTAGCCGCTACCGCGTATAATGGTGTTAGAGTAGTCCAGACCGGCACAGTAGCCGCTACCGCGTATGATGGTGTTAGGTGTAGCCCAGACCGGCACAGAAGCCAACACCGCTTATGATGGAGCAGTCCAGACCGGCCCAGTAGCCATTACCGCATATGATGGAGTCAGGAGCAGTTCAGACCGGCACAGTAGCCAGCACCGCGTATGATGGAGCAGTCCAGGCCGGCACAGTACCCAGCGCCGCGTGTGATGTCAGGAGGTAGTAGAAGTCTGGTTCGACGCAGTAGCGAGCGTCGCGTTTTGCGCGGGTGTGGTGCGCTTGGGGTTTTTGTCATCCTTTCACGCAGATTTCATTAATGCTTTTTGTCTGGCCATTCAGTGTCATATTGGTATATGTGCAATACATTCCCCAGATATTGTACTTAATGTAAACATGAAAAGGCTCGGGCTCTTGGTTTTTTGGCATGAGTTCATAGTTGTGTAGACCACCAGCAATATTTGCGTGGTCGCGTCGTTACGAGACGTGTTAGTGTGAGGTTTGCCGCGTGGCGGCCACGTCATGCTCGTCTTCATGTGCGCCGCGCATGTGATGAACTAGCCGTGGCCGGCCCGGCCTAAGGTCGTCCCGCTGGACGCCCGGGGCAAACCAGAGCAAATCCCGCGCGCGTCGGACAACGAGACAAAAACTACTAATAGAGCCACGTTTGCTGTGCTGATATGCCCATCCCGTTGGATGCAGCGAGTGTTCCAACTGTGGAACGTCCCATCCCGTTGGATGCAGCGAGTGTGCCAACTGTGGAATATCCAATCCCGTTGGATGCAGCTGGTTTGCCAGCCGTGGAACGTCCCATCCCGTTGGATGCAGCGGGTGTGCCAACTGTGGCACGTTCCATCCCGTGTGACGCAGCGAGCGTGCCGACTGTGGAATATCCATCCCGTTGGATGCAGCTAGTTTGCCAACTGTGGAACGTCCCATCCCGTTGGATGCAGCGAGTTTGCCAACCGCGGAACGTCCCATCCCGTTGGATGAAGCGAGTTTGCCAACCTTGGACCGTCCCATCCCGTTGGATGCAGCGGGTGCGCCAGCTGTGGAATATCCTATCCCGTTGGATGCAGCTAGTGCGACAACTGTGGAATGTCCCATCCCGTTGGATGCAGTGAGTGTGCCAACTGTGGAATATCCCATCCCGTTGGATGCAGTGAGTGTGCCAATTGTGGAATATCCCATCCCGTTGGATGCAGTGAGTGTGCCAACTGTGGAATATCCCATCCCGTTGGATGCAGTATGTGTGCCAACTGTGAAACGTCCCATCCCGTTAGATGCGGTGAGTATACCAACTGTGGAACGTTCCATCCCGTTGGATGCAGCGAGTTTACCAACCGTGGCCCATCCCGTTGGATGCAGCGAGTATGTCAACTGTGGGGCCTCAGCCGCGCAATCGGAGACCACTCGACTTCAACAACGCAGCAACACAATGCAGACAGGCAGATAGTACAGGCATATGCAGTGCAAATAACAACTCACCCAGAAGTTTGCTGGTGTCTCTAGCATGCAGTTAGTTTTTGACTTTTTTCTTGTTCTCCGTCTGTATTATTTGCGATTCATTCCAAATGAGCACCGGGCGTGCTGAATATCAAGGCGGATATGTCTGGCCGTCGAGCCGTGTTGTGACCGTGACCACCACCATCCTCGTAGGCCGGGTAACCGTGGTGACGTATTCCTGACGTGCGCGCCCGTCAAGCAATATTCCCGGCTCCGACTGTGATTCTGCCACACGTTGAGTGGGTACCGGACCGCACCGGACCGGAGCTAAACATCAGGGCCCAGTTCTTTATCGGCCTTTTGGCCGATCCCCGCCCATTCAGGTAGCAACCTATGGCGTTATGGATGTACACCGCTGAAGAACGCCTTTTATTCCAAACATGGGAAAAGAGTAGATTCAGCTGATTCTAGCGTGTGGAGACGAACAGCGCACGGAAATGGAGCACTTGAATATGATTCTGCCGAACAGTTATTGGGAAATTCTGTGGCTAAAACATCGTCGAAAAAAGCATTGTCGAAAATATGTCCACATGTGAACGAGACTAAACCAATTGCGTGGCATGCAGGACGACCAACAGCGTCACTATGTAAACAGCGAGGTCGTAGATGTAAACAATAACACCTACGGCCTAGTTAGGAATGGAACCGGACCGTGACAACGTCGAACAGGCTTCCTCCAAGTAGGGAACGGGCTGCCATGTGCTAACGAGCAACGGGCCTCACACGGGCTGCGCGCACCTCGACCCGTCCGCTGCGCCAGCTGACTGGCCAAGCAGTCGACTTTCTCCCGTGACGTCGGCGGCCGGACCGTCAGTCGGTGTCGGCCTGTCTCCGCGGGCGGGAGCGGTGCGGCTGTGCGTGTCCGCGTGTCTCCTCCTCGGCCGTCTCCCGAGATTGGGTCAGGCCGGACGCGGCTCCGCGGAAGCCGCCGGTGCTGGTGCACGCGCGTGTCAGCGGCCGCGTGTTGTGCGGCGTTCCGGTCCTGTCGGTGGCAGCGGCCGTGTGTTGTGCAGTGTTCCTGTCCTGTCGGTGGCAGCGGCCGGTCCGGCTCGGTGCCCCTGCACCGCCCAGCGGCGGAGACGGTGCACTGTGTACTGTGACGGTGCCGGGGGTGGTGCCGTGCGCCGCGCGCCGCGCTGTCGATGGGCGGCGCGCCCCAGCTAGTCAGCGACCATGGCGGACGAAGAGAGCGACACGGGCCGCGGCCGCTACCGGTACGTGACCGGGCCAGGCGAGGCTGTGGCGCTGGAGACGGCCTCAGAGGTCCTCACTGTACCGGTCTGTCACAGCCGGGCGAGGCTGGGGCGCTGGGGACAGCCTCAGAGGTCCTCACTGTACCGGTACGTGACCGGGCCAGGCGAGGCTGGGGCGCTGGAGACAGCCTCAGGGGTCCTCACTGTACCGGTACGTGACCGGGCCAGGCGAGGCTGGGGCGCTGGAGACGGCCTCAGAGGTCCTCACTGTACTGGTACGTGACCGGGCCAGGCGAGGCTGGGGCGCTGGAGACGGCCTCAGAGGTCCTCACTGTACCGGTACGTGACCGGGCCAGGCGAGGCTGGGGCGCTGGGGACAGCCTCAGAGGTCCTCACTGTACCGGTACGTGACCGGGCCAGGCGAGGCTGGGGCGCTGGGGACAGCCTCAGAGGTCCTCGCTGTACCGGTACGTGACCGGGCCAGGCGAGGCTGGGGCGCTGGGGACAGTCTCAGAGGTCCTCACTGTACCGGTACGTGACCGGGCCAGGCGAGGCTGGGGTGCTGGGGACAGCCTCAGAGGTCCTCACGTTACCGGTACGTGACCGAGTCAGGCGAGGCGGGGCGCGAGGGCTAAGGGGACCCGGTTCTCGGCTCTGGCTCGGAGACTTTCACGGCAGGATATCAGAGCGGCATCCGGTCGCTTTCCGTCGCACGGCGTCACTATCGCCCGACTGCCGTTCTCGTGTAAGGCGCACTCGCTCGATGACCATGTGCTCAAATTAACTTTCGCCCCAACTGTAGAGGGCTGGTAGAGTTGAGCTGGTAATGTTCCACATCGGACATGAACTTTTTCCATAGCGCAGTGCCGGCACCTGACACTGGATGAGTGCTGGTGGCACCGGGCGGGTGTCTGAGCTGGTGCTTGGCAGTAACCATGGCATTCGTCGCCTCCTCGAGACGCTGGGGTAGCGCATCTCTGACGTGATCTACCTCGAATGCTGTAGGATGCATGCAGGCGTATGAGTGCTGCCTAGGGTTCGTTAAGCCGCAGTTCTCCTCAAATGGCTTCAGCTTTGTGTCACTGTAAACGGTTGGCTTCGGCTTTGGTTCTTTGTGATTTGTAATGGCCGGGTATCGCTAAGGTTTCGGATGGTTTTTTAGTTATGGCTCCGACTTTGGCTTTGTGCGATATTGAACTGCTGGCTTGACTTTGTCGTGGCGATTGCTTCACTACAGCTGCGACGTAACTAAAAAAACTGTGCCTATCTTGTGAACCCAGGATGCCACACAAGTGTTCGAGGTTGCAACGCGGGTATGGCTGAAAGGTCGAAACCAGCCAGTCATTCTCAGAAAGAACCTGAAGCCACTTTATGACGGCCAGAGGACTGTCTGTCCGAAACGTTCTGCGCACACTCACACAAGACGAGTTAGAGAGATGAGAGGCGAGACACTCACGGGAGTGCGACAGTCCAAAAACAGCCTTACATTTGTAATGCATCTAGGTGGTGAGATTCATCACTTTCGTGTCACTTTGTCACTTCTATGTGAAGATTTATCACTTCCGATTAGTTGCAGTCGCTTCGCAGGACCGTGACAATCTGTTTTATCCCGCTGTTTTAGCATTGGCTTCGCAGAACAACGTTATTCACTGGCTTCGACTTCGGCTTGGAACTGATGGTTTCAGCTTTGGCTTCGCATTTCCTGTCTTGGAAGCCGCTGACTTGAGCTTCAGCTTCGCATGCGTCAAGCCAGCCATAGCTTCGGGTTTGGCACACTTAAGAAATGCGACACCGCTGGTTTGGGCTTCGGCTTCACAGTTCCAAACTTCGAAACCACCGCGGCTCCGTGCATTTGTCTTCGTTTCGGATTCAGCCCCGAGGCCAGAAGCCTTGCTTTGTCCCCATGCCTATTTGTATGGGCCGAGAGTACAGTCTGCATTGTGGGAAAGCCAAAGAGTGGTTGAGACTCGGAGCCTCTAATCGGTTTATGAAATGGTCCTTGAATACTCTGGGTCGTGGCGCGGTGCGGAGCGGGCCGCCGCCGCCGCGCCGCGCTGGTTTTCGGTCCCCGGACGCGCTGAACCCGGTGCGGTGCCGAGCGGGCCCGCCGCGCCCCGCGCTGGTTTTCGGTCCCCGGTCGCGCTGAACCCGGCGTGGTGGGGAACGGACCGCCGCCGCGCCCCGCGCTGGTTTTCGGTCCCCGGACGCGCTGAACCCGGTGTGGTGTGGAGCGGGCCCGCCGCACCGTCCGGCTGGGTGTGTGACGCCAGGCGGCAGCAGATCAGGGCTGCCTCCGGGCGTGCACCTGCTCTATCGCCAGGTCGATTGTCGGCCATCGATAAAGCGGCGCGAGACCGGCTGCCGGCCGGGTGCCGGTGGCACGGGAGGCCGGCTGCCGGTCACGTGTGTGCTCGGTACGGAGCTGGGTGGTGCTTCCGTGGACACGGCCCGCGGCCGGGCGCAGAAAAACAAAGCCTGCGGCGTACGCACAAGTGACAGGGCATGTCGCAAGGACGTACGGGAAGGCTATCCCGCGTAAGCTCTTCGTCCTATAGCACAACAACGGATAAGTAGGTGACAGATGGAAGAGAAGCTGCATATATTAAGCAGTTCGGATTAAAGGGGTCCAGATGAGACCAGCCGGGACTCTTTGTGCCATTTGCATACGGAAGGTCATATTGCCTCTCCCCCATGACTTTTTACGTTTATTGTAGATCATTGATGCCTTGCAGCCTAAAGCCATGGGAACTTGTGATGCGAGTGTATCTAAAAGTCAGTGGGACATAACCCGTTGAAATTTGAGCCCCCAACATCATTCAGAGGCGACTCTGAAGCCAGGTTTTAGAAGCGTGTCAGGATGGATCATGAGGTGTTTAACTGGACTGTGCCGTCATTATTTCCTTGAGGAAAGCTGACCGATATTTCGCTACAGTTGGTTGAAGCACAGTTTTTGTATCAAGGCTGGTCACCAGTAGATGGTATGATGCACGCGAACTACCAGGAGCGGTGGAGGGGTGTGATGTTTGCTACCAGCGCGTCCGTCTTGGTCAGCCTCAGGCATCTCGTTATCACACTAGCGCGTCGTTTTGCCCTCGTTTTGTTCGGCTTTCATCCCTCTCGCGCCGACGGAGCGGATAGAGGCCCCGGGAACGGCGGCGCCATGGTCGCACATACCCTGCACGTGCCGTTGCCGGCTGCCTTGCTCTCGCGTCGATGGCTCCGGGACGCGCCGCCGGCGAGCGTCCGCCCGCACGGACGCCTGCGGACCATCTTGTTCCTCGGGTCGGTCACGTCCGAAGGCGTCTGCGTGACGCGTGCCTCGAGAGTCCGACTGTTTAGCGCCATCGTCGGCTTCATCTCGCTGCCGCTCTCCTTTAGTTCGGGTGAAGAACTGGTGACGCGGCACCAGCTGATGTTGGGCGACACCTTCCGTTGTCTCAAGCAGGCGTCAGTTCGACCGGCGCAGACCTGGAGTCGCTAGCTGCAGCCGTCGATGGTGCGGCCGTTTGCCAGCAGGTTAACACCGTCTGCAGAGAAGGATCATTCTTCGTCTGAGGGCATACCATCGTAGATGTCGTTTCTGTAGATCAGCCAGGGCAGGGTTGGAGCACATCCCCCGGTGAGGCTCCTTCTGGAACGTCATGGGATCAAAAAGAATTTCACCTGCGCCCACCTGACCTGACCGGGAACGGTCGGTGAAGAAGGCCTACATGAACAACGCATCCTGGAATTTCGAGTCGGCCCACCTTGGTATGGGATTTTTTGTCTGTGCTACGACGTCGATTGCGGTGTCCCGTATACCGCCCCATCAACGTGAACTGCGGCTGGCCTCTGTCTAAAAGACATTACGCGTTCAAAGAAGTTACGTCTGCTGCGGGCTGTCTGCCGGCTCCAGACTGAGCTCGGCGCGTGTTCTCAGGATCCGTCTTCCCAAGGAGCAGACCTCGGCGGACAACTTCAGCGTTTGGTCGGTGCTGAAGAGCGCCATCGGCAAGGAGCTGACCAAGATCTCGATGCCGGTGGTGTTCAACGAGCCGCTCAGCTTCCTGCAGCGCATGACGGAGTACATGGAGTACTCGCACCTGCTGCAGGCCGCCGCCCAGGAGCAGGACAGCATCACCAGGATGCAGGTCAGGTCTCGGCCGCCGCCGGCAGCGACACGACTGGAGGGCTGGCGGGACAGCAGTGCAGACGTACATTCACCCGGCGTTTGGGCCGTCGCAAGCCTCTATCGCCATGCTGTATATGAAAAGGGAGTTACTTTGTGTATCGTTGCATGCGTCAGCTGTCGTTTACACGTGCGCAAAATGACCATTGCAGTCGGCGCGTCCTAGAACACTAATATACACCAACAGCTGTTGTCTATCCGTTCCTGCCTTTACCAAAATGACCAAATGACATGGCTGTTGGTATGCCGGCGCCGGCGTGTAATGTCTTGTTATTCCCTCGTGGAATATGTATTACCTGACGTATGAGTGCCAGTCTGATCGGTACACCGGTGGGTCAAATAACCTGCCAGCTGCCCGACTTGTCCTCCGTATTCGTCGATGGGTGTGCAAAGTGTAATGCGACCGAATTATCACATGTTACGTTGAGCGGTTCGAGGCTGGCCTCTGCTGGGGAGATGCAGGCGGTGTGATGAGCGACATTGCTCAATATACGGGTTTTGCTGGTGTCTTGCGCAGCCTGTGTGGGTGCCGTCAGCGGTCAGGGTGCCCTGTTCGTTGTCCCATCGGACGTGCCATTTGACCCTCCGCCGTTCGCGCGGGTCTCCATTGATATGAGTGTCTGCTCTCCAGTATGTGGCCGCCTTCGCCGTGAGCGGTCTGGCCTCCAACTGGGAGCGGGTGGGTAAGCCGTTCAACCCGCTGCTGGGCGAGACGTTTGAGCTGCACAGAAGTGGCTTCAGGTATGTGGGCATGTGCAAATCAAATTGCACTCGCCTCCGCCCGTTCCGTTCCGTCCCGTTCCATTCCGTCCCGGCCCGTCGTGGCCCGACCCACCCTGGTCTCGCTCAGTAAATACTGTGGTTAATAACGTCGCGTATAAATAAGGACCCCTAACATTAAATAGTAAGTGTGTACGCGTTTGGAGCACAACTGTTGTCATTTAGAATAAGTGTCGCCAATAGTGTCGATAAAAGTTATGTCGTGAATAGATAAAAACTGAGTTTTGTAGGAGAAGAAATGGCGGGTGTAAGTTATTGAAGTATGACTTCTCATGTAGCACTGATGTCCTGTAAAAATCTGCAGTAAAAGTAATATTGCGTGTAAGTAAAGACGGCAAAAGTATTTGCTGTGAAAGTAATGGCAGGTATACGTACTTTAGCGTAAGTTTTTCCGTGCGGCACTTTTGTCACGTTGAAGTCTGCAGTTGAAGTAATGCCGGATGTAAGTAAATTTGAAGTATAGGTTTTCATGCTGCTCTAATGTCGCGTGTAAGCAGTAACAGCAGAAGTATTGTCGAATCACTTTTGTCGGTTGGAGTTTTTGCCGTGGCACTCATGTCGCAGAACCGATATATTTTTAGTTTGCTTATACCGACAATGTATGCCGCGTGTTGCCCTGGCCTGGACCACCCGTCTGCCGTTCCTGTCAGGATGTGGTGTGAGCGTGTATCTCACCACCCGCCCCTGCCGGTCGGGGCGCCACCGTCCCGGTCTCGGCCCGTCATGACCCGCGCTGTATGGCCTCCCGCAGGATGGTCTGTGAGCAGGTGTCGCATCACCCGCCGGTCTCAGCGTTCCACGCCGAGGGCGACGCGTTCCGTTTTCACGGCTCGATCCAGCCCAAGCTCAAGTTCTGGGGCCGCTCAGTGGAGATCGAGCCGCGCGGCCTGCTGACCGTCGAGCTGCCCGGGTCAGTGCCGACACGGCCTCGCCGCCTGGGGCCGCTGCCGGCCGAGAAGGCGGGCGACATCCGGGCTGGCCACTCGGGCCTCGTGCTGCCATGACACAGTGACACATTGATCGTTGATGGCTCGTTTGCCGACGCTCGTGACTCGTAAGGTCAGGAGCGTTGGAGCGGGAGAGGGGAGGGGGTTGTCCGTGTCCGACAGACTGAACGCGTCCGGGAGGCTTTCGTGGCATCGTCACTCAAGCAGATGATTCACGCAGCTAAAATTACCAGTAAAACCCAAAGACCCGTGGATCATGAACCCAACACTTAAACCAATTGGCTACCTCCGGCGGTGAGACATGGGGTGCTCTGAGGCGTAATGGTCCGCGAGTGAGGCTCAGGGGCGGTGTGATGCTGGTTAGATACACGCCGTCACCTCCGCTGGATTCTTCAAGAGGCCATTGGCTGCCTGTTTTGTGGCGGAGCCTGGCCGGAACGGGAGCACTGCGTCGTGGGCGGCGCCACGTCTCCGCTTGTAGTCACGACATCCTCAGCAGTGTTAGGTGCTGGAAACGGAAGATGCTTGTTTTGCCGCGCTATAGTACGGCTGCGTTGCGCGGTGCCACCGGGTGCTGCTCCGTTCGGACAGGCTGTCTCCCAGCTTGCCGAGTTTTGGCCGCGCTCCAGGTGCGCCGGGAGGCGGTCGATTTCAGTGTGGGTCTGTGGGGCGGCCCGGCCCGAAGGATGGCAGGCGGCCTCCGCCACGCACCGGGGCGGCCCTATTGATCCGCCCGACCCGGCCCGGCTCGCCCGCACCTCGTCAGCTTTGAGATGGGACGCACCGGAGAGACGAAGCACCAGCCGAGCGGGTCCGGCACCCGGGGCTGCTCCGGCCGTCTGCTGCCCAGCGGGCCGGCACCCGGAGCTGCTCCGGCCGTCTGCCGGCTCTTAACCCATGTGGCGTCAGTGAGAGCCGTCCAGCCCGTGTGGAGCCGCCGATTCGTGTTTGATTTATTTTTCGTTTTGTTTTTTTAGTCGTGTTTTCCGTTTGTCCTCGACAAAGCACATCATGCGAAGAATCGGCAACGGGCGGTATTTTCCACTCCCCTGGAGTGTCGGAGGGGTGGTGCAATACAGGCTGGCAGGTGTGAGGCCGTGCCCTAGCCATCCCCGTAGCGATTCCGTGGCCGTGTGCTCGCTGCTGACCGTGTTCTGAGCGCCGAGCCGCGCTGGCGCCGACTCACTCCCCCTCCCGCTCGCAGCCACGACGAGGCCTACACCTGGAGCAACGTCAACTGCTGCGTGCACAACATCATCGTGGGGAAGTTGTGGATCGAGCAGTATGGCACCATGGAGATCACCAACCACCGCATCGGTACGATCTGGTCCGAGGGGCCGCACGCGCCGTCAGCGGTTGGGGCAGGGGTCGAGGGCCCTCGAGATCAGACGGGAGGAGACGGAGCGTTAGTGGCACAGGTGGAGTCATTGTTCGCACGATTGTCCTTGTCTGGTGTATTGATGTGCACACAACGGTTCGGCCATGGGCGCTGCATGACCTACAGCAGTCGATGCGCCCTAAAACCCCAAATCATCATCATCAACGGTTCGGCCAGTTGACTCGCCGGCCCTCCACGGATGTTTGGAGTCCTGAGAGGGGCTCGATGATGTGTGACATTCAGCCATGCATGCGCCGCGACTCGAAATCTCCCCTCGATATTGCTGGAATCCGAACTCGGGTCTTCTGGTTGCGAGTTCAATGCTCTACCAACCGAGCCGACCGAGAATGGCGAGGCATGCGGACGCACATAGGTGACGACAAACACCATCCAGTCCTTAGTGCCTCACACCACCCGACCGTTGTCCTGCCCTGGTGTGTTGGTACGAGCACTGCTGTGTACGTACTGACACACCAGGCCAGAACGATAGTCCGAACAATGACTCCATCCGCAACCTGAACAGTTATTCCATGCGTGGATCCGGCTGTATTGCCGTTTATGGTCGTGTTCATTATAGACACATGGGAAAGTAAATTGTCTGGATAATGGGTTGCTCAAAATATGATGGATAATAGCAATTGCCCCGGTGGATGGTATGTTTTGACTGGTTAATGAAGACGTACCTTACAAGAAGTGCTGCGTACGTGAGCACTGCTGCAAAACTTACTTATTCGTGAGTAGTTGGGAACTATTTGTTTCGATTGAGCCATGCTACTTATGCACCGTTCAAATCGTGGTTCATTTTAATTCTCCCGGATTTATGAATTTGATTTGTATGCTAACCCTTTGGACTGTCCGGCTTCATTCGCATTTACTGATAGTGAAAAACCAAATGTAGCGCACCTGAAACTTGGATCCGCTGGGACGCCTCGATCATTTGAAACTTTGGTATCACACTGCAGCTGAGAAATTAACCGCCGCGGCGCAAGCTCAGCCGAGGCAGGAACTTGCCCCATGAATGAAATCAGTAGGGCCGGAGGTGGGGCTGGGCACGTATCCCCAAATGTTTCAACAACACGCCTGATTTCGCGGGAAAATGAACTTTCTGTGCTTCTCTCGAAAACTACCACGACTCGGTGGAGAATGATTCAGATGAGGCATTGGTATCACGCATGGGGTAAGTTTTCGGGCCGCGTTGCTGGCCTGGGGCGTTAGTATGTAAACAACGTCTTGGCCGGTGTAATTCTCCCGCCGTCGCCCGGTGTTATTCGAGCCCTCTGAAGAGCGGGATGCTGTTTGTCTCTCAGCTATACTCGCATGCCAACCCGAGTGTTCTCCTGCGAGTTGCTGGGATTTAAGGCAGGGCCATCCACCTGAGTACAGCGTTCGACCTCAAGCGTTCTTTCATACTCGCATGCCAGCCAACCTTCAGCATTCGACCATACTTGCATGCCAATTCGAGTGTTCTCCTTCGAGTTGCTGGGATTCAAGGCAGGACCATCCACCTGATTCCAGCGTTCGACCTCGAGGCATATGTCCTTCCCGGCTAGTTCGGTGGTGGAGCGCTCGACTGGTAATCACTAAACCCCGGTTCGAATTCCAGCAATACCACGGAAGGAATTCGTGTTATGGCACGTACGTAAAAGGTGAAGCTCAAAGTGAAACACCTGATCCTCATTCTTTTCATGACTCAAGAACAACTGGCGACGGCCGAAGAAAGAACTGATCTTGGAGCTCTACGTTATTTCTTTATTGTTTGATAGATGATCTTATTCTGACGATAATCTACTATCAGTACCAGAATGTGATGGTCAAACAACATAATCAAGGGTGGATTGTCTATATTTACACAAATCGTTTCGAAGCTGTGCACATGACGACAACGGAGCGTAGCTAAGAGATGTCGAGTTTTGCCAATGCAGCCAATACCCCCTTGATAAAGTCGCTAAACTAATACCTCACGGCATGTAAAAGTCTGGTTAATTGTCAGCTGATATCCCCAATCTCGTGCCCGAAACGTTTTGTGCGTGCTGGCGCACAAGACGGCGGCGATAGACTGATCATTTTGTGGAACGAAGATCAGTTCCACACTGCGTTCGCCCCCAGCTCGGTGGGCTCCGGACTGATTCCGGCCCCGCGCTGGGCTGGGTTCGGGATTGTCGGAAATTCATGGGTGATGTTTGTGCACGTGCCGGGCCGTGACCTTGGTTTTCGCCAGCGATTTTCTAGCTTTCGCGTGCACGGAGCCCTGTTCTAACAGCTGCAAGCGTGCATGACCTGCGGTTCTCAGGTGATGCCGTTCACGTTCGAACTGGTGTCATGTTATGCACAAGTTGCGTATATTTTTCAAAGGCCTGGACCTTGCTTATCGTTTTACAACAACCAAGTGATTTGGCTCCAGCAATGGCGTGTGCCTGCAATTACAGCTAACGGGTCGCAACCAAATGAACCAGTCCAGGTCATCGGGCTTAATCACCTACTTCTCTTTGAAGTCCCGCTGACCATTTGTCGAGTTGATGCGATTGGTATGCGTATATGGTACCTTTGGCGCGATTGGTACGCTTATATTGCGATGGCGATTGCGATTGGTATGCGATTGGTACGCTTTGGCGCTGTCATCAGCGGCTTGACTTTGGAGCGACGAACTTTTTCCCAACACATGGGCTGCGATGCAAATGGAACAGCATAAGCCATCCGGTGTGGGGTCAGATAGCGCGCGCAGTATCCGGCCGTGTACCGCATATAGCTTGTCAGTCGGCCCTCCGGCCGGGCTTGATCCGGCCCATCCCGGGCATTGATGATAGGTAGCTACAGTCATTGGAGTGTAGGTGGTCACTGCCGAGGGAGGCTTGAAGCGGATGCAATGCACAACACGCGCGCCCACGCACACACACACACGAGCACGCACGCACACACGCACGCGCACACACACGAGCACGCATGCACGGGCACACTCGCACGCACGCAATCACGCATGTATTTATGTGCTATAAATATGACCTTGTATACAGCGGTCCAAAGGTGCTTAAAAATTCAATTGAGCGTAAGTCTCTCGTGCCTGGGTGGTTGTAGGGCAGTGTTAGTCACATCATATAAAAGCGTGGAAACTTTACTTTGAAATGAGCGTAGCTGCGGTTTCTGTGATGAATGTGGTTACCATAGCTTGTGAAGTTGTTGAATTTTCGCGCGAAACACAAGTGCCGTAGTGAGTGGTAGCAATTCGGCACCGCTTCGCGTCAAGTCATATAGAACAAAGAAGGCGTGCTGAAAAGCACAACTCGCGAAGCCAGCCACGCCCACCATTCCGTTACTGAAGCTCGCTTCGATGCAGGCTCATAACGGGGACCGCGACTGGCGATGGATGCCTCACGATAGAACTGCCTCATTCGCCTTCGTCGAGGGCGGGAGCAGGCATTCCCAATCTTGCGACGGTGTTCACCACCGGCGTCGACTTTTTTTTACTGATTCTGTACACCTTGCCTTTCCGACGTTTTGCGTATTCTTCTTGTTGCCCACTTCCTTCCAAGGTGCAGTTGCTGGAAGAGTCTCAAATCACCCTCACATATTCGCGGACGTGGTCTATTGTCTTATGGCGCAGAAGTGAACGCCAGCAAAATCTCAGAGGAGTGGCAGATTCATTACGATGGGACCGTCATCTCGGCTTTCCGGCACTCTCCAAAATATTGACAGGAGTTCGACGTGTACCGAGATGGTCCACGTTTCTGTGAGGTTTGAATCCTGGGCACACCGAGCTACGTGACCTTTCATCGATAAGTAGCGTGTTACGCGGGATGTTAACATCGTTTCGCATGGGCAGATCTAGCAACTGTATTTACGTATGTGGTGACCGGATACTACCATCATGGGGTAAAGGATTTCCCATGCTTTCCAGAGACAATATTTCAATTGTCTTACATCCACCCGATCGTGACTTGTTTGGCTTTTTGGTTAGCGTTGACACTTTCCTATCAGCCCTCATATTGGTCACGTCTTGCATGATTTAACTAATGGATTGACTATCGAAGCAGGACGCTCCATTATGACGATGCTTGTCGTCTATGACAGGCTTCGCCCACGGCGTTCGGAGGCGTATTTTTACAGCTGATCACGTCAGCGGGGAGTGGTTTGTCAGCAGGGATCACGAGCAGTGCCGTCCACCTCGCGGCTGGAGACAGCCGAGCCGTCGCTCGATGGCGTGCAGGTGCCGGGACCGGGCGCTGTTTGGGGCGCTATCGCAGCTGCTCCGGCCCGCCACGTGCAGTGGTGGGCACGCCGCTGTTGGCGGCCGGGTTATTACAGCGCCTGGATAACCCGGATACAGTCAATATCGATGGCGAGTCGGGAAGTACACGGCCACTTCGTATCGATGCGGATGTATTTCCGTGTGCCCGTAATAGGTTCATTGTGGGCACGTGACAGTTGTCCACCGTCATAGCCCCTGCGTGACGTTCTTTCGAATGGGGCCGGTTTCCTCTTTTTGTTCGGCACTTGGGCTTGTGCCTCCGTGGCAGTTGTCTGCCCCTGTAGTGCGCAGAAGCCAGTGAACCACTTGAATCAATGAAGCCATTGAGTTGCTTAAGTATTTATCGTGCTGGTGCGCTGGGTCCGCTCGCCGTCTCGCAGTGCGCGAGCTGCCTGCCCTCAAAGCCGCTTCCGTGTGCGCCGCCGGTCCAGGCTTCTGAGACGGACAGTGGGTGGGTCGGTGGCGGGCGCTTGGCACCCAGCTGTCCCACATGCGGACCATGCGGAATTTGGTCATCGAGCGGCGGGCCGGCCTGGTGCGCCTGACGTCACGGCGCGGCGGCAGGACGGGCCAGCGGCGCGCGAGCCGGCTCTGTCGGCCGTCGTCGCACGGTCGATCGTAATCACTGCCCGGCCCGTGGCGGACGGTGAGCGCCGGCCGGCTCCGGTCATACGACAGCGGCCGCGGCCGCTCACCGCCGGCAGACGCTGTCAACGGTGAGCGCCGGCCGGCTCCGGTCGTACGACGGTGGCCGCGGCCGCTCACCGCCGGCAGCTGCTGCCGCCGGTGAGCGCCGGCCGGCTCCGGTCATACGACAGCGCCGTGGCCGCTCACCGCCGGCAGCCGCTGCCAACGGTGAGCGCCGGCCGGCTCCGGTCATACGACAGCGCCGTGGCCGCTCACCGCCGGCAGCTGCTGCCAACGGTGAGCGCCGGCCGGCTCCGGTCATACGACAGCGGCCGCAGCCGCTCACCGCCGTTAGCTGCTGCCAACGGTGAGCGCTGGCCGGCTCCGGTCGTACGACAGCGGCCGCGGCCGCTCACCGCCGGCAGCTGCTGTCAACGGTGAGCGCTGGCCGGCTCCGGTCGTACGACGGTGGCCGCGGCCGCTCACCGCCGGCAGCTGCTGCCAGCTGCGATCCGTTCGGGTCACGTCGCCTCGTGAGTGGCGAGGTGCCGGATCATTACCGGAGGCTCTGCCGGTGCGGGTACCGGCACCTGGGCTTGGCAAACGGGAGACAAAGCAGTTGTGGAATTCTGACGTGCAAAAAGCAACGCGTAGGGACGGTAGTGTTGATGTTCGTATTGGCCACCTGTGAGGCTTCTTCTGGGGACTTTGTCTTATCTGGGACTACCAATCGATATCTAGGGGTGCCTACCATTTAATCACGGCGGGCAATTTTACCGCTGCTACTGACTTCTAATTGCGAGCGCCAAAGCACCTCCAGTAGCTTCAAAGCTGCGTAAATATATGGACAGTGGGCAGGGGCCGATCTAGCCTGGAGTTTTTTTTTTGTTTTTTTTTTGGGTGGGGGGGCAACTGTTCGTCGCCAGCTGGCTGGCGTGGGATCCGAGATGCAGTGCATAGTGCCTCTCGCGAGTACCCAGTAGGGACACCATTCAAGCACCGAAATGCTTTTGAGTCTTCTATATACAGAATGCATGTTTACAAAGCTCGTAACATAAGATATTACTTTCAAGAGTCAAGTGGTCAGATGGGGTTTACTGCAAATGGTGATCAGGGTGACAAACGGTGAAACAGAGTGATCAGGCCGGACAAGGGATGATTCTAGTGGCTATGAAGCGTGGTGGCAGCTGCGGAGCGGCTGCGGCGGGCGGGCACACCGGTGAGCCGCGCTGCGGAACGAGATGAATGATGAGCCGGTCAGGAGTCAGGATGCAATGTCAAATTAAATGTTTGATACCGCACCATCAAAGTTAAAGCAGACGGTAAGTGGACGAAAGTTTATGAAGTTCTGGGAATGTTTTGGGGGTGGGGCCAAAACATACTCTAAGAGTTGTTTGGGGGGGGCATGGCCCCGGGCCCCCCCCCCCCTCCCCCAGGATCCGCCTATGCCAGTTGATATAAGTCGTACGCTGCGGCTGCTACACTGCCCACCAATTTACACCAGTTTAGAGCTGCGTGCTGACGGCAGTATATTTTTTTGTGTATTGCATGCTGCAAACATCGCACAACAGTTTGTAGAATGTGTATTATTTTATCGGAAGGCGGTGAAAATCGTCAAAACATTGGTCACAAGTTGCCGAGATTTTACCGACAGACTCACGGACCATCCTGTGCCACCCTGGTGTGGTTCCGTCGCCGCTGACCTAGCCTGTCGGCCACTCTCACATTACAGGGGACCAGTGCACCATTCTGTGCCACCCTGGTGTGGTTCCGTCGTCGCTGACCTAGCATGTCGGCCACTCTCACATTACAGGGGACCAGTGCACCATTCTGTTCAAACCTGCTGGCTGGTTCTCCAAGGAACTGCACAGGCTGGAGGGCTTCGTTGCCGACAAAAGGTAACTGCCCCAATCATTCCAGCGTACGTTTGTTTTCGTGCTTTCCAATGTTTGTTCTTCTCTTTATATGTTGATACCGTGCCGTGTTGTCCCGTCAGGTTTTTTATGTCTGCCGACATCTCTTCTCTTCCCCTGCTTATGTTAGCAATTAGGATCACATCGTTTTGTCACCTCATAGGTTTAATCGTTACGGATGGCGTTTGTTTTATCTTGACAGTACCCATACCTCTTAAAAAGAAAATCTCGTGCATTACTTATCGGCGCCAACAGGGGCAAAAAATCCGAAAATTCAGGTACCCTTTGTAATCCGACGTAGTTACCCAGTTTTCAATCGATGCCGACGAAACCGACGCAGATCGATATAATTATTTGAAATCGATGTATCGCGACAGGATTCTAAAATTATAGGCGTATCCAGGAGATGCAGAACATGGTGATACTAAACTATGTTTAAACGAGTTGTTAAGTGATAGTATCCGCAGGAAATGAGACGAGGTTTTGCTTTCTTGTCAGAAAAGTACGCATAAACCAAAATTTGGCGACAGGAATTGCTGAGGTGCCTATTGGGATAGTTAAAAATTGCTGTCGGTGGGGTTTTGCGATGCACGCAGCCGCTGAGGCTGTACGTCGTTGCCTGCCTCCCTGCGAGGAAGGGCGTAGACATTATCAGGGGTTCTCACTTCACTGACAGGAAGTGCGGGCACCATGGGGAATGAAACCGTACTCTTGGTGTCAACGGTTTCCGCGTACTTCCCCACTCCATCCCCTTAAACACCTGCGCCACGCTTCTCTGCTATATTGTGATAACGGAGCTCCTGTTGCGGCTGTCGTTATCATTGGAAGCATCATCTACCCCTGTGAACGCAGGGCAACAGGTGTAATCTCGGGGAGATCGCCGTTTCGGCATGATCGACAAATTGTATTGGTGGGCCTTCCAGTACCGTGTGCTGAAAGCGCGCTACCTGTAATTGCGCCGGAAATTTCAACAAAATGCCTAGGAAAGATATTTATGAAAATTACAAAATTTCAGCAACCTGCTCGCAAGCTGTTTCAGCGAAACCAGCCGAAAAATAACTCACGGGTAGCGGTAATCCGCCCCCATGCCCGGGTAAATTTTAAGGGATAGAAACTAGAACAATCCAGATTTGTTCTCTCAAAATGAGACAACGGCTCCAACTGAAAACGTGCCTTGACAATCAGAGCATGTCCAAAGGAATTGCAAGTGCCAACTTTGAACTATTTTGTTCAGCTAACCTCGCAGAAACCCGCACAGCGAGCGAGCTCTTGTCAAACAAAAAGGTGCCGAGTGAAATAGCACAGCATACCGTAATTTTGCACAACGTTATTTAACAACAATGTGTCAATGCCAATATCACGCTATGGGTTTGTTCGTGCGGAGCTCGAAAATCAGCTGAACTGCATTACGGCCGTGGCCGGCGGCTCACGACAGCCGGCCGCTGACAGAAACTTATGACCGCTCAACTTTGGCCGTTCGTTAGCGTAGAGCGCGCAAATTGCCTGAAAATCAGAATGAAAGTCTTGAAATTAAGTCCTTAGTCTGCCAGATGAAAAGTGCTGTAGGATAATTGGTTCTTTTTAACATCGCCGGCTCCTTCCAGCGCGAAAGTAGATAATTGCCGCTATCAGTAACGAATGGGGTGTTCTGCTAAGTATCCGTGTTAGGCTGTAGTCCTCAAGTTTGCCAACTGCATTGGTCTGTCAGGATCCTAAGTATGCTTGAAGACGTCTTTGTGCCTGAGTTGACCTTTCCTCGTAGCGCTGAGAATACTTTCTGGGATAGAGAACATCTGGTTGAATTCAAGACAATTGGGTGCAAAAATTTTGGCGCGACGTCAGAAATCATGAGTTTAAAGCGAAGTGCCATCACTGGGGGCACTGTTTCCCTCTACTTGAATCCAGAATTTAAAAGCTAGCAAAACAAATATGCAGCTACGAATAATATTTGTAGTTTACCTACCGTGACAGCATGTTCTTTAGCAACTTCGACTTAAACCGATTTATGGCCAATCATGTGAAAACACGATCGGCGACGGTTCTTCATTTTACAACATCGACGCTGGGTCTGACGTGGACGGTCCCGCGCACAGCTGTTGCTTCCGTGCCTCGTTTGCGGTGACGGAGGCTCGGTGTGGTGCGTCAGCTGTGATTCGATGGCCGTTGAGATGAGTTGCTCTGTTGCAGCAAGGTCCGCCGCCGCTTCTTGTACGGCAAGTGGACAGACTTCCTGCGCAGCACGGACATGCAGTCCTACGAAGAATACGAGAAGCTCAACTCTGGCCAGATGAAGCAAGTGAAGCCCTCCAAGCTGTTCTGGCTCGCCTTCCCTTCCTAACATTATTTTCCATCCGAGACGTAGAGCGATCGAACGCTTGAGATAACTAGGTTATCCTGTGGCCGTGGACTGCGTTGTTGAAGGTCAGGCGGCGAAAATCCGCCCAAATGCCCACTTTCCTGATAAGTCATAAGTTTGTATGGACGCTGTGTGACTAAGCAGTCGCAATGTCCCACAGCCTAAACAATCAGTTATCCAAGTGCGTAGTCGATGTGCCTATTTGATGGAGCCAGTGATGAGTGACGCAGTCAGAGACCGACTGTGACCCGATGTCCGCTGACCTGATCCGCTGTTGTCCACAGGTCGGGTCAGAACGGCGAGGTCAGACCGGCGCCGGTCGGCCACCGCGGCGTACTTTCCAAGCTCAACAGCATCACCGCCACCACGTTCAAGGCCCCGCCGGAGAGGGAGGTGAGGGTGGAGTGCCCGGCTGACCAAGGTCAGAGGGAGAGGGATGACGCGCCGAAGCAGCCAACCAGGGTCGGGTGTCGGGTCGGCGAGTCCCCAGGACAGGAGGGTGCGTCGCCCACCGATGCGGTGTCGCTAGCCCGCCGCAGGGGCATCAGGCCGTCCAGCCTTACGGCTACCCCTGAGGTTTTCTGTGCAATTGAGGGGTGTTAGCATTCTATGAGCACCGCCACCTGCACCGCTAGCCCGCCGTAAGCGCATGGGGCCGTCCGGCCCTACAGCTACTCCTGACGTTTTCTGTGCAACCGAGGGGCGTTAGCATTCTATGAGCACCGCCACCTGCTTCAGGTCGACCCATTTGTCACTCATGTAAGCCGCACTACTGCCGCTCTCACCTGAATGCTCCATAATTGATGACGGCCGTCTTATCAATGCAATAGCAGGGGTTTGTGGTGTCTGTCGTAAAGGCCCTGCGTGTGGAAAATACAGCATTGTAACTGATCATTTCCTTTTGACCTGCAGTCCACGAAGCTAGGAAAGCTGGCTGCGGGACAAAGCCTTCACATGCGATGCCTTCTCGTTTGCGCGACAGTTAAAGCCCGGTGCAGTGCCCCGTCGTCATGTTTTTTACCTTTAAAAAGCCAGAGTTTCATCGGTGACTTCTGTTTGGACTGCAAACTGCCCCGAGCGATCACTACGCTGTTCTGCACATCACGCAAATTGTATCGATTTTGGCGGCAAGGTGAACGGGAAGGAGCCCTGAACGCGTCGTTAGGCGCTCCCCGTGCATGGATTATTCACGCCGCACGCACACATTGCGTAGGGGGGGGAGGAGTGCTTCTAAGGGGAGGGGCAGAGGGAGCAGGGTGCCTTTCCGCTCGATGAATCAGTTGTATGTTTGTTTTTTGTCGTTTGCTCGCGGTACTTTGGGCATGGAACAGATACACTAGCAGCCTTCTGGGGGAGTTATACGTTGTTAACCTGAACACGAACATGATTTGCGTTATCCCATTGGTTGTCACTAGGTGGCGTTTTGCTATCGACCTAGCAATTGTATCACTCACCTGGGAACCAGAAAGTCAGAAACTCTTTGAAGTGTGGGCGAAGATTTTACCTTGTGTCTGATGTGGTGGCGACTTCTGATTTATCCAAACTAGGATGTGCACTGAAAAACAACTGCTAATAACTGGCAACCCATGATGTTTTTATTACCTGTTACCTTTCGTCACGACCTTGTTTCTGCGGTCAGGTAGGAACAGCTGGAATGAAATAGAAACTTATACACGGCACGAACACCATGTGCTGTAACAAAGCGTGACCAACGAAGTTTTCTGCAAACTATGTTGTGAAATTGTTAAAATCCCCTCAAGGCAAGGTTGGGTTTGCCTTCATCCGTTATAACATGTTCATTCACTCGATCTGTTTGCTTACAATGCCGAAAGGTGTGTGGAACTCAGCGAATAAAGGTTGTCATCGTTCACTTCTTCCCTGTCCTAGTGCCTATTACAAGAGCGGGGGTTGGATAGTATGCAGGGGCCGGTGCGCCTGCTGTGTGGACCCCTATTGTGCTGTGACCCTCGGCCGTGCCGTCTGAGCACCACTGGCGGGCTGTGGCGCCTGCTGTGTAGACGCCTGTTGTGGTGTGACTCTCAGCCGTGCCGTCTGAGCACCAGCGGCGGGCTGTGACGCCCGCTGTGTGGACCCCTACCGTGGTGTGACCCTCGGCCGTGCCGTCTGAGCACCAGCGGCGGGCTGTGACGCCTGCTGCAACGCTGCGCCTGTTCGTCGACAGCCGGGTCCGGAGGGCGACGGGGACGGCCCGGCCGAGCTGGGCGCCGACGGCGAGGTTCCCCGCTGCAGCTCGCTGTACTCGATCGACATCCCCAACAGCGTGACGCTGTGGGAGGCCGACCCGCGGCCGGCTCACTCGCGCAGATACTACAACTTCACCAGCTTCGCCATGGCGCTCAACCAGCCGGAGCCGGAGCTGCAGCTCTGCCGCACTGACTGCCGGTGGGTCGGCCTGGGGTCACGTTCCGACCCCCCCCCCCCCCCCGTTCACGGGCCTGCAGCTGTCGGCACTACCGCAACCAGTGCGCACAACGCGGGAAAATGGCACGGGCTCCGCGCACTAACTAGCTGTTATCGCTACGTTGATCGAGCTCGTTGTTTTTCGTGCATGTCATGACCATCACCAGATCACAATGTCTGGTCAAGTGGCTGAACGATGCCGACTAACTAGCTGTTACCGATACATCGATCGAGCTGATTGTTTTTCGTGCGTGTCATGACTATCACGATATCACGATATCTGGTCAAGTGACTGACCGATGTAGACCGAGTCCCAGTCTAAAGAGCCGCGGCGTCCTGTGGTGTGTGCCGCCGTGTGTGCCGCCGGGCCGGGATCGGTCAGTACAGCGTCGCTCCTGGTGTGACGCCAGGCTGCGACCCGACATCCGGGCGCTGGAGGAGGGCAACATCGACCTGGCCGCCGCCGAGAAGAACCGGCTGGAGGAGAAGCAGCGCGACGCCAGGAAAGCGCGCGGCAAACGCAAGGACGTCTGGCAAGCGCGGTGAGACGGCGACGACGACGGGTGGAGGGGAGGAGGCAATGCTGCTGGGCGCCGTTTGGTACTGGGGTTGAGTCGAGCGTCGGTCATTAGTCGGCATGCACTATCGTTGTATTCTGATCGGAAATATCGATATTGTGTGGCACATCTGGCCTATGTGTGGACTGCTTTTGCCATGTATGTTGCTAATGCTCGGCGCACTTCACCGGAATTGCAGCTCGGTTACTTCTCACTTTGAAGCCACCCGGCAACGGCAACATCGTTGCCACTATCGCTAGGCTGCCTCATGGCCGCGCTGCATCATCGTCTGCTGTCACGGCTTTCAGATACTTCAAGCGCTGCAGCAACCCCCACGTGAAGGTGGACGACTGGCTGTTCACCGACTCGTACTGGGACGAGCGGCACTCGTCCCAGCTGGACATCTTCTAGCGCCATCTCTGCAGTCTAGTGTGGTGCCGTTGCCGGGCGCGCCTGCCCCGCCGAGAGCGTATCGTGGCGCACAGATGGCGCCAGTATATGTCCCGACCTGCGGCGGCTGGTCAAGGCGCAGCCAACACAGGCCGGCGGGCGAGCGGCGGTCTCCGGCACCCCGGAGACCAGCGGGCCCGGACTGGCCTGCTGCAGTGCTCGCGCCAGGCTGAGCGGTCGGTCTCTGGCGCCTCGGGGACCGGGGCCGGCCCGCTGCAGTGCTCGCGCCAGGCTGAGCGGTCGGTCTCTGGCGCCTCGGGGACCAGGGCCGGCCCGCTGCAGTGCTCGCGCCAGGCTGAGCGGTCGGTCTCTGGCGCCTCGGGGACCAGGGCCGGCCCGCTGCAGTGCTCGCGCCAGGCTGAGCTGTCGGTCTCCGGCGCCCCGGGGACCAGGGCCGGCCCGCTGCAGTGCTCGCGCCAGGCTGAGCGGTCGGTCTCCGGCGCCCCGGGGACCAGGGCCGGCCCGCTGCAGTGCTCGCGTCAGGCTGAGCGGTCGGTCTCCGTGGCTGCGTGCGTAGCAGTCTGTGAGGCGTAGCCAGGCGGGGCAGGGACGGGACCAGCACGCCCCCGAGCTCGACTCGGAACAGCCCCGGCCGGCTCGTACTGCCGGCCGGGGCGCAGAGCCTGTCCGCGGAGCCTCTCCTCATGGTGTATCTGTATGAACGCCAGGTGGATGCACCGGAGAGAGGTCCAGGTGGCGTGGTAACTGTTACTGGATGGTGTCGGGCCGGAACGTTCGGGGTGCTTATCCCCGAATTTAGCTGTTATGCCCATGTGGTGCGATATTATGAAGTTGGAATTTTTAGCTTTGTGACTGAGTCGCAGATGAACAACGTGTTTTGACATTCGCGTCTTTGCTTTCATTTGGGTACTTATAAGTGACTGTATCTGCAACGTATCTTCGCTTGCGCGACTAAGATTGGTCACTGTATGACCCCCGTCGTAAACTGAAGGATGTTACCATTTTTTATTCTTTAGTTTTGTTTTGTATGCGTTACGGAGTTATCAAAGAAAACTGGAGCTTCTACTCGACATTAGATCACGGTACAGCCTCTGTTCCTATGACATCCGTTTTTGTGCGGGCGACTCTCCCAAAGGTCTGTGACCGTACTTTGAGTTCGCCGTTTGTTTGAAGGATAGACATCATATATGCATCATGCTGACTGCAATAAACGTGTATGCCATGCGCCTTTCGTGCCTTTCAATTCATGGGCGACAACACTAAACACTTCAACGGTCGTGGGCGCGGATTAAACTTCATAATAGCACGAATGGGGTGAAAAACGTGGCAATCACCCAGCCCCCTTCACCAACGTTCGTGATACAGATGCAGGCATGCAACCAGGGTTTCACCAAAAGGAGGGGCGAGATTCGTCAGCCCATCACCTTGGGCGGCCAGGCGGTTCCGCTTGGGGTCCTCGAAAATGTGTTATCGGATCTGGCCCGGTCTTGGCGCTCAGTGGCCGGATTCAGGGTGGACGGGTCCATGCGAAGATCCAGGGGCCATGAATGCTTTTGGAAACATTGAAAAAGCCAAGCATCATTGAACATTTTGCAACGAGACGTTTTAGTTCTATTCGGACCTGCACCAGCATGTACAAACAGTTCTTTCTTGATATTTACCGCTTTCTGCAGCAAAAATGACATTCTTCACAGGGGCATTGTTTGTGGGATAGCCTCCGCCTACGACACTTCTCTAACACACTACATATATTTTGATCTTTTTACTTTAAGCCCCTGGAAGATGTGATGTTCCCAGTATATAGGTTTACCTCTCTCAGAGACTTATGTACCACATCTTCGCCCTACACTCTCCAGGCCAATCAATTTCACATCGTACATAACTGAATATACATAGTGCAGAGTTGCAGGCCAAGTGAGTTAAATGTGAATGGATACAGGATCGCCTATTAATGCGCGTTCCGTCCTGATGATTGGTAAGTGGTCTTCCAAAAGAGTCGCGAGCGTGGTTATGATGGGCTACGGTGTACGTCTCGCGGCGTATTGGTAACCTCCACAGCCCCAGGCCGCTGGACACACGTCTTGCGTGCCCGCACTCACCCACTCACACACTCCGGTATTCTGATCCCGCTCCCCACGCGCCGGCGGCCCGACCCAGATGCAGGTCACGTGGCCCCGGCCAATATTTGTGCACCACGCAGGGCTGCGGTGCATCGCTCTGGTCGAGATGGCCCGGGCCTTTTGTTGATGCAACCCAAACATGACATCGGTGCCGCTGATCCACCCGTCTCATGGACTCCTTTATGCCGAACGACTTAGTCCCCGTGGTGGGCCACGAACCTAACATTGTTTTACTCTAATTTGAAACCCGAATTTCTTTGATACAGGGTTTCATGAGAAAACGAAGTCAGGTATTTTTTGGCGTGGCGCCGTTAGTTCAGATGATAGGGTCAGTTCAGCTACAAAATGAGGAACACTACGGAAGACGAAAGTTTGCCGGGGCGAATCTTTAAATTCATTCTGTGCTGAACACAAATTATTGCTAGCACTCCGAACCGACCATCCCATTACTGGAATGCACATTCAGCTGATCCCTTTTGTCTCAGTCTCTCATCCAGACAGCACGAAAAGACCTTTACCGTGGCATGCGACTACACGACTATGGGCCGCCCTGCGACCATGCTGACACTATCAAACCAAGAGCCAAGTGACCTTATTTGACGAGTCATATACGAGGACCCACCACCACGCGTTTTTCCACACCACAAATGTGGTCATAACTTCAGCGCCCTACCGAAATCCGGCTTCCGACACGTTGATGGGTGTGTTTGCGCGGCAATATAGTTTTTGCGAGCATTTGCGCGCCGCGCCTGCTGATTGGAAGAAAGGCGATGCCTGTTAACTGCCCATTTACTGCCTATTTTCGTCAAGAGATATTTCTTGTGATCTAGAAAGCAGTCAAGCATAGTCAAACTCGGATGGACGCGTGACATTTATCTGCACAATTGTAACGTTAGAGGACAGTTTGAGCGTCATCTGGAATCATGTGGCAAATGCGCCACAAATTTCTTAGCCGCGCTCTTTTGTGGCTGCGGGGATTTCAACGGGCTTGGACTAAATCAAACCTTCAGACTGCAGGGGAGAAGTAGTTTGTCGTGTGCGACAAAGGATGACCCCATTTAGCAATGAGTTGTCTTGCGCATTCAGGTCAGACTTATATTGTAGGCTGGCCAATCATCACTTTGTAAGGTCGAGGAAGAATTAGCCTCCGTGAAATTAAACTGACTTACATAGCACAACATACATCAATCCAACCGAAATTTACGCGCACGCGAGGTGCGTAGCAATAATATAACAAGAAGCACGCATGCGGTGGCACTGTTAATGCATACGTGAGTGCATTTTCTTCGCTAGTTATAACAAATTCATCTTCACCGCTATTTTTACAACGCATTGTATGGATTTATTTGAAGCATATTGCTCTTAGCCTTCATCTCATACGAGTATAGTCAATGTAAGTTGTTTGATATGGGTTCCTTTTAAGCATAATCAAGCATTGCTGAGCATAAAAGGTTATCATTTTGTTGATGGTTGTAACTGTGGATGCCATGACATGGTTGAATTAAGAAATGTTGTACGCCGCCGGAATTCACACCAAATGTTTCTCACGCCGCCCGCGAGTAGCGCACAAGTCGTAACTCGAATTAACACGGCACTGTTTTACATAGGGGCGCTGGGCCATATATCCAAGAGTAAGCGAGAAAATTTGAGTAAATTTTGTGATTTGTATGGATGGTTTGGTCACTAAGCCTCGTAAGTGGATCCGTTGATGTAGCCGGATGTTTACTGCGCCATAAACACAAAACATGCATGTTTTAGTTATAAACCATCGCGCCTGTCAACATAATAACATCCCTCTTCTCGCGAGAACAGGGATGAGCAGACGCGGCTTTTTATTACGCGTAATAAAAAGTCGTGTCTGCTTTCACCACCAAATAGAAATTGTAAGTGCTGAGAGGATGAACGATGCAGTAAAATGTATACGCCTTGGGCCATAAGGCGCGCAAAGGGTCAAACTGAGAGCTCAAAACGAGAAAGCTTCAAACGAGAGTTAAAACTGAAACTCTTTAAAGCACAGACAGGACCTAAGTCCATCAAACTAACCCCGTCCCGGTCCACCACAACCGAAAATATGTGTTGATGCCCATGGCTGCCATGGACGAGTAACTTCGGCGCTCTTAGGCGTCCTCAAGAGGGGTACCTATACTTTCCGATCAGTAGGGGCACGTTTATCCAGTGCCTTCCCCTCCCCCAGGTCCGCCTCTGCCTGTCTATGCTGCTTAAATCAAATATTATGTCAAGATGACCTAAAATTCAAAATATTAATTGTCTTCGTCAAAATAAAGTGGGTTAAGCACGCTGAAACAACGGGGGAGGTCGCTGAGCCCCCGGCCTGTCCCCCCCCCCCAATCATTTACAAAGATTGACACCCCTGCGTGGACCCAGCCTTTCCGTCCACGCCCAGCACCAAATGGCTGAAGAGGACTATCCGCGTAAGTGCGGACACTGCCGACATCTCGTGGATGCGTCATGAACTACGCAAATGAATTACAAAATATCGAGAGAAAAAACAAAAAGGGCGCCAAACGCCCTAGGGCGCAGTGACCTCTAGGCCCGGTTTATACCTGGTCGAGGTCTGGTGGCTACGCCCGGGCTTATTCAACTTTGTATACCTTCCGCTGGTTTTACGTCAGCAACGCACCACATGGGTGTTTGAACATGCAGCTTGTCTGGATGTTTCCAACGCTTATGCTTCTTGAACGTGGCTTCCCAGTTTAACAACAAAATGGCCTGATATGACGACAGCCACAAGACTCACAGCCACCGGCGCAAACGCAAATGTGGCGCGGTCGCTGCAAATTACTGTGCCAATATTGGAATACGAGAAACTTAAGGTTCGTCGAGGGAAAAAAGAGCCCAAGCATCGGGCTACAAAAAAAAAACGAGAACCCAGCCAGATCCCACCAGCGTTCTGCGGCGGCATTTGCGGTAAAAGGTGCAGTACAGGTCCAGCTGGGCACAAAGTGGGCTACACCTGAGCAAACCGCAGCTTAATACGCTTCAAGCAGGGACACCCTGGCCCTGGCGCGTCCAGGCCAGGCTGCGTCGCTTTGACAATCTTCCCAGACGGTGGCACAATAAATTGCTGGATGGGAGGTTTGTGTTGATCAGTTGAGGGCGTTGCATACTGCCAGCGCCATTGTTAATTGCATGGGTATCGTGTGGAGCAAGGCAGGCTTTGTGTTGATCAGTTGAGGGCGTTGCATACCGCCAGCGCCATTGTTGATTGCATGGGTATCGTGTGGAGCAAGGCAGGCTTTGAGGATCAATTATTTCAAGGGGCATTCGTCGTGGATCATGTTTTTGTATTCAAGCTCTAAAAGCATTGCATGCCTATTGAGACCGACGCAGCCAGGATATGAATTTGCGTAGGGTCTGCGTTATACGTGCCAGTGAATCTTTTTGAAAACTTTAAGAACATGTCGGTGCGAAGAAATCTGACATAACATCCATTCAAGCATGACCTTACTCCCAACCAGCAAACTGTAATCAAACGTCTTTGCAAACATGGCTGTGACTTCCTGCTTGGCGTCCCGAGCCGAAAATTGTTCAGAGAACTTGTGTCGTTAGGAAATGTACGCAGTTAAATTCTAAAAGCATTGAAGAGGTTCGCACTTCAATGCCTCGTGAAAACGGCTATTATCTTGCTTTTAGATTTACTTCATGTTACAGTATAGTTCCTCGCGATATGATGCGTGTCGGTTGTCGTCACTGTCTGTCCGGACATCACATTATCATTGAAAATATCACTGCGACGAACCTCACTTACCCATGACGTTGTCATGTATTGTCCTGTAAGCACATATCAAGACCACACACATGGAACATACGCAGCCACCCGACGAACCTCCGTTTCGAGCCAGTCTCAAACATGGCCGCCAGTTTACGGCATATTGCGTTACGCCAGCGCAGTGCAACCGAGCGAGCTCCAGTGTTGACTGCCGACACCGATGCCGCAGAGAGGCAAGCGTTCAGTGCCGCGCTCTGACCTCCGACCTGCGAGTGGGGCCTCGGGGGCTCCTCGGCTTGTTTCCGGAATAGCTTCTGAGCGGTTTGAGCTCAGTGCCTGCTATTTTTACACGCAGATATTTGAAGCTTCTGTCTTCGACGGTTGGCGATCTCTATCTGGAGGCCATATCACTGACATTTCTCACCAAAGTAATAAACAACGCCTATTTCTAACAAAACATTTACTCCAAAGACGTTTTCTAAGCTGGTTTACTGCCTCCATCACTCAGCGGTGTATTCCTGTCACCTCTGGCTGCTTTGCAAGGCCTGGCCGTTCAAGGTCAAACTGGATAAAACTGCGATCCTTGTGACCAGATTTCAACCTTGAAAAGTTGTGCCTACCGATGCCCGCTAGTTTTCATCGCGTAAATTTTACCCAATAACCATTCAGCGCTGTTTTCCTCCTTGTTGTATCATGCTTAGTCCTCAAGGTCACAGAAAGGCTTCAGACATAATGTGTCAATTTGACCATATTATGACTTGAACTTCAGAAGTCACATTCATATTGCTCAGCAGCATTGACTTTTGCTCAGTCACGCGTATCTAATGCATATCGGCGAGCGCTTTCCAATGCAGTTTCCATCGTGGCTCCTGTTTCTAGTTCTCGGGATCTTAGCCTCTGCACATTCCCCGCATGGTGGAGGTAAACAAGTCCTAGGGCATGTGTTCCGCTGTCCCCTCCCCCTTTTGACCTCGGGTTCGCCTGCTGGCCTCTTACTCTTCGCTGCATATGGTGCTCAGACACGACACGCTGGAGATGAGTGGTCTGTCGTCTGGTATTTGTGCCTTGGTCTCGGCACTGTTGGCCCTGCGCTGGCGGCTCCAGTTCGCCTGCAGCAGGGTCAGACCTGGCGGTCCCAGTTCGACTGCAGCAGGGTGGGACAGGCCTGGCGGCTCAAGTTCGCCTGCGGTCGGGCCAGACCTGGCGGTCCCAGTTCGCCTGCAGCCGGGTCAGACCCGGCGGCTCCAGTTCGCCTGCAGCGGGGCAGACCTGGCGCCCCCACTTCGCCTGCAGCAGGGTCAGACCTGGCGGTCCCAGTTCGACTGCAGCAGGGTGGGACAGGCCTGGCGGCTCAAGTTCGCCTGCGGTCGGGCCAGACCTGGCGGTCCCAGTTCGCCTGCAGCCGGGTCAGACCCGGCGGCTCCAGTTCGCCTGCAGCGGGGCAGACCTGGCGCCCCCACTTCGCCTGCAGCGGGGCAGACCCGGCGGCTCCAGCTCGCCTGCAGCGGGTCAGACCCGGCGGCTCCAGTTCGCCTGCAGCGGGGCAGACCTGGCGCCCCCACTTCGCCTGCAGCGGGGCAGACCCGGCGGCTCCAGCTCGCCTGCAGCGGGTCAGACCCGGCGGCTCCAGTTCGCCTGCAGCGGGTCAGACCTGGCGGCTCAAGTTCGCCTGCGGTCGGGCCAGACCTGGCAGTCCCAGTTCGCCTGCAGCGGGTCAGACCCGGCGGTCCCAGTTCGCCTGCACCGGATCAGACCCGGCGATTCCAGTTCGCCTGCAGCGGGTCAGACCAGGTGGTCCCAGTTCGCCTGCACCGGATCAGACCCGGCGGCTTCAGTTCGCCTGCAGCAGGTCAGACCCGGCGGCTTCAGTTCGCCTGCAGCAGGTCAGACCCGGCGGCTTCAGTTCGCCTGCAGCAGGGTCAGACCCGGCGGCCGCAGAGGCTGGCCGGACAGCGGCCACTGCGAGCGCTCGCCGCAGCTGCCTCGAGCGCCTCACAGAAGTGCTCGAACTGGCCGGCGGGCTGCTCGCCAGCCGGCCCCGCTCCGACGGTGAAGGCCAGCAGCCATGACGCCGGCAGGCTGCGGCAGGCACGCGCGTGTCAGCCGGCTGCATGCACGACACGGCTTGGTAATGGTCTCTTACAGTTATCCCGCCTGTAAAATGCTTGATGTCTTGTGTGAGTACATTCTGTGATTCATAGCCTGTGACGGCATCCTGTAATCCAAGTCCTGTAGTCAAGGTGTGTCCTGTCTGAAAAAACTCTGTCATCGATGGTCTCGATTCAGGACATGGGCTTTGGTTCATGATATTCCTTCAAGCTGACCCATGGTAATGCCCACGGTTGAGCCCGAAGAGAAATTCAGTTAAACGCGCCGAACATTATCGCTGTAAAAACGGCGTGGGTTACAACAGTGTTGCTACCCCGCACCATGCTGCTTTACCTGATAAGCCTGGCGTACGGTCCGAGGCTCAGCCGGTCGAGGATCCGGAAGACGCGACAGAGCAGCTGGGCGCCACAGCGACTGTCGCCCGTCTGCACGGAGGCGAGCAGGCCGGCGCCGGGGGACAGCTCTGCAGGGCGGAGCCCGTCTGTGGAGCGGACGGTTAACACAGCACAGCAAGTCACAGTGAATAAAGATGAGGGCCCCGCGGAAGCTCACCAGATGAGCAGAACGGCGGTAACTGATGGCTACCTCATGCTGACGGTGTCGGATTCACACAACTTTGCCTTTTGTGTTACTGTTACTTTTAAAAGTAATAGTCGTATTATCACTTCTCGCAGCATTAATCAGGCTTGTGTAATGACATTGCTGACTCATTCCCCAGTAACAGCGAGCTCAATTGCATCCATTCCATTCCACGGATGAAAGAAGTGCTCGAACTATCGTCCTCCTCTGGTGTGTCGTTTTTACGCAACGATTCGGCTAGCCGGTGACTATCCGGTCGTCGCCAGGCCTTTAATCACTCCTGAGAATAACAGGATGGTGTTTAGCTTTCCAGTCCTGTATGCAGGACGATTCGAATTCTGTCTTTCTGTCCTTCCCGCTTGTATTAGTTGGTTAACTGCTGGACACGAAGTCAGAAATCCTTGATTGTGATCTCAGCAACTCCAAGGAGGAAATTTGGGCTGTGGCCTAAGTTTGGCTAAAACCCAAACACCATCCAGTCTTTCTCAAGACTCAATAACACCTGACAACGATCACATATTTATCTGACCGCAACGCTGTGTGCACACGAACTAACAATTTTTCATACGTGAAAATAATGTCTCGTTTCAATCCTTCCGCAAGCCTAACCACACCATTTACGTGAGCGTCACCAGTCAGCTGACGACCAAAAGCTTCCAAAAGCTGCCTGGACACCACTGACGTCACCCCAGCTTGTGACCCGCGCTCAGAGCTCACCTCGAGGCGTCGCCGGCGGTGTGGGCGCGGGGGTGGCGCTGTTGGCGTTCGAGGCGATGGTCAAGGCGTAGGCGAGTGCGCCGGCAAGGGCGGTGAACCCCGTCAGCGACCCGACCAGGCCGCCGTAACATTCGCACCGCCCGCCGCGGGCGGCGGCGCCCCAGCCGCCCGCTGGAGCAGGGCCGCGCCGCGGGCCGCTGGCCGGGGGCCGGTCCTGAAGCTGCTGCTCCGGGGCAGGCCGGCCAGCCTGCCGCCGGCGGCCAGCCGCTGGCCCGCGCGCCGGACGCTGGTGTTCGTCCGGACGGCGAGTGGGTTCCCGGTGTTGTCCGCTGCCCAGACGCCGCGCCATCCGGCACGTGGCCGGCAGCACGGCGTCGGGGACGGGCAGCGCGTCTCGCAGCGCGGCGTGTAGGCGCGCGGGAAGCCAGCGGTCGGACTGCCAGGGGTCCGACAGCGGGTGCAGGCTGCGGCCCGTGCCGGCGGTGGTGTTCGACAGCAGCTGCTGCACCAGCGCCAGGCCGAGTGCCCCCAGCGCCACGCTGCTCGTGGCTAAGCCCATGAGATTGTAGGCCGTGCAGTCGCACCCGCCGCTGTGCCGCGCTGTGAAGCCTGGCGATGCCTCCAGCCCCTCCGACGTCTTGCCGCTTCCTCCGGAGCCACGGCGGGTCGGACCGCAGCTGGGAGAAGAGCAGCCAGGCGCCGGGCTGAAGTCATGCTGGAGAGACATGGGTCCCTTCGGACCATCGGGCTCCAAGCTTGCTTGGTTCGCTTGCAGCTGAGGGCTGAATATGTGGCGATGTCCAGGGCCGTTGACCTCATCGTGGCGGATGTCTTTGTGTGTCGAACATCCTGAGCCCGAAGAAGCAGTGCCCTTACCTCCTGCTCGGTGCCCGTTCCATCTTTGATGCAGCGGCGTTGCGCCAAGGTCACTGAGAGCCTCAAATCGCTTGGTATACTGAGCTGGGGGTGCTTCTGTCGAACCTTGCAGGCCCATCAGCCGACCGAACAGCGTTAGTAGCATTACGGTTGTCACCCAGGAGAAGCGCACCATGTCCACATCTTCCCCTTTCGTTACAACAACGTTCCTATCACTGACGCACCGGTGTCATTTCGGGAAGCCAAGTCCCCTGGAGACCACCACGTGTAGGTGACCTCGGTGTGCGCCACCTCACCTTGGGCTGACTGGCGCAACTCGGTAGCAGCTCACAAGCAAGGCTCGGCGTAGTCGGCAGCAACTCACCACCAAGGTTCGGCGCAGTCGGTAGCAGCTCAACACCAAGATTCGACGCAGCCGGCAGCAGCTGGCGCAGCCAATTCACCACAGTCGGTAACCATCACCGGATAGACTTCGGCACGCTGCGGGTCTCCCCCACCAGCCGTGCACCGCGGGAAACAGTCGCCTCGTCTCTGCGCCGGTGCTGAACCCGGCCCGCCGCGGCCCGCTCTCCGCGCCATTACAACGGCACAGCGCGACTCCGCTGCAGCTGCCGACCGGCGACGGAGCGTGGCCGCTGAGCACGCGCCGGGCGGTGTGCCAGGCCGTCCGGTGACTCCAGACCGGTGCAGTGAGCAATCAGTCTGGCCACCCAGGCTTGGCGGCTTCAGGGTGAAATGATAAGCATCTACGCTGAGCGTGCAAGGGGCTTCCGGGGGCTTCATCCAAAAGGGGCTCCCGGGGGCAGGGGAGAGGGCGTTGGGAGTGCACTGACTTGGCCGGCGAGCTTAGTGCTTAAGCTTGTGAACTCCCGAATCATCTAGATTGGACGCCACGCGTTGACGATGGCAGGGCTGCCCAGAAATAAGCCGTGAACATGCATGCGGGCCGGGAAAAAATTGGGCAGCATCTGCTGTTACCAAAATAAATGCGCTATTTAGTCTACGCATTGTGTCGGCAGAGAAGGTGCGATGCAACCAGGCGCAATAAGGTGTGCCACATTGAGGAGGTGACTTATATTAAGCATTGCACACCATTGCAATGCTTAATATAAGTCACTTATTGTGATAAGCCTCCTATTGGCATTAATAGCACAAGTACAAGTCAATTCAAGTAAATAGTACAAGTCATCATTGGCATTCCGCGTCCATCATCTGAACTTCCGTCATGTATATTTTCATTGTCTTGGCCGTCTCACTCCATGCGTTCCCTGAACAGCAGCTGCGCATAGGAAAGCGAGCCAGCAAGACACACAATCGGTCCACACAACTCGACCTTAACTGACACACAATCGGTCCGTACTACTCGACCTCAGCAGACATGGCTGTTTAAGTCCCCATGTCGCCGCTCGCTATGCTGGTCCGTTATCTGCCTCACGACGGCGAATATGAACTGTGACGTACTAATAGCCAGACAAGCATGCCAGCCGGCGTTACCTCCGGCCACCACCGTGTGATTGGCTGGCCCCAGGACGCCGGGCGGTCCTTGCGCGTAACGTAACAGCTCGCATAAAGCCAGATCTCGTGACGGTTTACGGCCTCGGGCCGAGGGATGGAGGAGTTCTGAGCAGGTGCACGGCTGTGGTGATTGCGCCTGCGTGGTCTGCTGAGTCGTCGCATGTCTCGTTTTGTTACGGCAAGTACATCCTCGTCGGATAGACCGAGACGGAGTTGGCCGTGTCGGTGCATGCACCTTACATTCCGCTACAACATTTGTGAGCATAACCGAGCTATGATGCTTGCCTTAAGGTGAGGCATGTCTTTTGCAAACGAAAATACGCTTCTTGGTGGACAGGGTATGGACAAACCATGACATCAGCCTATCTAGCTCTTTGTGAGTCCTTCCTCTCTTCCTTACCTCCCTCCATCAACCTGACTTTTGAGCAAAATAAAATGGGATGACCATTTTTGTGCCTTTTTTGTTCTTCATATTTGACAAAAGCACGCAGACATCCACGCTCGGCGCACGCAGCGTGCTGCTTTATTGAGACAAACATTACTGGTGACCATAGCTACATCTCACCGCTTTGTTGGTGTCCGTCAGACCGTCGTCACAGCGCCGGCTCAGAGATTCCAGACCACGCGATGGTCTAACGGCGACTGCATCACACATCAAGCGGTGTCCCACGCGAGCACCTTCACTGACGCCCCGGGGCACGGCTCCGGCGCATCACGCACCACGCGGTGTCCCACGCGAGCACCTTCACTGACGCCCCGGGGTATTGCTCCGGCGCATCACACATCACGCGGTGTCCCACGAGAGCACCTTCACTGACACCCCGGGTCACGGCCCCGGCGCATCACGCGCCACGCGGTGTCCCACGAGAGCACTTTCACTGACACCCCGGGGCACGGCTCCGGCGCATCACGCACCACGCGGTGTCCAACGAGGGCACCTTCACTGACGCCCCGGCGTAAGACTCCGGCGCTGGCCGGCAGGAACCGGGCGGCGTCACAGCGCCTGTGCGCTATGACACGGCACTGCTCCCTCGCCTAAGGCAGGAAGGTGGAGGCGGCGAGGCCAGACCCGCTGACGGCTGCTTCGCCTAGGCGCCTCTGGCGGGGCCGCGCCCGAGGAACTTTCGTTGCCCCTGCGCCTACGCGGAAGCCGGCTAGCATCCTACGCTTAGTACTGATCGCCAGTCTTTGCAAGGCTATGTAGCACAGCGATACGTGGAGCTGCATTTAACAAGGAAAAGTAATATTTCGTTAAGAGGCGCACATGTTGCCGCGGAGTACTGAACAAGTGGCAACCGACGCCAAGTTAGCCATGAACTTGGTTCACACGGTCGCGCGTGCTGCTCATGAGAGTCCGTACAGATGACAATCCGTGGGTCCAGATCAGCGCGGGGTTTTTGGTGGTCGAGGCCAAACGAACTGTGCTCGGGGGTGGAGTTAACGCATTTACTGCAGCGCATTGCCACTGGTATGCAACGCACAAAGATTCATGAGTTGTACAGCTCACAATCCTCCGGCTAAAAATAACGGTATAACAGATGCGTGTCGTGTCATGCACCCCGGCCTGGCTGTTCATAATTCTACCCATATGCCACTTTGGCGTTAAGCATAACAACGCACATAAACGTCTCAATAACGCACACACGTGACTCGGCGCTTATTGTGACTTTGCAGACAGGTAGGGAGAAGGGACCGGGCGCTGTCCGCCCTCCGCACAGTCGCGGACCGAGCACGGCCGGCCCCGCAGACAGGTACAGACGGACAACACTGGAATGTAGGCGGGTGCAGGCCGAGCACGGTGGGCTGCGTAGGCAGACACAGAACGAGCATAGCAAAAGTTAGAAAGGCACGGACCGAGCAGAGCGGCCATGATAGTAATAGCCTATGCCTCGAGGCATGGATCGCACACTGTGGTATGTGGATATTACGCGCCTTCCGTGCGCGGTAGCTACGTACACAGGGACGGAACGAGTACGGCCGTCCCTGCAGCCAGGTGCAGACCGAACACGGCAGCTTTTGTGGACGGGTGCAGGTGGCCACGAAGTATCTGACCTCCTATCTTGAACAGCGCAGTATCACACAACTATAAAGGCATTGAAAACAAAAATGTAGCTCATTCATTCCACCTCACTCGCCGGCAATGTGTCTGGCACATTTAGCGCAAAACAATTTCCTGTAGCAGACAAAAAGTCGTCACGCTCGCATCTCAATTGCACCACCGGCGGCGGCATGACCACGAGGGTGAGGCCCTATAACTTCGAAGCATGTTGTGAAGGTTTGCCGTTTGAATTTGTCAGGTTCATCATCTTGCTTGTCGTAAAATTCTACGCCGTCGCCTTGTTGATCACATCAATCTGCCACTAGCAGTTTCTCGTCAGGGGTACGAAGATAGCCCCACATTTCGGCCGTCCCGTTGCGAAAAAGTCACGCGTGTCCATTTTCACTTGCCATGCCATGTTTCACTTTCATGGTTTGCCGAATTGACTGGCAAAGCACATCATATTTGCCATAAAATTGTGTGCTATCAGCCCGCTGGTCATATGTACCTTCCAACAATGACTTTTTCATTCAATGCACATATGTTTCAATGTTCTGGTCGACTATCAGCTCTTGTCCGGCAATCAGCGTCCTGCCGCGCATTTAGATATAACTATCAGTGACGTCACCTAACGTTACGTGAAGTTGAGACAAGAATCATCGAATGCTTTACACTTCCGCATATTTGTTTCCAAGTCGCTAGAGACTTTTCCCCAAAGGTCTCTTCGGGTATTTGGTGGTATTTTGCGGCTCTAGAAATTTCCCTAGTTTTGCTGAGGCCTCGGCGGACAGGACGAGCCGTTGTACCGGGATCTCGGTTTTGGTGGCAAATTCAAGGTGGTGTTAAGTGGAACGATCGTCACGTTGTGCATGCATATGTATGAAGTCACAACCAAACACATGCATTTTGTTTGCCAATGATGAAAAGCTTGCCTTCATAGCGGCCAACGGTGTGGAAGGAGAACGAGTAACTTTTTACATTGAGCCCTAAAGCCCAAATCATGATCATCACGGGTTCGTAGTTTCTGGCGTTTTCATCTGTTTTTAGTCTGTCAGTCCTTACTGTTTGATATGTACGGAGCTATGACGCTCACCTGGTGTAAACTGAGCCCCTTATGTTGGGCCTAAGTTTTCTTTCTCCATGTAAAGCCTATCTAGGCCCCGATCTGCACAAAAAATGCACCCAATTCGCCAGAACCTCCAAAACATCGCTGCATTGACAGGCGTGCTTGAGTGTGCTGAATTCAGTTAAGGCCAAATCCATTCAATTTCCTGTTTTTTTTTGTCAGAAAAGTTGCTGAAGTGTGTTCGTGACAACGTGCGGACGTTTGCGACACCCCCCCCCCCCCCCCCCGACATTGGTGCGCCGAGTCTCATGTTTGAATGTGCCTAACTCACGTGGTGTCAAAATGCACTTAGTTTTCAATTTATTTTTGTGTGAGAAAGGTTTTTGAATAGTGATTAGGTAAATGACTTGCAACATCTAATGCCTAGGTATAAAGGTTGTGTTAAAATTGGCGGTGCCTATGCACCAGGGGTGCGGGAACTATTTTCAAGTTAAGGGGGAGGCAAGCTTCAAGATACCAAAGTGAGCTGCTAAGATTAAAAAGTGGTCCCCACCCTACAAGCCAGAGTGACCCTTTAAGTCAATAGTGGGTCCTCTACTAGCCAGAATGGGTCTCAAAGGCTCAGAATGGGCTCTGCATGACAAAATGAGCGTTCCGCAATTCATAATGAGCTCTGTGCAGGCTAGAGTGAACCCATCACAGATCAACATGGAAACTCTACGAGGCAAAGTGGGCCTTGTTAGGCCAAAATGAGCTCTTTGCATGTCAGAACAGACCCGCTATAGACCAGGATTGGTCCTCCAGTCAATAGTATTCTTTCTTTTCTCTTTCCGTAGATGCACCCACGCCTCAGACGCGCAACAATTCAACACACACAGGGTGACAACTAGAAAACCGGCAACGTTAAACTTACAAGGTAGCGGGGCGCGTGTGTGAGCCAACTTGGGTATTACATTTTTAGATAGATGACGTCAAAATACCTGCTGGCCTTTGGCCCAAATAATGTCAAACTCGAGATCGTTATGCGAAGTGCCTCCAGAGCCCTTCATGCTATTTAACCCTAAAGACCTGTTCCAGGCAAAGGACCACAGGCGTCTATGGCAGGTTGGTGTCCTCATTTGAACTTAAGAAGGTCAAAGTGAGCAAATATAATTTGATGACCTATAGAACCCATGGGCTTCGAAACTATATCGGGAGCATATGAAATTAGATTAGATTGTTGAGTTTTTGATATGCGTTGAAAGAATGCATTATGCGGCATATTCCAAAAAAAAAAACGATTGATAGCGGCCATTTCAGGTTAGTGACCTCCGCCCTGCAGGAAACCCAGATAACATGTCTCTTAACGTCCCTGTGTTAAAAAAACGAAAGGAGCACCAGAACTACAGCTTAAAGCACGTTCTTCACTGAAACGCAGTTTGTTTCTGACTTCTTTCTGACAGAGACTGACTGACTTGGTAAAAACTGTCTGACCAACTGGGAAACTAAAAGAAACTGACAAAAAACTGACTAACTAAAAATAAACCGTCGTACTGAATAAAGCTGTCTGATTTCATACTTGACTCGAGTTCGATGGACTTTGTCGCAATCCGAACCAAAACCAGATAATTGTCTAAGAAAGTGTTTCATAGATATACCTATCGTTTCGTTTACCATTTTTATCACATGCATGGGCGTAGGAACCGGGGGGGGGGGGGGCAGAGGGACCATGGTCCCCCACTTTTCAAGGTGAGGGACCAGCAATGTTAACTGCCCTCCCCCACTTTTCAGATTAAGGTTGCATTTGGCTTACTTTTGCGCTACATTAAACATGCATGCCAGTTTACCTAGTTCACCAGCCATCTTCCTCAAAATGCGTCGTGTTTTTCGTTTACTCATTGGCCAGCGCTTAATGTTACAGCCGCAAGGCCGACGGCGCACGAACTGGAGACTGCAACGCCGGGCGTCGAGGCTGCTATTGCTATGACTTGCGAGCACCCATGTTCAACACCATATTTCGCAGTTTTCTTGCCAGTTATCAGCTATGACAGATCCTTGAGCATTTTAAGACAAATACGGGTTAGCCATGTTAATACAAATTAGGAATCCCATTTCATCTACAATCTACCGTCAGGGAGAACTGAATAGCTCTGAAGAACACAGAAAAAACACGGAACTAGAATCTATGTGACAGCTATCGGACTACCTGCGGTGATCAGGGATGTTGTTGCGTCATTGGGGGTTCCTGTTCTGATCCGGGGCTAACTGTACGGGTCAGTAGGCCTTCCATGTCAGGGATGGGAACAACGTGATATGATATATCCTTCTAATGGCCTCCGGATCGGCCAGGAGATCGCGCCCGGGTCGCTAGAATGATAGCCAGAAGACACTTCGCGATGAGACGGAATGGCCCTTCAGCCCTTGACAGGAAACGGTAATGTACCCCTGGTGTTCTACTCAAGACCCCCCTTGCCCGGAAGGGAATAAGAGGGCTCATTATTGTTGAGTAGAGCTGGGCTCCCATTATTGTTGAATAGCGCGGGTCGAAATGAATTAAAGAAACCATCAAGGTCATGCCATGTTTGCCTGAGAACGTTCATTCTTTCAGAATGCATCATTGAAATAAATTGCATCCAAAGGCTTGAACATGCCCTCTCGCAACTTCGAGAGCAATGACAAGGATGGTCTGGGTTGCAACTTCCGTAAAACCGAAAAGTTTCGGCCACTGCAAGTCCCACCAGACGGCGGGCGCCATATTAATCTGTCTTCTGGACAAATAAATAGCTGCGGAAACACGAAAATAGAGATTCTACCTTCACTCTTCCAGCTCAACCACCAGATTCCAGCCCCACTTTGCAGTGCTTTAAGGGCCAACCTATTTTTTCATCGGTCTAAAAATTGTACACGTGAAATATGCGCTCAGACTGCCTTCTAAATACGAGATCCGATGTCAAGATCTGATCTGATGTCAGCGTCCAAGGATACTTTTTCAGAAGCATCGTCATTTTTGCTCAACCGTTAGCCACAAATTAATGTTAGCTGCTAGGCCGACGCTGTGCGGTCTACGGAGACTGCAACGCCTGGGGTCGAGGCTTGTATTTTTAAGATTTTCCACCGCGCATGCTCAAAATTACGTCAAACAACTTGTACTGCTGGTTGATTTAAGTATTTAAAGGTAATTATTTCAGAAGCGTCATCATTTTCGTCCACCGGTGAGGCACGGCTAAATATTAACCACTGGGCTAACGCTCCGCGGACTATGGAGACTGCAACGCCTGGTGTTGCGGTTTTTGTTGCCAAGATTTGGGAGCGCGCATGTTAAAGACACGTTACATAAATTGTATCACTTATCCATTCTGACTAAATGGTGCACATTTTCAGACAAACATGGCTTGCCCATGTTAATACGCGTTGTTGACCACTCGATCTGCAATCAAATTTTCATCTTCAAATTTGGATCAAACACATCGATCTACAATCTACTTTCGCGATGTCCTCAATGTCTGTAGAAACCAGATACAAAATTGGCAAAGCTTCTAAATTCTGTCGGTTTAAAAAGAGTCAACTAACCATTGTAAATTAAGAGCGCCGGTGATTTCTTCCATGCAGTCGTCCAACGCCTGACTTCTGCAGTTTATTGACCTCAAAATGCAAACAGAATTGAGTTCACGGTAGCGCTTGACCTCTGTTCTAGTTACAAGGTGAAAATAACGATAAAACGAAGAAAACCGTGCCACTTGTCAAGAAGTAAACTATACCCGGGGATTCTGGCGGGGGGGATCACAATAAGATGGGATTTTGCCAACCTTGTGTTCCTCCTTGGCAAGGCCCTGGCTTCGCCCCTGCTTACACACAAAAGCAAATAAAGTCGTATACGTTGCATGATGGGCAATGAAGTGTCTTTTGGGCCAATTCATACTTAAGGCAGACAGCTTCCCGGACGCTGTTTATCTGCGATGATGTGGTGTGAGGGAAGGTAATTCGGAAAAAGATACTGTTGCAGGTGTCCAACACGTGTTTCATACACCATGTAGTAGTAACGCTGGTTCAAAGGCATGCAACAAAGCAGCCGTACGATCAGTTTGCAGTCAGTCACGCGGGAGACATCCGGGCCAGGGCAGTGGCCACCGACGGTGGACAGGAGCAGGGCCCAGATGAGGAGCATATGACAGACGGGCCTTATTATGTGGCTTGATTCTTAAAACAAAATCTCCAGTTTTACGGCATTTGTCACATTGTATCTAGCAGTTTCAACTCCCGAATTTGTTTCCGCCCAAAATGCTGCGACAAGTGTTATGTCTTGAAAAGTAGCCAGCGTAATGAAGGCGCATGAAAAATCTGTCGCACTGTGAGCCATCGATCTACTTTAAAAATTCTCACCAGCCTATATCCAGGCCGTATTTTGGCATCTACGCTCTGGAGGCAAATTTTTTAAAATAAATTTATCCTGATTGGTTTGTATGGGTGATTTCGGATTCAGGGTACCTGCTAAGCATAGCTTGTTGCGTGTACCCCGAACCCACCACCCAAGCGTGCCGTCCAGTTCAACAGCTAATTTTGCCTCCGCCCTTTCGCCGGACAGGAATGCGGAGGGTTTTACGTGCCGCACAATGCTGCGACACGGCCGCCTCGGGTCTGGGTTGAGCCTCATTGGCCAGTTGCCAGCTGGCCTTTCTGTTTCAGTCGGGTCAAACAATGCGCCCACTCACGGACTCGTACCCAGTGCCGCTGGATTACGAGTCCAGCATCTTTCCCCAAGACCACGGAGGCGGCTTGCTCAAATGCTTTCTTAATGACCAAAAATACCTATCCGCTCGTGGAATTTCGTCTACCCAGGAAAGCCATTGTTGAAATGGACGAATAGCCTAGGGAAGATGAATAGTCTTATTTGCCAAATGACAGATGAGTCGAATAGGCAAGATTGTGCACGAGTGATAAACAGCTCTAGATGCATATCTGGCATAGCAGCCATGACATTTAAATAAAGAGCGATAACAACCTCCATCCCTACCCCCACCCCCACCCCTGGTCATCGGGCTCGCTTTCCAGAAAAAGTTCCTGCAGTACACCCTGAGCTTGGCCTCCCCCCCCCCCCTTTTGAAACGTTGCTACGCCAAGGTCGCGTGAGATTGGACGATTCCCCAGGAATTGTTTTTGCTGACAGTCATGGCCTGGGTTTGAACTGCCGTAGGTCAGCGACATGACCATGTACATCTAGTTTCCTACACCTAAAGATCTGTTGTCCATTTGCCTACAGCTATGCAAAGTTTGGCGCGACGGAGCCGCGCCAAAACTTGATCGCTAATGCAGCCGGATATCTACCTTCCCAGATAAGCTCATGCTTGTCGTACATAGGTGTGCGCCGGGGCACAGTTTCGCGAAATGAGTTCGAGGGCTAAACAGCGAAAAATGACCCAAGATGCCCCCAAAATAGGCCAATAAACAGGTTCCTCTCCTGATTTTGCACATTTCTATCCCAAAGTTGGGGGTGGGGGGCGAAGCCCCCCCCCCCTCCAACTGAATGAGAAACCAAATCCCTGGCTGTGCACCTTCACCCGTATATACCAACGCTAAGAACGGCCTCGCCGCGCAGGAAGGAAATCATTCTGGAAATCCTTCGGAGCTGGTCAAATTGGCCTCCAATCCCAGCGCGTGCTAATATTGAGCATGAATGTGTCGATCCTATCAAGATCGCATCCATTTCCCAAACCACAGTTAGAGTTAAATATCCTCGTTCGCTGTTTTTAAAGCGCATTTTAGGCACTTAATAATTTGCTTTTAGCTTGAATTCCATAAAAGTGTCGGTAAGTGCAGCGCGCTGATGTTGTGGCAAGAAGTTCACCTGAAAAACTGTTGTGGGTTGCCAAACTGATACGAAAAGTTTCGCGCGCCGCTCACATATCGCAGGGGATTTTAACTTTAATAAAGCAGTACTATTTTCAGGGGCAGGGGCGCTGTAACCTAGTCCAAAGACAAAACACACTAGATTAGTTTGTATAATTTGGTCTGAAGGCTTGCGTACCAAACCCGATCGCCGGATCCGGTAAAGTAGTCGGATGTTGACGTCCCCTTACGAACTTATGTTTCTCATGTAAAGCTCTTCGTCTACCATTAACAGAACCCTCCCTGCCCTCGTAATAATAAGTCGTGGCTGCTCGCACTACCAGATGAAAATGGTGATTGTTGAGCGGATAAACCATGCATTTAACTTTACACGCCTACGGCCATAAGACGTGCAAAGGCTTGTAACACTACGGTGAAAAGCTCTAGAGAACGAGGATAACTCAAGTCCTTCATGGCTAAGCCTATCCACTTCCTCCACAACCAAAATACGTACCGCTTCCCATGGTCGCCATAAAAGCGCGCCTTCGGTGCCCTAACGGGCCTCTGAAGGAGCGCCTTTGCTTGCCGATCAGAGGCGGCTGTGCCCATGCTCTCTGGATCTACCGCTACATGACTACTGTAGGGCTTAAATTAAATATTTGTTTATGTGAGCCATGTGAAAAATTACAAACATATGATTCTCTCCCTTAAAACGAGGTGTGCTAAGTCCGGTGAGAAAAAATACGGGGAGGGGGTAGGTTCTCCAGACTCCGGCTTGGTCCTCTCCCCTTACAAAAGTTGATACCCTTAGGCCATAATGAGCCATGCCAGAATGGCCCTTCACATGTCCTCCAAGTTGGGATGGGGTGGGGGTGGGGGGGTGGGGGGGGGGGGGCGCCATCCCCAGCTTTCAAGTTAGGGGTCGTGCGGCCCCCGCTGCCTCTCCTCCTCTCCCCCCCCCCTCGGTTTCCTCGTTCTTGCAGTGAATCAAGCACTGAATGCTTGTATTTATGACGTACATTTTGCCCTGGTGTCCTTGCTGCTCCAGACATGTTCGCCGAAAACAATTGATGCATAGCAGTCTGATATAGGCCCCTGATGGCAAAGCAGAATGCATGTTATGCCTCCAGCTGGACTGAGAAATTATTGCAGCGCATGCCATAAATTTGGAGGCCGGTTGAGCATTTGGGCCATGGTCATCGCGCATGCTTGTGCATAGAGAACTAATGTCCCAACAAATTATAATACATAAGAAGCAATTTCCCGAGATCTCAGGGGGTCACATTGACTCCCCCCCCCCCCACATCCGAGAGAAGGATATCTAGCCGGCCACCCGGGCGCGTATTAATCTATGATGCACCATTTATGCATGCCGCATGCCCTCATGTTTTGCACCAACTATCTCTGAATCGGCAGCAATCTGGCAGCATTGCTGATGAATCCCAGTCAGCTAAAAACTCCCAGGCTTACCTTGAGATATTTTGTCAGTAAAAGTCCTTCCCGACTTGGAAACAAATATATGCAGCCCTGGCATAACCTTGGCTTGGAGGCCAGTCCGCGCCTTGTGGGCAGTGGGTGAGATTCTGGTGGGCGAGATTTGCGTTGTGGTTATTGTATTTCACTCTGAGCTGGGCTTTAACTGTAACTATATCACTGAACTATATATTGAACGACACCGAAAGAGAATTATAAGTGGTTTTGTGATACGTCAATGTTTCTCGGCACAAACGAGCCCAGTGTGATGTATTTTTCATTGACAATTTTACAGCTGCAATATATGACAAACTGATTTCTGTTTTTTTGTGTCTCAGGTCATCGGGTGTCCACAGACCACTGCCTGGAAGCAAATATGGTGCAAAAGTATACATCACCCATACGGGTGTACAAGTATCCATTTGAGCTTGTGATGGCTGTGAGTACTCAAATATGTGGCCACAAGCGTCTGAAGTGGTTCTGCATTTGTAATGTAGTGATGTTGATAATGTGCCATTAGACAACTACTGATGTGCTTTTGTTGGCCTGACTGGTAGATTAGACCAGCTGCTAGCATGAAACAAGGCCAACATTACAGGGCAAATAGTGTTGCCACTGTGACTGCATTGAGCACACACTGGTCAAGTGTGTGTGCATTCTGCTTACACTGTAAGTGCTGTTAATGTTTAAGTGTGAACAATCATTATAAAGAAGCAATCTGAGGGTCAGTTAAGGTTGGCATCAATTGTTTCACTGAACGGACTCCAGCTGTCATTGCTGGCCCTCCCTTCTCTTCCTGTAGTGAATGGTTTCTATGACACTGGGCTGCTGTGACAGTATGGTTCTCCACCCTTACAGGCCTATGAGCTGCGCTTCCCTTCCTGTGATATGATTCCAATTCTGGCTGGTACTGAGATACTCACTGATGAGAAGAGTGATGATGGGGCTGTACATGTGGTGGAGCGCAAGTGCCGCCTGCATGTGGATGCACCATACCTGCTCAAAAAGGTGGGAAATACTGTTCAAAAATTGACTTGATGGGGCTGTACATATGGTGGAGCACAAGTGCCACCTGCATGTGGATGCACCATACCTGCTCAAAAAGGTGGGAAGGCTTGTTCAAAAACTGCAGCCTTAAGATATTGTTACTGCAAGATGTGATCAGTGCTTGTGAGGGCTGTACCATCTGTCACACATTAAGGTGGTCAGCAGAGAACTGATACCATAGTGCCAAAACTGGGTGAGTATACCCTTGTAAATACTATGTGCACCTCATTTTTTCAGTGATTCACCCTCAGGTACAGTTGCACATACTATACATGTAATATTCAAAGCCTGTTTATTTTTTCTAAGTGCTTAGTGCTTTGTGTGCTTTGCTTGTCAGACTGAGGCCTTTTACAAATTTGACTTTAATCTTTGTCAACCTAACCTTATTAACAATCTAAAAAATTATGGTCAATCAAGCAAATTTCCTGAAAAATGGTTGGGCCTGCTGGGATTGCTCCACATTTGAATGTACTGAGGTAAGCACCAGATAGGATGGAAAAGGCCTGCATCTATCCATTGGTATGCCTTGAAAGAAAGCATGTCACATTTGTATGGGTTTTGAAATGAGGTAGGTAGTTTGAAGAACATTCAGAGCAGTTCACAGCCCTGCATTTTTTGAAGATTCAAACCCTTGGGCTTCTGAGCCAGACTTCTTCAAGGTCACCCAGGCCTGCCTGTAGAAATCTAATGTGAATCCCCCATCTTTGGCCACAAAGTGTTCAAGGTCAAGAAAATATTATCTTCAATCTATTCATGTCCCCCATAGACATACAGCATTCAAGTGATCTGTGGCTGGTGTATGCCAACATAATTGCTGGCATCAACAGACTTCATTTGGCTGTCAACCAATGTGTTGCTCTCAGTGCAATATTCAAACAGGAAGTTGGGTGGTGGTGTCTGTTATGAAAATTATACTAGGGATTAGATAACTTAGGAAAAGTGTCATAATCAAGTATGAATGTGAGTAAGCAACTTAAAATCATGGACAAATATGCAACAACACCACAAGAAAGGGCCAAAAGATGTGTACATGAGGATAGTTTTGTCCTACAAACAGCACATTGATTAACATGACACCTCTTAAGTTAAGATTGCTCCAAGTGAATAAGCCTGTTGGCTATGGTGGCAGTTTCACACGGCCAGTTTGGCAATCATGTTTTTGTCATACAATCATTCCTCGATGCAGTGACACCATGGTGCATTGAGGAGCATTTTTTCTCAGTCGTTAAGTTTAGTTGTTTAGAGCACACAATATGGTGTAAAAGACTCCTAGATGACACAATTTCTCTTTTTAGTGAATATGTTCCTCAATGTATTATCATTTGATTACGTCATTGTACCTTGCACACATTGACTTAGAGCCAATTGAAGGTCGTTACATCAGGAAATTGTGCTCACAAATGCGAGATATGAATGACTGGACAATTATATTTGTATTGGCATTGATCATCATATGGCTAATGGAATGGCAGGATTTGAATGATATTATTGCATCACTGATACCTAGGTGATGTTACAGTAGTCTCCTCGAAAGTGTCAGCACATATTCGCGGGCGTGTAGCTTAGAAGCTAGAGGGGTCTAGGTCTTAAGACGGGCTTGGCTGTAGATGGCACCAAGTGATCCTCAAGATGACATCTCCTTTCCAAAACCCGATACAAATGTGGAACATTCCCTTTAAAAGCACGCCATTAGCTCCTAAATGAATAGCTACTAAATAGTGTGCTTAGTCTATCATGCCTGATGTCTGCCGTAATATCTTCAGATGAGAAATATTCCCTTTAATGGGAATTTGGTAAATGTGCCCCTTATTACGTCATTGTTTGATAGCGTCATGGAACGTTACGCCAATTCTGGCGCAACGAGGTTCATATTCTGCACCATAGAGGCCCATTTTGACCCATAGTGGGCTCTTTCTAACCAATAGGGGATCCAGCATTGACTGGAGGGCCCATCTGACCCAAATTTGACTGTGGAGGGTGGCGCGAAGTAAGCAGCACAAGTTCGCGTGTGTCAAGCTGAGACAAAAGAGGGTTTTAACTCTTTAAAAAATGTATGGGTGTGAACTGCAGGGAATCATGTTGGAAATGGCTGGCTTAGTTCAGGAGCCCATGCAAATGTTGACCAGTTCGTTTAAGTCGCACTGCCACGGCTGTCGTCATCATGCTCTAAGAGGCTGTGTACACTGCTCGTCGGTGCTAATATGTCATCGGTGTGCACCTGAGGTGAGCACTAGAAATGGGAGTCACGTGTGGGCGGCCGTCCGCCCTCGTTCGTGCAGGAATGACCTGTAATGCTGTATCGTAGCTGTGATGTGATTTGACCCGACTTTGACCGGGGAACGCGGGTAGCTACTTGGTGAAGAGGGGTAATCCCTTGCCTGGACCTTTCATTTGGCTGCCGATCATTTGTTTGCGTAGGTCTGGGTGTTACGCCGAACTCGTGGGCTCCTTGTATGGGTTCCGTGAACGTCACAGACTTCTTCTGTTATCACAGGCGGTTCGTTTTGTTTTATTGCGCTCCCCATTTTCAAGTCGTGCGATTTGTCGCGTTCGGCGTCCTTGGTGCATAGCCACATACACATACAGCTTGTTGTGCGAGGAGAAGCTCTGAGCAGGCGTAACGGACGTCGTGCGTCGGCTGACTGAGCCAGATCCACTCGATGGCGTGCAGCAGGAGAGAGATAATCTATTCCTGGAGATCTCAAAACGCAAACGTGCAAAGTCTCTCCAGGTTAGAACGCCAGTCCACTGCACTATATACCGTGGATGGAGGGTGACCGTGTGCCAAATTTGATGTTAGAGCGTGGCTAAAGCTTCAACAGTATCGCCTGCCTTGTGTCCTGTCCCCCTCCCCGTCCGTATTGTCCGTACCGTATTGTCGCTAGCCGGACACACTGTTCCCGAGCAGCCGGCGCCGACGCGTGGCTCACGGCTCGGACGAGGCCTGCACGCAGTCTGACCACAGCGCAGCGCAGTCTGACCGCAGCGGAAGGCGCGTGCGATACGACGGCATTCGGACCTGCCACTGCCGGTGGAAGCCGGCGGGCGGCCGTCGGCTCGTGCGGCGGGGAGCGGATTATGGGGAGCAGGGGATGGTCCCATGGCTGGAGAGGCAGCTGCCGCTGCCGCCGGTGCGAACCTGACCGCTCTAAGCACCGTCCCGCCCGCCGCTGTCCGCCTGTCCCGCACACCATCACGCCAGTCTTTCCCGCGACGCAGGATTGTTTGGGTGCCGAGAGGTAGTGGGGATGGGCAAGTGATTCATCTGTAGTTCAAAGCGGCCCACAGCTGCGGTGCAGCAGGCAGCCAGGTGTCGAGCGTCGTACACAGGTGTGAAGGTCACCTGGGGTCGTGAGTCACTAACGCGTGTGTATACTGATAGGCACGCTGCGCAGGATTACCACTGACGGCACCGGTGACCCGGACCTTGCCCATTGTCAGTGGGGCGTAGAGTACGCGGAACTTTCACCGGACGGGACCGAACCGCCCGGTCCTGTGGCGCTCTCACCCGCGCTTTTTGTTCACAGATCATGGGCGTCGACTTCATCTACTTCCGGCAGAAGAACTCGCTCGACATGCGGGCGCGCACGCTCCACATCGAGGCCTGGAACGAGAGCTTCGCTTCTCGGGTTGTTATCAACGAGAACTGCCGCTACACGGTAACCACACGGCCCACGTGGCACGCATGCTGACCGGCCCCTGCACCACCCCGCCGAGGCGTTCTTTCGCTTTGCAGTGACCGCCTGGCTGGCATTGTGGTCGGTTTGCAGGCTCGGGTATCTCGACGTCCGGCACCTCCGATATATATTCTCTTACTGTGTATGGAGGCCTATGGTGGCTGGCACGTAAACGCCAAGAGAGGCTGGCACGCACCTAATTCAAGCATCTCGGTTATATATGGTCTGGTGTCGATCAAAGGCGAGGAGGGCGCACGCTGCCTACGATGGAGCAGGGTTACGGGGGCGGGTGTGTCGGGTGTTCGTGCGCGCGTGTTGTGTCTGATGAGACACATGCTGTAATTGATCGATTGAGGAAAGGCTATATGGATGGATCGTTGCGGTGAATCGATCTGTTGGTCGCGTGATCACGCTGGGCGCGCAAATGAAACAGGCGGCTTAAGCTGAGGAACACATCAGTTATGACGGCACGTGTTTGGCGCGCCTCTTCACGCTGCTGATGTGAGCTGGAGACGCTCTGAACTGCCGGTGCTTCCCGTAGGCTAGAATATGTTTCATGTTTGCTCCTAATTATGGCACCCAACGGTATCGCAAAGCTGTCACGATTTCCGATTTCACACACACGCACACATTATGTATAGAGAGAGAGAGAGAGAGAGAGAGAGAGAGGGAGGGAGGGAGGGAGATATATATACATATATATATATATATATATATATATATATATATATATATATATATATATGCATATATATATATATATATATATGCATATATATATATATATATATATATATATATATGCATATATATATATATATATATATATGCATATATATATATATATATATATATATATATATATATATATATATATATATATTGGAATATTTATGATCATGGCCACTGATAGTGTTCGTCCATTTTCGGTTGATGGACGTGTATTCGTGTTCACGTAACGCCAATATTTTTTATTGTCCGTTGCTCATCTGTACTGATTGTAAGCCAATTTGTGCGGATTCAAAAGCGTTTCTTTATTTTTGGTGCGCCTGGCATATTCTGTCCTCTTGGGATCTCAGTCCACACAGGGGCGCAAACCACGCACCGACCTTCGTACCCGGCGGCAGGTCCAGACTACCCCCCCCCCCCCCCCCCCCGGCCTCCTCTGCACCCTGCAATCGGCGGGAGTTCGAGGTCACGTGTTCTGTGTATATATTCGGTCCTGGTTGAGCATCCGCCTCGGTACCGTTCTTTGCTCAAGGTCTCGAGAAGACTGGTCGCCAGCAGGGCGTACGGGCATGCGACGTTGGCTGAGTACATGTGAGTTCGTTGCGCGAGCTGCAGCATCCAGGTGATGTACCGGCGACGTGAAGTAGTTATGCCCTGGGCTGAACACGCGACTGCTTTTGAGACAGCAGCGGCATGCCTTGAGCTAATAAAGTCGTGGCCTTATATTTGTTTAAGACAAATCTACGCCCACGTGGGCGAGAGGGATTCTGGTACCACAGTGGTTAAGCTGGTGTCAGGAAAAGCAAAGGTGCGGGGTTCGACTCCCTGCGGTGTCCGCCCTTCCTGGAAGCATGAGGTGCGGGGTACGCTGTATAGGTTCAGCTGCAGGTTGTGCCATGCCCCAGTGGCAGCGCATATGCATACGAAGCCCCAGCGCGCCATAAGCGCCGCAGTGGCGGCGTCAGCGCCGCTGCGACCTGTGCTCGCGCCGAGCAGCCCGGCAGTCGCTGCGCGTTGGTCGCCGGCCCGATGTGTCGGATAAGGTACGGCTTCTGGGCGCCGGGGAGGAGAGCGTAGCTGCGGTGACGGGTGCCAGTCGGAGCCGCCGCTGTCCCTGACCGATCCGCAGCCGCCCCCTCGGCGCCCTCCCCAGCCAGCACCAGATCCCGGCGGCTGCTGACTTACAGGGCGATCTTGTCAGCAAGGTCAGCGACATGTGCCCGGCGCAACCCGTTGAATGTGTCGTACAGATGCACGTTACACTGCAAGTCGTGAGCATTAGCAGGCGGAAGCGGGCATAGAATAATGAAAACGTAATTGCAATCGGCCAAGGCACGGTATTAGCTGCACCACCAGAGGCATCCAGGGGGTGCGAATAGAATATAGGATAACCACTTTCTTGGGTTGTGAAGTCTGCATGGGCTTTGCTGGAGGCCTCAAAACCCTCTTGATCGTTGATGAGTTCCCTGGGATCGAAGTTCAGCACTATTGGGCAGTGCAAGCTGTCCAGGAGAGCGCCTGTATTGGGCACAACAGCTGCCGGGTTAACAAATCAGGTCATCAAGACATCGTAGTGGGTCTTTCCGGCCTTAAAAACGACTCAAACCTCAAACTAAAACGTTGCGAACCACAAGGAGTGCCCTTCAGGCCGTTTTGCTCCCCCATTGTGACGGAGATCCGGGGTATCCCATTGGGCGCCATGCGGTTGCCTTCCGATTCCAAAAATAACTCGGGTCAGACCCTCGGATCTAGAGATCCTCCCTTGCTCCAAGGAGAGGGGGAGGTGAGGGGGGAAGAGTATAGTGTCATTGCATCATAAGGTGCACTACTTTGTTACTCTTGATCCTCTCCAATCTGCTCCATACGAAATTTGGGGACTTGCTAAAATCCAGAGAAAAAAGAGTTAAGTTTATGTTGTTTTGGGTCATGCACCATTTTTACGGGTAACTTATAGTTTATGTTACCTTTATCTGTAAGCTATAGTGACTGCACGAGCTCCCCCCCCCCCCCCGTAATGATTTCAAACATATCACTAAGCCTGCGATGATGCTCGGTTGTGATGGTCGGAAAACTACGGACTTGCTTTCAACACGTCAACGGATGGACGGGCGTCTATTTACCTGACAGGCCGGAAGGTTGTTTGCCTGACGTCGCTACCCGGGTCGGGCGTGGGTGGAGAAAAACACTTCAGCATCTCACCATCGACCCCTGTCCTGATCCAGAAGTGGGGTTGTTTTGTTTGAGGATGGAGTTTTGGAACAAAAAGCCCGTGCGGCCAAAGAACCGCGTATGCGCCTTGCCAAACGGCTCAGTATGCAGTGCCCATATTAGCACGCGCCCGGGGGGCCGGTTGAATACCCTTCACATGGGTGGGTGGGGTTCAGTTTTACCCCCTCCTTAAATGTCAGAAACTAGAGAGCTAAAGATTCCAAACTCACGGGGTGAGCTAGGCCTGTACGTGAACTCTTTTGTGTCAAAATTTGGGGTTCCCAAGGTATGACCTTCTTATAAGGTTAAACAGGGTCAAGTTTCAGATTGGTGTCCCGAGTGCCTCCAGACCATCTGATGCAACCACCGTGAACCTAGGTAACTGTTCTAAGCGAAAGGTCACTGGTGCCCATTCAAGTTCAGTGACCTTGTTTGACCTTTCAAGTATCATGACCACCAAAAGCATACAAGGCTGCTTTGATTTTTGCATTTCAGTAAGCGTCAAAGACGATACCAAACAGTATATTCCTAAAAACAAAATGTTGACCTGGGTAATTTAGGTCAGTGACCTAGGCTGAACTGTAAGAAGCTCATGGAACATTTGTAATGCGGTTCCCGTTATGAATTAATGCAGAATGAGTGCCAGAATGAACCGTACAAAGCAACCTCTAGAGTAATAAAACAGGTGGATTTGACGTTACTCTGACATTCATACCTGACCCTAATTCAATGGAATTTGTTCACTCAGTTGTGCTGCCTAAGAAACTGCCTTAACATAAGGCTTCATCTAACTCTCCGTTGTTGCATCAGATTGAACGATTCCCCAGACCTTTTCGTCGCTGAGTCCATGGCCGAACTGACCTGCCGTAGGTCAGCGACCTTACAAGCTACATCTAAATTTGTAATATCAAACGATCCGCTATTCAGTTGTCCACAGCTGTGCATACTTCGGCGCGGCGTAGCGGCGTCATGAAAAAATTATTTTGGAAAAGCCTTAACCCCCACCCGAGTGCGTGGTAAAGAAAGACTCAGCATATTTTCTGTGCATTATCGCCAAAGCCATTCGTTGACTATGACCACAGACGTGTGGCATTTAAGTTAACGTGTGTTTCGTGCTTTAGTTCAGCCGATCCGGTGTTTATTTTCTGGCGCAGTGACCAGAACAAATAACTTAGTTATGATCAGAAAGCCCGGGCTTCCCACCTACAGATTGTTGGCCACACGTGTTTGTTTTTTCAAGAACTACCAGTACAGTATCCGGCCTTTCCGTTTGAAGAAGCACCCGATGGTCTTGACTTTAAGGGGCCTCCCTCGCAACTGCGCGACACCGGACGTGTTTACCCCTAGAGCAAGGCGTGCTCAGTTGCCGTCTCGAGGGCCTTTTTCGTTTTTCAGTCGTTTGGTTGTTTTCAGGTCCCTGGCTGATTTTACGTATACTAAATGGAATGAAAAGAGACTGGCGACGGTATTTCGCTCCTGAAAAAATGGCGTGACCAAACTTCGGTAAAGCGCTATATGGCCGACAGGCCATAGACCCCCGCCCATTCCAAAGGAGCAGCAAGCTTTCTGCGGCAAAGTTTGAGCTCACTGGTTCCCTGAATTACGACAACCGGACGACGACAGCCACACGACTGTTGAGAGCATGAGCTACCTGCGGACCGTTGTGCCAGTATATTTCAAATACTTCGATTGAGCTCTGACCAAAACTTCACTGATTGCGTCCCATAGCAGAAAACTGCGATGGCTGCAACAATGCATGCCGACAACTACACTGTTCTTGTTTTGTAACTCTTTGTTGTTGCTATGTTGCTATGCTGTTTTGCCTCCCTCTTTGTGTGTGCTCGTGACTGAGCGGCGTACTTCTCTCATGGCCCGGGCTTGAATGCCTGGCTGCCGGCCATTGCTCGTCATTTGGCTCGAGGACCGCGGCCGCCGGTGAGCGCTGAGCGGCCCGGCCCGGCCTGCCCGCGGCGTCTCGTGTGGCCCGGTTCTCGATCGACCCCCGGACAGCGCGGCTTGAACTGCGCCGGCTGGCGTGCGGCGCCTGTTTTTGCCGCTGGGCACGCGATCCCATCCATGTGAGCGCCCGGCGGCGGCCGGTCATAATCTGCTGGCCCCATGGCGGAGACTGCTGCCTCATGCAAACAGCCAGTTATAGTCCGGTGGTCCCGCGGCGGAGGCCGCTGCCTCCTGCAAACACCCGGTTATAGTCTGGTAGTCCCGCGGCGGAGGCTGCTGTCGCCTGCAACCAGCCGGTTATAGTCTGGTAGTCCCGCGGCGGAGGCTGCTGCCTCCTGCAACCAGCCGGTTATAGTCTGGTAGTCCCGCGGCGGAGGCTGCTGCCTCCTGCAAACAGCCGGTTATAGTCTGGTAGTCCCGCGGCGGAGGCTGCTGCCTCCTGCAACCAGCCGGTTATAGTCTGGCAGTCCCGCGGCGGAGGCTGCTGTCGCCTGCCACCAGCCAGTTATAGTCTGGTAGTCCCGCGGCGGAGGCTGCTGTCGCCTGCAACCAGCCGGTTATAGTCTGGTAGTCCCGCGGCGGAGGCTGCTGCCTCCTGCAACCAGCCGGTTATAGTCTGGTAGTCCCGCGGCGGAGGCTGCTGTCGCCTGCCACCAGCCAGTTATAGTCTGGTAGTCCCGCGGCGGAGGCTGCTGTCGCCTGCAAACAGCCGGTTATAGTCTGGTAGTCCCGCGGCGGAGGCTGCTGCCTCCTGCAACCAGCCGGTTATAGTCTGGTAGTCCCGCGGCGGAGGCTGCTGTCGCCTGCCACCAGCCGGTTATAGTCTGGTAGTCCCGCGGCGGAGGCTGCTGCCTCCTGCAAACAGCCGGTTATAGTCTGGTAGTCCCGCGGCGGAGGCTGCTGCCTCCTGCAACCAGCCGGTTATAGTCTGGTAGTCCCGCGGCGGAGGCTGCTGTCGCCTGCCACCAGCCAGTTATAGTCTGGTAGTCCCGCGGCGGAGGCTGCTGCCTCCTGCAAACAGCCGGTTATAGTCTGGTAGTCCCGCGGCGGAGGCTGCTGCCTCCTGCAACCAGCCGGTTATAGTCTGGTAGTCCCGCGGCGGAGGCTGCTGTCGCCTGCCACCAGCCGGTTATAGTCTGGTAGTCCCGCGGCGGAGGCTGCTGCCTCCTGCAACCAGCCGGTTATATTCTGACGGCCCCCGGGATGGAGGCTGCTCCCACCGGGCAGACGGCCGAGGTCGTCCCTTCGCGGAACGCTGGAGAGGTGGCGCGCCCTGACGGTCGTACAGGCCAGGCCCTTGGTTGGTCCGGCACAGCGGGTGTGCGCAGCAGACCGATTCACGTTGCAAGAAGCGGGGGTCGCGCTTCTTCACAGATCAGTCCGTCAGATTTGGTGTGCCACCGCTGGCTGCCTGCCTGGTTGGTTGGCCTGTTAGATGGTTGGCTGCATGGCCGGTTTGTTGGCCGGTTGATTGGCTGACCTGTTAGATGGTTGGCGTCTGGTTGGTTCGGCGGCTGGTTGGTTGCCGTGCGCCGATGGTCACTGCGTGCTTCCTTAGCGTGATCATCGCTACTTTTTTGTGAGCTGTAATTTCGGGTGAACCAAAAACACGTGTAAAACCTAGGCCGAAATTATATGTGGCTTTTTTCGTCTGTGACAGTGTTCGAGTCGGAGTATTCTGAATGAAAAATGAGAACGCAAGAGCGCGATTTCACGGAACCGTACGGTTTCGTCAATCAGTGACTGATGACCACGCCAGTGCAGGGCCGATTTGCAACCTCCATATTTCCATCCATTGGAACAGTCCGCTTCTGTTTCCACCGGGCTGGCTGACCTTCTCCGAACGATCCGCGCGATGGGAATATTGAGGGCTGGCCGGTTAGCCGGCCTTCCTTTCCAAGTGGTGGTGGGCGTAGTGGTCAGAGCGGAATTTCGCGTGTGATCTCCGGCCTCAAGGCGTGTTGTGCAGTCAGCTGCCAAACTGTGAATCACTTCCACCCTCAGCTTAACCCGCACGGAGCTGGGGCCAAATGAATGATCGCTCACGTCTCATGGCATTTCCAGTCGTTTCAAAGAAACCGTTGATAGGCACGTCTTCCGCATATGCATGCACCTTTTTGATACACTGCTTCTGCGCAGGTCTGATTGCTTGGCGTTTCTGTGGCGTAAGGACAGTTTCAGCCGTGCTCGCTTTTATCGGTACATGTTTCTCCGACGCATGTCTATCCAGCCCCGGTCTGATCGGCGCTGATGATCCCAATGTGGCCAGGCACACCTCGAGAACCCGGACCGGACGTGTTTGTTCTCGCCGACGCATGTCTATCCAGCCCCGGTCTGATCGGCGCTGATGATCCCAATGTGGCTAGGCACACCTCGAGAACCCGGACTGGACGTGTTTGTTCTCGCCGACGCATGTCTATCCAGCCCCGGTCTGATCGGCGCTGATGATCCTGATGTGGCCAGGCACACCCTGTGAACCCGGACCGGACGTGTTTGTTCTCGCCGACGCATGTCTATCCAGCCCCGGTCTGATCGGCGCTGATGATCCCAATGTGGCCAGGCACACCCTGAGAACCCGGACAGGACGTGTTTTGTTCTCCGGCGCGACAGCATGTCTATCCAGCCCCGGTCTGATCGGCGCTGATGATCCTAATGTGGCCAGGCACACCCCGAGAACCCGGACTGGACGTGTTTGTTCTCGCCGACGCATGTCTATCCAGCCCCGGTCTGATCGGCGCTGGTAATCCTAATGTGGCCAGGCACACCCCGAGAACCCGGACTGGACGTGTTTGTTCTCGCCGACGCATGTCTATCCAGCCCCGGTCTGATCGGCGCTGGTAATCCTAATGTGGCCAGGCACACCCCGAGAACCCGGACTGGACGTGTTTCGAGCAGACGGCCAGCCTGGACGTCAAGTCGTTCTTCGGCTTCGAGAGCACCGTCGAGAAGATCGCTATGAAGCAGTACTCGGCCAACATATCCAAGGTAAGCCGCCGGGAGCCTGCTGCTGGCACGGTCCAAAGCCGCACACCGCTCCGGTGCCGACGGTGGGTGAGCGGCGCGGCGGGGTGACGTCATGGACGGCGGCGGAGGTTCGCGTCAGGGTGACGTCATGGACGGCGGAGGAGCCGCGCGGCTGGGTGGCTTCATGAACGGTGGCGGAGGGGCGCGGCTGGGTGACGTCATGGACGGCGGAGGAGCGGCGCGGCAGAGTGACATGGACGGTGGCGGAGCGGCGCGGATGGTTGAAGTCATGGACGGCGGCGGAGGGGCGGCGCGGCAGGGTGACGTCATGGACGGCAGAGATTCCCCGTGATGGGTCGCCCAAGGCCGTGCAGTGTCTGCCGCTCCAGTCATAGGCGTTCTGGAGAGTCCTGTGCTGTACATATTTTACGGCATGTAATGTTCAGGGAAATCGTAAATGTGTGTTTATGTTCTCGGGGGCGCTATCCCAATGTTTACGTAAATAAGCATTCTGATTGCCTTCAGTTATCATGGAAATGGCGGCATCGAGAAGTCGGTTCGTCCCTTAAGTCTGACGTACCTCCATAACTTGTCGAGGCATGCAAAATGTGCAAGTTATCGCAGGTCGTGAAAGGGCTGACGTCATTTACTCACGCGGCTAGCTCGGAGCATAAATGTATCATGACTGGCGGCATGCGAAGTGGGCGAAGGTAACGGGACAGCGCTCGCGCTAGTCAGACTGTGCACGCGACAGGAAGCGCTGGAACGAGGCGGCTCATGACGCGTACCAAGGACCAAAGGTCCTCAAGGGGCGTGAGAAGGGTTGTGGCTCTCTGGTGATGACCGCACGGCTGACCCTGGCGCGCGCCTGCCTTTCAGGGCAAAGAGATCATCGAGCACTTCATCCAGAAGCTGAAAGAGGATGGCGTCACGTACGTGGCGCCGTTCGAGGCTACCGGCACGTCCGTGCCGGCCGTCACCGTCACAGGAGACACGCCGGAGAGGTGAGGTGCTGATCTGACCCGAGTTCGATGTGCCCGGAGCTGCCGGTCAGGTGCTGACCTGACCCGAGTTCGATGTGCCCGGAGCTGCCGGTCAGGTGCTGACCTGACCCGAGTTCGATGTGCCCGGAGCTGCCGGTCAGGTGCTGACCTGACCCGAGTTCGCTGTGCTCGGAGCTGCCGGTCAGGTGCTGACCTGGCCGGAGTTCGCTGTGCTCGGAGCTGCCGGTCAGGTGCTGACCTGGCCGGAGTTTGATGTGCCCGGAGCTGCCGGTCAGGTGCTGACCTGGCCCGAGTTCGCTGTGCCCGGAGCTGCCGGTCAGGTGCTGACCTGACCCGAGTTCGCTGTGCTCGGAGCTGCCGGTCAGGTGCTGACCTGGCCGGAGTTCGCTGTGCTCGGAGCTGCCGGTCAGGTGCTGACCTGGCCGGAGTTTGATGTGCCCGGAGCTGCCGGTCAGGTGCCGGAGACCTCGCTGGCCGGGAGATGCTGCCGTCTGTTGACGGGGGATCGGGGCGAGCTGTGCAGAGACTGCTGCGCCGCGGGACGGGACGGGGCGGTGGCCGCTGACCTGTCCGGCGGCCCGGCACACGCTCACCCGATGGCGAGGCGGCAGCCGGCCTCAGCCGCGCGCAGGGCCAATCTAGTCTGGCGCCCGCGTGCCGATGCGTGCTGCTGGCTGTGTGAACTGCAGCCGGACTGGAGTGGCGCGTACACGGACCAGAGCGCTGATCTGAGCACCTGCACCGAGCTTCGTCCGGTCGGAGAGGGGACTGTTGAGACTAAGAGGGAGAGGACTGTTGAGAGGCCGGGCCCCGGCGCAGCGCTACCCGGCACGCCGGGACCAACGACCGGAGCCTCCGCGGACTGCTGCGGAGCCGGGCCTCGGCGCCGCGCCACCCGGCGTGCCAGGGCGTGCGGCGGCGGACCCGGCCCGGTCCGCCCATGGGCTGGCCGACCCGCTCCGTCCGGAAGTGAGCCGCTTCCGGCGCAGGCCGGCGGGATCAGCGCCGGTCGCGTGGGAGGCGCAATCGATGACACCGGGCAGACCCGGCCGACGTTAGGAGCCGCAGCAACTGCCCGTTCGATAAAGGACAGGCTGGAGAGAGGCAGGGCCTTCGAGTGGTGGCATTTCCGACCCTTCTTTCCCTTTGATAGTAGCGGCATCCTTGGGACTAGTCTGCTATGTGGACACCGCCAAAATTAATACCATTTGTGAATTTCGAACTATTGACATGCAACCGTAAGGTGTAATATTAGTGCGCGTGTACTCTAATACAACATGCAGCTGGCACATAAGTACAAGTATTCTCCACGTGCCGCATCCCACGGACCAGCTCTTTGAAGTGGGGATGATTTGACGGCGCAGGTGGTGGGCATGTGGCTGCGATCGCCTGCGGCGCTGAGCCTTGTGTGCGCCCGCGTGTGTCGGTACGCGGTGACCCGTGCCTGCCTGTGTAAGCGACGGTGTCCTGTGAGGGCGCCGGAGCCGCGCGCCGGCCGCTGACGAGGTCCGCTCGGTGCCGTTCCAGCCGCGTGTGCGCTGACCTCTCCGACCTGGACCTGTCGACCGGCGAGAACGACTCTGACCACCAGCTGACGTCGGCCACACAGCTGCACCGGCGTCGCTCGGCCGTCGACTCAGGTGTGTGCCGCCCTCTGCCGGGCTCCGGCTGGCCCCCGGCCGCGCTGCCAGCCGGGGCTCCATTCACGCACTGGATCCAGCCCTCGGCCGCCGCCGCGACCAGGCCGGGTGATGCGTGGTCTGCCGAGTGTCGCGGCCGATGCAAAGCCTGCAGAAGTCGTCTCTTGGTGTGCTGTACTTTTTCCTCCCGTATATTTCAGATGAACTGGTATTATTTAGCCAAGTTTGTTTCCTCAGACACCTCGCACAACTCTTGCTTTCTGGATGCTGTGCTGGCCACAATTTCAGGGGATAAAGGCGGGAAACCTCTGGAGGTGCACCCCCATAGTTCTGGCGTTTTGGGGGCTATCATGGTCCCTGGTGTTTTCGCAACAGTCTGCGCAGGCCCGGGCTTTGAATAGCAACTGCCCTGTGGGGTCTGGAGTGGCTGGATCGGCACCCTTCGTCTCCGCCGCCGCTCCGAGCACTGACCGCCTTCTGCCGTGGGGTCTGGAGTGGCTGGGTCGGCACCCTTCGTCTCCGCCGCCGCTCCGAGCACTGACCGCCCTCTGCTGCAGATGACCTGAGCAGCCGCTCCTCCTCGTCCTCGCTCTCCTCTGATGACCCTGACCTGCCCCGGCAGCCGACCGTCTGCTGCCGCCTGCTGTGACGGCGGCGGCTCGGCGCGCCCGCCTCCTCCCCTCCTGTATAGTCCTGGGTCAGTGGCCGCTCCGCACCCCGCCTGTCCGGAGGCGGCGGCGCCCTGTCCTCGCCCCCGCCCCGTCTCCCGTCCCCCGTCCCCCGTCCCCCGTCCCCCGTCCCCCGTCCCCCGTCCCCCGTCCCCGTCCCCGTCCCCGTCCCCGCCCCTGCTCCCGCCTCTGCCCCGTCCCCCGCCCCACCTGGGCCCGGTAAGGCGTCCAGTACGAAGGGTTGACCACGCCAGGCGCCGCTGTCGTGTTTCTCGGGGCGTTTTGTCTCGAAACGTATCACACATGCGCAAGCCACCGAAACATGTAGCTTGAGTCACAATGGGAAGGTGGGGTGCTCGCTACCTGGGCGACTGCTAGCCGTCTCTTTCGCGGTGCCATACCTTTTACCAGCACCCTCATTTGCACTGCATAGCGTTGGCGTCGTTCGCAGGTAGGTGCTTTTCTGTCGCTATTTCAAGTTAGTCGTATTAGTAAGCATGCATGGCTTCATTGCTCAGTGGTCAACCTCTGGCGCGACGTCCCCCATTAACATTAATGGGAGGGGCGGCTTTCGGGGGGGGGGGGGGGGAGGCAATGGACGCGTCCCACACCCCCACCATCTCGGTCATCTGAGTACATCTTTAAGTTTTCAACATCTACGGATAACCGATTTATTCAGCTAGCATTATGAGATGGTTGATATCGACACGCGACACGTGACTGGGTTGTTTTCGGTGCCAGTAGTCTGCCATCGAGGGAATTATGGCACTCCTGCAAGCGCCTCGACTCCTGCATCTATATTCGATCATCTCTCCAAAGTTCGCTACGTGCAATGTCCCCGGTCCGTCGCTCGCGACTGGGGAAGCCGCGTCACGTGTTCCCCCTCGGTCGACCGAGTTCACCGGCTGAGGAAGCCGTATGAGCGACGGTGTATCCAATTAGAGCTGCCCCATGCGGGGGCGAAGGGGGGAAGTACACTGCCGGAGCCGGGCGGGCCACCCTCGTCAATAACGGATATGCCACTGACTGAGGACGAGCGCGCTCCGTCCGCTCATATGTACCCTGCCCGTGACGAGCCCTGCGTACCCGCTCTAGGGGGGGGGGGGGGGTCATTTCTGCGAAGGGGCGCGACAGGCCACACGCTTAAGACGCGCTGAGGTGGTGTCGCGGGGCATACTTCCTTCCGGTATCCAGCAGAATTCCCCGTGGGGAGGTGGAAAACAAACCACCGGCGCTCCCGCCACACTCGGTGAGTATATTAAATTATGGTGTGATGACGTGTTTCCGAGTGAGGAGAACCGGGTCATCGCGTCGGGGGAACCGTTCCCAGTGCGCTTCCCGTCAACTGCATCATATCGATGTTGTCGCTTGGCTTGTTCGGGTACTATGCGCCCTGTCGACTGTCTCTCTCTCTCTCTCTCTCTCTCTCTCTCTCTCTCTCTCTCTCTCTCTCTCTCTCTCTCTCTCTTCTCTCTCTCTCTCTCTCTCTCTCTCTCTCTCTCTCTCTCTTCTCTCTCTCTCTCTCTATCTCTCTCTCTCTCTCTCTCTCTCTCTCTCTCTCTCTCTCTCTCTCTCCGCTCTCCGCTCTCCGCTCTCCGCTCTCCGCTCTCCGCTCTCCGCTCTCCGCTCTCCGCTCTCCGCTCTCCGCTCTCCGCTCTCCGCTCTCCGCTCTCCGCTCTCCGCTCTCCGCTCTCCGCTCTCCGCTCTCCGCTCTCCGCTCTCCGCTCTCCGCTCTCCGCTCTCCGCTCTCCGCTCTCCGCTCTCCGCTCTCCGCTCTCCGCTCTCCGCTCTCGCTCTCCGCTCTCCGCTCTCCGCTCTCCGCTCTCCGCTCTCCGCTCTCCGCTCTCCGCTCTCGCTCTCCGCTCTCCGCTCTCCGCTCTCCGCTCTCCGCTCTCCGCCCTTCTCTCTTCTCTCTTCTCTCTTCTCTCTTCTCTCTTCGCTCTCGCCCTCGCTCTCGCTTTCGTACACTGTCTTCTTTGCCGGGCACGTCTGTCTCTCCGCGCAGTGGCGGTGCCAGCCGACGCCTCGCTCCGGCGCGCGAGTCAGGCCACTGTGGTGTCCGCCGACGGTGGTGAGTGGGCGTGCGTGTGCGCGTGTGTGCCTGACCGGCCGACTCCGGCCCGCGCCCATACCACCCCGCCCGGACCGGGGCCGCGGCCTTCTCCCCGCACGTGTCACCCGCCGGGGCTTCTACCGTCCACCAACCGTGTCAGCGACACTGACGCTCGACCTGGACTGGGCAGGCAGGCCCCAGGCTGTTACTGCATCAGTACTTGTTACGAACATAGGCTAGAATGGAGCGATTGAAAGACGTTGAGCGTCAATGTATGGGATGCAATATATTATAATTTTGGAGATCATTCAGGGTGAGCATGGTGCGATAGTAGATTTTGACAAATGAACATGTGCATGGATCCCACAAATGGATCCGCAGAGCCTGTGCAACGTCCTAGCAGACGGACAAACTGGACAGACGGCTGCGTACCCGGCCGGATCCGGACTGACCGGGCAGGGACGCTCCCGCCCCTGACCTGGCATGCCGTCCTTGTCTCGGGACATGGCCTTGTGGCTGGAGCCGGCCGCCGCTCTCGGCTGGGGCTGGTGTGTCGCGCGCGGTGCTGGTCCGCGCCGGATCGGAACGGCCGGTGCTGCTGCGCGCTGGAAGGCTTTCGCCGGCCCCCCTAACAAGTCTGATGTTTTGCTAATCGCGTTAGAGTACGCCGTACGAGATTGACTTGGCTTTCTTTTTCAGCATGATGGGCTGACTTGATGTGTCTTGGCGTGTTATCACTCCTTTATTGGCTTGCTGTGATTATGAATCCTGCATTGTCGCATGCCATTACCCGAACCAGGTTAAAGTTTTGTTTGGGGCCTGGGCATCATCTATTTCGTTTAGAGTCGATGTGACCCCCTAAAGGCTTCTGGGGATTGCTCTGCGGTATGCCATGCCATCGCGTCCAAGGCTTTGGTAGCCTCTGGAACATCCATTCCACCTGTTTGAACTTCAAAAACGTGTCCTTAGCTTTTCTCGTTGTCGAGAAGCGACGGCTTTCCAAGAACGCTGTCGGTGATCCACGGCCGGCGCGGGCGGTACGGACGAATCTGACGGTCGTGCGCGGGCGGTGGTGGACGAATGTGACGGTCGTGCACGGGCGGTACAGACGAATTTGACGGTCGTGCGCGGGCGGTACGGACGAATTTGACGGTCGTGCGCGGGCGGTACGGACGAATCTGACGGTCGTGCGCGATGGACGGACGCTTGTGCTTTGACGGAGCCTGACGTCATTAAAACATGCTTACAACACAGCAAACTACATACCATTGTACTCAAAATTAAACAAAGAACACGGTTGTTTCAGTTTTATGTCTACCGGGTACGTTTTCGTGCACATTTAAAGCTGAAATAGGTCGCTTTTCAATAAAATTTAAGCTTTGACCTGGCGAAGTGGGATCAACTGTTGACCTAGCAATATAAAACTTGTCACTAATCGTGAGAGCTCGTGGTTTCCAATCAGTCCGCGTTATGAAAAACGGCGGCTAAAGGCGCGAGTTCACCCATGTCAACCGATGGAGCTTGATAGGCCGCATCAGGTTTTAAATAGCTTTGAGCACTAAAACTATGACGCGGAATTTTTGGTTCAGAAGGATAAAATGTATTCACACCTGTGCAAACTAAGCACCCTTGTTATGGTAACTCATGAGACCCCTTTTTGCGGGGTGATGTCTTTCCTTGCTTATTTACAATTTATATCAGTCTTCATTGGTCACATGCCAATAGCTGTAGCTCTGTATATATGTATAAAGATACATTCACATCTATATATATATTACCAATGAAATCTGCCGGGGTGGCCTAACAAACGCCGGCTAATTTGGTGCCTCTGAGGCCGACGTTTCGAGGCGATAGCCCTCGCGATGTTTTCACCAGCCGATGTGGGTCCGTGTTAGGCTGCCTACCGTCGGCGGCGCATCTCTAGCTAGAATATAACGCGATGGAGTGGTCGTTGCTGTGGCGCTGTAACAGCCTGCTGCACCTGCCCCATTCGTCGCCAGACCGTGTCGTGTGCGTTGACGGGCGTGCCGGGGTCTGGCTGGGTCCGGCCCGGTCGGGTGGATGCGTCAGGGCAGCGCTGGGCGGGCCCGCGGCGGCAGCGCACCGCCCGGCCTCGGCCGTCGGTCGTTGGGTGACGCGGAGCCGCCGCCGCTGACGCCGATCCCTGCCGCCGCCAGACGGCAGGAGCCAGCTGGAGGCCGACTACATCCAGCGCTGCCTGGGCAACCTGACGCCGCTGCAGGAGAGCCAGCTGATCCAGCTGCGCACCTGGGTCTCGGAGCTGGTGAAGGGCAAGGTCAGTTGGTGTCGGGGTGCGGTGCCAGCGCGCCACCCGCCGGCCGCCAGACGAGACCAACGGTGCCTGTTGGGCTGACCTGATCGTTCTAACTGGGCCTGCCCTGGTGACCGTGACCAGGCGGCCGTGACCGGTCATGACTCGGTGACTGTGATGTGGTGGCCGTTACCGGGCATGATCCCGTGACCGTGACCTGGTGATTCCGACCCGGTGACCGTGATCCGATGGCCGTTGCCGGTCGTGACCCGATGACCGTTGCCGGTCGTGACCCGGTGGCCTTGACCGGCCGTGACCCGATGACCGTTGCCGGTCGTGACCTGGTGACCGTGACCGGTCGTGACCCGGTGCCCGCAGACCCCGGGAGACGCAACGCTGCTTCGCTTTCTGCGCGCGCGTGACTTCAACGTGGAGAAGGCGCGCGAGATGATCAGCACCAGCCTGGTGTGGCGCAAGAAGTACCAGGTGGACCGGCTGCTGCAGGAGTACCAGACGCCGTCCGTGGCGAGGGACTTCTTCCCGGGCGGCTGGCACCACTCGGACCGCGGTCAGTGGGCGCCGGCCGGCGACGGGGAGGGGTGGGCTGCGTCGGGGTAGCGCTGAGGAGGGAACGTCGCGGGCCGCGGTCAATGGGCGCCGGGCGGCGACGGGGAGCGATGGGGGCGTCCGGGTAGAACTGAGGAGGGTGCGTCACGGACCGCGGTCAGTGAGTGGACAAAGCTGACCGGTTGGGCTGGAGGAAAGGGGAGGGAGAGGCAGCCGGACAGCTGTAATGGTGGGGACGTGGCTGGGGGAAGTCGCCTTCCTCCTGTGATCGTCTCACGGTTGTTGTGTAGGTGTCGCCCTGCACTCAGTTGCGCCCCTTTGTGGATGTCAGATTGCCCTTCGCATTGAGCTCATGGGTGGGCGCCAAATGACTACCGCATTTGGCACGCCCGTAAACTCCAATCAACAACAACAAAACATTGAGCCCATGGGGCATGAGGCGTCTGATGCACGTTGATCTCGTCGGTGAACTGCGTCGACTGGCCGCCTTCCGTTCCCGTGTTTGATGCCGGATCCCTGTTGCGTAACCTGGCTCGTTCTGTCGACAGATGGCAGGCCTCTGTACATCCTGCGCATGGGCCAGATGGACGTGAAGGGTCTGATCAAGGCTGTGGGAGAGGAGGGCCTCCTCAAGCTGGTGAGTCCCTCCGTGTGGGAGGCTTTGGTGCTGCTGCCGGACATGTCAACCTGGCCAGGCATTGGCCTACACCCCACGCTGAAACACAGGCCGATGTGACCCGGCCTAGTGCGAGGTGCGAACGGCTCAGTACGGCATTGCCCAAGCCTTCATGCCTGATGGCGTATCCATGGCACGCCATCATTATGTTGCCTGTTCTTCGTTTTGTTCACGGCTGTTTCCGAAAGTCTGCGGCTGCTCTACCGGAGACGGCGCTTCACGTGAAGCCAAGGCGGCACGTCCGAGTCGCCGCTGTGTCGCCATACCGGACGCACTCTCCAGCCGTCCGCACGGCGGCCGCCGGCAGCGACTGACGGGGTCACCGGGTCGGCAGGTGCTGCACATCTGCGAGGAGGGCCTGCGCCTGGCCGAGGAGGCCACCATGCGCGAGGGACGCCCCATCCGCTCGTGGACGCTGCTGGCTGACCTAGATGGCCTGAACATGCGCCACCTCTGGCGGCCCGGCATCAAGGTGGGCGGCGGGGTGGGCCGGAGCGGATGGGCCGGTGGGCAGCAGAGCGGGCCGAAGCGAATGGGCTGGTGGGCCGAAACGCACGGAACGCGTGCCGTTCCGCACTGTTCCGGTCCGCAGCGGGCCGTACTGACTGAAGCTGGCGCTAGCATGTGTCGCGCTCGTTGCGTTCTGCGTGGGACGGCGCACTGCAGAATGGCATGTCCCGTCTGCGAGCCGGAGGAGGAGGTGTCTCGGTTGGTGCTGCTGTAGATGACAGCGCCTGCGAGCTGCGCCTGTGAGGCGCACAGTAGCGCTGGTACAGCGCACAGCCGGCTGATGCGAGTGTGGCTGTGGCTGTAGCGTCCCCTCGTCTCCCGCGCGTGTGGCAGGCGCTGCTCCGCATCATTGAGATCATGGAGGCCAACTACCCGGAGACGATGGGCCGCGTGCTGATCATCCGAGCGCCGCGCGTCTTCCCCATCCTCTGGACGCTCGTCTCCACCTTCATCGACGAGAAGACGCGCGAGAAGTTCCTCTTCTGCGACGACGACTACCAGCACGGCCTCAAGTTCTACATTCCCGAGGAGCACATACCGGAGTTTTTGGGCGGCATGGCACAGGTACTGGCCGACCGCCGAGGCTCTCACCCCCCTCCAGGGCTGCCCTTTCACACTTCAGCTGATGGTTGCCGGAGGGGCCTCTGGCGACACTTGCTGGGAGTGTTGCCTCACTTTGGCTGATGCGCCCTGTGCGTAACGTTATGAAGATGTGGTCAATGTTTTAGCATCTTCCATTAGGGCTTGGTGGTACCCTTATCTTCGCATATAAGTGACATGCAAAAGCGGCGCGGATGGAGGCGGGCAGGGATGTATACGCCACTTGCCCTTACCGTTTGCTATCTAAGCGCGTGCTCCGCCCGGTCTGCATTCGTTCCGGACGTGCGCTGGCGCCGGCCTGCAGGGGTGCCGCCGCTCATCCTCGCAGGGTAGCACAGCTGCCCCATGCTCTCACTGGTGGCGGTGTTGGTGACCTGGTCGACAGTGTGTCATCAGTGAGGGCGGCCTCATCCCCAAGACCATGTACATGCCGATCGAGGACATGGAGAACCAGAAGGGAGAGCTGTGCGGCGGCATGGACTCCATCTACCACTGCGTCAGCCTCACCCGCGGCCAGGTGAGACGCGCCGCTCCGCGAGCCGCGCCTGCGAGCAGCTGAGGCTGGCTGCTGTCCCGTCAGCCTGATCTGAGGTCAACTGCCAGGTCAATCGTTGACGCTGCGGTCTCGTCAAGGCTGATCCCTCGGTGTCACCGGTGAAAATTCAGTTGGCCAGTGGTCCCCCGGTCAGCCCCGTCCCGTCGCGAGCCGGCCGTGGCGGCGCGTGCTCGGCCCGTTTGACCCCGCCTGGCCGGCCGGCCCGCCTGACCCGCCGGTTCGCCGCTGCGTCAGGTGCATGAGGTGCTGATCCTGAACAGCGACCGCGGCTCGGTCATCTGCTGGGACTTCGACATCATGAAGTCGGATGTGGCGTTCTCGGTGCTCCGCACCAAGGTGCCCATCACCAACAAAGAGCTGGCTCAGCCGCACTCAGGTCAGTCCCCGGCCGGCCGTCAGCGGCGCGTCACCGTCGGCCGCACCTGTTGAACTCGGCTGCCCGCTGAATGACTCCAGTGATGACTCCGTCTGACGTCGAACGACTCCGCCGGGTTTCGGGTTCCGTGGCGTGAGGGCCGCAGCGGCGGTCGCCCTCAGATTGGCCAGGCCGGATGCTCGGGGCGGGGAGGAGTTCGATCATCCTCGTGGGAGATTGATCACCCGCGTGACAGCGAGACACGCTAATGACGTTGGCTGTCTATGTGCTGGTGACTGATTGTAAATTCATGCTCCTAACCAGCGGGCAGCGTCTGCGCAGGGATCTCCCGAGATCTGCGCTGGCGGCCTCCCGTTGCAGCAGCGCTACCCCTGTATGACGGCCTCCCGCTGCAGCAGCGCTGCCCCTGTATGGCGGCCTCCCGCTGCAGCAGCGCTACCCCTGTATGGAGGACTCCCGCTGCAGCAGCGCTGCCTCTGTATGGCGGACTCCCGCTGCAGCAGCGCTGCCTCTGTATGGCGGACTCCCGCTGCAGCAGCGCTACCTCTGTATGGCGGACTCCGCTGCAGCAGCGCTACCTCTGTATGGCGGGCTCTCGCTGCAGCAGCGCTACCTCTGTATGGCGGACTCCCGCTGCAACAGAGCGCCTCTGTATGGCGGACTCCCGCTGCAGCAGCGCTGCCTCTGTATGGCGGACTCCCGCTGCAGCAGCGCTACCCCTGTATGGCGGCCTCCCGCTGCAGCAGCGCTACCCCTGTATGGAGGACTCCCGCTGCAGCAGCGCTGCCTCTGTAGGGCGGACTCCCGCTGCAGCAGCGCTGCCTCTGTATGGCGGGCTCCCGCTGCAGCAGCGCTGCCTCTGTATGGCGGGCTCCCGCTGCAGCAGCGCTACCTCTGTATGGCGGACTCCCGCTGCAACAGAGCTACCCTTGCATAGCGGACTCCCGCTGCAGCAGCGCTGCCTCTGTATGGCGGACTCCCGCTGCAGCAGCGCTACCCCTGTATGGCGGCCTCCCGCTGCAGCAGCGCTACCCCTGTATGGAGGACTCCCGCTGCAGCAGCGCTGCCTCTGTATGGCGGACTCCCGCTGCAGCAGCGCTACCCTTGTATGGCGGACTCCCGCTGCAGCAGCGCTGCCTCTGTATGGCGGACTCCCGCTGCAGCAGCGCTACCCCTGTATAGCGGCCTCCCGCTGCAGCAGCGCTACCCTTGTATAGCGGACTCCCGCTGCAGCAACGCTGCCTCTGCATGGCGGACTCCCGCTGCAGCAGCGCTGCCTCTGTATGGCGGACTCCCGCGCAGCAGTCCTCTGATATGGCGTCCTCCCGCTTGACAGCAAGCGCTGCCTTCTGTATGGGTCCTTCCCGCCCTGCAGGCCAGCTGCTGCCTCTGTATTGCAGGCCTCCCGCTGCCAGCAGCGCTACCCCTGTATGGCGGACTCCCGCTGCAGCAGCGCTGTCCGGCTCCTGTGTGACGGACTCGTGCTCCCCCGGCAGGTGCGCTGCAGGTTCTGGAAACACTAAACCCGCTGGCGGAGGACGCCGAGCACCGCTCCGTGGTGGAGAAGAGCTGGAAGGAGGGCGTCGACTACTTCCGCGTCGAGCCGACGCTCATCTGTCATGACGGCGAGAGTGTGCAGGTCAGGGCCGACGCCCACGGAGTTAGAGCCGGTCCAACGACGAACGATCCGCTGACCCCTGTTCACCCAGCACTAGGTGAAGGAGCGCGGTGGAGTGGTGGACCGTGCAGGAACGGAGATAAGCCAGCAGAGCAGCCAAAGCGTGTTACCCGTGAGCAAAGTCGTCGCAGCACCAGCCAGCTCAGGTCGGGTGATGTGTGCCACGCCGAGCGGCGGCACGTGTTGGCGGATCCGAGCACGCGCCGCCCCCTCACGTGCCGCCCGTTGACAGGGCACGCACGTGACGGCGCACCTGGGCACGTACGTGCTGCAGTGGCGCTACCAGGAGTCGGCCGGCGGCCACCACGGCACGCCGCGCGAGCTGATCGACACCATCACGGCGCATAAGGCGCGCGTCATGTACTTCTACGAGACGCTGCGGTCGGCAGACTACAAGTAAGCGCTGGAGGGGAGGGGGTGGGGGGTGGGGGAGAGGCCTGGGCAGGGTGGGATCGCCACTCGGCGTTGTCTTCACAAGACGAGACAAGCGGGAGGGGTTTTGATCATCTTTAAGAGGTTGCTGAGTCAGTTCTTTAGCACTTGTACGTTGTCCTCGTTCTGTTGATGTCGGAAATATGACTCAATGCGTTTAGTTATCGAATATCTATATTACGACGCAACTTATATTGTAGGGGTCATTACGACACCTCCGGTGAATGCGTGAAAAGCACAACATTGTTCATAGCATCGCAATTGTTCAGCCCATCGCACCGATCACATTGATTCATTAGACTGCGTCCGCATGAACCGAAATGTAGATATTATATGGCTCAAGCGCTCAGTAATTTTTACGATCAAAACAGAACGCTAAGCCCCTTGAACTATGCTCAGAAGGCTTCAAGACTTCATAGAACTGGATCATGACCGGGGGAGAGTTTGGTCGCGTGGCTTTAAGTCTGAGCGCGACGAAGGTGCAGCTCGACAGCCGTATGAGAGTTGTCAAAAGGTGACCACGACTGACTCAGACCGCACTGTTTGTGTAGCCCTCGGGCTCGGGCTCGCCGCGTCCGCCTGCCATCCTGCTCTGACCCGCCGCATTGCCTGACGGTACCAGGCGCGACGCGCATGCGCCGTTTGGCAGCGTATGCCGCCGTGATGTCTGCTGTCTTACTGCTGTCGCGCCCCGGCCGCGCCCGGGCCGCGCTCAGCCGCGCTCGACGTCTGACTTGGCGCCCGCCGCCAGGGGCTCCATGACTTCGCTCAACTCCGGCACGTCGGGCTTCTCGTCGCTGTCGTCGCACTCGCACCAGGTGCCGTCGACGGTGGCGTCGTCGCGCACCAGCAGATGACGGCGTTAGCCTGCCGAGCCGGTCAGTGACGGTGTCACGCTCGGGACGGCGGCGCCGAGCCGGTCAGTGGCGGCGTCACGCTCGGGACGGCGGCGCGTGGGCTAGGGGTGGCTGCTGCCGTGGGTGTCAGCGGCTGTCAGTCGGCGCTGGTGTCGCTGTCTGTGTGTTTGTCAACACTGTGCGCTGGCAGTGCAGCCCCGCGTGCTGCCGGGCCTCCGTTGACGGCCTGTGTTCCGCGCAGGTGGGCTGGCCGGAGCGGCGCGGCTGGACGTGGTCTGGGCGCCGGCCGGGCCCGCGCGTCCCGGCGCAGGGCTCCAGACAGCCGGGCCCGCGTGGGCCGGCGCAGGGCTCCAGACAGCCGGGGCCTGCCGTCCCCGGACGCTGTCTCGAAGGCGTCCGCGATCGCTCGCCGGCTCCGACGGCGTGCGGGACTCGGCTCGCTCATTTGTCGGCCGTTGGGTCGGTGTGACCGTAGGACACTGTCTCACCTGCGACGATTACCCATGCTCGTTGGATGTGTTAAATTCACTTTATGATATATGTTGTAAAAGGATAAGTTAAGTTACATACAGTATACAGTGTCGCTGTGTCCCAGATGCGGTAGCGCTGCAATGGTACTTACTGCATGGTGGCTCGATAGTGTTGGTGGTCTACGGGATGCTCCGTAGTAGTTTCAATGTGGTCGTACAAACCGCACCCGTTCGGTAATAATGTGGTCACTCCTAACCCCTAGCGATGGGTGCTTGATTTACATAGCAGTCGATTTCTCTGACACTGTGACCAGGGGCCCGCTTGTTGATGCACTTGAGAAGAACACTTTCAATCAGCTACATCGACTAGCTAGTCGTCGTTGACCAGTGTATGCCAGCACCTGGCGGCGTTGTTAGAAGTACAACTTGTGCGCGCGTTCGTAGCAGGGCGCCACCTGCATCAGGCGTACTTGGCGCCAGTGCCGGACGGACGGTATTGTTCGCAGTTGTGTGCGGAGACTGAGACAACAAATAACGTGCGTACATATGTGACACAGTGATTTATCTGGCCGTTGAGTGGCAGACGCCCGCTCCTGGATCTCCAGGAGCCGCGCGGAGGCTGTCTTGGGGCCGGTTGGCCGGTTGTGCTGTGTTTGTAGGGCTCCTGTGACGGGCGTTGCCATCTGTGGCCCGCTGGAGCAGTGTCGGCGGATGTGGCCGCTGACCGTGGGGCGGGCCTGAGGCGGGCTCTGACGCCCCGCGGCCCGTGCGCTCCGCTCATTCACAGCGCGTGCCCGGGCCACGGGACGGTGTATGTATCAAGGGCTTCCTCCCGAACCCCGGGCTGTGCCGAGACTGCTGCGGTGGTCTGGGCATGCGCCGGCCAACAAAACGCTAATAAACGCCCTAATGGAACACGCTGGTGTGCGGGCGACGACGACTGCGAGGGTGATTGGTGCCGTCTGGCGGCGCGAACCTGGTCCGTTCATGGCGAGTGTGGGATGGCAGGGCGGCGCGAATCTGGTCGGTTCATGGCGAGTGTGGGATGGCAGGGCGGCGCGAACCTGGTCGGTTCATGGCGAGTGTGGGATGGCAGGGCGGTGCGAACCTGGTCCGCTCATGGCGAGTGTGGGATGGCAGGGCGGCGCGAACCTGGTCCGTTCATAGCGAGGGTGGGTTAGTGGGGCGGTGTCGCAGACGGGACCGTTCGAGGTGAGGGTGGGGTAGTAAGGCGGTGTCACAGACGGGTCCGTTTGATGCGGGCGAGGGGTGGTGGGCGGAGTCACAGACAGGGGAGCTGTGTCGTTCTCGATGCGCATCTATCTCGACCGTCAGCACCAACAGAGCAGGCTTCCTCGTCTGCCAGCTCGCTAGACCAGATCGGGGCATGCAGTTTGCTCGTTGTACTCTTCTGATATCACGAAGGGTAATGAAAGTGCTCGCAAGAGTCGAAGCACAAAGATGCCGGCGTCTCACCACGCGTAGCACCCCACGCGACCCGGTACTATTCGGGTGCCGATAGTATAGTGGTTAGCTCGTCTGCGTTGGCTACTGCGCGTCTGGGAAACCAGAGGTACGGGGTTCGATTCCCTGCGGTGCCCGCCCTTCCTGCCAGGGTGAGAGGCAGGCGACGCCATATAGCCTCAGCGGCTGAGTGCGTCGTAAATCACACACGCCCGGTACTATTCAGAGTGCATAGAACGCTAGTCCATGCAGTGTCTATCATGAGTCACACTCAAGACATCGCAAGGCTCTTCCAAGGCGGGGGCCCCAATTGTCTGTCACCAGTGGGAGACAAGTCGGATGGTAACACGATCCTTATGCCTGGCAGCATTCTTCTGTTGCGTAGTACAAACTGGGTCGACGCGTTCATATCACTGGAAACTTGAGTTTTCTTAAGATTTACGTACAAAGTGTGGGCGGTGTGGCTGTTTATTTTCTTAGCGTACTTCCACAACAAAATACCATAACGACACGTGCTGGTGCCGGTGTACGGGCGAGTCCGCGCGTTGACTGCGTAGAGTGAATGCCCATTGCGATCTTGATAGAAACTGGACATGTTTGAGCAGTCACGAGCATCCGCCCGTTTGCAATGCAGAGCGTCGGTACAGTCACGTTTTGGTTACTGTAAATTTCAATTGATACCGTAAAGATGGTCGTGGCGACACCACATGTGCCACTGTCCGCTGCCGGCGAGTCGCCAGTCAAAGCGGACAGCAGCGTGCGGTAGCGGACTCCACCGGTGGCGAAGTTAAAGACCGGAACGTACGCCACATCGGCATCCTCAAACCCGATACAGTGCTTACCGAGAGGAAGCAACAGGTGTGGGGCGCGCAGAACGAGGGGGAGCAGTTACAATGCCTCCTGTGAACGAGCGGAAGATGAGAAGGGGTCATCTGAAATGTGCGGACCCACCGAGGATATGTACAATACAAAGTGTACAATACAAAGTGATATGTACAATATGTACAATACAAAGTGCTCGGAGCAAACGGAACTGCGGAGTAGTCGGCCTCAGAGATCCGCTGAAAGTCGGGGGAAGACCCTCAGTAGTCAGCATATGTTTTGATGTTTGTTCTGTAGTGGGCTGCATTCATTGACCCTGACAAGATCATGACCTCTACAACTTGACCCGTAACCCAACTTGGGCTTTAACTTCAAACAATCGATGCATTCGCATGAGCCCATGGACCAAGTTTCCAGGAATTCTGTGACATGAGTTACAGTTGGCGTCTAGCTGTACATTTTGTGCTGGGGTGATCCCAAAAGCTGTGCTTTCAAGACTTAAAATGCAAGTATAATGAAATATTATTCATGCAGGCTTTGTTCATTTCACAAGGTTGTGTACTAGACAATTTTGCTGAAAAGGTGCTCTGCACGCACACCAACTGTCCATACTGTGCGTTTCCGCGTCTCTCCCATCGTAAGCACCATTTTACGTCAAACTCTCGCCCACATCAATAGCGTCGATAGAGAGAGGCCTTCAGGGGCTCAAAGATGCCCGTGAAGTTAGCTCTTTATTCAGCAATTTATTCAGTGACGAGTTCCAATTTCTCCGAAAAAATATCTAAAGATCAATTGTGGCATGAAAATACCAAAAATGACGCTTATCTTGCAATACCATGCCACCTTCAAGGTCAAAAGCTGGGTCAAAGGACGGGGAACTCGATATCATCTAAAAACTACCGACCGATTTTTACCTTGCAAATGTCAGAATACTCATCACAGAAAGAACTAGCGTCTGTCAGGAAGTCCTGTCATCTCAAGGTCACCCTTCAAGGTTAAACGCGGGCTCAAAGAACGGGGAACTCGATATCAGCTAAAAAATACCGGCCGATTTGAAAGCTCTAAGCATCAAAATATTCGCAAGTGCAAGAGCTAGCGTCCGTCAAGCAGTCCTGACATCTCAAGGTCATCCTTCAAGTTCAAACGCGGTCTTAACACACGCTCGGGTGGAAGGTGAAATTGGCCCCCCAAAGCTTTTTCCAGAATAATTTCCCGAACGGCGCGGCGAAGCCGCGCCAAATTTTGCATAGATGTAGACAATTGAGTAGCACATCATTTGGCATAAAAAAATGCAGATGTACCATGTAAGGTCCCTGATCTATGGCAGGTCAAATTCACGCCATGGTTTCAGCGAAGGCAATTTCTAGGGAATCCTTCAATCTGATCCAACAACGGGTTGCTAGACGAAGCCATACATCTCTGAGATGCTTTCTTAGGCAACACAACAGTTTAGTGAGCAAATTAAATTGACCTAAGGTCATGTATGAAGGTCACACCAAGGTCAACACCAATCTGCTTTGTTATTCTAGGGCTTGCTGAATGGGATAATTTCTGGTGCTCATTTTAAATTTATTGATGGCAGGAACCGCATTATACATCTTCCATGGACTTTTCAGCGGTCCGAATAGGTCATTGACCTGAAATGACCCAGGTCAACATGTTGTGTTAGGAACATACTGCCTAGCGCAATCTTTGTCGCTTAGTCAAATGCAAAACTCAAAGCAATCTAGTATCATTTTGGTCACCTTGACCTTCAAAAGGTCAAACAAGGCCACTGACCTTGAATGAGCATGTGACGTTTTGCTTAGAAACGGTTATCTAGGTTCTGGAGCACTTTGGACACCAACCTGAAACTTAAACTTGTTTTACCTTTTTTGACCCGAAGGCCATGACCTAGAAATCTGAACTTTGATCTAAGTGAGTTCACGCACAGGTCAGCACACCCTGTAAATTTGGTGTCTCTAGCTTCCTTAGCTCGCGAGGTCTCAGGGGTCAAATTGACCCCCTCCCCCTGCCCCCACCCGAGCAAAGGTTATCTAGCGGGCTACCCGGGCGCGTGTTAAAGGACGGGGAACTCGATATCACTCAAAAATTACCGGCTGATTTTCAACCTGTGAATGTCAGAAAATTCACCCCAGAAAGAACTGGCGTACGTCAATAGGTCCTGACCTTTCAAGGTCACTCTCAAGGTAAAACACAGGCTGAAAGGACGGGGAACTCGATATCACCCTAAAATTGACAACCGTTTTTCAACCTACAAACATCAGAACATTTACCACAGAAAGAACTAGCTTCCGTCAAAAAGTCAGGTCCAACAGGGGCTGAAAGGATAGGGAATTCCGTATCATCCAAAAATTACCTCCCGATTTTCGCCTTACCAATGTCAGAATATTCACCACAGAAAGAAATAGCATCCGTCAGAATCAATATCACCCCAAAATTATCAGTTCATTTTCAACTTAAAAGCATTAGAATATTCACCACAGAAAAAACTAGCTTCTGTCAAAAATTTCTGACCTCTCAAGGTCACTCTTTGAAGTCATTACTCTAATATTCCCTCAAGATCAATATTAGAAGGTGAATATTCTGATATTTGCTAGTTTAAATCGGCCGGTGATTTTTGGGTGACATGGAGTTCCCCGTCCTTTGAGCCCACCTTTGACTTTGAAAAATAGCCATAAGAAGAAGACCTTGAGAGGGCAGGACTTTTCACAGACGGTAGTTATTTATGTGGGGAGTATTCTGACAGTGACAGGTTTAAAATCGGCTGGTAATTTTTGGGTGATATAGAGCTCCCTGTCTCCTGAGCCCAGCGTTCCAAAATTCATCCAGTAAGGTGTGCAGGATATAAATATAAACTAATGTTTCCAGAATGTTGCTCTCCGGCGGCGGCCCCACACGCGATTCGTTCACGCTAATTCGTTGCCCTTTTACCCCGACCCAGCCATCTGACCTATTCAGTCCATTTGTCGAGCCTGAGGCGCATAGATGCTGGTTTAACAGCCGTGCGGTTCGATGCTGATTGGCTGGCTGAAGGGGAGGGGCGATCGGCAGTGAGCCACAAGCCGGGGTGCAGTAGCATGAAGAATATCGACATCCATGCCACCCAAGTGACCGAATATTGGAACACTGCTTGAGCCCGCGTTTGACCTTGAAGGATGACTTTGAGAGGTCAGGACTTTTTGACGAACGTTAGTTTTATCTGTGGTGAATGTTCCGATATTTACAAGTTGAAAGTCGGCCCGTAATTTTTTAGAGATACGTAGTTCGCTTCCCTTGGCGTCCGCGTTTAGCTTTGAAGAATGACCTTGGGAGATCAGGACTTTCTCACAGACGCTAGTTCTTTCTATGGCGAATATTCTTACAGTCGCAAGTTTAAAACCGGCCGGTAATTTTCGGGTAATTTTAAAATTCCCGTTCTTTGAGCTCATGTTTGACCTTAAAGACTGACATTGAGAGGTCAAAATTTTTTCACGGGCGCTGGTTGTTTTGTGGGGAAGATTCTGACATTCGCAAGTTTAAAATCGGGCGAAAATTGTTTTGTGGTATGGGGTTCCCCGTCCTTTGCGTCCGCGTTTGGCCTTGAACGACAACTTTGAGAGGCCAAAACTTTTGACGGGCGTTAGTTTTTCTTGTGGTGAATATTCTGATGATTGTAGGCTGAAAATCGGGCGGTAATTTTTGAGTGATATGGAGTTTCCCGTCCTCTGACCTCGCGTTTGACCTTCAAGCATGACTTTGAGAGGCCAAAACTTTTTGACGGACGCTAGTTCTTTTTGTGATGAATATTCTGATGTTTGTAAGTTGAAGATCGGCCGGTCATTTTTGCGGGATATGGAGTTGTCCGTCCTTTGAGCCCGCGTTTGAGCTTGAAGGGTGAACTTGAGAGGTCATGGCTTTCTGACGGACGCTAGTTCTTTGTGTCCTCGAATATTCTGACGTTTGCAAGTTGAAAATCGACCGGTAATTTTTTAATGATATCGAGTTCCCCATCGTTTGAGCCCGAGTTTAACCTTGAAGAGTGTACCTTGAGAGGTCAGGATTTTTGGACGGACGCTAGCTCCTACGCTTGTAAATATTTGTATGCTTATAGTTTTTCAAATCGACCGGCAATTTTTGGGTGATATCGACTTCCCCGTCCTTTGACCCTGCTTTTTACCTCGAAGGTCACATGATATTGCAAAATAAAGGTGTCTTTTATATTCTCATGCCACAACTGAGCTTGAGACTTCTTCAGAGAAATCGGAAGTCGGCGCGGAATAAATCGCTCAATAAATCGCTTACTTCACGGACACAGCTCAAAGCCCCGCCCTACGCTAAGGCTTTTTGGAATAAATTTGGAATGGCTTTGATTACGGTGCTGATTTTTTGCAGTAGTCATATGTGTTAACATCATTCTATGTACATGTACAAATGTTCATCATCATTAACATCATTATGTTCATGTACAAATCCGACGTTTTTTTACGTTGACGGTCAAGTTTCTTTAACCTCTTTCTTTTCATAGATGACGTTAAACGATTCGATGTCAAGTCAGCGGCACTTAGCTCAAAAATGGCACGTAATACCTATTTTTCAGGAGCCTGAACTTTCATCAGTTTTTTTTCTGAACACCTCTCGCAATCTTTATCACTATGAAATGCGTCCCTACAGCTCGAATGACTTTCGAAAGGTCAGAACATCCGATGTCAAGCCAGGTCAAATTTTGACCTTTATTACCACATTTGAAACATCCCTGAACGCTGCTCGCTCAATTCATGTGTCTTGTTCGCTTTTAATAAAGCCGGACAGGTCAGAGCAGCAATGGCGTTCACTCCTTTGAGCTGAGATAGACCTGACCTGACATATCACAGGTCACGAATGTCAACTTTTACTAGTCCCTATTTGATCAAGCTTCTCTTGAATTTTTCAACACCATGTTCCGCATTGCCGCAGCGTGCCTAGTTCTCAAGATGACAAAAGCGCCCACAACATGCTAATTTGACCGAGTTGACCTAGTTTGACGTTGAAAAGGTAATGTTCAGCGCGGTTCACAACCCAATTTGTGCACTTTTCTGGTTCCTTTTCATTGCCGCCTTCTGCCAGACCCAGCAAATTTTCTCTTTGAGATCTTAGGGCGACCTCTCCTGAAACCCCTTCATTGGAAGGTGAAAAACCCTCGTAGAGCGGACGCAAACGTGCGTCCCAATCTCTGGGAGGTCATTTTAGCCTGTGCCGAGGATTATGTGATACGTCAAACGCACTGCTTTAAAATAATTATCACCCCGGAAAAGACAAGCAAAAAATAAAGATGCACACCTCTGGTTGCATACTTAACGGTTATTCGGTGGGTCAATGAGCTAATGCTCCCTTATCCAAACTGCATGGCCCGTTCTATCATTACGTATTGATTCTATCATTGGCAATTGTGTCGATTCACAATAAGAGACAACAGCCGTAGTAGCCGGTTCATCCGGCAGAGTTTTGTGTTTTTTTCAGTTTTCAACACCGATGGATGTTTTCATATTCTTAGAAATTAAGCTTAGACATTCTTTTGCAGTCTATTTTATGCTTTGTGCAAGATATGAGGCATTTCAGCTGATGCAGGCATTTGAGAGCAAATTTATGTGATGGCCAAAATGACAAACCACGTAGGAACTGTGGGGAAGGGACATTAGGTTTGCGTGTAAATAATTTCCAAGGTCAGCTAGCCAACAAATGATAATGATGCCCCGAATGACATACTACAACCAACTGCCTGCGAGGAGATGTAAAAATGAGGTGCGGAACGCAACTGGATGCCTTCGGCTGCTTCCATGGGAAGGGCTCCCACGTGACCGTTTGTCTGGAGGGCGCCTTCTGTGGGCGGGGGGAGGGGGGGGGGGGAGCTGCAGTCAATAACGGGAGCTGACGGGTGCCTGACCTGACATCGACTGGCTGCAGGTGGATGACATCACACGATTGGAGCCTCTCCCGGGCCGCAGGCTGCGGCCCCCGCCGGTGGCGGACAGGAAGCTGACCGCGGCAACAGTCACGACATCGGCTCGTCCCAGGAGGACGAGCACGGTCGGTGCAGGGAAGTGGCCAGCGCGCGCCTCGTGGGGCCACCTGTCTGACGGCTGGTCAAGGGCACGGCGCACCATGGCAGAGACGCATTACAGACCACTGCACTACGGGCGCACTGCAGGCCACTGGGTGCATGCAGCGCGCGAATGTCCGTATTTCTGAGCTCCATCCATACGCGATCATTCCCTACGCGGGACCTTAAAACGATTCCTTGCGGTCTGTAATGTGCACCTGTGTTGTCCAGCAGCAGCCTTCAAACGCAGGTCAGTCACCCAGCGCTACCCTTCGTCCCCAGCAGGGCATTTGGTTTCCATTCGTCTACCACCGCCGCTGTTGGCTGGCCTTCCATCTCGCCCGGCGAGCAGCTGTCCCACGTCCGGTGGCTACGGGCAGCGAACACGCCCGGCCGGCCAGCCGCACGCCACCCAGTCGGACGAACGCTGTGTTGGCGGCTGGTCGGCCCATGTGGTGACAAGTGAGGCCTTGCCTGTGTGTGGCAAGCCGGTCGGGCGAACGCTGTGTCAGTGGCCGGCCGGCCCATGTGGTGACAAGTGAGGCCTTGCCTTTGTGTGGTAAGCCAGTCGGGCGAAGACTGTGTCAGTGGTGACAAGTGAGGCCTTACCTGTGTGTGGTAAGCCAGTCGGGCAGACACTGTGTCAGTGATGAGAAGGGAAACCTTACTTGCGTGTGGCAGGCCAGTCGGGCGAACGCTGTGTCAGTGGCCGGTCGGCCCGTGTGGTGACAAATGAGGCCTTGCCTGTGTGTGGCAAGCCAGTCGGGCGAACGTTGTGTCAGTGGCCGGTCGGCCCATGTGGTGACAAATGCGGCCTTGCCTGTGTGTGGCAAGCCAGTCGGGCGAATGCCGTGTCAGTGGCCGGTCGGCCCATGTGGTGCCAAGTGAGGCCTTACCTGTGTGTGGCAGGCAGCAGACCGCGTGAACACCGCGTGATGGGTAGTGGTGGGGTATGATGGGCGAAACCTTTAGTGAGGAAGGTAAGGTTCGGACCTCAGTAACGTTTGGGCAACGTGGACAACTTCATGTTCAGCCCAGATACAATGGCATCAGAGGACACTGGACCATAGCAACATTCGTTGACGTCCCTAGCCGCTGTGGATATGTGTTTGAGCACCTAGTGGCACTCTACCTTATCCCCCCGCACGCATCGTTTCTGTGGTGGGGATCTGGGCTGATCTGAGCTCCTCTGATGACACGCGTGATACACACGTATGACGTTTTTGGACTTCGATCGTTCTGTCCACTTACAAAATGGCTTTAACTTGGAAGACAGCCCCCAAGTTAAAAACAGCACACACAAACTCCAACTCATCAAGTAAAAAGGCAATACATGCGTTATTGCTATCAGGACACGGTTCAAGTACATAAGTCACTGTTATAGAGTGACTCTTATGCAGATATAAGGGTCACACGTAATAAGAATCATCTTGTGAGTCACACGTGCGAGTGATCGCTCAGAATAAGAATCACACTCGCACTCAATCACAGACTGTAACCCCACCAAAACCTACTGATTTAACTGGAACTGAAAGCAATTTAAGTATTGAAGCCCCTAATGTGTAGAACCGAGTCCCTGGCGCCCAGTTTTCGGCGATGCTCCAAGCATAGTGTCACCCAGAGTTTCCAAATCGCTAACGTAGACTTGGTCCCAAGTGGCCATTAGTCAGCCTTTAATCTAGTCATGACTCTGGTCAATTAATAAAATTAAACGCCATTCAAGCTCAGTCGGATAGTTGGTTGCAATTTTCGCGAAGCGCATGGTCTGAAAGTGAAGGCTTTCAGTGGCAGCAAAGCTCATCTATACAGCGATCACGCTGGTCCACAAAGTTGATTTTTTGTTTTCATGGATGCATCCATTACTACTTTCCAGACCTATCCCCAATGCACAGTATAACCTTTTAGTCAGCTCCGGATACTACATCAGGTTTTATTTCTACAGCTACAAGCAGTTTAAATTCTACTCTTCTGCATGATGTATGCGCGCGTGTGCGTGCGTGCGTGTGCGTGCGTACTGTGTGGTGTGTGGTGTGTGGTGTGTGTGTGGTGTGTGTGTGTGTGTGGTGTGTGTGTGTGGTGTGGGGTGTGTGTGTGGGTGTGGTGTGTGGTGTGTGTGGTGGTGGGTGTGGTGTGTGCGTGTGGGTGTGTGTGTGTGTGTGGTGTGTGTTGTGTGTGTGTGTGTGTGTGGTGTGTGTGTGTGTGGGTGTGTGTGTGTGTGTGTGTGTGGTGTGTTGTGTGTGGTGTGTGTGTGTGTGTGTGTGTGTGTGTGTGTGTGTGTGGTGTGTGTGGTGTGTGTGTTGTGTGTGTGTGTGTGTGGTGGGTGTTGTGGTGGGTGGGTGGGTGTGGGTGTGTGGGGTGGGTGTGGGTGGGTGTGGGTGTGGGTGTGGGTGTGGGTGTGGGTGTGGGTGTGGGTGGGGGTGGGTTGGGTGTGGGTGTGGGTGTGGGTGTGGGGTGGGTGTGGGTGTGGGTTGTGGGTGTGGGTGTGGGTGTGGGTGTGGGTGTGGGGTGTGGTGTGGGTGTGGGTGTGGGTGTGGGTGTGGGTGTGGGTGTGGGTGTGGGTGTGGGTGTGGGTGTGGGTGTGGGTGTGGGTGTGGGTGTGGGTGTGTGTGTGGGTGTGTATGTGTTTACGGTGAACTGGCCAGACTTTTACATATTTGCCCTCGCCCTGTGAGTTTTTTTTCCACTCGTTCTGCGGGAAGGGGGCCGAGGAGCCCCGTAAATTCAAAATGAAGTAAGGCAGGGTCATGCTGAAAATAGCATTGGAAAGCTCTCGTGAACCTAAATAAGCTAACTGCAATTTCTAAGTGATGGATGCGGCCTTCCCCAAGTCCAAACAGATTATAAGAT
>NW_023596746.1:10377783-10397783 GCF_011947565.3 Pollicipes pollicipes
CGTGCGTCCCAATCTCTGGGAGGTCATTTTAGCCTGTGCCGAGGATTATGTGATACGTCAAACGCACTGCTTTAAAATAATTATCACCCCGGAAAAGACAAGCAAAAAATAAAGATGCACACCTCTGGTTGCATACTTAACGGTTATTCGGTGGGTCAATGAGCTAATGCTCCCTAATCCAAACTGCATGGCCCGTTCTATCATTACGTATTGATTCTATCATTGGCAATTGTGTCGATTCACAATAAGAGACAACAGCCGTAGTAGCTGGTTCATCCGGCAGAGTTTTGTGTTTTTTCAGTTTTCAACACCGATGGATGTTTTCATATTCTTAGAAATTAAGCTTAGACATTCTTTTGCAGTCTATTTTATGCTTTGTGCAAGATATGAGGCATTTCAGGTGATGCAGGCATTTGAGAGCAAATTTATGTGATGGCCAAAATAACAAACCACGTAGGAACTGTGGGGCAAGGGACATTAGGTTTGCATGTAAATAATTTCCAAGTTCAGCTAGCCAACAAATGATAATGATGCCCCGAATGACATACTACAACCAACTGCCTGCGAGGAGATGTAAAAATGAGGTGCGGAACGCAACTGGATGCCTTCGGCTGCTTCCATGGGAAGGGCTCCCACGTGACCGTTTGTCTGGAGGGCGCCTACTGTGGGCGGGGGGAGGGGGGGAGGGGAGCTGCAGTCAATAACGGGGGCTGACGGGTGCCTGACCTGACATCGACTGGCTGCAGGTGGATGACATCACACGATTGGAGCCTCTCCCGGGCCGCAGGCTGCGGCCCCCGCCGGTGGCGGACAGGAAGCTGACCGCGGCAACAGTCACGACATCGGCTCGTCCCAGGAGGACGAGCACGGTCGGTGCAGGGAAGTGGCCAGCGCGCGCCTCGTGGGGCCACCTGTCTGACGGCTGGTCAAGGGCACGGCGCACCATGGCAGAGACGCATTACAGACCACTGCACTACGGGCGCACTGCAGGCCACTGTGTGCATGCAGCGCGCGAATGTCCGTATTTCTGAGCTCCATCCATACGCGATCATTCCCTACGCGGGACCTTAAAACGATTCCTTGCTGTCTGTAATGTGCACCTGTGTTGTCCAGCAGCAGCCTTCAAACGCAGGTCAGTCACCCAGCGCTACCCTTCGTCCCCAGCAGGGCATTTGGTTTCCATTCGTCTACCACCGCCGCTGTTGGCTGGCCTTCCATCTCGCCCGGCGAGCAGCTGTCCCACGTCCGGTGGCTGCGGGCAGCGAACACGCCCGGCCGGCCAGCCGCACGCCACCCAGTCGGACGAACGCTGTGTTGGTGGCTGGTCGGCCCATGTGGTGACAAGTGAGGCCTTGCCTGTGTGTGGCAAGCCGGTCGGGCGAACGCTGTGTCAGTGGCCGGCCGGCCCATGTGGTGACAAGTGAGGCCTTGCCTTTGTGTGGTAAGCCAGTCGGGCGAAGACTGTGTCAGTGGTGACAAGTGAGGCCTTACCTGTGTGTGGTAAGCCAGTCGGGCAGACACTGTGCCAGTGATGAGAAGGGAAACCTCACTTGCGTGTGGCAGGCCAGTCGGGCGAACGCTGTGTCAGTGGCCGGTCGGCCCGTGTGGTGACAAATGAGGCCTTGTCTGTGTGTGGCAAGCCAGTCGGGCGAACGTTGTGTCAGTGGCCGGTCGGCCCATGTGGTGACAAATGCGGCCTTGCCTGTGTGTGGCAAGCCAGTCGGACGAATGCCGTGTCAGTGGCCGGTCGGCCCATGTGGTGCCAAGTGAGGCCTTACCTGTGTGTGGCAGGCAGCAGACCGCGTGAACACCGCGTGGTGGGTAGTGGTGGGGTATGATGGGCGAAACCTTTAGTGAGGGAGGTAAGGTTCGGACCTCAGTAACGTTTGGGCAACGTGGACAACTTCATGTTCAGCCCAGATACAATGGCATCAGAGGACACTGGACCATAGCAACATTCGTTGACGTCCCTAGCCGCTGTGGATATGTGTTTGAGCACCTAGTGGCACTCTACCTTATCCCCCCGCACGCATCGTATCTGTGGTGGGAATCTGGGCTGATCTGAGCTCCTCTGATGACACGCGTGATACACACGTATGACGTTTTTGGACTTCGATCGCTCTGTCCACTTACAAAATGGCTTTAACTTGGAAGACAGCCCCCAAGTTAAAAACAGCACACACAAACTCCAACTCATCAAGTAAAAAGGCAATATATGCGTTATTGCTATCAGGACACGGTTCAAGTACATAAGTCACTGTTATAGAGTGACTCTCATGCAGATATAAGGGTCACACGTAATAAGAACCATCTTGTGAGTCACACGTGCGAGTGATCGCTCAGAATAAGAATCACACTCGCACTCAATCACAGACTGTAACCCCACCAAAACCTACTGATTTAACTGGAACTGAAAGCAATTTAAGTATTGAAACCCCTAATGTGTAGAACCGAGTCCCTGGCGCCCAGTTTTCGGCGATGCTCCAAGCATAGTGTCACCCAGAGTTTCCAAATCGCTAACGTAGACTTGGTCCCGAGTGGCCATTAGTCAGCCTTTAATCTAGTCATGACTCTGGTCAATTAATAAAATTAAACGCCATTCAAGCTCAGTCGGATAGTTGGTTGCAATTTTCGCGAAGCGCATGGTCTGAAAGTGAAGGCTTTCAGTGGCAGCAAAGCTCATCTATACAGCGATCACGCTGGTCCACAAAGTTGATTTTTTGTTTTCATGGATGCATCCATTGCTTCTTTCCAGACCTATCCCCAATGCACAGTATAACCTTTTAGTCAGCTCCGGATACTACATCAGGTTTTATTTCTACAGCTACAAGCAGTTTAAATTCTACTCTTCTGCATGATGTATGCGCGCGTGTGCGTGCGTGCGTGCGTGCGTACTGTGTGTGTGTGTGTGTGTGTGTGTGTGTGTGTGTGTGTGTGTGTGTGTGTGTGTGTGTGTGTGTGTGTGTGTGTGTGTGTGTGTGTGTGTGGGTGTGGGTGTGTGGTGTGTGGGTGTGGGTGTGGGTGTGGGTGTGGGTGTGGGTGTGGGTGTGGGTGTGGGTGTGGGTGTGGGTGTGGGTGTGGGTGTGGGTGTGGGTGTGGGTGTGGGTGTGGGTGTGGGTGTGGGTGTGGGTGTGGGTGTGGGTGTGGGTGTGGGTGTGGGTGTGGGTGTGGGTGTGGGTGTGGGTGTGGGTGTGGGTGTGGGTGTGGGTGTGGGTGTGGGTGTGGGTGTGGGTGTGGGTGTGTGTGTGGGTGTGTATGTGTTACGGTGAACTGGCCAGACTTTTACATATTTGCCCTCGCCCTGTGAGTTTTTTTCCACTCGTTCTGCGGGAAGGGGGCCGAGGAGCCCCGTAAATTCAAAATGAAGTAAGGCAGGGTCATGCTGAAAATAGCATTGGAAAGCTCTCGTGAACCTAAATAAGCTAACTGCAATTTCTAAGTGATGGATGCGGCCTTCCCCAAGTCCAAACAGATTATAAGATTTAAATTAGCACTTCGCGAACCCCTCTTGTCATTTCAGGAGCCAGACGTGCTACAGCAGCGCTGATGGCAGCGTTTGATAGCTATAAGACAAAACTCTAGCCAATGAAAACTAATGGACATCGACGCCTTTCACCCATACTATGTCATATCAGGTCAAAGAGATGTTGCATTAGACCCCATGGCTATGTCGAGAAATTTACGCGTCACCGAAATGAAAAAATAGTGCTAGTAAGGCCTCTCATAGCTGTAGGTTAGGTGCCAATAACATTAAAATCTTATGAGCTTTTAAAGGTCAAATCTGGTAACAAAGATCAAAGTTTGGTCCAGCCCTATTGGATGGTCCGACTTTGCAAACGCAGACATGAGGATAGTAATGCACATAGGAGTGATGAAGATAAGCGGAATGGTTAGAACATCTCCTTGAAGCGCATGTCCTGAAAGAAACCAGCGCTAGGTATCGCCTTTGAACAAATTACCACCAATATGACGTTGAGCAAGAGGAAAAATAGATCACGAACTGTCAGGGACGGAACATTTAATTTTTCCCCACCATAAAAAATGGTGGGGAAAAAAATATATATATATATATATATATATATTTATATATACATTGCACCTGTTGTTGAACTTACGACGTCCCAGAGTGTTCGTCAAAGGCTCTACTTTGCACTACATCCATGACCGAAGTTTCTCCAAATAAGTTGGGCGCTAAGCAGATGAAAATGTTAAACCTATCCATCAGAACGCACACCAGCGAGTCTGCGCCTGGATTTCAGCCACTTTATACTCAAGGTTAGGAGCTGGAGCGTACCAACTGAGTGGGAAGCAACACCTCCGATAACATACATAAGTAGTCTCCCAGCATTCCTGCAGCGCAGCAACCTTGATATGAATGCTTCTTTGTTCTGATCACGGATGTTCTCACGAAGCACCTGCTGCATTACAATTCAGCTTAAATCTGCTGCGCTAACTCACCTGACCCAACCGTTCTGACCCAGCAGAGGGGTCGCTCTGACCTGGGACGGAGTCTGATGGGAGCGTCCGCGGCCGCCTTGGTGTCCCGGCAGCGACGCATCGACTACCGAGGCACGGGCACGCTGTCCCCCCGTGAGGACTGCTGCTCCCCCCTCAACGGCTGCTTCTATCGGGTGCGGCTTAGGCGTGGTGCTGTGCTGGTGATTTGGTGTTTTAGGGCGCGTCGGCATCGGGGCCATTTTGCACCAATGGTGCGGCTCAAGCGGTGTTGTCTTGAACCTTATCGGAAATAACACGTGTAGACGGGATGTTCCCGCTTACTCCTCCACGCGGCTGTTGGCGTCAAGGGGCCGCCGCCAACAACGAAACGCTGACTCTTGTCTCACAATATGGAGCGAAATCTCAGTTGACACAGGGACGTAGCCGTAAGTTTTCTTAGGGGAGCGGGTGTCCAGCTATCCACGAACTCCTGAGAATTTGGACCGACGTCCTGCGAAATGGGCCAGCATCTAGTGTAAATATTAAGCATTTGGGGTCAGGACCCTGTAAGCCCCCCCCCCCCCCCCCCCCTCCCATTTGGCCACATCCCGGAGTTGACATTTGTAAGCTTCTTAACACACATGGTTCCCCCGCATACATTACCCGTGCAATGCTGTTCCGCACTTGAGACTTATAAAAGATGTGGTTTAGTTATGGTTCATGCTTTTACGGGTGTCGATTTGTTTTTCTTTGCTGAGGCCAGCCTCCCCCTCTAATGTTGAGTTGGGCCCCCAATGTTGGTTTGGGCCCAACAACATTTTGGGATGTAACATTACAAACGCATAGGAATAAGTTGACCATCTTAGAAAGACGACCATCTTTGGTCCTTCCTTGTAATGGCCACGCCATGAAGGGTGCAACTGGGTAACTTGAAACCACGAGCTCAGTGTTCTGTTCTGACTTGAGGAGTAACCTCAACCATTGAGGTAAATAATTAAATATGTATACTTTTCGCTGCTACAATGCAACCTCACACGCTTTTTTCCGCAGAACGCAATATGATATTGACGTCACTGATTCTTGGCCGCAAGGTTTCATAAGGCAACAAAATTGGGTAACATTTTTTTGTTAAAAATTGGGCGATAGCGCAGATTATAGGTCCAGTTCAGCTACAAAATGAAAAGCCATACAAAAAGAACAAAGATTGGCCGATACAGGTTTTTAACCTGATTCTGTGCTGAGCATAATTTATAGCTAGCGCCCTTAACCCACCATCCCATTGTTGTAATGCATCTTTAACAGATCAATTTTGTCTTGGTCCTTTGTCCAAATAGCACGAAGGGACCTTTATCGTATTATGCGACCACATGACCGTCAGCTGTCCTGTAACCAGGCTGACACCATCAAGCTAAAGGCTAAATGACCCTCGATGGCGAGCCATATATAAACGCCTATTCTGGAAGACGGACCGACCACCACGCGTCTCGCCACATCACGAATGTGGTCAGCGCAACTTCAACGCTCTGTCGAACTTAGGCTTCCGCCACGTTGACTGGTGTGTCTGTGCGCGAACAAACACGTTCTTTTTGCGAACATTCTATGCACTGCGGCCAGCGGGCCCAGAGGGAGGCGATTTCGGAAACTTATTTCTTTACTAGCTATCTGTTTTAAGCGATATCACCCGCGACATGAAACGCAATCACGCCCATTTAAACTGTGATGAATACATGATGCCATCAATTGTAACAGTCGTATTGTTTTTGACCGCTCGACGCTTTTCGGAACAACATTAGAAGAAAGTTTAAGCTTCGTCTAGAATCGTGTTGCCAAGGTATCTTTAAAAAATGTATTTAGGTACATTCTTCTACCGTTTTAGGAGATTCAGCGATTCGGGTTTAACTAAAACATTCAAATTGTCAATGTTTCAGGTTTCAGCTGCATCGCTGTGTGCAGCGGATAATGATGTTATGTAATAATCCCCAATCTCACGCATTTAAATCATAGCTGGTGTGTAAGGCTGTTCATTTAGCACTTCGTTATGTCAATGAAGAACCAGCCCTCATGAAAGTAAAATGGCTTACGTGGTATGACACGCATACTTAATGAAAATTTACGTGCACCTCATGCAGCACAAATGCCGTAAAAAATATTCATCGCAATCAACAATAAGCGTAGATGTTGCGTTCCTATCAAAAGTGCATGTATTTTCTACATCACTGTTACAAGCTTACCCTCGCCGTTGTGTTTATAGCGCGTTTTTACATATCCAGTTGAGGCAGTTTGCTTTTAGCCTCAATCCTAAATAGCTATTGGTCAATGTGAATTGTCAATTGTGCGTTGTTAACCATAACTGAGTGTTGCTGAGCACTAATGATTGGGATTATTTTGTAGACTACGGTTGTTCATGTGCACGTGCCCCCAATGCCCCCTCTATGGAGCTGTTCCTGTAAGACTGCTATTAAGTTACTGACTGCTGCTAATGCTATTTTCAAATCATACTAAAATTTACCATTTAAATTGCCTTTCGTTTAAACAAAGTGGCTGAAATCTGTTCAAAAAAAGATGGTGCCAGGTCCTAGCGCTCTCGGCTCGGCCCCACCCCAATTATTTACAAAAATTGGTATCGGCTGCATGCTGTTTTTCCTGTGCGGAAAGTTCCGACGCAACTTTCCGTTGACGTCGGCATGCCGCCGCCTCCAGCCACATAGCATTGGCTCGCTTCTCAGTGGCGCACCGTTTGTCGTGATTTGTTCCCTAAAAATACCGTTGCTGGCCTCAGTTGGCAGGCACCTCCGTGTGTGAAACTATGCCCACCGTTGCTTTCGCTTTCCAATATGTTTTCGACGGGCTTGCTATTGCACAAACTGCTTTTACCGCATATGCGACAAACGTTTTCCTGCAAAAACACGCCTCTCTCGAACGCGCTGTCACCAGGACGAAATTTCGCAGGATGAGTTGCGTGGGGGGGAGGCTAAGCAGAGAAAATAGTGCAAGCTATTCGCAAAACACCCCCAACAAACGGGTTTCTCCCAGGATTTGGCCCACTCTCTCCTCATTTTTTTTTTTGGGGGGGGGGGGGGTAGGAGCCTTAGTTGGTGGGCTGAAGATCCCCAACTGAACACGAAACTACGCTCCTGGCTGACCGATACCGGCACCGGACGGGCGTGAACTCATATCGCAGGTCGTCACGAAGGTCTAGTTCAGTGTAAATGTAAATTTCACGGCAATCCGTGTAGCCGTAAGCGCCGCACGTCTGACCAAAGGAATGGGGATAGACGGACAGATGTACGCTCTAAATCAGTGCATTGGACTATAGGGCCTCGCCATTGATAAGTGATGCTACATGCGTCGAACACGTAAGTGTATCCCCGGAAGTAGTCATATGCGACTTGCGGCTGTCTGCCCTACCAGTAATCGCTCGCTCACCGCTCGCAGAGGCACGTGTGGTGGGATATGTGTGACAGTACGCCTATCCCGGGCAGGTTGGATACGTCGTTATACCCGTGCGAAGTCAAATCTGATGCGCCGGACTCAGTAACGGTGGAAGTATACAGATGGAAATTGTTGCTGACGTCTCCCGATGCATAGTCACATTTGTTGTATAGTCCTTGTGTGCTGGAGTCCGTCTACTCGGGCTTATTGAATCGTTTTAATGTTGTACCGATGATTGGCTACGATTAGCTTATCATTCGGCACGCTGACGTTTGACTTCTTCTGATTGGTCCGCCGTTCGGTACGCTGACGTCTGACTTCTTCTGATTGGCCTGCTGCTCGGTACGCTGACGTCTGACTTCTTCTGATTGGCCTGCTGCTCGGTACGCTGACGTCTGACTTCTTCTGATTGGCCTGCTGCTCGGTACGCTGACGTCTGACTACTCCTGACTGAGAGATGAAGTCGCTCGTTCAAAAGGTGCCAGTCACAAGTGTGATCCTCACATTGCGTCTATCTATCCTGGCAGATGGAGTCGCTGGTTCGGCGGATGCAGAGTCAAGAGTCCGGAGTCCCCATCCGCGGTCAGAAGCGGTTCCTCGTAACAATACCGGCAGCTTTGATGGGTGGGTTGTCTGTGCTTATAAGCAGCGATTTACTAGAGAGCGCAGCCAACATTCAGGTTTTGGATCCCTTCTTTATTTTCATCCTTACAATTAGGTCACCGTGACCGTGTCTGTCAATGATAAAAGTTATTCCAGCTATCTGAGTACCGCCATCGTCTATGGCTGTTGAGCCCAATAATATGTGCATTCATTTGCGCCCGCTACATAATCTGGGCGAAACGAGCACCAAGCAAGGTGTCGAGGAGTTTTGGACGGAAGACATTTTCTCTGACAAAAATACGCAAAGCGTAGTATATTATAAGCCCCTTTGTATCTTAACATAGAGCAATGTTCCGGAATAATTTTTAGCATTTGTGTTTGAGACAGGGGTGTAGACGTGTGGTATTACCCGACAATGCGCACGTGAATGAAATTGACATGCCTCACATTGCAGGATATGATATCATTGAATGGTTGCTGGAAAACCTCTCATTTGAGGACTCAGGTGAGTCCACAGCGCCGAAAATATCATACAAACAGTAGTAGAGAGGCGTAATTACTGAGTGGTTGGCGCCTTAGCCTTCCACATGGAGGCCGGGTTCGAATCTCGGTTGCATCATGGCCCTTGAACGCTAATGCGGCCATTGCAGTCGTTGGTGCTTCATAAAAGAGGTCCCGTAGTCACTTAAAGAACAAAAAAGCCAACTGTACTAGGCCCTATTCTATTCCTTTATGTACATATATACATATATGCATGTACATATATATATATATATATATATATATATATTTCCCGTCTTGTTCATGCCAATGTATACAATGTTTTGAAAACGATGTTTCTTTTTTATCCGTCGATTTTTTTGCAAGTGGGCTCTTAAATCGTCTCAAGAAACACATTTGAAATCATTCTTGACAAAGTAAGCTAACGAATCGCCACCTTACCATGTGCAGCTGGCTGGCAGAGCTGCAGTAGTCGTTTTGCTTTTACGTATAGATATGAATAGGTACGCAGTCCTGTATATCTATGGTCTTACCACATACGTCAGCACGTTTCATGAGGATGTGCTGACGTCACCTGATGAGCTCTCTTTGCTGCAGCCGAAGCTCTCCACCTAGCCACCCTCCTCTGTCAGCACGGCTACTTCTTTCCTGTGGGTGACTCAAAAAACCTGCAAGTCAAGGACGATACCTCGCTCTACAGATTCCAGGTGGTCACGATAGCGTCCTACCTTACGTAATCCCTGGTCAGTCTAGTTGAACTGTCCATTTCTTGACCTGACCAGGACAGGAGATTGGCACAGCCAGGGTTTCATTACCGTAGTGGATCATAGGAAAGAAAGTGTTGCTGAATGCTGCCAATATGACGTCAGTTGCCGACAGGTCTCGATTTCCATGCGTGGAGAGACAAGGGCTTGGCAGCCGATGGGCAACACGATAGACTTGGACACTCTTCCTGATAGCAAACTCTGGGTAAATTATTCATAATAAAGTGGGTAAATTGACAGTGACCATGTCTGTTAAGGGGACTTAAGCACTGAAGACTGTTCCGAGGCATAAGACACGACCTCTTGCTCTAGACTCCGTACTACTGGCCTTCACAAAACCACGTACCCGACTCAACGGACTATGCCATCTACATTCACAAGAAAATCACAAAACCCAAACAGAAAGCAGCTTTGGAAGAGCATGAAATGGTAAGTGGCTGACGAACCCGACAAGGTGTTTAAACAAAAAACAAACAACAACATTGTTTTACTAATGTCAGAACCATAAAAAGTTGGCTCAGCGGATTTCAGCTGCAAACTCGTAGCTTTGTCATAACTAGAAAATGTCATACATCATGACTGCCGTGGTCACCTTTGAGCCAGCCATCAGAAGCGTTTCCTTCATACTGTCTACCTGGGATAAAAGAACCAACAGGCTTAAAATGTAGAACGCAAATAAGCAATAGGATTATCTATGCACCCTTTAGAGATGTGTTACAAAAGCCCGAACGTGCCCCAGGAAGCCTACAACCAACTGAAGAAGACCCTGGCCTCAAAATGGGATTTTGTCGTCATGCAGGCAGCAGAACAGGTAAACCGATTGCTGATTTGCGTGGGAGTAAAATAAAGCCACGTGATATGGTGAATGCATCTAGTGAAAGTCTTAGAAATGTGAGCACCATGAGTTTTTAGAGCGGCATCGACGGTGTCGCGTCGTAATTCTTCTGGCAGTCAATGGCCATCTGCGAGTTGCCTAGCTCGCATTCCGACTCCAACATATGTCTCTTCGCTGACGCCACGCAATAGCCCTCCGATCGGCCGTCTGACCCTTCTGGCGTCGTCGCTGGCGTCGCGACAGCTGCGGCTGGCGACCGAGCGGAAGCGGGGCGACAGGATCGTGTGGGAGAGCCAGGAGCGGGCCTACTGGCGGGTGTACAGGCCGCCGCCGGGCTGCGCCAACACGCTGGAGGTGGCCCCCCGTGCCCGACCGGCGCCGGCCGCCTCCGCAGCGGGACTCGCCCGCCGAGCTCACCAGGGAGGTGAGCACGCGTCGGCCCGCTCACCGACGCCAGCTGGGTACGGTGAGCACCCGCCGGCGACTGGCCCGCGCCGGTCGCTCGAGCATCCCTGCGTGAATGAAGTGATCGCCCCGGTATGATGATTGTCCTGTGATGTGGTACTGTGACGTCATTTTGGACTCCAATCCTGAGTCACATGTAGAACAACCACATGTAAAAGGCTGCGTACAGTGATTTCATGCCTCACCGCTCACACGTCCGTTTCAGCTGGAATGCATGCAGACCTGTCTCGTGAGGTCGCGCACCAGGACCTCGCAGGTGGCGGAGTGTCTGATCACCAGCGCCGAGACGTACACCGAGTTTGACCCGTTCTTGTCACCGGTGCTGCCGAGCAACCCCTGGCTGAGTGACGACCCCACCTTCATGGAGCTCAACCAGCCGCTGTGAGTGGGCCAGTTCCGCCAGCTGCATCTGTCGTGACCTGACCTCCCTCTAGCTCGACGAGGCTCAGTTTCCCCTATGGTGGTGGTTTCCCGTCTTCTAAACCTGTGGATTCCTAACAGATAAGAATTATTCAGCCGACCCGCTTTTGCTTTCAATAACGTGAGTTAATTCGTTGCGCACGCCATCCAAGCGGATGATTGTTTTTAACCTAAGCACTCCTTTTTTCAATTTTGGTGGGACATTAACGCGGGCTAACGCGGGATTATGGTGGGACATTAACGCGGGCTTCCAGAGTTGCTTACAGCCTGTTCCGTTACCTAGTTTGGACCTTTAAGTAAATTATATATAGCATGTTTGTTATGTCATGGTTCCTTTGTTTACGTTGTTCATACTGGTTTTATCGGAGTTGCGTCATTCCTTTTCTTGCGTGTACCCCGTCCGTGCAGCTGACGGCCATCATGTCGTAGCCCAATGGAAACAATCGCTCGGAATTTTCCAGCCAGGTCACAAACCACAAAACGCAATATGTGTGGGCGAAAAAAATGTTTCAGCATCTGACGAATTCGACCCATGCGAGGCCTGACCGCCGTCGTGCAGCAAGCTACAGATGAGGTCACCCATGATCGGTGCCGATTGCGCTCGCTGCACACTGTACAAAGTAGAGGTTCCATTTTCGGCGCGCTTGCGGAACGGTCTTGACCGCGCACTCGTCATCGGGATGCCCTCCATAGCACGTTAGCACGCAATGACCTATAACGATTTGTCGGGCCCGGATGTCACGACTAGTGATCTGACGACTCAGAGCGGGCCGTGCCTCAGAGTTTTAAAACCGTATAGTTTCTGAGGTGCCCACCAGCGAAGATATGCAGACTGTTGCATGTAAATTATTTCAAGGTCATTCAGGCACGACGGCATAAAACTTTTCTAATCCGGTCACCCGGTCGGTTTGCGGTGACCAAGGACACAAGGAGTATAATCGCCGAGTCTGCCATGTCTGGCATCCGCGAGGACGATTTCCATATGCGTCGAACGCCAACTAGGACTCAATCACAGTTAATCACAGTTCAAGAGTAAGTGGAACATGGCGTTTCGTGCTACATGATACAAAACGTTGGACATGGGTCCTAGTTATTACGGAAAATACGCTTGTAGCCGAATAGCTTAAGAATGGCCCCATACCTGAGTATGTGAATACAAGGAAACACCTGAACCTCACAGATTGTTATGCAAGACCACCACGAGAAAGAGCTAAAGCACAAACACATTGCGATATTTGGCTCCTCAAACACCTCCAGCACCGCGACGGCCACCTCTCGGGAGCTTGAAGTGGTGCAAGTGATTACTAGGGTTGCAATTTCGCACGGTAAGTCAGGCAGTACCTCAATATCATGCAAGCGTTGCACGAAGCGATAAAAAATGACATGTTGATGAGTATTTATACTAAATAGACAAATTGTGCAGTCTAGAACAGTCTTCTCCACCTAATCGGATACCAATAGTCGTAACTTGTTACACATAACTGTAAGCCTTATTCCTCGTAGAATAACCAGGGAAAGGGGAGAAGGATGCATTGATATATCGGTCATATACTTTTATCGAAACGAATGTTAGGACAATCAACCAGGACAGATCAATACAAGATTGCCAACCATTTCGATCAGGGGTATGGCCGAAAAACTTATGGAGCAGACTAACACGACCGCCTACCCCGCCTACCCCGCCGCCCCGCCCCCCCCCCCCCCCCATCTTGCGTCCTCCGAGGGTGGAGTTATTTACTAATGCAGGGCTATCAATACATCCATTTCTCCTTCCTCCTGGTTATTCTACAACGAATAAGGCTAACAATGCCATCCTATCGATATCTGATGTATGTTTTAATGTATTTAACTGTGGAGCATTCCCTTGAAGAGCGATCCATATCCGCGACCCAACCAAGAACCTCTCACCAAGATTGGTATGCGCGTTAACCAGCTGGGTCACCGAAGCGACCAAAACGAATAAAGGTATGCGCTTGAAACTTGCTATTGACTTATAGTTCTATCATCTCTATGATGCATGTTCTAAAGCTTTGGAATTTTGAACAATGAATGCATCTTTCATGCCATGTGCCATGTATTTACTGCGAGTCGCTCCATACGTATGGTTTAATGTTGGATTCAAGTTAATCGGTTGCACGATAAACACGAAGATGCGGCGAAAATGATGGCATGTCAAGAGCTTGAGAAAGGCGCATAAAGTCAAAACAAAACCTTCTTCTTCTTCATATTGGTCAAGTTGAGATATGAGCGCAGCACAGTTCCGGGAGGTCATAACGGCTGGCGGCAGCTGGTTCCCAGACGAGGCTGCACGATGTGAAAACACCTTACGCCTAAATACATGGACAGCCCGAAACGGGCAGCCCTAAATCGCCGCTCACCGCCGACCTCGTGATATGCTCACTCACAGCGGTCTGAGTGGTGAACAGTGACCGGACCGCCATCGGGGCACGGGGGGGGGGGGGGGGCATTTAGAGCGCTGAAAACGCCGATGTGGTCGCGGCGCGTAACAAGGTCACTGATACCACGTCGGCCCAGCTCATCATAGAACAAATCGAAGCAGAAACTGCGGCGCACTGAGAAGTCATCAAGGAGCAGACCCCGGAGGCATTCTTGAGGGCCATGACGTGGCGCACGTCGAGGCGATCTGTGCCCAAACTGATGCTATCGGACAAGGTGAAATCACTTCAAAGGGGCGTGCCGCATCCAGGACTTCTAGAATAATTCATTGGTACGACACGGTCTGCACACCGAGCGAATTGCGTGGCAGTTTATCCCATGTCGGATACCGCAGTTTGCAGGCTTCTGGGAGAGACTGGTCAGCTTAGTGAAGAAACCCGTTAAGAAAACCCTTGATAGGTTTTTGAAAACCCAAGAAACCCAAGAAAAAAGGAGGTCTCGCCTGAACTCCGATGAACTACACCCACTTCTCGCCGAGACTGAGACTGTCTTGAACAAGCGATCTATGACCTACTCACCAGACAATATTAGCGGCCGTGAACCCCTGATGCCGCGGCATCTGATGGCCGAGCGCCGCAGCACCACCTCCCCAGACCTGTGTGACACCGCCACATCTGATGGCCGAGCGTCGCAGCACCACCTTCCCAGACCTGTATGACACCGCCACATCTGATGGCCGAGCGTCGCAGCACCACCTTCCCAGACCTGTATGACACCGCCACATCTGATGGTCGAGCGTCGCAGCACCACCTTCCCAGACCCATATGACACCGCCACATCTGATGGTCGAGCGTCGCAGCACCACCTTCCCAGACCCATATGACACCGCCACATCTGGTGGTCGAGTGTCGCAGCACCAACTTCCCAGACCCGTATCCAGAGCGTGCGAGCGGCCCGTCTCAGATGAAGCTACGCCCAGCACCAGCAACCTCCGTCGGAGTTAACGCCGGCGTGTGGCGCTTCTGCAACACGTTTGGAGACGGCGATGGTCTTAATATCTGACAGCTCTTAAGGAGGATAGCACAGTTATGGACGGGGAACGACATGAGCAGTACGGAAGCACGACGTTGCACTGGTCCATAACAGCCGACAACGTATTTAGTGGAGACCTGGCAGCACACTGCTTCTAAACAGTGGGCAGGACGGTAGACTGACATCCGCCGTTACATGTAGCGGTAAGTCTGAGGCTTTCAGACCAGTAATGCATCTGTACCCAATCGAGGGATGGTTAAATAATGGTGAATGGTTAAATAATGGTTAAGGTGGTGAACATGACCGCCCCCCCCCCCCCCCCCTCCTCCTCCCCAACCTTGTGTCCCCGAGTGTGGAGACAGTTATTAATCCAGAGCTTGTTTTGTACGACCATGTGCTTATTGGTTGTGAGGGCTTAGGTATTGTGACCTGTGAAAGATACTAAATATAAAGAGTTGACAATGAGTCGATAGTTCGATATGTGATTTGATGATATTCCAAGCCAATAACTCGCCGTGATATTCCCAACACCAGCTGCCAGCAACCTGGAAGGGGAGGATCATTGCCGGCATGTACGTGGCTTCCAATAAAATGTGCCGAAAGGGGAAAAAAATTGAAGTTCTTCGATATTCGGCAACATGACGTTCGCAAATGCGTCTCTCATTACGGAATTGGAGGAACCATCTCCCATCTTACCTCTGCGCGTTTATGATAACCGCCCACCGCGTCGAGCCTAACCGTGTAGCCTGACCCGCGTCGGGTGTGCCTGCCTGACCTACCACGGCGCGCCGCCAGAGTGGAGTGTCCCACCGAGTGGAGGGTGCGTCGCTGGGCTCTGAGCATGGACGAAATGGTGTCCGACCCCACGGGTCTGCAGGAGATCACTAACTGTATGAGGAAGGAGTTCAGTCACGAGAACATCCGCTTCTGGACGGCCGTGCACCAGCTGAAGAAGGCCCCGCTCAGCGCCGTCAAGCAGCAAGTCGACTCCATCTACGCGTGAGCAAGCTCATCTCTCAATCTATCTAGCCAATCTCTTGTAATAATCTAGCTAATCTCTTGTATTTGTATGATTTGTTCAGGAACAGGTGTAGGGCTGGTAAGACGCCTTGTACAGAGTGGCTCGAGCGTGGTGATGGCATGTGGGATTCATTATACATCGGCATGTACATAATGCCTAGACTTAAGCCATTGGAATCAGACAACTTTGTACAACCATAGAAAGGCAGTCGATCAGCACAATACAATTTTCACCGGCTATGAAAGATCATCGGGTAGTTTTTCTGGCGTGGCTTTCGCGCGGTAGTTCGCAACTAACGCGGCTCGAGAATTCGCTCAGTGGGATCTGATCAGGCCTCAATAATTTTAAAAAAGAAATCGATGACCTAATGCTAATACACGCTTTATGTAGTTGTGTTACGAACACTTCTAAAGTTTGTGTGACTGCTACAAAAACGCGAATAGTTTGGTTGGATGGTGGGCACGTGAAATGGACTGCATGACCATTTATTTTTATGGCACAAACTTTCCTGGTTCAGACCAAAATGTGTTCTATTCGTGACTGCTTTCTAATTAGATATATGCGTATACGTATACATGGCGTGACGTGACGTCACGTAGACGTATACGTGACCATATGCAATGGTAACGTCACGATGTGTCATCGTGCCATGATATTTTCGGCGATATAAGGTCGAACACCAGCAAAAGACGCATTGGGGAGAAGGTATCACCACTCTTTTGGTCTGTTCCGGCCACCGTTACATTTTTTTCCAGGTGCACCGCCTGTGCAAATCGTCGTAAAGGCGATATGTTGCCCCATGTATGGCTGTTTTCGTCAGTGAATTCTTGCGTCCTGGTGCACCGTGCGAGATTAACATCGACGGCAAGACCATGGAGAGGACTCAGATGCTGATGAAGAATCCCAGCCGCTTCACGTTTGACTATGCTGCCGACCACATCTATGAGCTGTTGCTGAAGAAAGACTGCTACCCAAGGTTCCTGCGCTCGGAGTATTACAAGAACTTGCTTGCCAACGCCACCAATCCCTCATGCAAGAAGAGGTCAGTGATGCGTGATGTTACGGAGGCTATCTTGTCGAGGTTTTTCCACCGACTTGGTAGCTAAAACGTACCTGGTTGAATAGCTGTATCATGCAGCGGACGTGGCTCTCAGCCATTGCTTGATAGAATGCAGGCCAAGGCCCCGCATTACTGCATGCGGGGTAGCGATGCTGTGACGTCATCATGAGGCTTAGTCATATGGCACCAACGCTATGGCGGCATGAAAACGCGGTTCTTTGCGGGCTGGTTTAAGCATAATTTTTCCATAAACCGGATTTTGCGACATAGTGCATTCAATGAAACATTTTTCAGCTGGGAAATGGCGTTGGTTTGCACCAGAGCCACAAAATTATTGTTGAAATGCGCTTCCAGCTTGCCCCCCACAGACAGATGGGGTTACGCGTTCACCATGGATTTATCCTGAAGAAGTCAAGTCGGAAGTGCTTAGAAACTGTATGTGTAAAAGAGTACAACATGCAGGCAACAACAACGTAGGATGGAGGAATAAGACTAATACTACTGTCTTATCTATATGAATAATGCTCCTCGCTAATGCACTGAACAACTTACGTAAATCTCAGCTGTAAAAAATAGTTTTAGCTTGCCTTCCATACCGCAGAATGACACCTCCGTTCCGCAGGTACTTCACTTTCGGCGGTACTGGCAAGAAAAAAATGGCCCCAATAAAGGCAGCTAGCTCTGGTCAGTTGGCCGTGGAAACGGGCCGGCACGGCGGAGACGAAGCGACCTCAGCTGGCCACCGTCAAACGAGCCAAAACGGCGGCGGTGACGACAGGTACACGCCGGGCTGGGCTGGGAGCCCAGCCCAGCCCGTCAGGGCCAGAGGACCGCCAGGCAGTCAGCAGCCCACCTCTCCAGTCAGAGGGCTGATAAAAGCCTAATGCTGACATCAAAGTTGACTTGCTGGCATCGGAGTTGCATAGCTGAAGTAAGGGGGTGGGCAGTTGGTGTCGTCTCTTTGTTTGCACGTCTTCGATATTTGCGTCAGGGTAGGTCATGTTTGCATTGTAAAGATTCGGTGTACTATGATTAAGGGACATCCACTTTCAGGTATTTGGGGAGCTCATCACCCCTTTATCGACCAATTCAAATCTCGTTCTCAAGACAGTCAGTTCTCGAAAAGAAGCGTATACGATAAATAAGTCCGCATCCATGTCGCACAGCGCGAACGATGCGTACACACAAGCATCACAAACACGTATGCATCGCTCAACAGACAGCTGGCAGGACCAAATGTGAGGGGCTAAAAGCGGACTACTTTTAAACCCGTGTCTCTGTTACTCGCCTGCCGTGTCTTGCAGCAAGACATTCAATATCGCAGGGGCATGATAAGGCGGCAATCGTCAAGACGCGTTTGTGCCGACTTTGGACAACTGGAGCGCTTGACGCTGGGTTTGCGCTGGTGGCCATTGTGCATTAATGAGCTGTGGCGCATGACGCGTTCTAGGAAGGAAGACGCGGGGATTTTTCTCGGCAGTCCATCCAGAACAACGACCGCGTCACCCCAGAACCCGTCGCTGCGATCGTCGAACACAAGCAAGACGAAAGCCATCAAGAGGGGTTTCTGCAGGGCCCGCTTCTCCCACCAACGGCGCTCATCGTTCCCCCGCGCCCAGCGGCGACCTCGGCCAGCACGCCCTCGCACTCCGCCGTAGAGAAATCGGCTGCGTCTGACCAGGTTTGTAACGGTGACGGTCACCCGTGTCAGGGTATACCGTCTTCCTCACAGCTGACAATGAGCCATCCGGGGTGGTAGGCATCGTGGCTTCATTTAAATACCATCGCCGACGAGCTAAGTTTTTTTCAGGTGATCGGTAGGATTGGAGTATGTCTCTAGGTTATTGTTCTCTTCCTACTCTCTCTCTCCTCTCTCTTCTTTTCTCTCCTCTCTCTCTCTCTCTATCTCTCTCTCTCTCTCTCTCTCTCTTCTCTCGCTCTTCTGCTCCCTCTCTCTCTCTCTCTCTCTCTCTCTCTTCTCGCCTTACTCTCTCTATCTCTCTCTTTCTATTCTCGCTTCTCCCTCTCTTTCTCCTCTTTCCTCTCTCCTCTCTCTTCTCCCTCTCTCTCTCTTCTCTTCTCTTTTCTCTCTCACTACTCTCTCTCCTCTCTCTCTCTTCTCTCTCTCTCTCTCTCTCTCTCTCTCTCTCTCTCTCTCTCTCTCTCTCTCTCTCTCTCTCTCTCTCTCTCTCTCTCTCTCTCTCTCTCTCTCTCTCTCTCTCTCTCTCTCTCTCTCTCTCTCTCTCTCTCTCTCTCTCTCTCTCTCTCTCTCTCTCTCTCTCTCTCTCCTCTCTCTCTCTCTCTCTCTCTCTCTCTCTCTCTCTCTCTCTCTCTCTCTCTCTCTCTCTCTCTCTCTCTCTCTCTCTCTCTCTCTCTCTCTCTCTCTCTCTCTCTCTCTCTCTCTCTCTCTCTCTCTCTCTCTCTCTCTCTCTCTCTCTCTCTCTCTCTCTCTCTCTCTCTCTCTCTCTCTCTCTCTCTCTCTCTCTCTCTCTCTCTCTCTCTCTCTCTCTCTCTCTCTCTCTCTCTCTCTCTCTCTCTCTCTCTCTCTCTCTCTCTCTCTCTCTCTCTCTCTCTCTCTCTCTCTCTCTCTCTCTCTCTCTCTCTCTCTCTCTCTCTCTCTCTCTCTCTCTCTCTCTCTCTCTCTCTCTCTCTCTCTCTCTCTCTCTCTCTCTCTCTCTCTCTCTCTCTCTCTCTCTCTCTCTCTCTCTCTCTCTCTCTCTCTCTCTCTCTCTCTCTCTCTCTCTCTCTCTCTCTCTCTCTCTCTCTCTCTCTCTCTCTCTCTCTCTCTCTCTCTCTCTCTCTCTCTCTCCTCTCTCTCTCTCTCTCTCTCTCTCTCTCTCTCTCTCTCTCTCTCTCTCTCTCTCTCTTCATCATCTTCATCTTCGTAACCCGTTTGGTCTTCACATTTCAGCCAAGCAAGACGTACGTCTCGGCAAGTAAAAGCAAGACAGGAGGTAGGATGTGGGCGTGGCACAGATGTTACACAATGTGCGCACGGCCTCTGCTTCTGTTTCTTCACTAAGCATATATATA
>NW_023596746.1:10402783-10415958 GCF_011947565.3 Pollicipes pollicipes
ACTGAAGGCCACCCATGGCGTGTAGCGAGGGCCAGCGCCTGGTGTCACCGGGCAGGGCTAAAGGCCGCCCATGGCGTGTAGCGAGGGCCAGCGCCTGGTGTCACTGGGCAGGGGTGAAGGCCACCCATGGCGTGTAGCGAGGGCCAGCGCCTAGTGTCACAACCTTCGTTCCGTGAACAGGTACGTTCAGTGTGTTTGCTGCTATGGTGCTTATGAAGCGTGTGTATATGTACGGTGCGTGATAATGTGCAGTTCTACTTGCGTATAGTCGATTGGGTTTTATTTTGTTTTCATCACCCGCCCTCCGGTTCACTCAATGTGGAATTAGATCATCGCAATACGTCGAACGCCAATAGATTGATGTGCGCCGTCCTGCTACAGCTTGTGAGAGGCATTTGCCGCATCGTAAAGACACGCTGGTTGTAGTGAGTGTGCTATTTAGGGTTGGCTTCTACTGGTTATTTTGCCAACCAAATGGGGTTACCAGTTCTGAGCTTATGCCAGCCGGTAGGCTTCAGGGAATTGGCAACCGAGCTAAGCAGCAGATTTAAGGTAACAATGTGTTTCTCTTTTGTTTTTAAGTTATTTTTAACCGTTAAATGAATGCGTTTCTGGGATCAGAACTCACGCTAAGCAGTGCGTATTGTATGAGCTCTGACCACTTTCACCCGATTATGAAATTCCGGATGAAGAGCAGACTTTGATGGCGGAAGTTGATTGTGCCGTAATGACTGCCACGGTCCGTGCTGCCTTCTGACGTCACTCGACCTTTAGCACAGCGGCTGCCACTAGGCAGGAGGCTATTTCCGTCCAGCATAAAGAGTGAGCGCCTGGAACAACTCGAGCCCACCCCGCCACGGGTAGGTGGATCGGAAGGCGGGGGGTCTAACCAGCTTAGCAATTAGGACGACTATCAAGAGCTTTCAGAATGGATAAGCATATTTTGAATGATTTGGTTGCCGCCGTTGATGGCCGCTCAGGAGTTTCCTGAGCCGGCCCGCCTCGGTCAGCTGTTTGACAAATTTCTCCTAGTGCAGGCCTCGGAGGAGTTCAATGAGAGGCGTGTAAATAAATGTGTTTGGATGCGCTTAGGCAAGCTGGATCCTCCTGAGGTAGCGCACTGAATTCCTTTACCCGCCCCTCGACATGCGCTTTGTTTGAGCTTTTCGCAATGGTGTGGAAGCAGCTGTTGCCCCGCTCTGCTGCGCGGCTGTGGGGCATGGACACACTCTATGCCGGGCGTCAGAGGGCGACTCAGACGGATTAGAGTCAAGGGAGTCAAGTCAGAGTCTGGCAAGAGCTGCTCAGATGGATGCAGTGTAGTCAGGAAGGAGCCGCTCAGACGGATGCAGTATGGTCAGGAAGGAGCCGGTCAGACGGATGCAGCATAGTCAGGCAGGAGCCGCTCAGACGGATGCGGTATGGTCAGGAAGGAGCCGCTCAGACGGATGCAGCATGGCCAGGCAGGAGCTGCTAAGACGGATGCGGTATGGTCAGGCAGCAGCTCCTCAGACAACAGCTGTCATCGTTAATACGCCACCACACACAAAAAGAGTACTTACTAAAATAGTGTATTTCAGCTGGCCTCCCGGCTCGCGGTAGCGTGCACTCTTGACGTAACCGATTTCCGTGCGGCTTTGCAAGACCTATTTTTTTCACAAACCTTGGCGGTGCATTCTTTTTACCCTGCCATCCTAGCATCCCAGACCCTAATTGGCGGATTGTCTCGCGGCAAGCTCCACAACAGCTCGTGTCTCTCAAGCCAATTCGAAATTTAATGGTGATTGAGACAATACACTTGGTAAAGGAACAATGGAAGCGAACAAAAGTTAATTGACGTGCATATTGCATACATTTATACGTGTTCATATGCCTGTATTTACAGTTTCCATAACACATAAATACACACATGGATAACCCTACTAAAGTATTAAAGCAACTAAGATTCACTAGATCGACGAACACTGACAATGAACGTTCACAACAATGAATAGAGGTCGAGTACTAGCCTTCAGCCTGGCAAGGCACAAAACGAAACAAAGGTTTCAGTACCTTCCTCTGAGTAAAACAAAAAATGGAACTGTGGCCTCCTGGTCACCAGGGCGTGCTCTTCTTTCAACCGAGTCATCATGGCCACTTTCCTGCACAGATCAATAGTTGATGATGATGCGACAAGCACGTCACTGTGTACCGGACATTGGGCTGGGCGATCTTCGGTCCAATTACTGTCACTGTGTACCGGACATGGCACTGCGGGACCGCCGGTCCAATTACTGTAACTGCGTACCGCAGCTGCCCGGTGCAGATTGGCTCAAACACCCCCCACTGAGCAGTGGATGATCACCGAGCTTTGGCGACGGTGTGGTGCTCTTCAGGGTCAGTGTCACCGGATCTATGCTGACAGCTGTGATCACAGCCGGTGATCTTCGTGGTCAGTGTCACCGGATCTGTGCTGACAGCTGTGATCATAGCCGGTCGGCCGGCCGGTGACCGAGCGCGGCTCACTGGGGACCGCTGTCACGTTGGTATGGGGGTCTGCACCGCACCAAGCGGAGCCGGCCACCTCCTCCCCCCCCCCCCCACCCCCCCCCCCCCCCCCCCCCCCCCCACCCTCGCTCCACCGCCGGAATGTCCGAGCACCTATTGTGCCGGCGGGCGGCGGCAATGCCCGCAATGCAGGCCACCCTGTCCAGCCGGTGGCTCGCCCAACGGGCACGACGAGGAATAAATAACATCGATGTGGGTAGCGCACTCGGCGTCAACAGATGACAGGTGACACTGGGGACGAGTCAAGCTGACGGTCACACCACACCGGGGACGAATTAAACCGAGGATTTCACCCCACTGGGGAGCTGACGGTCGCACCACGCCGGGGACGAATAAAACTGAGGGTTACCCCCTACTGGAGACGAACCAAGCTGACACTCACACCCTGGTGGGGGATAAGTCAAGCTGTCGGTCGCACCACGTCGAGGACGAGTAAAACTGAGGGTTACCCCCCCCCCCCCCCCCTGGGAATGAATCAAGCTGACGGTCACACCGCGGTGGGGATGAGCTAAACTGACGGTCACATACCACCGGAGGGCGAGTTAAGTTGACGGTCACATCCGACTGGGAGCGAGTTAAGCTGATGGTCACACCCGAGTGGGGAACGAGTCAGGCGAACGGCCACATCCCACTAGGGGGCGAGTCAAACTGACGACCACACCCTACTGCGCGGCGATGAGGTCACGATGTCACGTCAGCCCCCACGAGCCACTCCACCGCCATCCGTGGCGAGCGTGCGCCGAGCGTTGGCGCGCGCCACAGGAATGTCTACTGCGGCACGCGTCTCGTGTTCGACGACGAGGCCCGGGCGGCGGGCGCCGTTATGGTCAGGTACTGAGAATGGCGCGCGGCCGGCCGGCGCCGCCTGCTGCGCAGCCTTACGGCCGCTGGCAGGCGCAGGCGCAGCGCGTCACCACCGGGTACCGCACGTGCAGCCACTTGCAGTGCCGGCCGCGCCGCCAGTCTTGGCAGTGCCAGCGCAGCAGGGTCAGGTGGCGACTGCGCGCCGGCTGACACGTCATGCCGGCCGGCACGGAGCAGGAGCGGGCCGTGTCGCACAGGCCCGTGCGCACCCAGCGCGGCCAGAAGCGCACGCCCAGGTCCTTCCACCGGTGGCGCACAGCACAGTGCGTGTACACGTGCAGGTACTTGAGCATCTTGCGCTGCACGCGCCGCGACAGCCGGACCCGCCGCGTGGTGCCGTTGGGAAGCGACAGCCTGTCGAGGCGGAGACGGCGCAGGCTGGCCGGCAGCCGGGAGGTCAGCTTCAGCCGGCCGTTCGGCTTCACCTGCGGCGGGCCGGTCAGCAGGTCACCGCGTGGCGCCGGTCAGCGGGTCACCGCGTGGCGTCGGTCTCACGCGCTGGGGTGGGGCGGCGGTCACAGCGTGGTACAGCCGTTCAAGGTTGAGGCGCGTGCCACAGTTAACCCCTGGCGCCCGGGCAGCGCCTTACAGGTCGGCACATCCTATCACATTTCATACATCACATGCTGCACACACTTCTCACATCTGTTCCAGGTTGTTGCCTTACGAACACATAAGCAGCCCAACTAAAATGTCCCACGGCCATTTCTGACTACACCCGCGCCAAGTACCCTTCCTAGGCCCTCCGATTACTGTGTAGCATAGAGGGGAGCCGGCGAGGCGGCACCTTGAATGGCAGCTTCCAGGTGGTGTGGTTGACGTCGCCGGCGGCAGGCGGCTGCTCGATGCCCATGTACTGCGTGTCCAGGAAGCGTCCGAGCTTCATCATCAGTCTCCCGATGTCCAGGTCGGCTGGCGACGGGTCGTACCTGCCGTGTACGGACAAGGCGCTGCAGAAACGACCTCCAGCCGAGCAGGATGGCACAGAAAGCCGGCCAGTACAGCGCTTTCCGCTACACCGAACGCTAAACTGCATTGTTGTCATTTGTAAAGCGAGCATCATGATATTTGGGAGAGTTCACGCTCGCTACCTTTCCTGTACATGAGAATGTCGTGTTTCTCCGCGCCAATAAAGTCCTACGTTTGTGAACTCGTCAGAATGCAGAAGAAGCACGCAATATCCAGAAAAGGCATCGGTATCAATTCTCCTGACAGATACCAGCGCATTGCATGCTCCAGATGGTGCTTTCAACTTTTTATTTACGGAACAACTGGGAAGCCAGGATCCAACTGCCTCTGCAATGTTTGGCTGATGTCATGGTCTACTGCTGGCAATGCCCAACAAAAATGCGTCCCATCATGCATAGCAATGTACGAAGAAAAGAATTCGTTGTTAAATTCAACCAAAAATCTGTTGTATTTTAATCGTCTGATCAAACCAAATCCAAGTTACAGGTGAATCTGTGATATGTTGATCAGTAATAACCACTATTGGATAAGTAAGCTATATTATTAACATAATTTATTTTACTACCTATATCTATATATTTCAGTACTATTTTCTAACAAGCAATTTAATCCCTGACCCATTCCGACGCAACAACAAACTGACGAAGAAGTAGTTGAGCAGTCACGTGTTACCCACCGCGTGTTTTTGCTCTCGACAAGGTCTACGACGGAGACTGACTTGTGGTCGGGCTTTGGCCTGTACTGATGCTCGCAGCGGGCCAGGGCTGTTTTCACCAGCAGGATGACCACGACTCGCCACTCAAAGGGGGCCATCTGAAAGGGCAGTACATCCCGTCTGTAAGCAGCGGAATCGTGATCACGAGACCAGAGGCATTGCAACTTTGGCGCTGTTTGAATGGTCCTGGCAGAAAAAGGCATAATTGGAAGCTTAATTTTACCGGTAAACATACATCCAAAGATTCACGCATGCATGAATTATTCCAAACAGTAAAGGCCTCGTAAACATCGTTTTTACACAGCGCCAGTGAGACATGTTCACCTGACACGGAAGTTGTGCGGTGATACTGCCTGGCTAATTGTCATTTGTTGTTTCATTATTCATTAAAAGTAAGTATGCCACCTTCGGGAAAATTGTCTGGGTACATCAACAAAAGGGTTTTTCCCTAGGGTTTACTCCAACTTCATCTCAATGTTGGGGGCCTAGAGCCCATGTTCGTGGAGGAGGGGGGGGGGGGGGGGCATCTGGAGCCCCTCCAACTGAATAGGAAACTACATCTCAGGTTCTTTCCACGTTGCTTGTGCTCAGTATCATGTGCAGATACTGAAATTCGTCCCGCCGCGTCAACTTCACTACCAACCAAACGGGGATCTCTTAGGTTGCACGCGTGTACATGTTCAAATTATATATTTTTCTGTCTGAGGATCCTAGAATGTGACGCAGCACATACTTTGGTACACCGGGATTTAATTCTGTGACGAAATCCCATCCCCTGACCAATCAAAGCACGAGAAAGATGTCCGAATTCGCGGCCGGCCTAAGGTGCCATCAAATCCAAAGGCTCTGCACTTGCAGAGATCTGAGGGTTCTTCCTTGTTACTTCTATGGTCTTGGCAACAGTTGCTGTTGGTTCTGGTGGTGACGAATGGTGTCAGTCCGTGGCAGGCCTAGCGTGCGTTACCGATGCTGCTCCCTCGTAATGATTTTGCGATACCCCGGGAAAAGCACCGTATGATGAACAGTACAGCAGGCGAATCAACTCGTCGACGTCGTTCCGCTAGTCTGTCAATATCGAGGCGAATTTTTCATTATCTGTGCGCCCCTCGAACGCTTCCTGAACCCTAACAGAGTGTTGTCCGAGAGCCCCTTCTTCAAGCAGCGTCACGAGCAATAGGTCTTCCCCTACACTATCCATGCTTCAAAACACAGACGGTTTGCAAAGTGATGCAACAGATGAAAGTTCTCCAAGTCTATCCATCCGTAAGTCGCGGCTAAAACAAAGTTAGTGGGCTGGAGACGTCATGATGAGTAGGGGGCTGATTCCTATCCAGTGTGTTAAAGCTAGATTGATTTGATACGTGTCTGAATTAGATACTCCAGTTTTTTAACTTTCAAGTCCGATTAGATATGATATGATTCCGAATCTGGCCCTGATTCATCAATGTGATTGATGTTTGTTTAAAAAAGAGATTGATTAGTGTAACGGATTGTAAGTAATTTCAGTTCCGACAATACAATCCTGATGGCAGTCCTTATTTATCAACGAACGTCTCTTTTAATACATTTTGATGTGTGCTCTCCAGACGTTATGGCTAAAAGGCTATTAGCTTTCTTGTGGTTTATTACCTCTGCAGGCTAAATATGCCACCTTGTGACGAATCGATCATACTTATGGACAGTGTTTTCGCGTATCCCAGTAGCCCGGTCAGTTAGAAAAGCCTTCCTTCCGATTCACCCACCCGTGGCTGGGTGGGTCGCTTTAAGCGCTCACTATCTGGGCTTGACAGGCATGACCCACGGCCGGTGGCAGTGGCTGCGCTAGAGGTCAGATGACGTCAGAGGGCAGGGTGGACCGTGCCGAGTCTTGTGGCACTCATACAACAAGCCCTGCTTGGCATGAACTGTGTTGCCACAAATTTGTCCATTCAGAACTTTCAGATTCTTAGGCAATGACAAACACATTGGTTGCCAACGGGAAAGATGCATAGTTCGCGGTTATCAATGCGAATTTCAAGGCAAAATGCATAGCCCGTAACCAGCCTCATGACTGTCATTTGTTTAAGTCATAATGTGCCGGCCCCGGTGCCACTCTGCAAGTCTCCACCACGGCCGCTGCAGCCGGTGCATATATTGGCCCAATGAATGCACGCTGCGTTTCCGGCGTGCCACGGGCGCATGATATCACGGCGTCGCTCGAGCGCAGCGCGCCACGGCTGCTGACTGCTGACTGCTGACCGTCTGAGAACCACTTCCGGCTGCGACCCACAACACCTGCTGCTGAGGCAGCTGAGTTTGCTTAGGCAGCTCGGGCCGACGGGCGGTCGGCTGGCGCTCAATCCGCCCAGCAGTCCGGCCGCCTGGAGTCCAGACTAAAGGCCAGTCTACCAGGTAATCAGTAACAAGGCTTTGTATGCAATGATAGAGACATGTTTCAAACGGATTTAGGTGTCTGGTATATACTCCTAATTGTGCCCAGCATAAAAAGTGGAGCAAAACACATATTTGTCGCGTGGCAAAAATTCCATTGATTTCATTCATAATTTGACCGCGTGTTGAAACAGATTCCGTATCACTTTTTGCAGCATTGCAATGTTTTGCAGCAGCAGCATTGCGGTGGCATATTGGATCATCCCGAACCTTTTTGCTCAACTAAGCACCTGGCTGAAATGCACGTGCGCTTTCCGCCCTCTGAGATCCATTGTTGTCAACTGGCCAAAGCTGTCGATCTTCATGCATTCACATTATAAGAATCCATTTTTCGCGCATCTTCCGAAAATGAGGAACTTGACCTACAAAATATTTAGGTCATTTTGGTCGACAATTCCACAACTCATTGACCAAGCACACCCACGCAAAATGCGAATAAAATGTCAAATGTATTATAAACTGTTTTGTGCAAATGTAACAGCTACTCCATACTACCAAGTCACAAATGGTAGAAATTGTGCCACGCTTGGGCTGGAACAGTTTTAGTGCTACCGGTCGAGCGTGAAAAAGCAATGCAGCTAAAAGAGTGCCTTGCACGACTCCCTAGAAACTGACTTCTCCGAATCCACGGCTTGACTCTGACCTGTCGCAGGTCAGCGAACCTACAAAGTACATCTAATTTTGCATGAAACGATTCAAAGTGCGGCGAACTAACCAAGTCAGTGTGGGTTACACTTCATCGTTTGTGCCTTCTGCATATGGTCTAGTCAGGTCTGTTGCAAGGGCAGGCAGACGCAAAACCCTGAGCCGGGCCTGTGTCGGGAAGTTTATACTAGATAACTTTGGCTACGCATCTGGGTGCAATGATGTACCATCTGATTCGCTTAGCCATACTAGCTTCCTCCCATCATTGTTTCCAACCACGTTGAATTCATTTGGTGACTATGGCTAGATGCGTTAAGATGTAAAATATTCGGTGAACTGTTGAGGCGGTTGTTTATGGCGGCGGCTACCATGTGCCACCCTCCTCACCTATCAGCAGTAAAGGTCTCGCTCGGATCTCGTAAGGATCTTCTGGGTTGATCTAATCCACGCTCATATATGATCTCGGGTCAGACTTTTCGGAAAGCCCGGTCCCAGCTGACACAGGCGTGGAAGCTGTACCAGCCGACGCCGTGGTGGTGGATGGCTCGGCTGTGGACCTCTGAAAGCTGTACCAGCCCATGCCTTGGTGGTGGATGGCTCGGCTATGGACCGTTGGAATGAACACCTCAAATCTTGGAAGGATTTTCGTTCCTAGTTTTGTCCGTCGTTAACAATGTGTCAGTGCGACTCGCATGCACTGTGATCATTTTATGCAGAGCAGGCTCTATCACAAAGCCTATCGCCTGCAGTGAATAATTTCTAAGTCAGCGCCAGACTTCAACAGAAAGTCTGCAAAATAACTAAACGCCCAATGTACAGTAGTTTCTGCTGCCTAGTTCTGCATGTCTCGGTGTTTTGGCATCAAAACGTGTTCCTATCTTCTCTGGTTTTAGAGCAGTGGCGGATTTTATGCAACACTGCACGGCGAACTTCACTATTTACGCGGCCGGCGGGCGGTAATCAGCGATGCTGCGGAACGCGCGCGGTGGGCCGACATTGTTACAATAACGGGCAATATATCATAAATGCATGCTCAAAAGACGCACAAATACAAACCGTTGTAATCGTAATTGAACGACAAACACGCCTGTCCAGGTTCCACATGGCCACGAAGCATGCTTTCGTGTGTATGATGCTTATAAATGCCGAAGTGATACCGAAAAAGTAATGCTTAATGATGGTGAAAAGGTGCAATTTTTGGAAAATGCGGCATCTGACCCGAAATAATTGTGTCTATCATTAATTTATTAACACGAGAACTAGTACCCATCGCGCCTGGGCCTGGAATACGTAGGCCTCGTTGAAAGTCTGCTGAGAAATTGGCGCGTGCAACAAAACACCAGCGGGAGTCAGAACACACCACCCATCCAAACATTACAGGCGTTCTGTAAAGGAGACCGGAGGCTAAATATTTGTACGATACCATAATGAACATTAGAAATGGTAGAGATACAGACATACTAGAAATACATGGGAAATTGAGTGGGCGGAGAATTTGTCGGCACCACTTTGGTTAACGTTTATATTCCCACGTAAAGTTACACCGTCTGTGCACCTTTCCCTTGCACATTAGTGATAATCACGCAAATGGCCGCCACAAGCATTGCTCCACCCCAGGCAGGAGTCACAAAAACAGAAATGTACGGGAGCTGAAACAGATATCGGAAAACAACAGCGCATGAACGCCGTAAGCATCACCATGTTCACGACCATTGGGATACTGTGACTGGTTGGCTAAATTCATTGATGGGAATTGATGGGTTTGTGACTGGAAAACGAGGCGATAGTGGTTGTTTGTGATCACAGCAATTGCTCACGTACTTGACACGTGTATGCTTATCATCGATCGAAGAGATCACTTAGGCATCAAATACCTCAAAAATAGGTGCATCGTTAAAAAAGAAATCGATATGTTATGCAGTAGAAGGACTATACGGAAAAGTACAACGCAGAGTGAAATGCAATGAACTGACATGGCAAGAGTGTGACGCTGTATGTTCAGATTTGCTAGTGCACAATAAATTGTGATGCTGCCTAAAAAGTTAATAAACTAAGAAACCCTAAAGCCGACAAGTGTTCGGCGTGCTGAGCGTGTAAGTTGTTTAGGTGGCTGCATATGGATGTAGTGTGTCAATTTCCACCGTTCAAGTAGTTTTCGTACGGATAGCCCTGGCGCGAAGCTGGAAAACCTTAAAAAAAACTTAGCATGCCAAAATCCGCCGGTCATGTTTATCAGCTGTTGGCACCGTCCGCGGCTGCGGACGCACCCTGCGGCGGGCTGAACCAGGCTGCGGCTGGGCCGGCCCCGGCTCTGTCTGGCAGTAATGGGCCGCGAGACGAGCCTCTGCCAGGGCACCACAGATTGCCTTCCGCCGGCCGGATGGCTCCTCAGCACGACCGGAAACGCCGCCCGAGGGCGGGGAGGCACGCTCGCGCGGATACCGGCCCTCTCGCACGGCCCGACACGTGGCTGCGGCGGGGGCGGAATGAAGGCGGCCCAGCAACACAGCTGCCCATCCCCCGACCGGTACGGTCCAGCAACACAGCTGCCCATCCACCGACCAGTGCGGCCCAGCAACACAGCTACCCGTCCACCGACCAGCGCGACCAAGCAGCACAGCTGCCCATCCACCGACCAGTGCGGCCCAGCAATACAGCTACCCATCCACCGACCAGTGCGGCCCAGCAATACAGCTGCCCATTCACTGGCTGGTGCGGCTCCCAGCATGCCAGACAATGACCACGCCAGTGATCGGACGTACGCTACAATAGTCAGGAGCTTCGAAAACATTGCAGTGGCTCCATGGGTGATCGCCAGGTCGCTTCCTTCACTGGTGCATTGTGAAAATGGGAGTAGAACAATGGAGCGTGCGGAGGTTTGCACCATGCACGTGAGCATCTGTTACCCACCAAATCAACGATTCTCTACGTTGCACCCACCAGACATGTGCCAGAGATGCAAGGCTACACAGTCTACCTCGAGTTACGAGAATATCCTCACGCCTTTTAAAATAGCTCAACACTCGTCACGAGTTGTTTTAATACGATTCACTGGAAGTGCCAAGAGCCAGAAACGGCTCAAACGTATTAAGTGGAGCCAGACGACACACGTCCCATGAATCCACTGCGTATTCTGCGAAATGGTTCCCCCTACTGCCAGCCCTGCAAGTTCATGTTTATGCAACGCAACGTAAATATTGATCTATGGAAGTGATCTTGTCGGTCTGGCGACATTTGCAACCCGGATGTGCATGATAACAGACCCAATTCGAGTGCCGTCAAGTTCTGATTGCAGTTGTGACACCACCGCGGTAATTCAGACGTTTTGGTGATGGATTTCAAAATTACATCGCGTTGTTGTCACGCAGCCGCTTATCTGCATTATGCACAAGACAACGATGCTGAATTGTGAGTTCAGGCGAATTCCAGGGGGAACGATGCCTGTGGTCTTTGTACAATATCTTTGGAGTGTACGATATCTTTTGTGATTTAGTCCCAAGTTTCTGACTGAATGAGTTTCTGAGATCCGCGCCTACACTAAGCGGTGCTTGTTGCGCGGACTCTGGCCCCATCACCCGATCGCGAAAGTCCACGCCGACGACAGTACTTTGCGGCGAAGACCGCATGGATGGACCCGTGCGGCGATCCCCGGCATGGGTCCGTCCTGCCTTATAACGTCAATTGACCTTAAGCGCGTCCGCCTTCAGTGGCTCCGGACCATTCTAGTCAATGGTCAATGGCGAGCATTTGAAGCGACTCGAACCCGCCCCGCCGCGGGTGGGTGAGCTTAAAAGCAGGTTCTCAAGCCAACTGAGCGCTGACGGGACCTACGCTCCTTGACTAAGGTGCGAGACAAAAATATAACTCCCTTACATGTGCCTGGTTCCGGATATTTATTCTGGTAACCGCTTCCTGGTTTTTAGTTCCGGAAGGAAAACCAGGAACTATGGTGGAAATAGGTCGAGAAAAGCAGTGAGGACCAGGACTCAGCCTGACATGAAGCTGAACGATCTTCCAGTAGCAAGGATCCAGTCCCATGATAAGCCGAGAGAACCGACCAAGAACCAAGATGGGGCCTGGACTGCACGCAGGGACTAGGCGAGGACCAGGATCCAGCCTGGCATTATGTCAGTGGACCTGGAAAGAGCCATGACCCAGCACACATGCAAGAACACGATACTGCACGCATTTAACCTGGAGATCCAGCGAGAACCAGGATCCAGCCTGGAATTATGCTCAAGGAAACAGCACGAACCAGAACGCCACCAGGAGTTCTTCACAAGAAGGACTAACACCTCTCGTTTTTGGATGTCAACAAGATGTGCTGCTTTCAAAATAAAGCAACAGAATTTTGTCGTTCAACATATTCGGTCGTTTCCTCGGTGCCATTGCTGTAAAATACTATTTTGCTGTCTGTATGCTGTAGGTTAGATACTATATAAGAAAAAGCCTTTGCTTTTCTTTTAATCGGAACAACACAACTTCACGGGTACCAAAACAATAATTTGAGGACATATCAGGACTGCAACTGGACTATTGGCCCCCAAATCTTATCCTGAGCAAAAAGATGACAGAAATGAGCCATAAGATGACAAAACGAAGTGATGGTTATCGATCGAATCACGCATTAATCCGTTACAGGCCCTTGCACATCAATGTGGTGTTATCGCGCGTTATTCATGAAGGCCAGGCAAATATGAAATCACGAAATTATGTTTCACTTAGCTAAAGCCCTCGGTGAATATGACTACAAGCAACTACAGCTGGTGGTGCAGAGGTCACTACGGCTAGTGGTAGAGAGGCCATTACGAGTGCGGAACAACAACTATATTCGTTCAATACTGGTTCCTTCCGAATCCGTTCACGGCAAAAAGCATATCAGCCAACGCGCAATATCCACCGTTAGACGTTCAGGTGATGGGAGAGACGGGCAGAGCCCGAAAACTCCGAAAATTTAATATTGGCCCTATGGGCCCTGTGGAAAAGAATCATTACAAGTGCTTCT
>NW_023596746.1:10416623-10421038 GCF_011947565.3 Pollicipes pollicipes
CAACACAGCGACACCAGCGCCGACTGGCAGCCGCTGACACCCACGGCAGCAGCCACCCCTAGCCCACGCGCCGCCGTCCCGAGCGTGACGCCACCACTGACCGGCTCGGCGCCGCCGTCTCGAGCGTGACGCCGTCACTGACCGGCTCGGCGCCCCGTCCCGAGCGTGACGCCGCCACTGACCGCCCATGCCCGCCGTCCCGAGCGTGACGCCGTCACTGACCGGCTCGCAGGCTAACGCCGTCATCTGCTGTGCGCGAACGACGCCACCGTCGACGGCACCTGGTGCGAGTGCGACGACAGCGACGAGAAGCCTGACGTGCCGGAGTTGAGCGAAGTTCATGAGCCCCTGGCGGCGGGCGCCAAGTCAGACTCGAGCGCGGCTGAGCGCGGGCCCGGGCGCGGCCGGGGCGCGACAGCAGTAACAGCAGACATCACGGCGGCATACGTGCCAACGGCGCATGCGCGTCGCGCCTGGTACCGTCAGGCATGCGGCGGGTCAGAGCAGATGCAGGCGTACGCGGCGAGCCCGAGCCCGAGGTACACAAACAGTGCGGTCTGATCAGTCGTGGTCACCTTTTGACAACTCTCATAACGCTGTCGAGCTGCACCTTCGTCGCGCTCAGACTTAAAGCCACGCGACCCAAACTCTCCCCCGGTCATGATCAGTTCTATGAAGTCTTGAAGCCTTCTGAGCAGAGTCAAGGGGCTTAGCGTTCTGTTTTTGATCGTAAAATTACTGAGCGCTTAAGCCATATAATATCTACATTTTCGGTTCATGCGGACGCAGTCTATGATCAATGTGATCGGTGCGATGGGCTGAACAATTGCGATGCTATGAACAATGTTGTGCTTTCACGCATTCACCGGAGGTGTCGTAATGACCCGACCCTACAATATACGTTGCGTCGTAATATAGATATTCGATAACTAAACGCATTGAGTCATATTTCCGACCATCAACAGAACGAGGACAACGTACAGTGCTAAAGAACTGACTCAGCAACCTCTTAAAGATGATCAAAACCCCCCCGCTGTCTCGTCTTGTGAAGACAACGCCGAGTGGCGATCCCACCCTGCCCAGGCCTCTCCCCACCCCCCACCCCCTCCCCTCCAGCGCTTACTTGTAGTCTGCCGACCGCAGCGTCTCGTAAGTACATGACGCGCGCCTTAATGCGCCGTGATGGTGTCGATCAGCTCGCGCGGCGTGCCGTGGTGGGCCGCCGGCCGACTCCTGGTAGCGCCACTGCAGCACGTTACGTGCCCAGGTGCGCCGTCACGTGCGTGCCCTTCAACGGGCGGCACGTGAGGGGGCGGCGCGTGCTCGGATCCGCCAACACGTGCCGCCGCTCGGCGTGGCACACATCACCCGACCTGAGCTGCTGGTGCTGCGACGATTTGCTCACGGGTAACACGGTTTGGCTGCTCTGCTGGCTTATCTCCGTTCCTGCACGGTCACACTCCACCGCGCTCCTTCACCTAGTGCTGGGTGAACAGGGGTCAGCGGATCGTTCGTCGTTGGACCGGCTCTAACTCCGTGGGCGTCGGCCCTGACCTGCACACTCTCGCCGTCATGACAGATGAGCGTCGGCTCGACGCGGAAGTAGTCGACGCCCTCCTTCCAGCTCTTCTCCCCACGAAGCGGTGCTCGCGTCCTCCGCCAGCGTGTTCAGTGTTTCCCCGAGACCTGCAGCGCACCTGCCGGGGGAGCACGAGTCCGTCACACAGGAGCCGGACAGCGCTGCTGCAGCGGGAGTCCGCCATACAGGAGTAGCGCTGCTGCAGCGGGAGGCCGCCATACAGAGGCAGCGCTGCTGCAGCGGGAGGACGCCATACGGAGGCAGCGCTGCTGCAGCGGGAGGACGCCATACAGAGGCAGCGCTGCTGCAGCGGAGACGCCCTACAGAGGCAGCGCTGCTGCAGCGGGAGGCCGCCAGCAGCAGGTCTCGGGAGATCCCTGCGCAGACGCTGCCCGCTGGTTAGGAGCATGAATTTACAATCAGTCACCAGCACATAGACAGCCAACGTCATTAGCGTGCCTCGCTGTCACGCGGGTGATCAATCTCCCACGGGGAGGATCGAACTCTTCCCCGCCCCCGAGCATCCGGCCTGGCCAATCTGAGGGCGACCGCCGCTGCGGCCCTCACGCCAAGGAACCCGAAACCCGGCGGAGTCGTTCGACGTCAGACGGAGTCATCACTGGAGTCATTCAGCGGGCAGCCGAGTGCAACAGGTGCGGCCGACGGTGACGCGCCGCTGACGGCCGGCCGGGGACTGACCTGAGTGCGGCTGAGCCAGCTCTTTGTTGGTGATGGGCACCTTGGTGCGGAGCACCGAGAACGCCACATCCGACTTCATGATGTCGAAGTCCCAGCAGATGACCGAGCCGCGGTCGCTGTTCAGGATCAGCACCTCATGCACCTGACGCAGCGGCGAACCGGCGGGTCAGGCGGGCCGGCCGGCCAGGCGGGGTCAAACGGGCCGAGCACGCGCCGCCACGGCTCTCGCGACGGGACGGGCTGACCGGGGACCACTGGCCAACTGAATTTTCACCGGTGACACCGAGGGATCAGCCTTGACGAGACCGCAGCGTCAACGATTGACCTGGCAGTTAACCTCAGATCAGGCTGACGGGACAGCAGCCAGCCTCAGCTGCTCGCAGGCGCGGCTCGCGGAGCGGCGCGTCTCACCTGGCCGCGGGTGAGGCTGACGCAGTGGTAGATGGAGTCCATGCCGCCGCACAGCTCTCCCTTCTGGTTCTCCATGTCCTCGATCGGCATGTACATGGTCTTGGGGATGAGGCCGCCCTCACTGATGACACACTGCCGACCAGGTCACCAACACCGCCACCAGTCAGAGCATGGGGCAGCTGTGCTACCCTGCGAGGATGAGCGGCGGCACCCCTGCAGGCCGGCGCCAGCGCACGTCCGGAACGAATGCAGACCGGGCGGAGCACGCGCTTAGATAGCAAACGGTAAGGGCAAGTGGCGTATACATCCCTGCCCGCCTCCATCCGCGCCGCTTTTGCATGTCACTTATATGCGAAGATAAGGGTACCACCAAGCCCTAATGGAAGATGCTAAAACATTGACATCTTCATAACGTTACGCACAAGGGGGATCAGCCAAAGTGAGGCAACACTCCCAGCAAGTGTCGCCAGAGGCCCCTCCGGCAACCATCAGCTGAAGTGTGAAAGGGCAGCCCTGGAGGGGAGTGAGAGCCTCGGCGGTCGGCCAGTACCTGTGCCATGCCGCCCAAAAACTCCGGTATGTGCTCCTCGGGAATGTAGAACTTGAGGCCGTGCTGGTAGTCGTCGTCGCAGAAGAGGAACTTCTCGCGCGTCTTCTCGTCGATGAAGGTGGAGACGAGCGTCCAGAGGATGGGGAAGACGCGCGGCGCTCGGATGATCAGCACGCGGCCCATCGTCTCCGGGTAGTTGGCCTCCATGATCTCAATGATGCGGAGCAGCGCCTGCCACACGCGCGGGAGACGAGGGGACGCTACAGCCACAGCCACACTCGCATCAGCCGGCTGTGCGCTGTACCAGCGCTACTGTGCACCTCACAGGCGCAGCTCGCAGGCGCTGTCATCTACAGCAGCACCAACCGAGACACCTCCTCCTCCGGCTCGCAGACGGGACATGCCATTCCGCAGTGCGCCGTCCCACGCAGAACGCAACGAGCGCGACACATGCTAGCGCCAGCTTCAGTCAGTACGGCCCGATGTGGACCGGAACAGTGCGGAACGGTACGCGTTCCGTGCGTTTCGGCCCACCAGCCCATTCGCTCCGGCCCGCTCTGCTGCCCACCGGCCCATCCGCTCCGGCCCACCCCGCCGCCCACCTTGATGCCGGGCCGCCAGAGGTGGCGCATGTTCAGGCCATCTAGGTCAGCCAGCAGCGTCCACGAGCGGATGGGGCGTCCCTCTCGCATGGTGGCCTCCTCGGCCAGGCGCAGGCCCTCCTCGCAGATGTGCAGCACCTGCCGACCCGGTGACCCCGTCAGTCGCTGCCGGCGGCCGCCGTGCGGACGGCTGGAGAGTGCGCGGTATGGCGACACAGCGGCGACTCGGACGTGCCGCCTTGGCTTCACGTGAAGCGCCGTCTCCGGTAGAGCAGCCGCAGACTTTCGGAAACAGCCGTGAACAAAACGAAGAACAGGCAACATAATGATGGCGTGCCATGGATACGCCATCAGGCATGAAGGCTTGGGCAATGCCGTACTGAGCCGTTCGCACCTCGCACTAGGCCGGGTCACATCGGCCTGTGTTTCAGCGTGGGGTAGGCCAATGCCTGGCCAGGTTGACATGTCCGGCAGCAGCACCAAAGCCTCCCACACGGAGGGACTCACCAGCTTGAGGAGGCCCTCCTCTCCACAGCCTTGATCAGACCCTTCACGTCCATCTGGCCCATGCGCA
>NW_023596746.1:10422038-10603371 GCF_011947565.3 Pollicipes pollicipes
GGATCTATGCTGACAGCTGTGATCAAGCCGGTTGACTTTCGTGGGCAGTGTCAACCGGATCTGTGCACAGCTGTGTCATACCGGGTCCGGCCGGCCGGTGACCGAGCGCGGCTCACTGGGGACCGCTGTCACGTTGTATGGGTCTGCACCGCACCAAGCGGAGCCGGCCACCTCCTCCCCCCCCCCCCCCCCCCCACCCTCGCTCCACCGCCGGAATGTCCGAGCACCTATTGTGCCGGCGGGCGGCGGCAATGCCCGCAATGCAGGCCACCCTGTCCAGCCGGTGGCTCGCCCAACGGGCACGACGAGGAATAAATAACATCGATGTGGGTAGCGCACTCGGCGTCAACAGATGACAGGTGACACTGGGGACGAGTCAAGCTGACGGTCACACCACACCGGGGACGAATTAAACCGAGGATTTCACCCCACTGGGGAGCTGACGGTCGCACCACGCCGGGGACGAATAAAACTGAGGGGTTACCCCCTACTGGAGACGAACCAAGCTGACACTCACACCCTGGTGGGGGATAAGTCAAGCTGTCGGTCGCACCACGTCGAGGACGAGTAAAACTGAGGGTTACCCCCCCCCCCCCCTGGGAATGAATCAAGCTGACGGTCACACCGCGGTGGGGATGAGCTAAACTGACGGTCCACATACCACCGGAGGGCGAGTTAAGTTGACGGTCACATCCGACTGGGAGCGAGTTAAGCTGATGGTCACACCCGAGTGGGGAACGAGTCAGGCGAACGGCCACATCCCACTAGGGGGCGAGTCAAACTGACGACCACACCCTACTGCGCGGCGATGAGGTCACGATGTCACGTCAGCCCCCACGAGCCACTCCACCGCCATCCGTGGCGAGCGTGCGCCGAGCGTTGGCGCGCGCCACAGGAATGTCTACTGCGGCACGCGTCTCGTGTTCGACGACGAGGCCCGGGCGGCGGGCGCCGTTATGGTCAGGTACTGAGAATGGCGCGCGGCCGGCCGGCGCCGCCTGCTGCGCAGCCTTACGGCCGCTGGCAGGCGCAGGCGCAGCGCGTCACCACCGGGTACCGCACGTGCAGCCACTTGCAGTGCCGGCCGCGCCGCCAGTCTTGGCAGTGCCAGCGCAGCAGGGTCAGGTGGCGACTGCGCGCCGGCTGACACGTCATGCCGGCCGTCACGGAGCAGGAGCGGGCCGTGTCGCACAGGCCCGTGCGCACCCAGCGCGGCCAGAAGCGCACGCCCAGGTCCTTCCACCGGTGGCGCACAGCACAGTGCGTGTACACGTGCAGGTACTTGAGCATCTTGCGCTGCACGCGCCGCGACAGCCGGACCCGCCGCGTGGTGCCGTTGGGAAGCGACAGCCTGTCGAGGCGGAGACGGCGCAGGCTGGCCGGCAGCCGGGAGGTCAGCTTCAGCCGGCCGTTCGGCTTCACCTGCGGCGGGCCGGTCAGCAGGTCACCGCGTGGCGCCGGTCAGCGGGTCACCGCGTGGCGTCGGTCTCACGCGCTGGGGTGGGGCGGCGGTCACAGCGTAGTACAGCCGTTCAAGGTTGAGGCGCGTGCCACAGTTAACCCCTGGCGCCCGGGCAGCGCCTTACAGGTCGGCACATCCTATCACATTTCATACATCACATGCTGCACACACTTCTCACATCTGTTCCAGGTTGTTGCCTTACGAACACATAAGCAGCCCAACTAAAATGTCCCACGGCCATTTCTGACTACACCCGCGCCAAGTACCCTTCCTAGGCCCTCCGATTACTGCATAGCATAGAGGGGAGCCGGCGAGGCGGCACCTTGAATGGCAGCTTCCAGGTGGTGTGGTTGACGTCGCCGGCGGCAGGCGGCTGCTCGATGCCCATGTACTGCGTGTCCAGGAAGCGTCCGAGCTTCATCATCAGTCTCCCGATGTCCAGGTCGGCTGGCGACGGGTCGTACCTGCCGTGTACGGACAAGGCGCTGCAGAAACGACCCCCCAGCCGAGCAGGATGGCACAGAAGGCCGGCCAGTACAGCGCTTTCCGCTACACCGAACGGTAAACTGCATTGTTGTCATTTGTAAAGCGAGCATCATGATATTTGGGAGAGTTCACGCTCGCTACCTTTCCTGTACATGAGAATGTCGTGTTTCTCCGCGCCAATAAAGTCCTACGTTTGTGAACTCGTCAGAATGCAGAAGAAGCACGCAATATCCAGAAAAGGCATCGGTATCAATTCTCCTGACAGATACCAGCGCATTGCATGCTCCAGATGGTGCTTTCAACTTTTTATTTACGGAACAACTGGGAAGCCAGGATCCAACTGCCTCTGCAATGTTTGGCTGATGTCATGGTCTACTGCTGGCAATGCCCAACAAAAATGCGTCCCATCATGCATAGCAATGTACGAAGAAAAGAATTCGTTGTTAAATTCAACCAAAAATCTGTTGTATTTTAATCGTCTGATCAAACCAAATCCAAGTTACAGGTGAATCTGTGATATGTTGATCAGTAATAACCACTATTGGATAAGTAAGCTATATTATTAACATAATTTATTTTACTACCTATATCTATATATTTCAGTACTATTTTCTAACAAGCAATTTAATCCCTGACCCATTCCGACGCAACAACAAACTGACGAAGAAGTAGTTGAGCAGTCACGTGTTACCCACCGCGTGTTTTTGCTCTCGACAAGGTCTACGACGGAGACTGACTTGTGGTCGGGCTTTGGCCTGTACTGATGCTCGCAGCGGGCCAGGGCTGTTTTCACCAGCAGGATGACCACGACTCGCCACTCAAAGGGGGCCATCTGAAAGGGCAGTACATCCCGTCTGTAAGCAGCGGAATCGTGATCACGAGACCAGAGGCATTGCAACTTTGGCGCTGTTTGAATGGTCCTGGCAGAAAAAGGCATAATTGGAAGCTTAATTTTACCGGTAAACATACATCCAAAGATTCACGCATGCATGAATTATTCCAAACAGTAAAGGCCTCGTAAACATCGTTTTTACACAGCGCCAGTGAGACATGTTCACCTGACACGGAAGTTGTGCGGTGATACTGCCTGGCTATTTGTTATTTGTTGTTTCATTATTCATTAAAAGTAAGTATGCCACCTTCGGGAAAATTGTCTGGGTACATCAACAAAAGGGTTTTTCCCTAGGGTTTACTCCAACTTCATCTCAATGTTGGGGGCCTAGAGCCCATGTTCGTGGAGGAGGGGGGGGGGGGGGGGGCATCTGGAGCCCCTCCAACTGAATAGGAAACTACATCTCAGGTTCTTTCCACGTTGCTTGTGCTCAGTATCATGTGCAGATACTGAAATTCGTCCCGCCGCGTCAACTTCACTACCAACCAAACGGGGATCTCTTAGGTTGCACGCGTGTGCATGTTCAAAATTATATATTTTTCTGTCTGAGGATCCTAGAATGTGACGCAGCACATACTTTGGTACACCGGGATTTAATTCTGTGACGAAATCCCATCCCCTGACCAATCAAAGCACGAGAAAGATGTCCGAATTCGCGGCCGGCCTAAGGTGCCATCAAATCCAAAGGCTCTGCACTTGCAGAGATCTGAGGGTTCTTCCTTGTTACTTCTATGGTCTTGGCAACAGTTGCTGTTGGTTCTGGTGGTGACGAATGGTGTCAGTCCGTGGCAGGCCTAGCGTGCGTTACCGATGCTGCTCCCTCGTAATGATTTTGCGATACCCCGGGAAAAGCACCGTATGATGAACAGTACAGCAGGCGAATCAACTCGTCGACGTCGTTCCGCTAGTCTGTCAATATCGAGGCGAATTTTTCATTATCTGTGCGCCCCTCGAACGCTTCCTGAACCCTAACAGAGTGTTGTCCGAGAGCCCCTTCTTCAAGCAGCGTCACGAGCAATAGGTCTTCCCCTACACTATCCATGCTTCAAAACACAGACGGTTTGCAAAGTGATGCAACAGATGAAAGTTCTCCAAGTCTATCCATCCGTAAGTCGCGGCTAAAACAAAGTTAGTGGGCTGGAGACGTCATGATGAGTAGGGGGCTGATTCCTATCCAGTGTGTTAAAGCTAGATTGATTTGATACGTGTCTGAATTAGATACTCCAGTTTTTTAACTTTCAAGTCCGATTAGATATGATATGATTCCGAATCTGGCCCTGATTCATCAATGTGATTGATGTTTGTTTAAAAAAGAGATTGATTAGTGTAACGGATTGTAAGTAATTTCAGTTCCGACAATACAATCCTGATGGCAGTCCTTATTTATCAACGAACGTCTCTTTTAATACATTTTGATGTGTGCTCTCCAGACGTTATGGCTAAAAGGCTATTAGCTTTCTTGTGGTTTATTACCTCTGCAGGCTAAATATGCCACCTTGTGACGAATCGATCATACTTATGGACAGTGTTTTCGCGTATCCCAGTAGCCCGGTCAGTTAGAAAAGCCTTCCTTCCGATTCACCCACCCGTGGCTGGGTGGGTCGCTTTAAGCGCTCACTATCTGGGCTTGACAGGCATGACCCACGGCCGGTGGCAGTGGCTGCGCTAGAGGTCAGATGACGTCAGAGGGCAGGGTGGACCGTGCCGAGTCTTGTGGCACTCATACAACAAGCCCTGCTTGGCATGAACTGTGTTGCCACAAATTTGTCCATTCAGAACTTTCAGATTCTTAGGCAATGACAAACACATTGGTTGCCAACGGGAAAGATGCATAGTTCGCGGTTATCAATGCGAATTTCAAGGCAAAATGCATAGCCCGTAACCAGCCTCATGACTGTCATTTGTTTAAGTCATAATGTGCCGGCCCCGGTGCCACTCTGCAAGTCTCCACCACGGCCGCTGCAGCCGGTGCATATATTGGCCCAATGAATGCACGCTGCGTTTCCGGCGTGCCACGGGCGCATGATATCACGGCGTCGCTCGAGCGCAGCGCGCCACGGCTGCTGACTGCTGACTGCTGACCGTCTGAGAACCACTTCCGGCTGCGACCCACAACACCTGCTGCTGAGGCAGCTGAGTTTGCTTAGGCAGCTCGGGCCGACGGGCGGTCGGCTGGCGCTCAATCCGCCCAGCAGTCCGGCCGCCTGGAGTCCAGACTAAAGGCCAGTCTACCAGGTAATCAGTAACAAGGCTTTGTATGCAATGATAGAGACATGTTTCAAACGGATTTAGGTGTCTGGTATATACTCCTAATTGTGCCCAGCATAAAAAGTGGAGCAAAACACATATTTGTCGCGTGGCAAAAATTCCATTGATTTCATTCATAATTTGACCGCGTGTTGAAACAGATTCCGTATCACTTTTTGCAGCATTGCAATGTTTTGCAGCAGCAGCATTGCGGTGGCATATTGGATCATCCCGAACCTTTTTGCTCAACTAAGCACCTGGCTGAAATGCACGTGCGCTTTCCGCCCTCTGAGATCCATTGTTGTCAACTGGCCAAAGCTGTCGATCTTCATGCATTCACATTATAAGAATCCATTTTTCGCGCATCTTCCGAAAATGAGGAACTTGACCTACAAAATATTTAGGTCATTTTGGTCGACAATTCCACAACTCATTGACCAAGCACACCCACGCAAAATGCGAATAAAATGTCAAATGTATTATAAACTGTTTTGTGCAAATGTAACAGCTACTCCATACTACCAAGTCACAAATGGTAGAAATTGTGCCACGCTTGGGCTGGAACAGTTTTAGTGCTACCGGTCGAGCGTGAAAAAGCAATGCAGCTAAAAGAGTGCCTTGCACGACTCCCTAGAAACTGACTTCTCCGAATCCACGGCTTGACTCTGACCTGTCGCAGGTCAGCGAACCTACAAAGTACATCTAATTTTGCATGAAACGATTCAAAGTGCGGCGAACTAACCAAGTCAGTGTGGGTTACACTTCATCGTTTGTGCCTTCTGCATATGGTCTAGTCAGGTCTGTTGCAAGGGCAGGCAGACGCAAAACCCTGAGCCGGGCCTGTGTCGGGAAGTTTATACTAGATAACTTTGGCTACGCATCTGGGTGCAATGATGTACCATCTGATTCGCTTAGCCATACTAGCTTCCTCCCATCATTGTTTCCAACCACGTTGAATTCATTTGGTGACTATGGCTAGATGCGTTAAGATGTAAAATATTCGGTGAACTGTTGAGGCGGTTGTTTATGGCGGCGGCTACCATGTGCCACCCTCCTCACCTATCAGCAGTAAAGGTCTCGCTCGGATCTCGTAAGGATCTTCTGGGTTGATCTAATCCACGCTCATATATGATCTCGGGTCAGACTTTTCGGAAAGCCCGGTCCCAGCTGACACAGGCGTGGAAGCTGTACCAGCCGACGCCGTGGTGGTGGATGGCTCGGCTGTGGACCTCTGAAAGCTGTACCAGCCCATGCCTTGGTGGTGGATGGCTCGGCTATGGACCGTTGGAATGAACACCTCAAATCTTGGAAGGATTTTCGTTCCTAGTTTTGTCCGTCGTTAACAATGTGTCAGTGCGACTCGCATGCACTGTGATCATTTTATGCAGAGCAGGCTCTATCACAAAGCCTATCGCCTGCAGTGAATAATTTCTAAGTCAGCGCCAGACTTCAACAGAAAGTCTGCAAAATAACTAAACGCCCAATGTACAGTAGTTTCTGCTGCCTAGTTCTGCATGTCTCGGTGTTTTGGCATCAAAACGTGTTCCTATCTTCTCTGGTTTTAGAGCAGTGGCGGATTTTATGCAACACTGCACGGCGAACTTCACTATTTACGCGGCCGGCGGGCGGTAATCAGCGATGCTGCGGAACGCGCGCGGTGGGCCGACATTGTTACAATAACGGGCAATATATCATAAATGCATGCTCAAAAGACGCACAAATACAAACCGTTGTAATCGTAATTGAACGACAAACACGCCTGTCCAGGTTCCACATGGCCACGAAGCATGCTTTCGTGTGTATGATGCTTATAAATGCCGAAGTGATACCGAAAAAGTAATGCTTAATGATGGTGAAAAGGTGCAATTTTTGGAAAATGCGGCATCTGACCCGAAATAATTGTGTCTATCATTAATTTATTAACACGAGAACTAGTACCCATCGCGCCTGGGCCTGGAATACGTAGGCCTCGTTGAAAGTCTGCTGAGAAATTGGCGCGTGCAACAAAACACCAGCGGGAGTCAGAACACACCACCCATCCAAACATTACAGGCGTTCTGTAAAGGAGACCGGAGGCTAAATATTTGTACGATACCATAATGAACATTAGAAATGGTAGAGATACAGACATACTAGAAATACATGGGAAATTGAGTGGGCGGAGAATTTGTCGGCACCACTTTGGTTAACGTTTATATTCCCACGTAAAGTTACACCGTCTGTGCACCTTTCCCTTGCACATTAGTGATAATCACGCAAATGGCCGCCACAAGCATTGCTCCACCCCAGGCAGGAGTCACAAAAACAGAAATGTACGGGAGCTGAAACAGATATCGGAAAACAACAGCGCATGAACGCCGTAAGCATCACCATGTTCACGACCATTGGGATACTGTGACTGGTTGGCTAAATTCATTGATGGGAATTGATGGGTTTGTGACTGGAAAACGAGGCGATAGTGGTTGTTTGTGATCACAGCAATTGCTCACGTACTTGACACGTGTATGCTTATCATCGATCGAAGAGATCACTTAGGCATCAAATACCTCAAAAATAGGTGCATCGTTAAAAAAGAAATCGATATGTTATGCAGTAGAAGGACTATACGGAAAAGTACAACGCAGAGTGAAATGCAATGAACTGACATGGCAAGAGTGTGACGCTGTATGTTCAGATTTGCTAGTGCACAATAAATTGTGATGCTGCCTAAAAAGTTAATAAACTAAGAAACCCTAAAGCCGACAAGTGTTCGGCGTGCTGAGCGTGTAAGTTGTTTAGGTGGCTGCATATGGATGTAGTGTGTCAATTTCCACCGTTCAAGTAGTTTTCGTACGGATAGCCCTGGCGCGAAGCTGGAAAACCTTAAAAAAAACTTAGCATGCCAAAATCCGCCGGTCATGTTTATCAGCTGTTGGCACCGTCCGCGGCTGCGGACGCACCCTGCGGCGGGCTGAACCAGGCTGCGGCTGGGCCGGCCCCGGCTCTGTCTGGCAGTAATGGGCCGCGAGACGAGCCTCTGCCAGGGCACCACAGATTGCCTTCCGCCGGCCGGATGGCTCCTCAGCACGACCGGAAACGCCGCCCGAGGGCGGGGAGGCACGCTCGCGCGGATACCGGCCCTCTCGCACGGCCCGACACGTGGCTGCGGCGGGGGCGGAATGAAGGCGGCCCAGCAACACAGCTGCCCATCCCCCGACCGGTACGGTCCAGCAACACAGCTGCCCATCCACCGACCAGTGCGGCCCAGCAACACAGCTACCCGTCCACCGACCAGCGCGACCAAGCAGCACAGCTGCCCATCCACCGACCAGTGCGGCCCAGCAATACAGCTACCCATCCACCGACCAGTGCGGCCCAGCAATACAGCTGCCCATTCACTGGCTGGTGCGGCTCCCAGCATGCCAGACAATGACCACGCCAGTGATCGGACGTACGCTACAATAGTCAGGAGCTTCGAAAACATTGCAGTGGCTCCATGGGTGATCGCCAGGTCGCTTCCTTCACTGGTGCATTGTGAAAATGGGAGTAGAACAATGGAGCGTGCGGAGGTTTGCACCATGCACGTGAGCATCTGTTACCCACCAAATCAACGATTCTCTACGTTGCACCCACCAGACATGTGCCAGAGATGCAAGGCTACACAGTCTACCTCGAGTTACGAGAATATCCTCACGCCTTTTAAAATAGCTCAACACTCGTCACGAGTTGTTTTAATACGATTCACTGGAAGTGCCAAGAGCCAGAAACGGCTCAAACGTATTAAGTGGAGCCAGACGACACACGTCCCATGAATCCACTGCGTATTCTGCGAAATGGTTCCCCCTACTGCCAGCCCTGCAAGTTCATGTTTATGCAACGCAACGTAAATATTGATCTATGGAAGTGATCTTGTCGGTCTGGCGACATTTGCAACCCGGATGTGCATGATAACAGACCCAATTCGAGTGCCGTCAAGTTCTGATTGCAGTTGTGACACCACCGCGGTAATTCAGACGTTTTGGTGATGGATTTCAAAATTACATCGCGTTGTTGTCACGCAGCCGCTTATCTGCATTATGCACAAGACAACGATGCTGAATTGTGAGTTCAGGCGAATTCCAGGGGGAACGATGCCTGTGGTCTTTGTACAATATCTTTGGAGTGTACGATATCTTTTGTGATTTAGTCCCAAGTTTCTGACTGAATGAGTTTCTGAGATCCGCGCCTACACTAAGCGGTGCTTGTTGCGCGGACTCTGGCCCCATCACCCGATCGCGAAAGTCCACGCCGACGACAGTACTTTGCGGCGAAGACCGCATGGATGGACCCGTGCGGCGATCCCCGGCATGGGTCCGTCCTGCCTTATAACGTCAATTGACCTTAAGCGCGTCCGCCTTCAGTGGCTCCGGACCATTCTAGTCAATGGTCAATGGCGAGCATTTGAAGCGACTCGAACCCGCCCCGCCGCGGGTGGGTGAGCTTAAAAGCAGGTTCTCAAGCCAACTGAGCGCTGACGGGACCTACGCTCCTTGACTAAGGTGCGAGACAAAAATATAACTCCCTTACATGTGCCTGGTTCCGGATATTTATTCTGGTAACCGCTTCCTGGTTTTTAGTTCCGGAAGGAAAACCAGGAACTATGGTGGAAATAGGTCGAGAAAAGCAGTGAGGACCAGGACTCAGCCTGACATGAAGCTGAACGATCTTCCAGTAGCAAGGATCCAGTCCCATGATAAGCCGAGAGAACCGACCAAGAACCAAGATGGGGCCTGGACTGCACGCAGGGACTAGGCGAGGACCAGGATCCAGCCTGGCATTATGTCAGTGGACCTGGAAAGAGCCATGACCCAGCACACATGCAAGAACACGATACTGCACGCATTTAACCTGGAGATCCAGCGAGAACCAGGATCCAGCCTGGAATTATGCTCAAGGAAACAGCACGAACCAGAACGCCACCAGGAGTTCTTCACAAGAAGGACTAACACCTCTCGTTTTTGGATGTCAACAAGATGTGCTGCTTTCAAAATAAAGCAACAGAATTTTGTCGTTCAACATATTCGGTCGTTTCCTCGGTGCCATTGCTGTAAAATACTATTTTGCTGTCTGTATGCTGTAGGTTAGATACTATATAAGAAAAAGCCTTTGCTTTTCTTTTAATCGGAACAACACAACTTCACGGGTACCAAAACAATAATTTGAGGACATATCAGGACTGCAACTGGACTATTGGCCCCCAAATCTTATCCTGAGCAAAAAGATGACAGAAATGAGCCATAAGATGACAAAACGAAGTGATGGTTATCGATCGAATCACGCATTAATCCGTTACAGGCCCTTGCACATCAATGTGGTGTTATCGCGCGTTATTCATGAAGGCCAGGCAAATATGAAATCACGAAATTATGTTTCACTTAGCTAAAGCCCTCGGTGAATATGACTACAAGCAACTACAGCTGGTGGTGCAGAGGTCACTACGGCTAGTGGTAGAGAGGCCATTACGAGTGCGGAACAACAACTATATTCGTTCAATACTGGTTCCTTCCGAATCCGTTCACGGCAAAAAGCATATCAGCCAACGCGCAATATCCACCGTTAGACGTTCAGGTGATGGGAGAGACGGGCAGAGCCCGAAAACTCCGAAAATTTAATATTGGCCCTATGGGCCCTGTGGAAAAGAATCATTACAAGTGCTTCTTCCCCCCCCCCCCCCTCACCCGTCTGCGAGCTTCTGAGAACTTTCGACGCCTTCCTTTGCTCTTGGATTCATCGTGGGTTTGATGGGAATGGATTTACCTCTATATCAATAAATGTTACAAGACCTTTAGTAAATATTGGTGTACAAAATGGATAAGTGTGACAGGGGTGGGATTAATACGGTTTTTGAGCCGTACTCGGGAAAAGCCGACCTGGACCACAACACTGATGATGATTAAATGAATTTGCCAGCTCCCTGATTTCTTATATCCGTTGTAGGCATGCGTACCCATCTATAGCAGATGGTGTATAGTTGCAAAAGCTCTTACTGACTTTTTACACTGAGTCATACATAGATCTGTATTTGATACGAATTTGGCAATTATATAATGATCGTGGGACCTAAACTCCAAAATGTAATTTCTCTACGTGGGTGGGCACGTGCATATTTAGTATCACTACCTAAATATCTAATGTCACATGGATATCTTTTATCTAGTACTATCTGGTGGTGGTGCGAGTCAACTCTGGATCAGCAGAGGTTGCCAGCATATAGAAATACGCTTTACCAGCGGATAAAACGGATAAAGCTTAGCTGACGTGGTGTCCATGGCAATGCGGAGCACAACACCCTGTACGTGTGTGCGACGGCGTGCAAGCTGCGACATAGGCTGGTGGTGTGGTGAAAATGCGACCGATGTCAGCTTGTCAGCAAAGCGTATTTACACTCTAACATGCACCTTCTGTCCGTTCATCACCATATGATGCAAGATCGCTTCTGGGAAAATATCTGAGAGCATCAACGGCGCGGAGTTTTGGCGAGTCAGTCTTAAAAATGTTCTTCCTAAAAACAGGACGGCTTGGAACCGGGCTCTGAATTTCGTTGTCAGGGTCTGTGTTTGTGTGAAGAGAGTCACCGAAACCAGGCCCTGAAATTTGCAGGAAGAACAACTAGTAAATGTTAGTCAGCTGTGGTGCAGCCATAACGATTATCAACCAAGTATTACGTAAGCTGCTTGGTTGCTTAAAACAATCACATAAACATATCACCAGCAAACCATCCAAACGTCACAGGGCATTATCACAACTTAGCAATCACAATTGTTTCACATGCACAGACTGCCTCTAGGCCAAAAGTAACATCACGCTGATACTGCTTTATCGCGTACACATGTACGCGAATCTAAAACAAAATGAACCATGAGCTCAGGCGCACTGATATCTACAAGCGATGAGTGAATGGTTTCTTTTAGCAAGTGACCACTGGCCATGTTCTACACCAAGCAGTAACGCTTTATTGTTGTAGCAGAATCAGGGCATGCCCATTGTGTCGATTTCTGTAGTATGCTGCCTTACTTTTTACGGCAAAAAGATTCGGGCTGTGCCGGATCGTGTTTTTGGGCTAGGGGTAGTTTAGGTCTCAAAACTTTCGGAGCACTCCATATTCACGCTTTGGGCTCGTCCACGGATGAAACACCTACCGTGAGACACGGTCTGTTCTTAACAAAAAAAAGTTATGAGAACCTAGGGCATTTACAGAAGAACAAGGGGAAGTGGAGACCCGGATTCAGGGTTTTGTGTTGCTGAAAGAACAGCGTCTTCATTTGTCAAAAGATCCACTGGGATCAGTATCCAGGGTCTCGAAAAAACGGTGGGAACTGGGATCCTTGGTCGTGTTTTACAAAAGAGACAGTGAAAATCAGAAGCCAGAATAAGAAGAAACAGGGGTGTGGAACCTAGTTTTCTGGAGAGAAAAAAATGACAGCCACAATCCTGGGATTTCGTATGGTTAAAAGACTCAGACTGGAAGCTAAAGCCAGCAGTCTTGTTCTACCGAAAGAACCAACGAGAGCTGAAAACCGACAATAGAATCCAGGTGAATGTCTGAATTAATCACAAAGCAAGTAGAATTATGTACGCAGACAAAACCGACACAAAACCATCATGTGGGTGCCGGTAGTGTAGTGGTTAACGCGTCCGTGTTAACCACTGCAAGTCTGGGAAACCAGAGGTACGGGGCTCGATTCTCCGCGGTGCCCGCCCTTCCCGCCAGGGTGAGAGGCAGGCGACGTCATACAGCCTCAGCAGCTGGGTGCGTCGTAAAGCCCAAATGATGTGACGTGACAACCTCTGTGACGACATGACAAAACCATCACGTGCCAGCCACGGTCATTTACTTGGTGAGAAGAGTGGTGGCGCGCGGTGGTGGAAGGCTGCAAGTGGTAAATAGCACGACTAGGAACGCATTTTGTACAATCCAGATTACTTTGCGCATGTGCGGTGTGTGAAAAAATCGGTTCAGTGCTTTCCACCCATCTTTCAACGTACCACACTGTCTATCCTTGGAATTATAGTTCGACATTTAGTACGTAAAGAAAAGGACATGGACAAAATATGTGCTGCAAATTCGCAGCATATTTTGATAACGTAAAAAGCTCTCCATTTTGCGATCATACCCTCTTAGTGCCGGACGAACATGATCACGCGATTTCGAATGACGAACACAACTTTGCTGTCCACCCATTTTAGGGTTCGGTATTCGGTGGGTGAACATTGTGTAACCGCGTTTGCGGTGCACGCAATCATTGTGTAAATCCGTGTGGAAAAGCTTAGAATAGACATTACGGAACTGACATCGACAAAGTTAGAGGAATTGCGCTTGAAGTGAACAACGTTGAACAATTTTATTTCACAAGCTTGGAGCGTCACTTGTGTTAAACACCACGCTAAGCCTAAATGTCCGTTCGCATGCCTTTGGGTGGCTACATACGCTGGACTCCAGAATAAAGTGCAAGTGTAATAATAACGTGTAAAGTGTGATAAAGTGTCGAGTGTAGGTGTAATAAAGCAACTTGGAAAGCTGACACCTTCTTCGTACAAGTAACTCCCATTCACACAGCGTGAAGCTCCCCATTTCTTTATCTCCTTTTACGACAGACGCGTTGTCATGTCTGCGCCACATGTATATCGGGATAAATAAAGTTCTTGAAAAAGTCATTAAGAACTTGCATATCCACTCCAGCATGAGAAAGAGCACGTAACACAGAAGTTATGTCATGCACATATTTTCATGACAAAATGCCATCAACTATTTATGAAGGCATCCGAAGACATTTAGCAAGCCTCACTTAAGGACATGAGCGACTTCATACCCCATCGCTTAGCGTGCCATGCAGTATTGCATACTAAGTCAGTGTGGCAAGTCTATCCTTGTCCATTCATTTCAACATTCCACTCGATCAAAAACATACTAAAAGCATTGACTGGCAAGATGCTGCCGATTTCATCGCGCTTCGCTGTTTACGTTGACGCATGCAGCGGAACGCAAAGTGAACGGTGATGGTGTGACCTCATGCAGTTTGTGTGATTGTGGCTTTACGACGCACTCCGCTACTGAGGCTACATGGCGTCGCCTGCTACTCACCCTGGCGCAGACGCGCTAACCACTGCACTACCGGCACCCGAACCTCATGTAGTCGTAGGCGGCCGACCCTCGGGGTCAGCCGCGCGCCGGTCGGGACAAGCCATCAGCTCCCAACCCTGCTTCGTCCGTTGTGCACAACGGTCTCATGTACCGCGCCTGCACCAGTCTGATGTTGCAATCATGAGATTACTTAACGCGGTAGCTATCGTACGCCTAAATTTAAATCGATACGTTCTTGACATGAATGGCACATTTCGGTCCCAAAACAGCTACCTTGTTCGCAGCCGTTTTCACGAAGGGGTACGGTACAAAACATTTCAAAACAGTTTCTAAAACCTTTTCAGCGTCTTTTTTTAACCACACACTTTCAGCAGCGATTTTCCGTTAAAAATGTTCCGCAGGTAGCCAAAAACACGCTCGTAAAATGCATAACTTGATCAAATTGCGGATGGCTGGCTGTAAACAAGATCATGCTTTTATTGACAGGTATGATGCCACACGTTTTCCTCTTGAGACTTTTCAGAGCTTTCTAAAAACATTCGGTAGCATCTCTGACGCAGACGCATTAAAATTGTTTCATATCCTTGCAGCGTCTCCGTTCATGGGCATGCCGTACTTGCAGAGCTTACTTACAGCTCTTACAGAGCTTGTTTACTGTACTTACAGAGCCTGCGCACAATACTTTCAGAGGTTACAAGTCTTGCATACCGTAACATAATCCAAGACGACTGATTTTTTAATGAAATGATCGTCAGAGCCCGTCCCGCCCACTTAGCATAGATGTAAACAATAATGGCACACCCAGTATCCAACGTCCTCGACCGATTCACATTGCTGATTTCCAGAAAAAGTACTTTTCTAAATTTGGGTGAGCTAAAGGCATCGGTTAAAGAAATGTCTAGACAGGGTCTAACTTAACCTAATTCATTTTATTTTTTGCTACTCGTATACACGTGGTAAACCTTTTGCTGCTTCAGAAATTGCATGAAAGCAACATTTCCTAACCAGAGCGTTAAGTATATACCAAACATTCATCTGAACATTTGAAAAACCTTTCTTAAGAACTTGTCATTGCATTTGTTTATCGTAAAAACGACTGATATGGGGGACAAAGCCAGCAAACGTCGCCTTTGCCTGTCCTAAAATAAGTGGCACGGATTGTTCTGCTAGCCCTGCATATCCAATTTCAAAGTCGGATGCTCAACTTGTTCGGTATAATTTTGCCAGCCACGTTTGACTACACTGAACCACATGCCCTGTTTCTATACAACTACGCGCATATTTTATATAATTCACGTGTAGAAACCTGTCAGCACGTAACGCCAATCTGGTTCAAGGCGGAATATGTCATCATTGACATAAAAAACGTAGCCATGCCATCTCTCAGAGCAGGGAAGGGTACGTGGCCTTATCTTGTAGTCAAGTGCGACTTTCCGTCGGTCGCCCTGGTCTTAGCCCTCTCCGGTGCAGGGGTCAATGCGACACCCGCTGAAGGTCCGAGATGAACGCCGTGCCGTTTGGCGGGTCGTGCTGATATTTTCAGCACCATCCGTTGCATGCTTTCCGCAACTTTCTTAATGAAAATATTGGTCAGGTCATGTCAGGTAACGGAGCTATGAGGTCGTGAATGGAGCATCCTCCGCCCACTTTGAGCGAAACCGCCGATTACTGCAACTTGGCATGGCATCATCCACCAGACTGCACATTTTGAGTGATTTAGACAAGAACGTATCTGGACTGATATTTGCACATTGTCTCTTGACCTTTCTAAGGTCACACAAGGTAACTTAATTAGGTGAATCTTTGTTGACGCTTTTGATACCTAATAGGGTTTTCAAGGCCCCGAATTTGAATCGGTCGCCCACTTATCGACCAGGCTTTGTCAATTTGCATTTCCGTTGTGGTGAGCAATGAAGTTGAAACTGCGGTGCAGCAGATACCTACGCCCTAAATGTAGCAAAGCCTACGCCACACACATGGAGATAGTGATGATGTTTGACACGCAGTATAGCTAAAAGCTTAGATAGATCGTGTGCTTTACCGTGCCTTGGCTACTGAAGCCGTTTCGCTGAACGCACGGATCATGTTCGGCAGTGCACGTGCCGGCTCATGGAACTAGACAAAGCAGGGCGCGCACTAGACGCGCAGAGACGGGAGGCCGCGGGTAATGTTAAGTCATCAAGTTCACTTCACCATTAATATGTGCGCACAAAATGGCTGTGACCTATAGTTCCACCAATACTCAGCCCGGCCTTCCAACATGGGATCAGCTTTTAGCCTGACCTTACCGATGGTACATGCTTCAAATGTAGCTTGTGGTTTCTCATTACATTTGTAAGAAACTGCGGAACACGGTGATATTGATTAGAAGTATATATCTGTTTCAGATTAGCAAGCATTTCTGGGAATATTGCAGGCGTTACAAATCATTTCCAAAATTTTCCGACACGTGCCGCCGTTGGCGACGACGCTCGTGCGCACTAAAAGAAAACAGAAAAAGACCCTGTGTTTTACGAAGACGATCATAATTCAGCGGACAGCCGATGATGTGGTGGGAAATGCAGTCACACAACTGGTAACAAACACGCCCAAACAGCTGACACGCTATCGTCGCCGGATGCCGTCTTGAAAGCAGCGGTATCTACCTGGGAGAGTATTCTCACCGCACATACAGAGAACAGTTTGCCGTCCATGATCAGTGGTGGTTCTGAGCGTCCAAAATGGCTGCTATTGTGTTATTTGGCACAAAACATTCTGCTTTTTACACTTGTTGTTTTGAATCATTTAGAATGCGACGAATGTAAGCCATTGCCAGCCTATCGCAGCCACTGGGCCTGCCTATCGTGTTTGCCAGTTAAGAGGCAAGAGGAAGCTTATACTTTGTAACGCTTACCTTCTTCGATATGCTCTTTTACGATTCCGCTACATATGGAAAAAATATACAGTTTTCCTTTTTATCTTCCGATTTCGCTGCATATGTTTTGCGAAGCATATCTGTATAAGTTTGTGGTTCTTATGCACATCAGTTGCTATGAAACGGGCTCGTGGTTTAGGTGGCAATAGCCAAAGCACACTTTTTGAGCTGCGGGGTAAGCGTACCTTGAGGTTAGACGGCGGCAGCAGCGGTCGTAGCCTGGCTCAGAGGGATTTTCCGTACCACTCCTGTGTCTCGAAGTCCTATGTGAAATCGATTACACGCAGCCTTCCGCTGTCTGCTGGAGCTTCAGTGCGCACCTCCACGCGCGGCGGCCCCGCCGGCCGGCAGATGTGGCCGCCGGGCTCGCGGCGCCCGGCGGCGGGGGGTGCCGCTAGAACACGAAACTACGCGACTTGCGGAGGCCAGCCCCGCTGCCGACCTCAGCATACACTGCGACCCGCTCAGGGGCCCGCGCCCTCTGCGGGGCCAGGCACTGCGCCCGGCACGAGCACCGCACGCCGAGCGTCCCCAGCGCCCGCTCTCGCGGCGTCCGCCCGCACGATTCACGGGCGCCGATGAGTACGCAGAGCGTCGCCCAGCCGCCTCACACTCCGCTGTGTCGAGCCCGAGAGACGCGGCGGCTGTACGCCGCGGTCGGCTGGAGCAGCGCGTCGGACACCCCCAGGCGGACCAGCCGGTGCGACCGCCCGGTCACGTATGAGCGGAGCAAGCGCCCACCGCCGGCTGGCTGCGGCCGGCCTTCGGTCTGACGTCAGAAGAGCCCTGTTGTCCGCCAGTCGCCTCCGTTGGTGCTCTGTACGCCGCCCGCTGCACCGATGGCGCACCGCAGGGTGGCCAAATGGTGGTCTGACGTTCGCTGGCGGGGTTACAGGGTAGATGGTCTTGCGCACTCTCACTTGGAGCAATAATCTGGCATCAACAGGGTGCAAATGCAAATGTGCAAAGCAACGTAGCTATGGGCCTTTTGGAACAAACTTGCCCATTCATATATGCTGCCGTCGTACAACCCTTCAATGCCCACAAACCGCAGTTTTGCGTGTCATAAAGCTGATCCCTTCACGTGCGGGGTGCCGATTTTTTCAACAAGTATGAGAGTCATTATGCAGCATGGCATATGTGCATCACTCCACTAATCAGAATAATTATCCAGCTAATGTGCGCTGAACCATTGCTTAGCCGCAGAAGGGACAGCAGAAATTCACAAGTTAGAAAAGTAGAGCATCCGCCGTACGCAACAAAGGTAAAAATGCACAAAAAGTGCAACGATGAAAAGCTAGAGAGCACAGTCATGCCAGATCCCACACGGGCTCTGCGCCCCAGCTTCGACGATATTTACAGCGCCCCAGCTTCTTCGATTATTCGTCGACGATAGCGCAACAGGGGAGCAGGGGACTTAACGGCCCTGAAGCGATTGAGTCACCCACCCCGCACAGCACGCTGCGCAGCGGACGACCCGCGGCTTGCTCCGCTCTGCAACCTTTCCCTGCACATGGGCGCGGTCGTCCTCTGGGAACCAGCCCGGTGGAGAGCATCCCCGCTGCTGACGCCCGCGCCGTATCTGTTTCAGGAGCGTACCGCGACCATCGGCTGTGAGGCGGGCTCACGGACGCCCGGGCAGAGGCCCGGCCGCAGCGCCCGCACGAGCTCCACGGAAGGGTTCCCGCGCAGGGTGGGAGTCCCCTGTTAGCAGAGGTCTGTCCTTCACCACGGCTGCAGCACTACCCTAGCAGCTGCCATTCATATTGCCATTGTTGTCATTATCGTGTTGATCACAACATCCTGCTGGGTCCCGGTTTCAGCAGAGCCCAGCCCAGGGGTGTCAATTCTTTAAATGGTTGGCGGGCCGAGGGCCCGACAACCTACCCCCCCCCCCGCCCCCCCATCTCCCCTCCCATTTTTGCTCGGCGGATTTAACCCACTTTATTTTAACAAAAGGCAATTTCTATCTTAAATCTGAAACCATTAGAATTGTTGTTAATTTGAGCAGCGTGGTAGTCATGCAGAGGCGGCTCTAGAAGGGAAGGCCATGGCCCTCCCTGTATCACTCCAGTTCATCCCCATCACTCAAATTAGCTGCCTGCTTTATCGCTGCTTTAAGATACCATGGAAAACATGACTACATTTGAAGAACCAATCCCTACATTTCATGCATTCGGGTCACAAGACTATTTGCGCGCTTGAACCTCGCACTCACATTCGTCTCTGTGCCTTCATTGGTGTTGGGCTTTTTTGAAGTACAGCCTGCTGCTATCTAAAATGCGATATAGCGCGCAGCAGCGGCTTGCATGTACATATGAGGAATGTATTTTTCTTGTTCCTGATGCTACCATTGGTTCACTAATTTCCAGCCGCGTGTTGCTCATGCTCGACAAAGACTGGGCAGGATGGGGCATTGCATTAAAAACCCGCCACACATGGCATAAAATTCGCCAACTATTTTGTCTGAGTGTGAAAATAATTCGGGTTCCAGCAGCTGACATTGAAGGCGCAGTTGTATTTCTTGTGTCGTGGACTTCCACAACGATAAAAGAACCTAGCCAAAACAAAAATAGAACATATTGGCCACAGAATTCCACATGAAGCTCAAACGTTGCCTTAATGTGACACCGAAAAAAAATAAGGGATGTCGAACACAATGCCATTGTTCCAATTAATGGTTTCATACATTTATTCGAGTTTAGCTATGCTTGATTGCTTTCTAGGTCACTGGTGATACTAATTGACACAGATAGTCAACTGATATTCCACGTGACAATGGGGCAGTTTACAGACATCGCACTTCTCCGAACCAGTTGGATGCAATGAGTAATGCTCGCAAAAAGAAATGTGTCGACGTGTAGACACATCGCTCGTGGTGAAAGCCCGACTTCTGTAGAGCACTGAAGTTATACTGACCACATTCGTGATGCGGCAAAACGCGTGTTGGCAGGCTCGCCTTCCAGAGTAAATGCTCGTATATGGCTCGTCATAGACAGCCACTTGGCGTTTGGCTGATAATGTCAGCTCGGTTACAGGGAAGCTGAAGGTCATGTAGTGGCATGGCACGGTAAAGGCTTTTTTGTAACATTTGAATCACAACCGAGGCAAAATGGATCCTTTGAACGTGTGGTACAGTAATGGAATGGTGGGTTTAGTTAGCAAAATGCTTTTTGCCGTATTGTTTATCATTTTCTGGCTGATCTGGACCAGTAATCCGGACTAACGACGCCGCGCCAAAATAATACGCCGCCCGACTGTTTTCTCATGAGAATTTATACTAAAACACCTCTGGCTTCAACTTTAAGTAAAGCAATGTTAGGTTCGTATCCCACCATTTGCGGGGGGGGGGGGGCAAATGTCTCAATGCATCATAAAAGAGATCACGAGAAGCGTGAATCATGGCGCTAATATCATGTTTGGGCCGTGGGTAGAAAAAGCGTTTGGGCTTTCGTTTAACAGAAAAAGCAAAAACAAAACAAATGTGAAATGTTTCAGCGCCAACGTCTTTAGTTACCCAATAATTCGATAAAATAAGGTGGTCAAGTTACCCAGTTGCACCGACCATGGCTTCGCCACTACTAGGATCAAGAAAGTGGTGGTTGTGTGATTGCCAACTTTTCTCTTTGCTTTTGTAATATTTCAGGCAAAAGAATATTTGGTGGTCCAGGCCAGCCTAGGGGGCAATTCAGAATTCGAGGGGGACAGGGCCCTCACAACAGAACATAACTAGACGTCCGTGCATTCTACGCATGCTGCTCTCTTCCTATGATACACTTCAAAAGCCCTGGCGTCCCCCCAGTTAGTCTCTACCCTTGCAAGGGTTTACTTCCTTGTCCACGTACTGCGGCTGATTCACGTATAGCCTGATGTTCGACATAGGCTTGTAAATCTGATGCAATAAACCTAGCATGAAATGATCGATATCCCAGGAAATATCGTTTCGGGAACGACAAACACTTTCTTCCTACGTCTGTGCAGCTGGGTTGTAGTTGTGCTGATGTTAAGTGAAGCCAATGACGTCACGAGCAAGCATCCACTTCCTCCTTCAAATCAACCATGAAGGTTGACGACCGGCGTCGGCCCGGGGCCACGTGGTGGTGCTCCCGCCCTGCCGTGCACGGCTGCCGCCCCACCCCCACCCAGCGGCGTACTCACGGTCCCCAGGGGTGCGGTGCAAGCGGCCGTGCGGCCCCACTCTGGGCTGCTTGTTGATGTCCGTGTGCCGCCGGCGTGACGCTGACCACACGGACTAACGACGCTGCTCGTGCGCCGGCTCGGCTCACTCATCTACCGCCGTCGTACGTGCTCTTCAGGGGACACCGTTTCCAACTGAACGTCCACGGATTGATGGATGGCGACAAAAACGCCCTCTGAAACGTCACCACTCCAGTCCGTCCATAGAAGCATGTTCTTTCAGAGGGCGGATGGTCCACGGATGTCCGTGGTGGTGCGTGCAATGTTCGTTGAGTTTGTTAGCGCCCTGTACTTTGCGACTATTTCAAGGTCATTCAGGCATGCATGACGCCATAGAAACGTCACTGAAATCCTGCCACCCCATTGGCCATATAACGTTTATGACAAACCAGAACATAGTCGTCGAGCCGTTCATAGCTGGCGTTTGTGAGCACGATTTCCAGACATAACGGTCATCAATTGGCTCTCAACCAGTGTTGTGCAGGCTGTGTAAGTTTCAATCACGAATCACGTGTTGTGCTACACATTTCAAGAAGTTGGATACCCTTACCGACCATTACGGAAATAAGATTTGCCATCAAATAACTTAAGAATAGTGCCCAAACCGAATATGTGAATGCAAGTAAACTTTAACTCATCGATGAAGATGCAAGAACACCACAACAAAATACCAAAACACGATCACGTCAAGATATTTGGTTCAGCACCAACACGGCCACACCTCCAGCGCCACTCTGGCCACCTCTCGAGCGAATGAATTACTACAAGCGTCAGGTTAGCAATTTCGCACGGCTAGTTTGGCAGCACCTCAACGTCATACAAACGTTCCATGACGCAATTGAGCGATGACGTATTCAAAGATGCATTGACTAAATAGAGAAATTGTGTTGTCCAGAGCAGTGTTCTCGGGTTAAAAGCATGCCAATAATCGTAAGTGGGCTTATTTCATCATATAGGATGTCTCCTTTAATGTCTTCAAATGTGGAACATCCCTTTAAGCATAAATAATTAATGCATAACGACGACCGGTATTTTGCATAACTACCGGTATTTTGCATAACGACCGGCACGGGCAGAGTCACGTGTGTGCTTGTACAGCGGATATCTGTGGAAGTGAACACGAATACAAAACAAATAACCGAATACATGAACATTGAAACCTGACACTGCATCGCAGCATATTGTTAAATATAATCAATATTCGGCATTACGCTCGAGGACAACCACTCGGCACCATCAGTTGTTTCTTCCCAAAAGATTTGGTTTGTAGTCTTATGGCATAAGATTATCGCCCAGACCATGGTTCTGTGATTAAGCATAAAGTCTTGACACGCCCAACTATGCGAGCGATAATAGTGGGTATAGTAAAAATGTCCCCCCCCCCCCGCCTCCCATTCCCCCCCCCCCTAAACTGAGTCATATCTGAACAATCGGCCCATCGCTGGATGTCACCTGTGACGTCCCGTCATGTTTTACCTTGTGAGCGTGAGACGCCAGCCGTTACCTCAAGAGCTTCACGTGGTCCACCAACAAACAGGCGCGGCGGATGTTAGCTGTCAAATTGTATGATATTTCAGATCATTACAACTGACCTTATTCTCGGTTAAAGGACCACGACAAGACAAAATACAGCAGGAGGTATGTGTTGATATTTCGGCTTCAGGCCGTTATCGAAGTATCAGTTTAACTGTCTTTGTCCAACTTGCCATCATCCGTCAGCCAGGAATATGGCCAATGGGACTAGGCCTTAGAAGGCGTGATTCCCCTCGCAATCGCGCCGAACAACTTATGTATATTTCGGTCTGGCAAAAGACACACTTGGCGGGATCATGAATGTTCAAAGACGTTTTCCCTATATTTGTTTGTTTGGTGCACTTCATCCTATCTTGTCTTGAACAGCCTGACTTAACTGCATTTGTTTCCACGTTTATGACAGCATGGGCGCCAACACAAATGGAATCAGAGGTAAACGGGAGGCTTTTAGAAAGCATATTCTGAGAAAAGCGTACACTATCGGGCGCCTGACACGTCGACATGTCGACATGTCACCGACGTGACCTGGACAGCTAATCAGCCACTCGTTAGCGTACGACAGGCAGGATCTTCCAACTTCGTTGGAATTTCAAAAATTGCTGAAGGCTCTGCAGGTCGTCGAATGCCGCGGTCCGGCGAATGCGTATGAATGAGCATATGAATGAGCGAGTGCAAGTACAGGAGAAGAAACATTTTCATCTGCGCGTCGTCGGCGCCTTACCACAAAATAACGCTAGATTATATGAATGCACGCACAGCTATCTCTGCAGCACGCATGGCAGGAGTTGGTTGCCGACTCGGCGTAATCGCCGTTCTATAGCTCCTCTCCCGCCGCCCGGACACGGGCCAGGCCGACCGCTCTCCCGGACACATGCGCGCCTGTCTACGGATGACGTCACACCGTCTGCTGATGTCAGCGCGTGGCGCGGCCGAGCGTGCTGGGTGGACGGGCCCGATGCGCCGCGCTCTGACGAGGGCCAGGCCCCCAGCCGTCGAGACTGCGCCTCTGCCAGCGGGCGGTGGGGGCCGCCAGGCGGTGCTGGGCGGGGCGGCCGGCGCGGCGCCATGCCGCTTACATCTGCGGTCGGTCAGTGTTGCTGCTACCGGCGTCGGACGCGCGGCGGCGCCAGTACGCCGCGCCGCCAGCGGGCAGCTGCCGTGATCTCCCTGCCGTGCAGACACCAGGCAGGCGCCGAGGCAGCACACCAGCACAGCATGGGAACAAGCGGATCAGAAGCTGATTTGTCGGCATCCGTTCTTTGCGCATTCTTTAGCACTTGCAGGACTTGCAGGGAGTGGGGCGGTATGGCCTGTTCGCTTGAGCGAGATGATCTATCGTATAGACGTCGGTGTGGTAATCACGCAACCCAATACCGCAGCTATCGGGTACATGGAACACTCACGCAGGTCTCCTGCCGTGGCAATGGCACACTGCTCGCCCTACGTCTCAGCCCCAACTATTCCCACGTCGCTCCAGCGCAACCTCAACACGCACCCGGCGCCACTCCCGACCGCAGTTCCGCGCGGACCACGCCCCCTCCCGCGGGGCGTGTGTGTCTGCAGGCGTCAGGCTCGATGAAAGCAGACGGGTTCGGCCTGCAGTCACGCGGTGCGGCGGATCGCTGAGCCGAGCTATTGATGAGCACGCGTCGGGCCGAGAGGGGCTGCAGCCCGCGGCGCCCCCGCCGTTGCATCACCGTTCCGCCCTGACACGCTACTGACCTCATGAGATTGGCTGACTCAGCCCGCCCTGACCCGGCCGTCAGTGTACATTATTAGATCATTTGTTTACGGTCAGACGGGCCAGACAGTACGGCAGCACGCCATCTCAAAGTCCCTCTAATTAATAGCTAATGTCTGTCCTCTTCCGTTTGTGTATATGCTCGGGTTTATTGCAGTGTGCGGACAGATAAACCAGCTACATGTGAGAGAGGCGGCCCCAAACAGACGTCACAAACATGGTCAGAGTCAAGTGCACCTAAGTCGGAGGCAGATAACAATATCGCAGAAATCGAGGTGCTTGGCAAAATAAATATTACTTAGCCTCCCGCACCGAATCAGTGCAACGATAGCAACCTTTAGAAAATGTCCTTATAATATCCAATTTATTTTCGGCTTGGTGTCTGAAATGTCATTGGCAAATGCAATTAAAACGGATCTAATTCGACGAGCTACACATAACGAATCCAGCCTGTTAATTTGTTCTGGCCGGCAGATGGCGTGGCCTGGCACACACTGTACTGTGGTGACGACTCTGGAAACAGTCCGGGTGCTATACTGGGAGATGCTGTCTGCTGTCGAGATGTGGCCGCCCGCGCACTTCCGGCGGCCGCGGCGAGAACCACCGGAGAACGTTCTGAGCCGACACGCCTGTGTGCAGCACCCAGGCCGATCCAGGGCCGCCACCGCACCACGACACACGGCCTCCTACCCGGAACATGCACAGAGCGTCACGACCTATCGCTCAGCAGATGAAGAGAGCTCCATCGATCAGTGCACTCCGAGAGCTCCATCGCTCAGTGCACTCCGAGAGCTCCATCGCTCAGTGCACTCCGAGAGCTCCATCGCTCAGCGGACTTCGAAGGCTACATCAGTAAATGGCTTTGGACGGTGTCTTTTAATAACAATGTATGCCTCGCACCGTGTATTATATTGCCTCGTATGTGACGCGTTGCATATCTCATTGTATGCAGATGTTATTTTGTCATGCAGGAGAGTACATCAAATCATTGGATGGGATGAAATATGAAACAGGACATCTGCAGCACATGGTTCTGAAAACTTTGTCTTAAAATCGAATGACACTCCTATTACTTCTCTTGACTCGCCAAAGAAATGCATCGGCAGTTGCGTGTGACGTTACGCACAGTTTTTATTTGAAAACCTGACTTTTTATATCACAGGAACGGCCAACGACTTTGTAATTGCAACTATAAATCGCAAGTAGCCGTTCCAATCACATACACAGTACGCTTTCCTCTCGCAGTGACTACGTGATATCGCAGGCCAAAAAACTGTTCTGGTGTCTTGATCTTATTTAGATTTTTTCTTTGTCACTCGGACCACAAGACGTCTAATCGCTTATCCAAAAATAACGGCTAATATCACGGGTCAGCGTCGGAGACTAAACCCACGATGAATGGTTTGCTAGCTCATGCGTGCCACGGCAGAGAAGTTACGAGATCTTCGTCTAATTATGCACGTCCTGGCTGCACCGTATGGTGAGACTCTGGTTGGAACTGGTGATGCCGTGCTTAAGTTACCGTTGCCGTTGTGTCCCTTATTTCAATTCTCTTGTTGTTTATGAAACAACCCAGAGTTGCATGGCATCGGTTAAAATTCCGTTGTCGCATCACCTTGAAATATGTCCTAACAAACGCCTTCGCTGGCAGCTATTGCTTGACTTTGACGCACTAACGGTCAGCGACGTTGAAATATGTTTTGTTTGGACAGCAAAGTTCGGATGCTTAATTGCCTGCAGCTATGCAAATTTTGACGTCACGAACCCTGGCTCTAAAAATCGTCTCAGAGGCTAGCTGTGTCACAAATGCTCCTGCAGTGGATGGGCTAATTGACTAGCAGTACTTCAACCCAACGCAAGGCGGCTTGTTGATTTATGAGTGTGAACTAACCCTACGATCTTTATATGTGCCTTGTCACGTGGTTTTCTTGTCTATTTGCCCGCGAAAGTTTTTTTTGCCTGCATTTTTATTCTAGGCTACGGGTTTAATTTTAAAGGGAGTATAATAACTTCTTGTTTACTTTTTAATGTCATGGTCGAAAGGTCGCTTATCAGCACTTGTGCGTTTTCAACTAAAACTCATGACATTCTGATGTCTTCGACCTATGTTTTTATTAATATGTCATAAGAATTCCTTTGGATAATATCGTCGAAAAGAGTAAAGCTTGGTCTTTGTCCATCCCTAAGCCTCCCCCAGCCCCACGGCAAGGCGCTTGTGGTGATGTACAGGCAAGCATCGACCAACATCAGACGACGTTGTTATCGTTTGCCAATTGGAACTGTATTCATGGATGTTGGATGCTGCCTTGCTGGTGTCCGTTCTGGTTTTTCATCGCAAAAGCCTGATGTCAGGATATTCAGGATCAAGATTAGGTATGGATAACTTAGATAAGAATCTCATTCAAGCTGAGTACCAGCGATTGTCTTACTTGGTGACAGTAACCCACCCAGTTGTTGTTGATGCGGTAAAAGTGTGGAATCTGGAATCTATTGCAGTCTTAAAACGGCGAATGAGATAGTTATTCATGCTTGTTTGAATGATCCCAGTACCAACGCTTAATTTATAATAGCTTCCTTAACTGATTTGAACGCGGATGTGTTGTATGGCACAACGAAGTGGATTCACGGGATTCCGTGCTCCCCTGTGGCAAATTTTGCGGGTTCAATTGAAGATAAGTGGGGGGCTGCTAGTATTTCGAAGCACATCAGTACGTAGTCCCTAAGCAAGGAGCGCTTATAAATGTGTAAGCGCGGTTTTTATCATTGAGTAGTCAAGCCATGTTCCAAGGTGCATGGGGCATGTTGCATCAGCGACACAAAGCACCGTTAATGTCATTGACTGACTTGCTGTTATTGCTTGACTGACGTGGTTATCATGACTCATTGTAATCCAGAAAACGAGTCGACATTTACATTACCTACGTACACCCATGATTTTTACCAGAGACAGAAACTAAAGTGACTGTCATCGTACAACAAACACTGGTTTATGAAAGGAAAAGGATTGTGATGTTGTGTCACAAAGTGATGTTGTGATGTTGTGTCGCAATCGCGACGACTTACGAAATAGCAAAGACGAGCGGCAACGGGGATTTCACCATCGGGCGCCAGAAGAGATCAATGGATCCATGCCTCCCCTCTTCTCCTTCCTGGAGGTCGCGGGACCCCTCAGCTAAATTTTGGCCATTGCAGACACCTACCGAGCCTCTAAATTGTAAAACGGCTCCTAGCCATCAAAATAGGATCTTGGAGCGAAAACGTTCTCCCGGATAAACAAATCATGACCCTATTTCTATTAGATATTCATTCCACCGGAGCTTGTCTTAAGACGTCTGGGTCCTAGGAGAGAGCTGTTCGGATGTCAATGCTCTCGGAGAAAGACGCTTTTAAAAAAAACAAGCAACAAAAAAACAGTGCGACGAAGTGTTACGGAGTCTCTTGACTGGAGGACCGCCTTGTGACCCGATTTGGCCCCCTTCTGGGCCAAATCCTGGCTACGCTACTGAAGAGGCCCCTGGACGCGAGAGGGCTCTCATTCAAGGTCGATACTTTGCGAGGGGCGCTGCTCTTAGGCCCAACATTTCGCAAACAGGGACTATTTGGGCGTAACAGAGGGTCCTTTCTGAGATAAGAATTATAGGATAACCCACGATTCCCCTACCGCTTTCTGCTCAAAGCTGGGGGGGGGGGGGGCTGAAGCCACTTTGAATAGGAAGCTACACCCCTGCTCTTAAGCTAATATCACAACAGCAAATGTGATCCATGGGTGGTTGAAATGGTGCTGCACCCGTACTTTTATGGAAAGACAGCTCTTGCTGGAACAATCTAGAATCAATATACTGTTGCAGCGGCTAGAATGTCCAACGGGAAGAAATCTGAAAGCCCTGAGTCTGGAATGCCCAAAGAGAACACATTTGAAAGAACATCTGAGCCCGGAATGCTCAAAAAGAATACATGGTGGCAGCATTTGCTGTTTTCTCCTCATGCAATGCAAGCCTTAGGTTTTCTGAATGTGCTGAAAGTGTACAGTCAACAGGATGGCGCCCAAGACTACGTAATGGCATCGCAAGACGCATGGAATATTGCCGCAATCGCCGCAATGGCGCTCAGATTGGACTTAAACGTTTCCACAAATACAAAACATCCATTTTTGACACATTTTGATAGTCGAAAGACTAAGTTGTCCCGCATTTACATGCTCTTAGCATCCTCTTTTTAATGCCTAAGTTGTATTGGTGTCCGTGTGCTGTTTTAGGTGCACTTATTTATTCCAACAACATACCTTCGGGTGTTTTCCACATACGGCGCCAAATGCAGCTCTCTGAAGGCGCTGTGAGCGGACTATCAGCATAGCAGAGCATAATGACGCTTTGTCCCACCTCAGTGGCGCCGTACGCGGACGAGAAGAACGCGCTGTCATGGCGCCCAGACTGGACGCATTTCTGTCATGAAATGGAAAATATCAGTTTCTGGCCTGTGATTATCCTTACGCTTTTTGGTACCGAAACCTAAAACTGAAGATGCTTCGTAAGAGCAAATGAAAGCTGTATGATCCCAATGGATCTTCATGGAAAACTTGGAATTCGAAAATGTAAAATGTGCTACAAGAATATGAGAGCACATGAATGCGTCGTAATAGTTCAGAATATCTAGAATAAGGACAGCATAATTTGATATGCTTTATGCACGCTAATGCTGACTAATTTCTTTACCTGAATAGAAAAATGGAATTTGTTCGTGATGCTAGCACAAAGGTATCCTGGACGCTTACGGCGTCAAAGCCCAAGGCGAGCGCCAACAAACGTCTTTCTTATCTCATAAGCCAAACGAGTGTGGCAAAAGTAAGAGGAATGTGTTAAAGTGATGCTGTTTAGTATGGCACTTCAAAGACGGTTGCTGTCATTCAAAACAGTGGTTCGTTGGGACACAACATATCTTTTTACGATTCGATCCTCGCACGGCGCCAAAACCGGCGCCAAATCAGGGTGGACTTTCGCCCGAGGGCATTTGTCCTCATACAGCGCCAAATAGTGCAGATGAGCGCCAAAAGTCCATTACCGGCACCAATGCCATTTCTATTTGTGTCGGAACGGCTATCCGCGCGTGAATTGGTAAAATATTTCGGCTAGCGGTAAAAATGTGTTTCCCCGGAGCAAAAGACGAAGAAGTGAAACGTTTTTCCCCGCATATGAGCTTTTGTAAAAAGGGATATCCTAGTATGTGGTAAAACATTTCACCTCGGTGATTTTTGGTTTGGTAACACTCGTGGTTGTGAGTCAAACTGGTTTGCTTATTTACGTGCAAACAGCTCTTAGGACAAAACAACACGACTGGAATTTTTGAAAAGCTGCTTTGGACTGCAGTTGGTTGGGTGTGGGCTTTGCAATCATTCAGAGTAACATTTGGTGCTAAATAGCATCCGTGGTATAATGTTGCGAAGCGTTTGTGTGCTAATAAAGACGGTGGTCGTAAATGGTTACGACTGTACTGAATAAACATTTTAATTGTCTGCCCATGGCCCTCTCCGGCATTCTAACCAAATTTGGTGGGAAGAATGATTTTACATTTACATTCATGTACCGTCACACATCATTTTGTACGACGTCCGTCGCTCTCATTCCCCATGTTTTAAAACGCCGACTTCTAAGGAGGGGGTGCGGTCGACACCCTTTCCTCTCCTCTCCAGACGTTTCAAAACAAAATAACGATTGCCGGTCGCCGCCCGCGCCGGCAGGGGATCGTCACGCAGTGTTCATAAAAGTCGTTGCTTCTCAAAAAAGGACCTGGAAAGGCTAGACACACGTTTCTAGCGTCAAAATACGCGCAATAAGAATTCCAGAGGCTACCAACAATCTGCGCACGGTTGCCACACTTTATAGCGTGGTTCCCAGAAAAAGGGAGGGTCGCATCGGCTTTCACCACATCAGGGCAAGGGATATGGCACCACATGGGGGCGGGGGGGGGGGGCGGAGGTGGTGAAATAATCTTTTATGACCGAGGAACCTGCTACAATTTCTATTCGAGACTGACTTTCTCGGGCTTTAATTCAACAGTCACCCAGTTCCCAACTGGTAAACTGGGTGGCTGAGTGGCACCCGGGCCCAAGTGTGGTATGCTTTTTACGCCAAATGCTGCTGCGTGAGGGAACATGGAGATCAATATAAGGTCATTCTTCCTATCATACTTGGGTTATGGCATCGGAGAAAAACACTGAAAAGGTAATCAAAGAGCATAGTTAACTCAGCCGTAATGAGAGGCCTCCACTTGCAACCATCGCTGTCATCAACGTCCAAGCTTTTCGGAACTGCATCATGCAACCACAAATGTCATCTTTCATCACGAACTACTCTGAGTGGTTGCAAAAAGTCTACAGCAACAACTGCAATCCGAATAGCTTTTCACGAATCCCAGTCGTATCCTCACCCGAACAACTGTTTGCACGTGAATTAGTATAGCATTTTGGGCCGCGGTCGCGGAGCGCGGCTAGCGGACGCCGCTCTAAGCACTGAGCACTTGTCTCTCATGGCGTCAGGACAATGCAGGCCTCGATCAAGTGATCCGCCTTTGCTGCGGACGCAAAGAAGCTGTCGATGTCGATTTTGCAGAGATACATTCCCACGCCTGGCGGCGCTTCCCGCGGCTTGACCACCACGAAGTTGCCCAGTCCAAAGTCAGGCCCGTCAGCACCGGCGACTAAGTCTGGCTACCGTCATGTGGCTATCTGGACCACTTTGCCCGCACGAAGGCGAGGCGCCAGCGGTGTCTGCCGCCGTCCCTAGAGCTGTTGTCAAAGCAAGAGAGAGGAATAGTATCGTAGCAACGTGACCAGCTGAGCGGGCTTGTTGGCCGTGAGATGATACAACAGCGTCGTTACGGCGCCATTGAGCTGTGCCGGCGTGACCCCAGTGCAGCAGGTCATCAGGTGACAACCCAGTCAGAAAATGAGGGTGCTCTCCGCCCAGCTGACGGCCATCTCAGCATGCAATCACGGATTGGAGACATAGATCGTCGATCGTCGATCACAACGCGGAGCACATAGAATGTCTTTGCGCCCAATCAATTGGTGGTGAACGCTCTATGCATGTTTAGTCGACATGTCCACGCAACAGGTCAGGCGAAAAATTTGGAGGAAAATTTTACACCCCGAATTTTTCTGTGTCGCTTTAATTGCAAATATGGCCTGAATAGAGCTATTGTTGAATGCAAGACGCATGAGTACTAACGACCTGTGGTGTTTCGTGAAGTATACACTTGACATCTCGTAAAGGTTTTACATGTACCTTTACCCAAACAATCAGCATATTCGTATATCAAAATCTGTACTCATCTCAGTTCGTTTCTCATTGCGTACAGGCTCTCAGGGTACGCAGGGTTTCGCCAGCCCGTGAAGTTCTTCAGCTGGTGGCAGCTTGTGAGTGCTGCTGGCCTGCTGCTATCGACGCTGGGCTGCAGAGCGTAGTCGGGCAGCGGCGGCGGCTTCAGCTCACCCGGCAACCAATCAACAGCCACTTGTGCCCACTCAAGGGGCTGACGTGACGGCTGCGGCTGTGGCGCCGACTCGACCTCCAGCCGCACCGACTCGCCGCCCGCCGCACCGACTCGCAGACTCGGCCGCCAGCCGCGCCGACTCGGCCGCCAGCCGCACCGACTCGGCCGCCAGCCGCACCGACTCGCCGCCCGCCGCGCCGACTCGCCGGCTCGGCCGCCAGCCGCACCGACTCGCCGCCCGCCGCACCGACTCGCCGACTCGGCCGCCAGCCGCACCGACTCGCCGCCCGCCACGCAGACTCGCCGCCCACTGAAGCCGGCCGCCCCGCCGCAGTCGGCACACACCGGTGGGCGCGCCCGACTCGGCGGTGGACTCGCGCAGCTAACCTCCGCGGGCGAGCAGCTTGCGTCAGTCCATCCGGGCTGTTGTTAGGATACAGTTTGTGGCTATTCCGCAGTCCTCACAGGTCAGCAATGATCATGCTAGTGCGTCAGAGTCGTCTGTCATAAGCGGGGCCACCGTGGTGTAAGCGAGGCAACCTTTTGTGTGACAAGAACCACGTCGCGTCATGTCGCCCGCTGGGAGAAATTTTCCCCCTTGTCGGTGCGCAACTCTCAAGTGCACTGTTTGCTTCCGTCTCTTGACGAAATCTCCGAAAAGTGGAAGCGAGACTGGCTGACGGTAAACGGTGGCGAGTCACATCCAACGCATCACAAATCGTGGCTCAAGGTGTCCTTTTTCCGCAGGCCTATCGAGGGCGTGAAGGCGTGGAGCCTCGTACTTCATCCATGAAGACTTGTTAATGGATTACCTCAGGAATGGTCTTGCATACCATTTTATGCTTTGCTCTACCAACATACGACTTTAAGAATGGCGTACGGGCGGCGTGAGCTAACAAAAACGTTGGTTGCACGAGATCGTGAACGCATGGCACACCAATTGTGTCATGCTACATCTGCGTAAATATTTAACAGGTACTGATGCATTTTTAAGAAAATTATGGCGACATTCTAACTCATCTTTCAAAGACAACACATAAAGGTCCAGAGGATTGAATGGCCCAAAAACCTGCATAGACCCGACCTTTCCATGCATCCTTTTTAATGATAATTTGTCATGTCATTGTTAGCATTGGTTTACCATGCTCGTTCTGTGTCCATGTTTTCTGTACATATATTTTCATTTTCTGACTGGCTTAGAACCTGTATGCTTACAAATCTCAAGAATACGCCAAAGTAAAACATGGAGTGATTTATTCATCCTAGAACCTCCTTTGAACAATAAAGAGATGGAGAAGAAGAGATTACTCGGTGGCGAGACGATTGATAAAAGCACCCAAGGTATCAATGAGCTCTGTGACGCGTGATGAAAGCTGACAGCGATATGGAAGCCCTGGCTGCAAGGCACATGTACGGTAAAAAAGTTATTGGTAATGGTTTCCAGCCGGCCTCATTTACTACGGCATAGCTGATGCAAACGTCTACCCACGAACGGGCGTAGGTACTTGGAGGGGGAGGGGGCTGGCCCCTTAACTTTCTCGACCATTAACCCTCGCCTGACGGGGCCATTTTTACACCCTTGTCCGACGAGGTGAAAAGACGGTCTTCCTAACAACTTTTGAACTCGGGCGTAATGCGTGTTGCGCGTGTCTCTCGCGGTCCAACTAAAACAGTGTGTTGCGCGTGGTCTAAGCTATCAAAATATATCCGAAGTTTTGATTCTACAACAGTAGGTGACCTTCCAGGTCACATATTTGCTACCTGTTGAGCACGCCCAGGTCACCTATTGATTAAAATATTGCCTTCATCATGTCATGCCGTAAACCATAAAATTGTATCATTTGATATTATTTCCAGCCGTAACAGTACAAAGTGGTTGTGTAAAAGATGACACGTTTTATGCTGTCTTCCGGTTTTGGAGATGTCCTAATTTGGGGCGCGGGTGAACTACGTGTCTCAGATCGCGGAAACATCATCACAGCCGACATGTGCGTTGGAATGTATGGTATACAGTTTTGCTGCCGGTAGCTGTTATACATATACACTGCAATGTATAAATATATACATACTATGCATAACTTTATCCATTCTGTGCTTAACTATACACTTAGTATATATACTACGCCTACACGATGCATGCGTTATACAAATACTTCGTGCGTGCATAGTGTACACATGCATATACACATGCATACCCCATTGACGGTGGGATGATGGAAAAAGACCGATGCAGCGATCATCGCCCAAGCTATCCAACAATGCTCGTTTACTTGTCGAGTCAATTTGTGACATCTGAGACCAAGACAGGGTTTTGAGCCGCGCATACCTTTTATCGCTATACAATGCGGGTCTTTACGTTACGTAAATGCGATTAAAAGTAATTTGAGAATTTGACATTGGACATGTCAAAGCCAAATTTCGCTATCACGCCAAACGTTTCCTCTATCTGCAGTATGAAAACCACCGACCTTACGTCAAAACGATCAACGATATTCGGCGCAATATGGCGAGCTCCTCAGACAAGTATTGTTTTAAAACAATATAAAAGACGTATACGAGGGCAAATGAGGCTACCGAGCCTGACAATGCGTTGCAATAATTATCATACCGCGAGTGCAGCACCCTCAAGCTGGACTACCCCCGCATCGCAGCAACAATCACAGCCAGAGAAGAGAGGTTCATTCGCTGCATGCAGGCGCTTATATATCAGGGTCGTGACCCTGACCTTTGGAAGATCAGTGCCACCTGCATGTAAGGGTCCATAGGCAAAGCAGATTGAACGATAAACTTTCACCAATACGGCAAGCTGTTGAAAGTTGGCTGCTCTGTGTGTCTTCGTCAAGATTTCACGTTGTCGATTAACTAGTTTGCTTTTGTACTTCATACGATCAGAACGCATGTTATATTTGGGTGCATATTTTCAGACCAGTCGAAAGCCATTGTTTATTTCCGAGCGATTGCAGCTCAGCATCGTGTATCTGCGAGCAAAGCAATCGAAATGCTTGGCGAGATTTTCCCAGAAAATGCGGATGAGTTAATTTGAGTAAACGTGCCACCGGACCACGATGTCAGTGGTGCGGACAGGCTAGATGACGGCGCAACTGGACCGGCAGAAATGCACGACGTTTCTGTCTCGCTGGAAGTCCAGATGGGTCGTGGTCTAGATGAACCAGGCAGGCAAACCCGCCAAGTCATGCAATGGAATCTGAGCGTATTCCATCAAAGAAGCAACGCGAGTAGAAAAGTGTGCCAATGAGGCGCTTTGTTCCACCCAAGACAGCGCTGTTAAACGAAACAATGTTCACTGATCCTTACAGCTGCATTGATTCGAGCCATTGAAGACTACTTTGCTCCCCCCCCCCCCCATGCGCCAAACGGCGGCCGTCACCTTAGCTCGGCGCGGCGCCCGCGTCGGCCGGGGTACGCAATGCTCAGGGCTAGTGGTAATTTATGGTGTCCACCCACGTCGCGAAAATGGCTGAGAGCATTGCCCAAGGCATTGCCAAAAACAAACACACTCCGGTGACGGTTCTTTTCTCTATAATTTGTGTAGCGCAGTTCATAGCGGCTATAAAGTATTGCGTGGATTTTGTTTCTCCATGCTGTAGGAGCTGCACAATGTGGTCCTCACACTGGAGTGTGAAGAACAAAGCACGTGAAATACGAACTTACCAGACATAAATCCAAACGTTCATGCGCCTCCAGGACACTCCGGAGTGTGGCATTAGTCAACGCTTGCTCCTTTTGTCCGTTTTTGTTTACAGGAGGGGCTAGCAGTCTTATTTCTTGTTGGGACTGTTCTGGTGTGGCATAAATTGCTCTGGCAGTGTGCTAAGCAGAGTCAGTGGTACTGTACGGACACAACAGGTTACAGGCACGAATTATGTGCAACCAGGTGTCAGGACATGATTTTACGCTGTGCATTTTTGTTAAACATGTAAAAACGAAAGATGCAAACCGAGGATACGAACCGGATTATCACAGACATCATATCATCGCGTAACATGTGTCACCACAAGTCATTTGAGCTTGGAAGGCCAGGACATTTATATTTAATGACCTGGCACGAGCTCTACCTGATCCCGCCTTCACCTGATGTGGATTTGACCCCTAATCATTGTCAACACGGAAGTACGTTTTTGACAAAGGGAAAGACAGTCTTTCGTTTAGTGACAGTTCCAGAGCTGTAGAAGAGTGATTACCGCCACCAGAAGGACAGAAGTCACTAGATCAGGTAAAAGTTTTTAAGCTAGATTGTCGCCTAGTAAGACTATCGCAAAAATGTCTTTCATTTACGTACCGATGAGTGCAACTCTATTCTGTCTCTAAAAAGTAGATCTGGGTGATCTAAAACTGGCAATGAGCAATTCCTTTGCCACAGTTCATTCTAAAACACCATTTGACGCTTTAAAAAGCGCCTCCTTACTTTAAAAGGGTAAATTCACCGCTATGACTCTATGAGTGACTAAAAAGGCATCGAAATGGACTGAGGTCACCAGCAAGGGCAACGACGTGCAAAGACAAATATTTGAAAATCGTTTAAATCTATGTTCGACTCCATAACCCTTTGCCATATCTGTGAACACTTCTAACTTCAGAGTAGAGGCATCTTTATTAGGAACTCGGGTACTGGCACTTTTGTTTTTTCAGGTTTTCGCGAGATTTTTGGTTTTTCCTCACTTCATCGAATTGCGTCTGCATGCATTTGACAACCCCGGGTCTCTCTTAGGTCGGGGGGGGGGGGGCAGTTCCTATCCTCTAAAAGCTGTGGGCGACGCGTTCTCCACGTCAGTTCCGTTTATACGTAGCCAGGTTTACGCTGCGTAGGAATCTGTTGAATGTTTTCAGATTGTGTGACAAACAACTCAAGTAGAAACCTGAGTGACCCAATCAAATCTGTTTGCCGTTGGGGATTAGACCAAAGCAAGCATTGTCGAAGAAAACATGTGTTTCGACAGTGACAAGCAGGAGGTGTGATGAAATATTGTCCACCATAATGCTGATTTCAAATAGCAAGTCGAGCACGTTGGGAAATATTCTGCGAAAGCTGTGCCTGTGTTCCAAATCAGGTACGGCTAATCTGCTTGCGTTCGTTAGCGATATGAGTTCCACCTGCAAACTGGCAGTGTCTCTGTAATGTACCTCGCGTGAACTGTGAGGTAAACGTTCTGCCGAATACGTCATCTGCACTTCTGCGTCATCCATGATCAGCACAAGTCATTCGTTCGTGACTTTTTCATGGAATTCACTCGTAATTCTTCATTTCTTGAAACGCATGGCAATTCTCAGCCTGCGATAAGCAAAACTTTGCCCCTCTGAACCTGTCACGCGCTACGCACCATACCTGCGTGAGAGACTATCTCTAACTTTTCAGTTCCACTTACGACGCCCCAAATATCTTCGCCGAAGTTATTCCTATCGCTCAGGACATAAGTTTACCGCTACAGGAAACTACAGGATGTTTTGACATTTCGCTGCTAGGCTCTATTTGCCAACAATCAGGACAACAAGGCCGCCCATTTGATCCACGTAAACCAAGGCCCAATATCCAGCTCGGTCTGTTCATTGCCAAAGTCCGAGGGTATGGCCGTCTCGTTGCGAGAAGTCGTGGTGTGAAGCGGTCAGCTGACTCGGGCTAGATTCTGTCGCTGTTCGCCTGGCGCCAGTGGTCCTCGATAGCTTCCCTGTCCAGCGTGACTCGGTCCAGCTCTTTCGTGATTGCCTCGTGCAGAGAGGCCTCTACGGACGGCTCGATTTCAGCAGTCATCTGGTGCAGTATCATCTGTCGGAAAAACAGGGAACCATGAGTTCAAGCTTCCGCCGCGTGGAGACGGTTTAAGATTTTGCTCAAACCTTTCGATGGAACGGATGTCTGGGATCAGCGCCCACGCTAAGCAGTCCCTGTTGAGTGAACCCTAACCGCACCACCTGATCGTGAAATACCTCGACAACGGTCGAACTTTTCCGGCTAAAGCTCGACATTCCGCAGTGCTCGGTCTTATCCTTTCCACACTCTGGCGTCACATGGCTCTTAGCGCGACCGCCGCCACCGCACACCGACCATTCGAGTCAGAGGCAAATGGCCAGCGCTTAACGCGACTCGGACCCATCTCGCCCGCCACGAGCGGGCGAACCGGAGGCGGGCGACCCAACCAACTAGGCCATAGAGACGTCTCGATAGCGTGACGTAAAAAATGGGTGTGCATGCAAACGAATTTAAGCAAACGTGTAATTGATGTATGCTTATCACGCTATAATATTTATATATGTAATAAGTTTGCATGTGTAATTCATGCATGATGTGTGATGCTTGTTTACTTATGACACGGATAAGACAGTAGTAATAGCTTTATTCCTCGGAGAAAAGTGGGGAGAATGGAGATGCAGGTGGGTTGATATTTTGGCAACATGCCTCTATCGAAAGAATGGCAGAAGTCCTTTGGCTATTGTTTCGATAAAGGCACGTGTAGCCTTCCGGTGTTTTGAAAGTTTGCTTTCGTAGTTGACGTTAAACCTTAGTTGTTTGGCCGCCTTACGGAAGTTACAGGAAACCGTGTTTGGTCATGTCACCGCTGCGAGTCTGAGTGTGGGGTGACGGCTTGTTGTGCGCGTTGTTATCTGTGTGGTGCGGTCGCGGCTAGTTGTGTGGCACTTGTGGGATGTGTGACGAACTTCTTGGGTTGAAATTATTGCAAGTCATTGTTTGATTTAAATATAAAGTAATAAACCTGTGTTGACGGAAGAAACACGCCACTATGTCACCAGCATGTTACCGAAATATCAACCCATCTATATTTCCATTCTCCTGGTTTGTATTCGGAAAAGACTAAATACTACTGTCTGATGAATGTTGGTGTCCTGTAAAAGCTGTGGCTCGCTGCATCAAAAGAAAAACGTGAAGAATCGAGTAGGATCAATGCCCTATAACAACATCGGCAGACAATTTTGAATTTACTTCTGCTGTTCGTTCGGTAAAGACATGTTGCGGAAATATCAACACATCTTTACCTCCACTCCCCTGGTTTTTCGTCGAGGAATAAGGCTATTGCTACTGTTTTATTTACGTGCAAAATGTTTTTCGCAAATGCATTTAACAACTTACTCAATCGTAGCAAATGTGACACGCAAGGGCCTCCGTAAATTGCTCTTCAGGCATGAATATACAAACTCTATATTACCACTTTTCAATTTAGACTATTATCGTGCATGCAACATGCCAGGAACTGCGGACAGTATTGACGAGTTTAGGAGGCTAGTGTAATAAAAGACTCGCAGCTTCCTGTACATTTAACAAGTTATTGATATTGAATATGAGTATGGTCTACGAGCCAAGAGTGGTGAGCAATTGTGTTAATGTTGATGACCCCTCTAAATTTTGATCAGTGACAACGGGCCAAGCATTGAAAGTATGGGTTGTCCTTCTTGAATTTTTCGGTGAGGTGTTTTCTTCATGTTGTGCAAGCCGTAAAACCTGGTTTGCTGGTGTGGCATGTTTGTCATGGGTTTCTGTCACTCATACTCTTCCTAAAATTGAAAACAAATCATAATGATGTTGTGTTTGGCATCAATTTTTTTGGATGGTTTAAACTTAAGGAATGGCAAAAAAATGCATGGTTTTGTTTGTTGAACGCGTGACCTGCAAAAGCCCGCCAAGTCTGGCCCACAACCTGGCCATAAGCCCACGGATCCTTGGGGGTCAGATGTTAACGGATTAGCAAATTGAAAGTCGCGTCTTTACTCCGAGCCACAGTGCGGTGACGAAGGGAACGCTGGAAATGTTGCATACATCGGATAAAATGTCACAGCATAAAAGTCATCCAAAAACGCTCTAAGCAATCAGCCCTGTGCAAGAATCCCCATTCTTACCAAACATGACGCTGTTATCAAACGCTCAGCTGCTTTGTAGGTGTCCTTGCAAGTTTTGGAACATTCCATGCAACGAAGACGCATCCGCGTATAGATGCCCGCGAATAAACACACTGCATCTCGAGCACATGGAGACTGTAAACGGGCACCGCGTACAAGGTGGGAGAGTTTCCATTCACCCACACGCAGTGACGCAGTCATACACACATTCACACATGCACAGTGTTCACACTGCCTCAAAGCTTGCAACAGTTGACATAAAACAGTCTCATTTACCTTGCGCACGGCCTCTCCGAATAGTCGAACGAAGTCGAGTTTCTCCAATGCCCGCGGTATTTTGACGCTGGACAGCCTGACCTCTGGGTCACCGAAGGCCACGTCGCAGATCAGCAGCTCGACAGCAAGCTTCCGGTCATTGACGGAGTGCCCCAGCTCAGCTCGGGCAACCGCTGAAACGGACCGGTCGGGGTTAGTAAGGGCATCTCAGTTTGTCAGAAACACCCACACATGTGGAGAAAACGGGTTGATGTCTTCATCGCACAGGTGCGCACAGGTCTGCGGTGGCTGAGTGCTGAGCACAAACTGCGCGGAACAGGTCTCAGCAGATGGACCCTCAGTTTGACGGATGGACCTCCAGTTGGGCGTAGTTCTATCCTGCCGCTATCCACTTCCCTTCATCCCATAGCCCTGAAATGGACATGACTGGCCGGAAGAGCTCAATGCCACACAACGAAACAGCCAAACATTCGTTGCATGGCTAGGACCAGGGCTGGGCATGTTTCATTCGATCATCAGCAGACAGCACCTTGGCTTGCGCATACCCCCACGCTTGTGCCTGGAGTGCAAACGGTCTGCTTCGATCATATGAGACCGATCTGCACGAAATCTTCATCAAACCATGCAGCATGATCGATAAACTAACCTGTCCAGAGCATGATGACCCTGGGTCAGGTGACACGTCACCAAAAAACCCAAAACTAGAAAATAGTTCGCAGACAACGCCATGCTCCAAGTCAATGGACTCAATCGTCGCAGAACATTCAACATGCTATGCGCCATGGTCGATATCTTACCCTTTCCAGAAGATGGTGAAATGGGGCCAGATCAAAGATATTTAAATTCCCCAAAACCACAGAAATTGACTTCAGTCAGCCCCATGCTCCGAGCCTATGGAACTGACCACCACAAAATCTTCCCAGTCCATGCCCCACGGTCGACAATCTCTCCTTGGCAGAAGATCTGGGGTCAAGAATCTTGTCTACTCCGCTGGTATGGTGGGTGGTAATAATGGTCTAATATGCCTGAATTCAGGTAGCAACTTCACGACAGAGCCCAGTCAACATGCCAATGCCCGGAAAAGATGTCAATTTTGTCGGCAGTATATTGTTGAGTCATCCTATCAGCTTGAAACGTTCCTTCCATTGCAAACAATGCACATTATGGGTACTTGTGCTTTACACCCTAACTACAAATCCATGTCTCGGTCACACATTCGCATAGTTTTGGTCTCACATTCAATTCCGAACAACCTCTATGACTGTTTTAGTGGCAAATGCATAATGACTTTCATCTGGGCGCATCCCTTATTTTGGGACCTCCTTTCGCAAAGATAAGCACCCCTAGTTGTAACTGGCTTTTGTGCGGCCTCTGTGCTCGATGTGGAGCAAACTGCCATAAATGCCAGGGATCCCTATATGCATCCGTCTTCGTCCGCCTATCAACGTCGACAAAATGGCATAACGCCACCTCTGCTTTGCTTAACCGCATGACACTTTGCGTTGTTGAAATGACTTCAAGACAATTGTAGAATGCTCATTGGCTTGCATGCCCTTTTATGGACTAAGTTTCGCTATGCATGGTAAGGTTGCCAATTTAAGTTGTCAAGATTGCAGGTATTGCACTAAGTAGCCCAGCAAGAGCATATTTCCGTGTATTACGCCCCAGGTTTCATGTGACGCTCTACCCGGGTAATGTTGGATCACATTACTTTATTTCATGGGAACCCTGATGCAGACTGCCGACTGAAGGCAGGCGAATGGGAGGGGGGGGGGGGGACTACTTATCTAAGACGGCTCGGCACCGCCGCTTGGATTGCGGTTTCCACCACGAGAGAAAGGGCAGTGAGACATCCGACATATGACCCTGCTATCGGCGGGCCCGAAATCCCACATCACCACCACCACCGGCAGAGGGGACGCGAAAGCATGTAAGGCTAGTGTGTCATTGAGAACCCCTTCACCGGCTGCGGCGGCAAGTAGTGCTGCGTGGTGGAGTTGCATGACACGCAGTGCGAAAACCAATGTGGGTGTTGCTCAGAAGAGGGAGATACTTCGGGACCAGGAAACAATAAATTGATTGTGGCTCGTAGTAGGTAGCTCACAAAGCAGTTTCTTGACCTCTGCAGGAAATGGTGACCTTGGGTGAGGTCAAAGGTCACCAGAAACGTCCGAGACCACCAAAATTGCCTGCACACGACCCCATGCTCCGAAAGTATCAGACCGATCCGCTCGAAGCTTTTGCTCATCGATGCAGCGTGTTTGATGACCTATCAAGAGTGACCTTGGCTCAAGAGTAACCTTTTCCAGGAGTGACCTTATGAAAGACGGTGCAGGTCAAAATTCATCAACATGTCCCACACCGGTCGGTTCGCGATCGGTCCCATAGGCTCGGAACATGGGGCTGTCAACAGGTTTTGCCAGTCGTTTAGTCCCTCCCGGCAGTAAAACTAGCTCACGGCCGCCGCCGCGTTGGTCCGACGAGACGAAGTGTTGTAGTGAAGGCGAAGCAGTACGTGTCGACCGGACAGCGGATGACGCAGGTACCGCACGTTTGCAGGGTGTAAACAGGCCGTCACATTGTGCCGGCGCAAATACGTGGTACGAAATAGAGACCTGTGGTATTGGCGATCACGGCTTCGATGTCGCCGAAGCCGTAGCTGGGGAACGACGTCCTGAGGTACACCAGCCTCTCCTTCTGAAGTCCGGATATGGAGCCGGAGGCGTTGAAGTTGCCCGACAGCCTGTCGAGCAGATTCGTGCGAACATGGACGGGGTTGCTTCACGCAGTGCTGATGTAGGGCATGCGGCTTTGCCATGATGTGTTCAAAAGGGATTGCCCGAAACAGGCGTGGTATTTCATGTTTTCTCAAGGAAATTTATGAAGGTCGTGAGAATAGATATAAACAGTTCAGCCAGGATCTAGCAATCATGACAATGATACACCACCACAGGCCATAGAGGTCCAGCTCGTTATCCTTTATATGCATATATATATATATATATATATATATATATATATATATATATATATATATATATATATGTATATGTGTGTGTGTGGTGTGTGTGTGTGTGTGTGTGTGTGTGTGTGTGTGTGTGTGTGTGTGTGTGTGTGTGTGTGTGTGTGTGTGTGTGTGTGTGTGTGTGTGTGTGTGTGTGTGTGTGTGTGTGTGTGTGTGTGTGTGCGTGTGTGTGCGTGTAATCCATTGCCGAGCAAACCATATCTCAACGCTTATCAATAAACATAGTGCACTTTGATTCGCCAGGCATTTCACAGCCTGCGTTGTTACTTTTTCCCAGCTACTTGGATATTTTATAGTACCTTATCGTACTCCTGTGCATGTTATCGTTTCTCACGGCATAGCAGGCCTATTTACGCATGTTACTTTTAGTCGACCGTACAAGTTCAACCTCATTTGAAGTTGGAATCTACTGACCTGATCTCGGGAAAATCTATTGTAACGTTCATCACCATGTCCTCCATGTCCATGCTTGATTCTATAACTTTCAGGACGTCCATTCCGCTGACCTGGAAAGGGACATAACATTGTTTGTTATTGTTAATTCTTTACTTGTGTTTGTGTACAGCTATCTTCCGTGTATAGTTTGCCGTTGTTTCAGTGCATTTTCCACGCGATTCGTCCATCGGACCATGCCTGGACATTGCTGATGATGGTATGTAATTTTACCACATGATTTAAACATGCCGGGATTCGCGCGCTACGTGATGAATTTGACAGTGCATGAAATATTTACCGTACCTTTACATATAAGAGATATTTATATTCCGTTCTTTTAACCTCGCTGCCATTCATCGGACCCCTCACGTAAGTAGGTGCTCGCCTCTCACACTCCGCAAATGTAGCCAATCTCGGGTCATGTGCGGTCAAGCTTTCATTGGAGTATGCAGCACATCACTAAATTTAACAAGCTATAAGTCACATTTAACGTTCAAGATATAAGAGCCGTTCGATGCTGACACTTAACCCAAGAATCACAACGAAGAATTGTGTCAAGATTTTGAGCGACTTCTACCTCACTTGCACGTCACCAGCGTTTTCATCGCAGCATTTTCATTGCAACCATTCAACACGTGCATGAGTTTGCTTTTGCTCCTGTTTGTTGATTTTGTTCACAATTTAGGCTTGAAATATATTTCAATACACCAACTACTTCGATAAAAGTTACCGCGTTGTGCGCCATATCGGCTGACACTGACAACCAAAACATACTATGCGATAAGGTATATGTGTGGATGCCACAAGGGTAGTCTTTACTGCAAACAGCCGTGCTGGCAAAGCAATGAAAGGAATGTTGCACTGATGTTGGTCATGCTCGGCGATGTTCGGTTGGCGTGGCGTTAGCTTCAGGGGAGGGGCAATTGTGTTCAATTTGTGCACATTGAGGCCGTGCATAGTTCCGTTTGCAGTGCGCCACAACTTGTATCATTGATTGGCATTGATGTCCTTTGCTACTGGAGGCGGCTTGTAGACAAACGCTCCATTTGGAATTGTCCAAAGTATGCTGAACTATTTGGCTCTTCTCTACGACTTATATTTTTGACTCTACGTCAAACAGCCCACACTTGGAGTACAATTTTTTTATAGTTACCAATACTTTGATCAGATGGTACTTTTTCTCGCAATCCTTTCTTTACTGGGTCCGTTATTCTTCCAAAGTTTACTTACTGTAGTATGAAATTGTCTATACGTAGTGACGTAGTTACATTAAGTCCGAACATTTGGCACGCATTTATGCCATTCTTTTATTACATTTTGCTGAGCCCGCGGACCCACGGGCTCAGTAATTGCGGCCCCGCGGTACGCCCGCAGTAATGACGTAGTTCCATTAATTCCGAACACTTGGCACGCATTTATGCCATTCTTTTACTGCATTTTACTGAGTGCCGCGGGCCCGCGGTACGCCATTTGTCTTGACATGCACTCACCGTCAGATCGGCGATGAAGGTGGTGACCCTGTGCTGCCCGAGCCGGTACTCCACCTCACGGGGCCGCAGGAACACCTCGTGCATGGTGTTCTCCACGGACCGGGCGAGCACGAGGCTCTGCGTGAGCTGAGCCTTGACGCCCCTCTGGTACACCTCGTCCAGGTTGAGCTCCACCGGAGACGTCCCCGTGCTCGCACGCTCGGGTTCTGGAGGCGCACAGCAAAACATCATCTAAAATATCGTGATCTAGACGGCAGCCTACACAGACAGTGCTATCACGAGGTTATCAGTTGTTTACGGTGGCAGGTATGGCACATCAAATCGGTGTACGAACGAGAAAGAAAAGGCTTTCAAAATAGACATGATCTTGAAATCGCTTCGCGGGCCCTATCACCTTATTTGCAGCCACTTACTCGATACTTGATAAATGTGATTAGTCTCAGTGAATTCAGATCAGGGTTGAGTATGTCCAAAACACGTGCAAAACAGATGCATGACCACACGAAGATTTATTTATCATTGCAGACCTGCCACTGCACCTTTTCTTCCGGGCGTCTCCTCCTTGGCGAGCGGCTCCAGCTCCACAGAAGCGCCCGCGCTCCGCAGCTGGTCACCGTGCTGTGACTTCCGGCCCTCAGCATGTGATGTCTCGGCCTCCGTCTCCAGGGACCTGTCCAGGACCTCCAGGGACCTGTCCAGCTGTCCGTCGGCTTCACTCCATGTCGGTCTGGCCGACGTTGGCTCCGGCACTGGCTCTGGTCTCGCAGGACTCTGTGTCGGCTCGGCCGATTTTGGTTCCGGCTCTAGCTCCGACTCCGGTTCCGGCTCTGGCTCTGGCTCTGGCTCTGGCTCTGGCTCTGGCTCTGGCTCCGGCTCCGGCTCCGGCTCCGGCTCTGGCTCCGGCTCCGGCTCCGGCTCCGGCTCCGGCTCCGGCTCGGCGGTCACCAGCGCCGGTTCCGTTGCGGGAGGTGCGATGGCCGACTCGGCTTTGGTCGGTTCCGGGTCGTTGTTGGGCCAGGCCGTCGTTGCCAACGGTGCCTCGTCGGTCGAGGCGGTCGGTGGCGGCGTTCCGATGGAAAAGGCTGTAGCAAGAGTGCTCGTCTCCTGGGCGGTCGCCGCGGCAGCCTGGCTCGCGTCTCGCCAACCGTCCTGACTCTGTGACGCTTCTGATTCGGCGGCCTGGGCTGTGCTATGGTCATCGGCAATAGCCTCCGCCCGGTCTGCCAATTGACCCACGCCTTGTCCGGCATCCTGACCCACGTCTCGGGGACCATCCGGGTCCTCGTCCTGACCCACGTCCTGAGAACCATCCGAGCCCTCGTCCTGACCCACGTCCTGCCGCTCCACTGGTCGGCTTTCTGCATCTAGCGTTTGAGCTTTCTCGGCGGAACCAGCCGTCTTGGGAGCTGTCGTCACCTCTGAGGATTCGGCTTCGTCGGGGGCTGCGGTCTCCTCGGACCGCTCTGCTCCACTGGACTGTTCGCCGTCCTCAGATGGCCCTGTACCCGCCGGTGACTCAGCTAGGTCAGGCGACCTGGTGAGTGTCTCGTCCCCCTCGGGTGACTCCGTGGACGCCTCGGTCCCTCCGGGCGGCTCTGGTTCATCGGTGGACTCTGTAGTCTCGGATGCCCCGGCTCCTTCAGCCTCTTCGGTGGCGGACTCCGTGACAGCAGACCCGGACCCAGGTCCAGGAAGGCTGGAAGTAGTCAGCACGCTGGGCGTGGTAACCTCCACTTCATCTGCGAAAAGTACGAACGCATCGAGGCAGTGCAGATGAGAAAAAGTTTGCCGCTGCATCCTCGTCCTCAAGTTGGGCCTCAGGTAGCTCGTGGCGTTATGTTGTGTGTCGAGTTGTATGCACTGTTTTTTCCATATTACAATACAATTGCAACAAAAAGAAAGTACGCTCGCGCTCCAGTGCGCATTATTTGTCAAAAGACCATTAAGGAACTTTATATTGTAACGCATCACAAAGGTGCTGTGGGGACCAGTCCTGATCCAGGTGCATGCCCTCAGCAGCACAGAGGTTAGGGGGTGGAATAGTGGATGAATGGCCCATACGTTCAACAGTGTGGTAGTGAAGCTTGACCGGAATGCTGCCGTGTGATCGATTTTGTTCCCATACCGAGCGAGCGGGCGACAGGCAGCCATCACCACCTGGCCCTTACGAGGGGAATATACGAAATAAAGCTCAGGAATCGGGCTCAGCATTTGATTTGTTTATCTCTCACAATTTGATCCTAATCTTTCGATTGGGTACAGTTCTGAAATCAGCGTCTACAGCAAGTGGCGCTGGCTGCCTGAACCCTCGCCCCTCCACTGGATCGTGGAGCTCCGGGTCAACGGTAGAATTTCACGGTGAAAGCTTGGCGCGCTCCAACGCTTGGCGCAAGGCCCACAAGTGAATGCATAAACCGGCTTGGACCCTACCCTCGTCACTGCCAGTACGTGAATCAGACTAAAGGTACTCTAACCAGCTTAGCTATTGAGACGAACTATGGAATGGAAGGAAAGAGAGATACCAAGTATTTTTGCGGCAAAATTTTGGAAAAATATTGGCACATTCCATTCTCAGAATGAATAGCAAGGATGTCCAAAACAAATTCCTTTTCCTGCATCTAACTATAAAGCTTGTTCCTGGCCATGTAGTCCGCCCAGGGCCTGGAATTCCATCGTTTGGTTTGCAAAATGTTTCCAAATATCCATGACGTGCATGGGGACAAAAGTATCCTTTAAGAAACATGTCAAAGAATACTTTCTTAAAGTTTATGTTGAAAATGTATCGTAACTCACGTTGTGCTTGGACGTTTATGCTGCTGCTTATCTTGACCTCAGTGTAATTTGCTCCCTTTATCTCATTTCAGTTAAGTGTGTGCCACTTTTCCATTTAACACAGATCAACATATTTGTGATCAGCGATATACGTATTCGCGTTTGTGTGTGTGTTTGTGTGCACGTTTTGTGCTTTTAGTATTAACAGTGAAAGCCTACTTGTGCATGCAGTGTGTGTCCTTGCATACCTGTACGTGTATGTGTGTGTGTGTGTGTGTGTGTGTGTGTGTGTGTGTGTGTGTGTGTGTGTGTGTGTGTGTGTGTGTGTGTGTGTGTGTGTGTGTGTGTGTGTGTGTGTGTGTGTGTGTGTGTGTGTGTGTGTGTGTGTGTGTGTGCGTCTGTGTATACAACATATATCGGTGTTCTTCGCTCCAAGCACGATGTAGTCTATCCTGATATTTGCATGAGTATTTACCAGCATAAACACCCGCTCGCCTGCACATCAGAGCATAATCGAATTCATAGCGGCGGCGGGATATTCAGCATACAAAAAAATAAGCTAGGTACACTAGCTCTGGTGGTGGTTTTGAGGGGCTGTCGGCCATCATTCTTGGAACTGGCTACGTTCAACTGTAGCTACATGGTTCATAAACATCTCTATTAAACTCATTTAAACTGTGCTGACAAGGGAGATGCCAACCGATGTTTGTGTATATGCTCAACGGATTTAGTTGATTTCACCTTTCTTGGCAGGGAGCGATGCGGTATCGACGCTTAGTCCTAATATTTATCATTTTTGCCGTGGCTGGCCGGTGGCATATCCTGTTGAACAATTTATGGTGATGGCGTAGACAAAAGAAACGGAGTAAAAACATCTTACTCATTTTATGTTTAAAACTGTGTCTGAGTTACACTTGAGGGGGGTGATTAAACCATGGTACATTGAGAAAATTGAATAAATCGTGTTTTTGTGAAAACCCCGATCGTCTTAAAGGCACTGTGCCACATTTTATTGGCATCCACGCAAGCATCAGATGATGAAATAAACTCGCTTACAACTAATGTTTTTTCATGAAAACCTCGGTATCATTAAATTCCACATTCTTAAGACATCGAAGCAAGCATCAGATGATGAAATAAACGCACTCATAACTGTTGGTATATTTTTAAGAAGGAAAATACTGCGCTAGACCACACAATTTCTCTATTCAATAAATATGCTTCTCAGTTTACTATTGTCTGATTGCGTCACGGTGCCATGCTCAGCATTCACTGAGAGCCGATCAACGGCCGTTATGTATGGAGATCGTGTTCACAAACGCCGGATGTGAACAACTCGACAACTATGTCTGCTTTGGCTTTGTTTGCTGCATGGCCAAAGGAATGGCAGAATTTGAATGACGTTATGTGGCGTCATGGGTGTCTGGGAGACCATAAAATAGTCAGCACCAAATAGTCTGCACATCTTCGCGGGCGTGTAGCTCAGGAACCAGTGAGGTTCACATCTTAAAAAGGGCATGGCTGTGAACCGCACCACATGATCTTCAAGACTGGACCTCTCCTGATCAATTAAGATTGGACAAGATGAATGATCCCTTAAGGAAAGATCCGTTAGAGGAAAACCCTGACCTGGCTGACGAGTTCAACCGTCTATTCTTGATGGTTGGGTTTCGCATCGCCACCAAACTGAGAGGAAGCGACGGAAACCACCCAGACCGCCAACGGTGGGTACAACCTCCTTTACCTTAAGTCCGCTAGTCTCTCTGAAATATCTTTGTAGATCCGGCGGATGAGCAGCTCGAGAGCGGTGAGTCTGAACGGCGTATCAATAAAAGCGGCGCGCCGATGCTTCCCTGTGTTCGGTCCTCATCTCCTGCTGACCATCAGCTGCCCTTTCACAACTCGGGTACTTCCCGACGAGTGGAACATTGCGCGCGTGGCACCCGTCTTGAAATTAGGCGTCCCAACTGTGACAGTTAAAATAGGTCCACATCTCTCAGTTATGCTGTCCAAAATTCTTGAAAGGGTCGTTTGAAAAATTCTTGAAAGGTCACTTCTCCCGAAAAGCAGCCTCGGAGCACTAAAATGTCGTCTATAAATATAATTTCGCGAACTTCAGGCTTGGCTCAGCGTAAACTCACTGAAAATGGACAAGGACAGAACCGACTTTCTTCTAATAGGTTCAAAGCATAATTTAGATAAAAATTGTGGCTTCCGCTTTACGATGAATGAATAGTTTATCTCACTTTTATGGCACATCAAATTTCTCGGTGTGATTCGATGCTCTCGTGGGAAAATCATTTCGCGCAAAATGTCGTGCAAAAAATGTAACAAAATTATAATATCACTGTACCGCTCCAGGCATTACTCAATACCTGATGTTTTCAAAATTATTACAAAAATCTACGATTTTACGTATCTGATTGTTGTTGCGCGGTGGGGGTACGATCAGTTGCCAGGTGTTGAGGACTCAAAAAATAATAAACTATGCCGCCAGGATTGTCCCTGGCGTGCCTCTGTCCCAGTCAGCATATAATACCGACTCTGGAATGTCTAGGCCCGCCCTGGAATGATGGCTTAGCGGGGGAGAGGGACGTGCTGCAATGATTCAAAGCCCTAAAATGCAAAGAACCGCCCCGGCTGTCCAATCTCTTTAAGCAACAATTTCCGATTTCATTTAGGGAGACGCGCCCCTCTGTGCCAGTGATTCGACACCCGCTCAGGTGCCGATTGCAAGTCATCAAGCGAGCCTTTCCCTATTGTGCCGCGGCAACTTGCCAACTGACTTCAGCTATCACTGTGTCCTCATCTTCGACTTCTGAGGGATTGAAAACTAGCATTTCAAAGCGCAAATGTTAGGTCATGCGCCTTAGTTTGTAGCCATGCTGGTTACCCGTGTGATTATACGTCAGGTGTATGTATGTGTGTGAGCTTTGCAAGCCAGTGCGGATCGCTTGTACCTGCAATTTATTTTCAATCATCTCCGTGTGTGTGCGCTGGGTTTGGCAAATTTGGTTGTCAGTTTAGAGCATTTATTAAATCCATTGTTCTACTTAGCTCGTTTTTCAACATCATATTTTATTGTGCCGTATTTCATCGTACTGTATCTTATCGTATCGTATTTTGCGGCATCCTACTTTACAGTCGAGTTGGTAATATCGTATCTTAAAGTACGTTTTAGAGCATTTTTGGTAATGCGTTGTAACGAGTGACTGAGTGAGTGAGTGATCTAACAAACCGAAGCTAGCAAACGTTGTACCCAGCCGAAGACCTGAAAACCACGTCTTAAATGGTTTTAAAGCAAACAAATAAGAGCACAAATACAAACACAAATATATAAATATGGTTATTTCAGTTCAAAACTTCACACAAATGTTGAACGCTTCCTTTAAAACCCTCACTGGTACGGTTAACCATTAAATTTAGTTAGCAGGATCCACATGTACAGATGTATCCAACGTATTAGCGTTCTGATTACTCCAGTGACGCTTTTCTATGCCTTAAGTTACGCCAAATCATTCTGTCACAAGTGTTGCATCTTGCCAAAATCGGTCCTGTGGATTAAAAATCGCGATACTCCGGTCCATTGCCTTCCCATAAGAAAGTCGGATACAATTATTACATGAAAATAGATGTTTTTTGTTATAAGTGGTTGTTCTACATTTCAAATATGTCGTTTTGTCATTCCAGAAATACATTTTTTATCCTTCAGATTGTAAAGCTTGCCCGCAAAAATAAAAACGAATATTTTCCTCCCATTTCATAGCACGTCTCAAAAGCAAAGTTGATTACATTTTTGCATAGTGGGTAAGCTGGCCTGAATTCTAATTGACCCACTGGTGGCGGGAAGGGTTGGAGCCACTTTGTACCCTTTTTTACTCTGGCTGGTGAGCACCGCGGCCGGTAACAAGTGCAGGAAAGGTCGGGTGGTCGGGTGCAGGAAAAGTCGGATCGGGTGGTGGACAGTTCCTACGCTCAGATTCGCATTGGCTGTGGCAAACATTGCGAAACGTTAAGCTTTCGTCGTAAGATTATATGGTTGACGCTGAGTTTCACGGTTATGGTTTCGAAACAAGCACCACTTGGCTTGCACGCTGACCGCAGAAAGATATCTAATTACGAGGATGGAACCTTTTTTTAATCAGTGCTGCAGACGATTCAATCACTGCAGTTTCCTATGGCTAGCGGAATTAAAGTCAACTGGTGATACGTGACCTCCTTGTCTGATATCCTTCATTTCGAAGCTAACTGAGGTAGGCCTGCCCGTAGAGTGATGGCCATAGTACGGCGGTCCGGGAGACAATAATTATTATCGAGCCCGCAGATTGTGGCTGTGTGCATTCGATAGCACTGGTATAAGCCCATCACTTGCCAGTGCAGCACACTTGTCTGTTTCTGGTTTTGATTGTCTTAGGCCTAACCCCCCCCCCCCCCTGACAGCATATCACTTAATGCTTTTGGGCTGGTCGGGGCGGCAATTTGCGCAGATCCGGCGACCAATTTGAAATATTGTTACTTGTGCTCGGATTGTGTGACCTTGCACATACGAAGCCATCGCGGGAGCGCCTTCGGCCGGCAATGAAAATGTCTTATCGTCTGACATGGCCTTGTTTGATCTAATCGCCCCTGGCCGGCGCAAAACTTGCTGCCTGTGACCACCCACCAGTGATATTTCTACTTCCCTCATCCGCACACGATGTCAGTGTGGGAGAACAATCGACTGGGATGTCAATCAGTTACCTGGCGACGTGACCAATTTTGTTCAAACATAACACATGCGAACAGCACCGACCGCAGTACATCACCCTCGTCCGCTCACTTCGATTTTGGTCAAGCTTCACTACCATACCGTCGAATGAATAGGCCGGCCGCCAGTCACTCCACGCCTGTGACCTGGCTGCCGCCGAAGGCATGCACCTGAACTAGGACTCTTCCGCACAGCAGCTTTGTGCTGCGTTTCGGTCTGAGCTTCTAGAATTTACTTTTAAGAAATGGCGCGCGCGGGACTGCGATTAGGGACTTTGGAAGGGACTTTGGAGGGACTTTGTTTTTGTTGTAATTGTACAGTTTGTGTCACGTCTGTGGTTGGAAAGTTTTACTTAACATTTTGGCTACTGTAAAAGGTCTTGTTGCTACCCAGCACATTATTTTCTGTTCTGCATGGCATAGCTAATCCGTAATTTGGTACCCATGTTCCTAGGAAGATAAGAAACGCACCTTTCCACCCGCGCATTTGGCATGGTTCAGAAAACAAAACCCATGTCACCATGTTGCGATATTCATAAGCTGTGGAAATCTGGCGCAGCCTTTGTCGAGTACTTCGTTTATATGAATGAGGCACACTTCTGAATTCAGGACACACTATTCTGGTGCGTGCTCAGCAGTGCAGATGGTGGCAACACATGCCTTATAATTATCTCTATAAGGTAATTTTGATAACTTGGTATCCACAGCTGTTGCAAAATAGTTACCTTAGTGATTACTATATACCACAGTTGCCAACAAAAGCGTGTAGTTTTACACCAAGAAAAAACGCTGCCGTGTGGAGCATTTTTCATGGCTATTGGTTTAGTAACCGTGAGTACCAAAGTAAGTAGAAAGTAATTAAACAGAAAGCAACTAACTGCGTACGTAGGTGGGTAAGTGTTAAGTGCTTGCATGTAAAAACATACACGGCTTGCATCAGCGTTGGAAGTCATTCAATGCAATTTTCTGACCAAACTAATTACAAATATTTAGAAAGTAGGCTTTCGCAATACAAGTGAATGGAATGGGGTACAGAAGACATTAGCACTGCGACCATGGCCTAATTTGTGGTGCTATCATACCGGTCTGGTGAGCTTTTATGCACGCGACGCGTTGGTTAGTTGATCCTCTGGTGGTCGTCGTGTGTAATTCGAGTCTTGAGATAGTGTTCCACTTTGAGCCATGTACTTTGAGTATATAATCGCTTTTGACGACCCCCAGGCATGCGTCCGTCTAGAAAAATAGGCTGGCAGTGGTATAAAGTTGGAACACCTGTGAGAGATTAGACACTGGACTGTCGTTGTGGACACCATACCGACCTTCTAACCCCACGCATGAAGTATTTCCAATCGGCTTATCGATCCCTGGGTTGATGATTCATTCCTCTCAAGCTGACTCCAAGGCTAAATGAAGTGGACGTGCTCCGCTATCTACACATGCCAGCTTGGGCCCTGTTTAAGAGAACTGGAACATGATTGGGGCGGGAGCAGTCGAATTCCACACTGTGCGGGTCGATCGAGTGCAGCAAAAATTTATCGTCCGACGTCTAACCCATGCCGCGTTTGAACACGCCCGGCCTCTCTCCTATCAAGGTTTTTTGCGACATTTCCAGACGCTTTCTTTAGCGATTTAGAGCGTGCAAGATGCAGATTCTATGATTCGGAAAGCTTTTTGAGCAAAAGTAGGCTCCCATATTTCAGTGAGCTGTTTTTCCTGCACCTGCCTGCTAGATCAACTCGCGCAAAAAGGCTATCTGGGGTGCCCATATCTGAGGTCCAGGTTATTAGGTAGGGCATAGAGGCTAACAAGCAATTTTGTGTTGTGACACCTTAAAAGTTCATTTGTATGTGGGCGGTTTTGATATTGTTGGAGCTTATACGATTAAACTCATGGCCGCATTGTACTTATCCGAATGTTTTCTGATACGTACGTGTCGGTTCTAGCGCTGTATTCTCTTCAACTTCGTCTTACAGGGGGCGGGGGGGGGTGGGTTCAGACTACCTTAGATTTAAAAAAGCAAGCGAACTGAAGGCAAGCAGAAAAAGACATTGGAAAGCTTTTATTCCCTGCGCCACATGTGTGTGGCTGATCAATGATAAATTCATCCTCTGGCCGGTCACGTTCAGCCCAATTGGCTAAGTGACCTCTTTTTTATTCCTCCGGTTGTCCCAAGACTTAAGCATGATATGGCAATGCACCAGGTGACCTTAAATAGCCCTTAGAAAGCCCTATGAGATGGGCAGTGACAGGTGCAGTGACATGTACGCGTCGGCTCATGTGACCCGCCACATGTCATGCCCCGTCAGTGAGGGAAGGATATTGGTGCGATAGCCCGCCCGGCTATATCAAGCTCTAAACAAGCCGCATCAACGGGCAGAACGGGATCAGAAGAGCATTTCAAAACCATGATGTGTGCTGCCAAGGTCTGAATCTTGTGACCTCCATATGGTCATCTTTGGATATAAAGGTCCTTGGATAATCTGGGTTTTCAAAGCCACCAAAACGAAAGGAATCCCTCACACTGATTTAAACGGAGGCGTCTGGAAAACTTCCCCGGAGTGCATTTGTGACGATTGTTGAGCGTTGTTTACAGTTTTCACGTGGGATTGTGTTTGGATGTGTTTTAAAAGTAATTCATGCTGTTATATAATTTTAGCATCTTCTCAACACTTAAAGGGGAAGTAATCGTCTTCATGTGATTGCATTGACAGTAAATATCCAAAACATGTCTATCAAATTCATAATAGGCTTACAATACCATTTTAGCAGCCTTTTTATAGGCACATGCCCGTTCGTTCCATGTCTTACGTTCACTCCAAAGTCTAGGACAATACCACGCCTTGCACGGGGGATCGTCCAAGGGTGTTGGATGCTGGGCCACATGATCATTGCTCATGTCGGCGTCGTGAGGAGCCAGACGAACGTTGAGAATCCTTGAATTCAGTGATCATTTATCATGGACCAACAGGGTGTATCAGGGGTATAGTTCCCTTTTCAATTGGGAAGTGGGCCCAGCCCCTCTGTCCTCCTCCAACTAGGGCCACTGCCTCCCCGAACTTTGAGAAGAAATTGGGTCACATTCGAGGCAAAGCTAGTTTGTTGGCATGTGGTGCCGGCATGTTTTGTCATTTCCTCTGTTCGCCCCCCTCCCCTGCACTTGTTTGCAAAAACTACACGGCTGAGGTGTATCTAACACAGATGTACAGATGATGTCTACCATTTTCGACATAAAGCGTATTTCACAATAGACCTTAGCGTGCAGGAGTGGGATCGTCAAGAAATGTGTGACAGCTGTCGCCTTAGAACGATAGTGAGCAGTGCCTGGTCCAGCAGACGCTGGCGTGAACTATGCGTCATCTCTAGTATGTCACGTCAGTAAATAAAGTGAAATAGTTCTAATCTTTCGCACATAAATCATAGACATTACTTCAGTCTTGGCTTCAAACCATTCCGTCAGTTTAGCGCATTATTGCCAGTCATCACCTAATATAGGTTACGCGCTGGATCATGCCCGCGGCACCAGCACGCTCCGGGCTGGGAAATTGTCAAAAACAAAAGCAAATTGCACAGCTGACGATGTAAGAAGCATCGTAAAACCTGCGTCAGCGGATTATTGAAAATCATACGATAAGTTGCTGCCATTGTGTTACATCCATGACGCAATTAACGTGAATATATTTTAAGCTAATACAAGCAGGTGTAGTGTGAACCACTTTCAGCCGTGAAATTAGGAACTAGTGTAGCGTGTTAGTGCACCTGAGACCTTCGTGCACAGACCTGTCTGATGACTTAAAAATAAATTTGCTAGGAAACAGATGCGACCTGAAATTAAACAAGCTATTCTTTTCTGACAAATTGAATGAAAGTGAAGTAAGTAGCACGTAGCGGTGTTCTGCGGATATTTTTTTCTAATCAGTAATCCCCAAATCAAACCAGCCAAACCACTCTTAAGCCATTGTTAAAGTACGTGTTGGGGGTGGTACACCGGGCTAATCAGTGTTCGCTCCAAGTAAGCACATATCAGAAGCTGTGGGCGCTTCTTCGCCTCCATGAACTGTTTAAGTCAGGTGCGGTTGTCTGCTATTTTGTCACTAATAGCACAATGCATCGACGCTTCGTCACGTCTTACCAGCATCACGTGACAGGTGATTGTTGATATCGTCGACATTCCATAGCAGAAATCACGGAAGGTTTGCCCACGGGAACAAACGTTAAGATAAGCCAGTAGATTTCCATGGCAAAATTTAGTTTGTGTTTGTTTGCTCAGGGTCTGTAAAATAAACGAAACACAAAATGCCACTCATTGCTTTAGTTCTGTGTACTGGCCAAAATTGGGTCCTCGATTCCCTCTGGACAGGAGGAGGTTCCATTGCCAAATTAACTAGCTGACTTTAGCATATATTAAAATTAATAGATAGATATGTGGCCCACTACCAGTCGTGCGTTACCGGTTCGCAACCTTATCATGTATAGGTCACAATATGTTTCAATTTCGCATTTGGTATGTGTCGTAACTCTTTTCTTTCGTAACGTATTTTACAGGCAAACACAGCCCGAGAAAGACCTTTGGCTAAACAAGCAACCCCTATGATAGTATGGGGAAAATGGATTTCAAATGAAGCGCATCCAAGACGTTCTGTGCAATGCCTTTAAAGTTGTATTTATGGCAAGGATAGTAATGCTGCTGGTGGCGAAAATACGGCACATGCCATTAAGAGCTGCTGTATTTATCCTAGTATTTGATATGCTCAGTAACCTAGATGTCACTGGTGTTACATGTGGCTGAGCGCCTCACAAAGGCATTCAGTGCTGCCACTGAATGCCATTCAAAGTCAGCAGAGTAGTCCAGCATTATGAGTAGCGATTTAGTCGCGCGAACCGTGCCGGAATACTTGCAGTTATCGTTAGACCACGGAGCTGAGCTTAGTCCGCGGTGGCGGTTAGTGGCCTGGCAGCATACCTGCCTAAAGTCATTCGTGTGCGCCGCAGCGCGATCGAGGACAGCCGCGTGGTGTCATTTCGAGGGGGAGCGGTCGTGGGGGGCATGCGAAGGCGGTTGTGCCGTCTGCCTGCGATCATCCGGGGTTCCACCGGGTTACAGCGGCCTGCCGGGTGCCAGCCGCCGGTCAAGCACCGCCTACTGACTTTAACGTCGTACTGGGAGAGAATCTTTTGACGCAGGGCTGCGGGCAAAAGAGACGAAGCGTCAGATGGCCGCCAGAGTTGCAATCTCAGACGCGTTATTGTGAGAGACTTTGGCCGGGAAGGAAGAACAGTCTGGCTATGGAGAGTCGTGATGCTTCACCGACACCGACATTTTTGGCCGTTAAATTAGGCTTGTTATTGACAAGTGGTTGTGCGTCGAGTCAAACGTACCTGCGAGCCAACATTCAGGCGTGATTGCAATATTGCATCGGTCGCATGCGAGGTTGCACATCCATTCTGTGCTCAAAAAAGGCAATGCAATGCACGTCGTTGTGACACACTTATGAAACACCGTCGATGGCAGTGGCTATGCTAGGAGTCGCGGCCATGGCGTAGCCGGGATACGAACCCGTGCTCCCACGTGTGAACCCCTCGTCCATAACGCCCCCAAGGGCTAAAACCCCTCTTAGAAGTCTAAATTTACCTTGAAGTCTGGAGCGTTCAGACATTTCGGACCAAAGGCTCCACCCTGCACTGTAGACAGATATTCCGTGGTACTGGTCTCCGTGCGACTGGTAAATATGGGCGGTATATGTGATTTACATAAGTTTAAGATATAGGAAAGTGTTTATAATGTGTGGGATGTAAACCATTTTTATGCTTTTCTCGTCTCATCAGCACAATCTTCGGGAGGCCGTTCAGGAAATGGGCAGGTACCTGGAAAGCTGTAGATTAAAAGCTGACAGTTTTTTCCAACTCTTGGCAGCGATGTGCCTCTTGGACTATACGCGATGTCAGCTCTCGGGTGTCAAGAGGGCTCAGGGGCATCCTGCCAGACATGACGGTTATGTTTTATATTCCTGTTTGCCCAGCCAAGTGAGTCCACGGGGCGAAAATGTGAATTACCTGCCGTTACTTTAGCCTTATTCTCAACAGCAAAAAAGACTATAAAAACTAAAACGCAAACCGATTACAACCATCGGAAAATTTCTTAGTTCCCGCGTCCAATTTACGCTCAGGATGCTAAAATCTTTTTTCGTAGTATTTTTCCAAAGTTAAGAGCTGTGTGCGTCTTTTAGGACACCCAGAATTTATCATATGCAGTTTTTCATGTCTCCAGAAATGGTTTGCTGCCGTGCTGCTGGGTCAACATCCGGGCTTACGTTATTGTTGATTAATGTCAGCGTTTTAATGCGTAGTGATGCAAAGAAAATCAGTATATGTATGCGACTGCTCATAATCGGCTGACCAGTCGTGGACAAATCAGTGAGTGGACCCGTAACGCGAGCTTTTGGCCATCACGACCGGAAGCTGTATACAGATGGAAGGGTGAAGGGTGGCAATGTAACGGCATATCATTCTTGTGATAGTTCAGGGGCTACGGTCATTCAGACCAAAACAAACCACTACAATGCTCACGCACCGCGCTGGAGGTGAGTGTCAGTAGCAAACATAATTTGGGTTCCCTGCAGTCACTACGCCGGGTCAATGGAGGAATTACCGCGAGTTGTGGTAGCTGATGGACTAAGCATTTCGTGGCGGAACATGACCAATTTCCTTACGAAACAAATTTACACACGTAAAAGCTTCCCACATTTCCTGTGTCATTGATTTGCTGATCCAGTGCTATCCGCCCCGCAGAACCAGCGCCACTCACGGATCGATTCAGTCCGGGAAGTGCTCTACAAAGCAGATGCGTGTTAGTAACATATCATATGGACTAGATGGTCCAGTGCCATACTACCTTCTACGTGCTAGCATTTTAAGCCATTTGCTTGAAATACAAAGTGTCCTGCTCAGGACCTAGCTATGTGTTTGCTGCGCGCGTCTGTTGCCTGAGGAGTCAGATAAATTCCCTGCATGTCTTCGCTTCTACATACATGATGATTATTTGTCCATCTGCGTAATACATTGCTTTACCATATCATATGGCTTCTTGGTCACCTATGTTCTTAATCCAGTTATGGGGAATTGACAAGCGTATTGATGGGTCAAACTAAAACTGACGGGAGAACGGAGTGGGTACCAGTTCTTTGTTATCTTGGGATGAAAAAAAATCAAGGGACAAATGAAGTACAGCTGAATGTATGCAGAGCTGTGAAGGTGTTTGCCATTGTTGGTTATTAATTTCAAGTTAAGGTGATATTCGGATAATTATCGCTTCTCTTTCAAATTTGCAACCAATCAAACGCGAAAATTGTCCTTGTTTTTTCTCTGCTAGCAACAGAATGGTTCCGTAAATCACACTTATGTACTCAATCCATAATTACATACCACTTGTGTTTGACCTAGATTGACCAGTTTTATGCCAGCGGTGTTTCAGGAATCTAGATCATCGACATGTGCCGACCTTTTATGGAGAATGATCGGAAGGTACATACAGATCACAAATCATTCAGACCTAGGCCAGCCAGTTGTCGGGTCAGTTGTGTTTAAGGTCAACCTAGGTCAGAACCTTGTGGCAGCCTTTCGTGAAACGGTGCTGCATGCAGGTCATAAAGAGACACTGCAGGTTGAAAGAGGAGTAAAAACGAAAAATTGTGCTGGTATAGCGCATATTATGAAAACTGTGAGGTAGCGGTTGACTATGCACAGTGACCTTCAGTGACCTTTCAGGGTAGATACGTTATGCCAAGGTCAAGAAGCAACTTACCAAGTCTAAGAGCGAATAACCCTTTGCGCAGCTAGGAACCATGTTACCAAGGACTGTAAGCGATAATGAGCTCAGATCAGTTACCTATGACGGCATTAAATTAACATTTGAAGGCAAGGCAACGACAACGCTTTATATAAACGCTATGGGGCTAATATCACATTTCCCATCGTCGGGGTGAGCTGCCCCTGCACCCTCCCTGATGGTATCCTATGTCATACGCTTACGACTGATATTCCCTTGGAATAGTAGAGTACATATCACGTAGCACGGCTTGATGCGCATACCCACATTCCAGGGAGAGAGTAGTAGCTCCATCTCAGGTCGGGCACTGTCCCGCTGTCTTACCAGGAGGAAGAATTGAGAGGTCTTGTGGACGTGCCAACACCAGACTTGTCGTCACCCAAAGCGACAGCAGCAAATGACAGAGCATCTCGCACGACTGAAAAGAAATGGCACACAATATTCCAGACAAGCAGCACAGGCATGCTTCCGAACATAAAAAACAATATAAGAAGAATGTAAGATCGCAAGGCATTGTGTTGTGTTGGCTGCTGGGTAATTGTTATGTCTGGGTTTGCCTGACACGTAGTTGAGGACATATCTGGCCACTGCGGCTGTCATGATTTTTGTTGTTTAACCATATGTGGACTTCGAAGACGCTGGTGCTGTGTGTGGCGCAATAGTTACATTTTTACGATCCCATCGTCTATTGCCCCACCTAATTCGATCGTTCCAAGTGTCGGAACAGATATGAGCATGGATTTAGCTCACGCCCGGATGACCAACTGAATGCAATGCGCTCGGGCGAGGTGGGTCAGTTTACCTCCATGAGATCTCCAAAACTGAGAAATAAGTACACCGAAATCGCAAGAAATGTAGAGTTATATGCGATCTCATCTGTAAAAAATGTACGTCCCTAAGCTGCAATCTTTGTGCTAAATAAGGTCGAACAAAGTCAACGTCAGTTTAAGAAGTGCCCTCAGGCCCACGCCACACAGCCAGCCTTACCCTAGATTCCTTTTCTAAGCAAAAGATTAAGCGTTTTGAATCAGGTCAGTGAGGTTATTTGACCTTTAAAGGGGAAAAATGACCAAAACCTTTTGAGATTATTGCGGTGTTTGACTTTGCAATTAGCGTCAAGAGCTGGCGGCATGTTCTTCAAATGAACGGGTTGATCAAGGCCATATTCGGTCGCTAATCCCTGACCTTCTTCGGGAAGTGAAAATGAGGAACTTGTTGAAAAGTCCTTGTGGAAAAAAGTTTGAAGTGAGCGCCAAAAACTCCTCAATAAAGCAGCAATGACTCCCCCTCCCCCCTAGTTTTTGGGGATATTTCTGGCGGGTCGTGCAATTGTACCCACATTTTCGGTAGACCCCTGGGTATTCATTGCACGTATTTTAACCTTTAAAACACGTCTCTAGCATTTCTGCTTTCTAGATAGGAACACTTTTGGGGAGAACACCGCACGGCGATCCACGTCCGGCGCGTGCGGCAGGCGGCAACGGACGAATCCAACCATCGTGCACGGCACACCGACACTAATACACGCGCGCTAGGTTGGAGGTCAAGTTGGTCACCGAAGGTTTTTCCAAATAACTTCTGAACGGCGCGGCGTATCCGCGTTCAACTTTTTGTAGCTATAGGTAATTGAATAACCGAGCTTTTGGTAACGATAGATGCCTTTCAGGGTCCCTAAACTATGCCAGCTTAAGGTCCAAGTCCATGCCTGTCAGCCAAGGTCATTCGTTAGCATGGCTGTCAGGGAAGACGATTACATGGGATTCGTTCATTCTGATACGACAAGGAAGTATCAAACGAAGTCAGACCACTTTGGCAGACAACTTGATAATTTTAGTTAGGACTACGACTAATTCCAATAGCCGATCGCAAATTAAAATATGAAAGTTATATCCAAGATGATTGTCCTCTTGATCTTGTGAAGGACAAATCAGGCCACTGACCTTAAATGAATACCACTGAACGCTTGCTTAGAAGGGGTATCGTCATTAAGCGTGGTTGCATAAGGAGGTCTGAGGGCACTTTGGACACTTCTTTGACATTTTTTACCTTAGTTGACCCAAATATGGTAGTCTGTGGACCTCAGAATTTGTCACTGGCGAGTTCGCGTGCAGACCTATCAGTGCAAATGTGACTAAAGACCTGCAAATATGAGATTTCCAGCTCGTTCTGTCTTGGAGATCTCAGAGGGGGAATGATGCCTACCCGAACGCGTCGCATTCAGCCAGCTACCGGGGTGCATGTCAACGAACGCCATAAATATATGGTCAAAACAATTCGATAGTAGCAGATATGTTAGCATTCAACTTATAATCAAACGCACCTATACGGCTATATTAAAGGGAATGTTTCACATTCGAGGATATTAAAGTAAGCACCAGATATGATGAAACAAACTCACTTATAACTGTTGGTGTACTTTGAGTAGAAAAGACTGCTCTACGCGGTATTAATTGCTCTGTTCAGTAAATGTGTTCCTAGATGGGTCATTGCTTGATTACGTCATCGTACTTTCTACAACATTCATCGAGAGCCAACTGATGGCCGTTGTATCTGAAAATCTTGCTCGTGAACGCCAGATATGAATGGCTCGACCATTATATTTTTCTGGGCCCTGATCACCGCATGACTTACTAGATATCAATTTGAATGACGTTCATATGGCGCCATGAAGGTGACTCAAGATGATGACCTTTGAAATGGCACAATTTGAATGACGTTAATATGGCATTATGAAGGTGACCCAAGGTGACCCTCAAATACTCTCCCAAATTACCCTCTCACATCTTTGCGGCTTGAGCCCAGGAGCCACAGGGCCTCAAGCCTTAAAAAGGGCATGGCCGTCATTTGCATCAAAAGGTCTTCAATACGGCTCTTTCAGTTCAAAACCCCAGACAAATATAGAACACATCCTTTAAATGGCATGTTGCTGCGTGGCATGGTCTCGAAAATGCGATCACGTAAAGCTAAAATAGTTTGCTTTTCAAAAAAAAAGTTTTTTTCAACCTGCCCTAGTGGGGTGATTAACCATTAACCCAGTAACACAAAACCTATGAATAATCACGAGCCAAGCCATGAGCAATCGTTGAGACTAATGCTCTTTTTTGGGAAACTTTATCGGTTTTAGCTATAAAACGGTGGCAGGCGACCGCTGTGCTCCGTCACTCCGCGCATGAAAAATGGCGAATGAGGGCGAGAGATATCACACATTTTCTGGTAAAAGCGGTTTGTTTTTACATTGATCTAACTTTCATACTTGACTCAAGATAAATGGAGCTCGTTGTAATGCCAATACATAATCCTAACTTGCATAGCTTCATGGTAGGCTTCTTTTACTCTTTCATGCTTACGTGACGTTTGGAACATTGCTGTCACTTCGAAGCAATCCTTCCGCGCATGGCCTTTTAATTGTGCAACTTGTTAGCTGGGCCCTCTCATTTTAAGCTCAAACACAAATGTTTGGAGGACATTTTTTATTTAGATTCAGGCTGCCCAAGCCATTGTGCATTATTTTAACCGCTGGGGATAAACCATATGCTACATTATATTCAGTACAACATTATGCATTCATCCGATTATGGCGCAGAGCGCAACCGCGCTTTTGTGGCCACCGAATTTAACACTTTTGTGACATGGACACCGTACCAACTGACCCGTGTAACAGCCAGGCCCGGTCGCCGCTGTGTCCGTGCACTGTCAGGACGTCCGAAGTCACGCCTGTGTCTCACCTGCGTCACTGGCGGTGCAGGGCGGCGGCACGTCTGGGCGGGGTGGTGACCAGCAGCGCTACCCTGCGACTGTGGGCAGCGAGTCGGCCGGCGGGTGACCAGGGTCCGTCACTGGAGCTGCCGCGGGCCCGGTCGGCCTGTTTATCGAGGCGTCTTCCTTCCGCCTGCTGAGCCAGCACAACACCGTGCGAGCCTGCATCCCGCCTGTGACGCTCCTCACCTGACACGGGACGACCCTGTACTCGTCGTGGACCACGCATGACACCAAACCAACACTAGGTGGCGACGTATCTTAGTTTACGCTGTTGCGATACCGGTGCTGCGTGCCTGTGTTAAATATCATGTGCGTATTTGGCACTAAGCCTCCATTATTGCGACAAGTTGTCGGCTCCGTCCACTGGCAGAGATCGGATGGCCTCAATCAGACAGGCTGAGCCAGTAGAGAGGGACACATGTCAGAGCAAGCATCGACAAGTTCTTTTTTTGTAAAGACACAACAATATCTACCAAAGAATGCGTTTTTGTAACATCCACATGAGCCATTGTGACACTGCGAGGTTCGAGAATGTAGTTCACGGGGGCGCAGCAAGAGCCTTGGTAAGGCAGGTGAGAGGGGGGGGGGGCGCACAGGGTTGACAAGGGCCCCCTGGTGGTAAACGACACGTCTCAAAAAACAAGCTCACCTACATGGCTCACGTGGTTTCGAGGGAGCACGTTTTTCTTCGTTGTATATTTATGTTGACTGTCTGTAACGGGGAACACAAGCCGGGATTTTCCGCAAGATGAAATTGTTTTTATATATTAAAGTCAGTAAAATGAAGTACCCGGGCACTGAATGACTGCATGAAATAAAACACCGGCGCTTTTCATTTTACAATGGTTCAACTAACTGCTTCAAAACCGAAAGTACTCAGAGGCTTCGCCAGAATTGCATGGATTCTACAGAGACTTCGTGGACTCCATGAGCGTAGATTGCAGATCAAAATGGATCAAAAAGTTGTTTAAACATGGGCATGTTCGTCTGAAAATGCGTAATCTTCATTTACAATCGCATAGAGCAAGTACCATTCACGTAGTTTGAGCCTGCGCGCTCATAGGTCTCAGAAACAAAACCCCTGATGTCCGACGTTGCAGTCTTCATAGGCTGTGAGCCGTGGGCCCCGTTGGTCCCTGACACCGGGACAAACAGTTGTATACAATCTGCGTCCCCAAACTGGACCTCTGTTGGGCATCGTGGGTCCCTGACAGACGCAGGGGCACCAGCCGATGCAAATTGCTGGCCTCGGCTTTGTCTGCTTGGGAAATGAGCCGTCAGGTTCTCACTGACACATAGCCGACTGCGTGTACTGTGGATCCTGACCAGCATAGAGACCCATATCAACTCAGGGTTCCTCAATCAGCACAAGGAGCCCTCTGACTGGCATTTGCCTCAGGCCTCAGAACTGTCAGATTTTTGCCTGTCATTCATTGTAATCGTCTTGGCCTTTAAGAACAGCCCGGTCGCTTATCTGGGTTCGAGATGAATATATCTGTCTCGTTTTGATAAATGCGTGTAATTTTTATGTGTTTTTTCTTGTGCAATGTATGTGACGGTAGTGCGGGAAAAGCCACATTGTAGAGGATCCTCAATAGTGTATCTAAATGTCTATCCATCCATTTGAGTGACCTGTCCTGTGGTCTGAGCCCCCTTAATGTGACCTGCAGCGAGCTCCTCGGGCACTGGCCCTCAAATCAGGCCTCAAATCGACCTAAGCGGCGGGGGGGGGGGCGCCCTTGGTACCCCTGTCTGTGCCTGTGGGCGTGCCACTGGTAGTGCACCACAGAGGTTCCCGGTCAACTCCTCTTTGAAGGCCCAGTTTGCCAACTTCTCCAATATGATTTTGACGCTCGCCAAAAGCATAACAAAGACGTGTTCCGTTTACATTTATGGGACGAAAATACAAAGTGTGAAGCTCATTTAGTTGTTCCTGGGCTGTCATTAGTAATGGTTGAAATCCAATCGGCATGAGCGTATATGGGACAATATCTTCCGGCAGCCGCACCAACGCCGACGTCACTGAATACAGTTTTGCGTTTTAGGCTAACAATCCATTACTGGAATCGCATTCAGCAAAAACTCATGCATACCTGTGCCCTTGAGAGCATGTTGAAATGTGCGTACTACCATATGAGTCAAAGCTGAAGTTACCTTGTGTGATGCCGATTCGAAAACAGCTCTGTCGGTAGCCGATAAAAAATATACTGATGCCTCGTGTTCAGATGCTTAGGTTGTTGGGACGGTTTTGCTGACAGATGAGATACTCCGTGCGTGGATCTTGATGGTAAAAGTAAGTTGATCAAATGTGGCGGTGCTATTTACATTGTATTCTATTATACAGTTTATGAACTGCACGTGCACCATGCTTACTGCGAAATGTCATACGAATGTTATGATGACCACATTTTGATACGTAAACATAACCGTGTCCGATCTCATTCCCATGCGAAACACAGTTCACGCATGCACTTAAACACTCTTCTTTCAAGCTCTGTCGGGCCAGCAAACGTCTACGGAATGGTATCGCGAATTTTTCACACTTTTGCCACGGCAACAAGTTTGGCATCAGGAGCCACATGCATCAGGAATCAGGAACCGCTGCATCAAGAATCAGGAACCGCTTGCATCGCATATCACCGACGCCGCAGCTCGGTTCCGTTCTGCATCTGACGCGCTGTGTGTGGAGTAAGCACGGCTACCGGCGCGGGCGCGGAGGCCGGCGACCAGCGTGGCGCCTGGGGCAGACGCAGCAGGGGCTTGGCCCGCGTGTTGTCACTGCACTTGGCCCGCGTGTTGACACCCGCGGCACCGGCCAAACAGCTCAAGAGACGTCCGGCTACAGGCTGTTGAAGGTGGTGTCGTCGTTCCTGATGCCCATCAAGCGGCAGATGCTGGAGTACTTCATGCGGTCGTACGCGGACGCATCCATGCAGCCATAGTAGGAGTTGACCTTGAGACAGTCCTTGACGGACATGCCGTTGCGCTGTCCGATCACCGTGTTGTTGACTCGGGGCACCATGGTCGGCACCTTACGGTCAATGCTGCGACGGAATCGGCATGGTCAGGGTGTTGTTCGCGACGCCGTCTGCGACATGTATTGTGCACCTTTGCTTTATATCACTGGTTCTTACGATGATGCAAGTGCATAAATGAGGCGCAATGTGAGGCGTGGCATCACATCTTTACGAAAACTGAAAGCAAAAAATTGTTGCCGTCGATTTTGCTCCAGCGGGTTTCCCCGTATGTCAGATTATTATAATCCTTGCATTACATGTGCGACTACTGGTGCCCACAAGAAGCCATTATGATAAACAAGGCAGTAGTTCACTTCTACTCATGACGAACGAACGCGTAGGGGTGCAAACGCTTAGCAAAGTTATGGCACTGGAAAGAGCAGGCTTTATGGTAGGGTTAATTTGCTATACGTTTGCTTTGGGTGATACATAGCGAACCACTGCTACATTTAACATGGTGACTCACTTCAAGCGTAGGGCGGCACTAGGAAACCAGGCCGCCGGATAAGCTCATCATGAGCCTTCCGGGTGCGCTGCAAGGCTTTTCCAATCATCATAGAGACGCTTTCGAAATCCGCAGGCTTGAAGTTGAAACTAACCTGAAGAAATGTGTGCCGTAGTGCATCACGCTGGTGAAGTCGTACGTGTACCCGATCGTCGTGTTCTCAGCAGCGTGCTTTGCGAAGTTGTTCAAGAAACCTGTTGATGAATGCGAGATGTATCATATCACGCAAAGCTGCTGCTGGGCCGGGCTTCACCACAGGGAAGGAGAATGACGGAATTGGGTGGCGTCTCTCAAATCATCTGCGGGAGGAAACGTCCTCTCAGCCTTATGGAGACTCTTGAGTAGTTTTTGCACTAGGAAAACTGGCTTCGCAAAAGTGGGTGGCGAAGTTTTCATACCGTAGTTGCGCGTTACGACGCTGACGAAGTTAATCGAAGTATTTGGCAGAGCCACGGCTTTCATAACACACCGCGCGGAGTGCCACAAAGACGCTTTCCAGATACCGCTCGGATGCTCATTGGCTGTTTCTGTAAAATACGAACTGCACCAGCACACAGATGCACTATTCCATGATGGGTCGGGGCCAGTGGCGCGGGAACCGGGGGGGGGGGGGGGGGGGAGAGAGGGACAGCTTCAGCCTAGACCTCGTTTACCTCACAGAAGCCCGCGGTGACACCCCTGGCAGCAGCGTTGACTACAGACAGCAATGAAATTAGAGAGATAATTAGAGAGATATGGCATACACAGTGGCGACGAGGATGGTTTCTTTGGGGCTTATGAATACGTAACAGCATTCCAGGCACCGAAAGATTTAAACTCGGAGAATCACTGATCCTGGCTCAGTAAACAGATCGGGGGCGCGTTCCATGAGAAAACCCCAAATGGCGTTTCTTGGCCATTTTTTACGTTGCTTTGGCATGCTTTATCAGCTTCGACGCCCGGCGATATCGTGGAAGACCGGTACACGTTATGGAAGCTCCTATCTCAGGTTCGAGTTAATGCTATCTCTATGTATTTGCGACTGTTTCTTGAAACACATGAAATGGAGGTATTCACACATTTTCAACGACAACGTTGCACGCAGGTGTATATAAAGACGGCGGCGGAAGGGGCAACTGGTTGCCGACCAATGTCCGCCAAGGCTGCAGACGACTGACCCCATGTTGCTGCACGCAAAGCTGGCTTACAGACAGGGGGCCACTTTCTAAAAGCTGAGCCAGTATAGTTGACTTAACGTATTTCTAAATCCTGGTTTCATCCCGGATTTTGGTCACTTGATTTGATTTGCGTTCCCGATGTTAAAAGTGTCATTAGATACCTATCCCGTCGGTGCCAAAATTGTTTTGATGTTGAGGATATTCCATCTCAAGCCGATCTTATTAAGATAATAATGGCACGTGATGATGATGACATGGTAGTTATGTATTTAGATGCTTAGTGCACCAGCAATTCGAGCACTTCCTGCATTTCATTGACTCAGTACTCCTGTTTTCCTCGTACGCATTGGGAGGGGGCTCAGAAGAACGTTGAAGAACTCAATATTGGAGGATGGGTGGTGCCCAGACCCCCGAAAGAGCACAAAGCGACCCGCCTGCTTAGAGATGAAATCCGCCCCTATCTTCCACATGCGTCTCAGGTTGTCGCGTCAGGTAGCACGCCAGCCGGAGGTCAAATTGGTGAGGAAATTATGACGAGGTCTGGGCTCCATCCCTCCCCTAATGAATGATGTTGAATGCATCCCGAAACATTGCAGACACAATCGTCCGTAGAACTAAACAAGTCCTCATATACTTGGTCAGGGAGTCGGTTCCGTTGCTCAGGGAAGCAAGCCCGCTGTCAGTTGTGCATGCTGTGAGCTCACTATAAATGTGTCTCCAAGTATGGATATGAGTCTTGAACGCCTGAATTGTTTTGCCATTCACATTGAGTGACAAATTTTATTTGCGCGTGAACAACGGCTATCATAATGCTCTTGACATTTCACTTTTCCGCATTACAGATCTAAGCGGAGGGATTCCCAAAGTGCATTGTGTAAAGCGTTTGCGTAAATCACTGCACGTCGGGGAGAGCAAAGATACGGGGCTCGATTCCCCGTGGTGCCCGCCCCTCCTGTCAGGGTGAGAGGGGCAGGCGACGCTATACAGCCTAAGCAGTTGAATGCCTCGTCAAGCCCAAATGACAACGACGACGAGTCTAAGTGAAACGTGGTTCTCCACTGCTCCGGATAGGGGCTAGAAAGGTTTGGTTGAAGAAAATTTGACTGATACGGTTACGCTCTCCAGCATATGTCACGTAGAGCATATGTTGCTGCTTTATACGCTGTAGGTTTGAAGAGCCATTCCATCAAAGAGGACCCCCTGCGGCCGAGCATTCTGCGGAATTGATAGTGGGCGGATAAGACATCGGACCCTGTGGATGATGATAGGCGAGATCTGCTTACCCCTGAAAGCAGTACGGATGCAGGTAGTGGGAGCAGAGGGGCCGTGGCACCACGCGGGGGCGCGCACTGGAGCGGGGGCCGGCGCACCGCAGATCAATGTCCGCCAAGATGCAACACTGTGCCGACATTGTGGCCGCCAACAATAGAAACGCCGAGTGTCAACAGACAGAGCGCATGACGGGTGGTGGGGTGCGGGCCCATTCGGCTGGCGTCATCAGTGGAGCGCCGACTGCTGACGCTGGCGGCGTGGCGTCACCGCACCCTCGGTGCGGCGGGCCGCCAGCCCGGGCCTCCCGCCGTAAGGCGAGCACAATGCTCCAAACCTGACTCCGGCAGCGAGCGACCCAGTGACGGCCGTCGTTGGGGATGGAGCAATGCCCGCGCTCTAGCTGCTGAGGCGGGCAGACGCGACGCGCCCGCTGCCCCCTCGGCTTTCTCGCTGGCGCGCTCACGTGGGATGACGTGCTTCTTGATGACGAACACGTGCTGGTCGCGGTCGAAGCGCGACTGCTCGTGGAAGAAGCCGAGCGCGTGGATGATCTCATGGATGGGCTTGCCGATGGAGATGAAGCAGCGCTTGGACTTGCTGTCCGGCGGCTGCAGAGAGACAATCTGGGCGCCACCCAGCTTCCCGATGAACGACCAGCACCTGGCGAGTGTGCACGAGCTGGCGTCAGGTGCCGCCGGCGGATCTCACAGTCTTGAGGACACAACGAGACACATGATATGAGGTCAGAGCTTTTACGCTGAGCTGTCGGCCTTTATTATACCCGTTAGTAATGCTTAAGCGACGTCAAGAAGTAAACATTGGCTATATTGTTCATAGCCGATTATTCAAGATGCACGAGGGAGGACGCAATATACAGGATATTTTTGCGTCCTTTGAGCAGGGACTTGAACACCTGAATCAGGTTTGACCACCTGTAATCCCTCCTATGAATTTTTTCATGTAGGAGTAACAAAGCGCAGCATTCGTGGCCGATTTAATGAGCGAATTGGAGATACGCGTTTACAGAGAGAGTAAACACCACTTGGAAAGCCCTTGGTGGACCACTACACAGCAATGGAGCATAATGAAACAAATACTAACTTCCAAATGCAAAGCTTAAAAACAGCTACAAACAACGGGCATCAAGATCTTCTAATGCTGCCGATACGTAGCCTTCGTCCGATGCTGAGCAGACAAGCGCGCCATGGACCTGGTTTGGGCAGCGATAACAAGGTTAAGCACGTTTAAAGACGGTTCTACGCTTGTTGTGATGAGCACTGATGCCAGCTGGCAAAGTTATTTTTCTCGTGATGCTCGGTGCGCGAGTTAAAACGTTTTGTCTAAGCCGTTTGTGTTTCGGGCAGCTCTTTACAGTACTTTGTATTGGGAGCGTGGGTTGCGAAAGCCTGAATACCAGTGATGTTCGTGAGATTCGTGTAATTTTCGTGGTGTCTGATGTTCATAGTACGTAATTTTCCAATCTTATATCGGTATAGGTCATTGTAAACTATCGGCTTAGCTGCCTGTGTCTCATGCAGACCTTAACGTAGAACTCTGTATCGGTTTCTAAGATGTGAGAGTTTGGATGCTTCGCTGTTTTGGCATCTTTCTAGTGGCAACGTCTGCATAGATTCGGAGGATTTTCGGAAATCACCTGCCTTTGTTTCATGTGCATCTCTTTGCATAACTTTGCCCAAATTTCTTCATTTGTGATCTCGTGTTCCGTTACGATCCGTCAATCTCGTAATTGTTGTTGTCTTGCGTATATCTTGATCGTCAGCACAGCTTGAAGCACTGAATAGTGGAAATAAAGTCAAGCTTTGCCCTATGAAATCGTTTAAACCAGTATCTCCTGGTATATGGTACAAATGATATTAAGCAGTATTAAGCAGAGTAAGTTGGTGATGGCTCGCGTCTGTGGTGTGCTGACGGCTTAGGTACCTGTCGGAGCTTATGAAAGCTCGTCAGTTCAGCAATTCGGAGTGCCGTTATTTTTTAGTGTTATTTGAAGGTATTGCTGCGACGATACGATCATCACCGATGGGAACCGGGTGAAGGTCGCCGAGTTATGGCAGCATGTTTCATTGGGGCGCAGACTGCAGACGCATGAGCAATTCACGCTGCCTGTTGAGCCACTTACCAGCAAGGGAGCGCGGAAATGTGACTGAAGGAACGGCCAGCCTGTGCCAATAACAGATGTGTCCCCAAGCGGACTAGAGCGCTGAGGGCTCCCAGCGCGCCTTCAGTGCCGGCCAACACGCTGAGGGTTGGTACAGCTGACTTACCCAGCAGGCTTCTTGACGGGCCATATAACCAGGTAATCTTTAACCTTGCCGTCCCAGGGGACAAACTTGATGCAAGTCATAAAACTAAGTATGTCTAGGGCGTCCTCTATAAACATCCTCTGCTTCATTTCTGAAAAAAAACACAGCACATCTCATGGCGTTTGGTGAAACCAATCTCCACTGTCAGGGAACAAGCCATCTTCACGAACATATGCAGTGAGACGAAAAGGTTTTGGACACGGGGTCACAAGGGCTAAATCTTTGATGCACTATGATGACATTGTTTCTTTTAATGGTATGAGGTTTGAGAAACATAGATCAGAGCCGCTGAAAAATAAAAAATTCACATAAATTCTTGCGATATGCACGATTCACACTAAGCAATTAAACTCTGTTTTGTCAGGGTTTCCGCTAAGGCAGGCTATGTGTTGTCATGGTTATATTTTCGCTGTCAATTTTTGACGTGTATAAAACATTGCGTCTTGTAGAGCGGAACCCGTATAAGTAACCGTGTATTGTCTTTCTTCGACGATGCCCTGTAAAATAGACATTGCACACATTCCAGGAGGTGAGCGAAAGAGCAACGGCAAATACCGGGAACATTGATCACAACGCCAATCTTACCGTATTTGGGGCTGATGATATATGGCACCACGTTGGTATCCCACTTGCGTGTGGGAAATATCTCCGTGTTGAGAGCGACACGGAACTGCGCTATCTGGAAATATAAGTAAAATGTCCAACCGCTTGTTCACAGCCACGCAGACACCGTACACGCGTTGCTCTCGGCGATCCATACGTTGACATATCGCTGTCTGCAAACCGTCCTGCCACGCTTAGTGATTTAAGGCGAAAACATTTTAGGTGTTGTTGATCATCTCACATGCTGTTATGGTTAAGCGCGCCGTGCCTCAAACATCCCCTTCCAATGCCAGCCGCAATTTTTCGGTGATTCTCATTGACAGCGTGCTGCCTTCTTACAAGTTTTGTTGAACATTCGGCGTTACAAATTCCTTTGCCACTGCACTATCCAAATTATAAATGCACGACATGTCTCTATTTAACTATGCGAAAAGGCAATCGAAGATGTAAAGAAGATCTGGTGATTAAGCTTGATAATGCGTAACTCTAAATGTGCTGCTCATTGAGAAACGACCCTATTATTTGTACTCTGTCGACGGTGATCGCGGGTCAGGCTGCAGCACCTCTCCACAACATGACGCCTGCAAACGGTCTAGCCGCAATGACCGGCCTGCCTGGTCTGGGTGCTCCAAACGAGATGGCGATTCAGGCGTTGTTTTGTTACTGACGCGTGACCAATTAGAACACTGGTTGAACATCAAGCTCGTTGTTCCTTCGTTTCAGTGAAAAGTCTAATAATCGTAAGCGATCTAACTGCGTCCCACCTCATTGGGTATATAAGCGATGTCGCCTTCAAATAGGCCCGGAGACACCTCAGGATCGGCGTCATCGAGCTCGCCGTCCAGATCAAACGGGTTGTCCAGATCAGGACCTGTAACGACAGTCGATATTGCTGGTCAGGGGAGCTCAAACGTCTCTTATCTAAGCTCTACTCGCATGACGTTAAACATCTTCACCCATGCATTGCATAACACCAGGAGCGCCGCGTGCCCGTACGAGTACCCCTCTGGGGCGTACCTAGAATATTTCTGAACTCGGCTGAGCCAGATGCGGCCCTGAGTTTGTCAATCTCCTGGCGGTAGGAGTCCTCTAGAAGCTGGAGCTGGAGGTCTACATCCTGCTGCGTGACGCTCCTGGAGCCGGCCTTCAAAAGCACCGACAGAAGAAGCACCATCAGCCTCTGGAGGCGCTCCGACAACCGCATCTGGTGGTCAGAGCGTCACGATGAGCACACCGTGCGCATTTGGAGAGACGTAACACACATCAACGCTGGGTAAAACAGTGTAGCCCGAGCATTTTTGGAGCAAGGGTCGCGCTAGAGTAGTGTCTCTGGTCTCCGTCACGTATAAGACGGCGCAGTACAGGTTTTTTTGAAAGGGTGGGCTCGTTCGATCCTGACGTCCCATGGTGGCACTGTACCGAACTAAAAGAACCACGAAAGTGCGTGAGCGAGAACCCCCTCACCAGGCGCCATGTGAGGAGCGCGGCGGACCTGCCGCGCCGCCAGGCCGGGTGTATACCGCGTCGGCCCCTTGCTCTGTATCTGGTCCCCGCTTCTTCCCCACCTCGGTCGTGGTATTTCTAGCTAGTCGTGGTAGTCATTACACTCCCTTTGTTTGCCGTACTATTTTGTTCTGGGCAATGTGATCATTGTTTTGACTGAATCTTGATCCGCCTTGTGTTAAAGTAAGTGTTGAACATTGGAAAATGTTGAAGCAAGCCTCAGATATGATGAAGTAAGCTCACTTGTAGCTATTGGTATACTTTTTAGTAGAAAAGACTGCTCTAGACAACACATTTTCTCTGTTAAGTAAAAACGTTGAGATTGCCGTCACATCTGGAAATCACGCTTATGAACGCCAGATGTGAATGACTTGACAGTTATGTTTGCATTGGCCTTGATCGCCGTGTGGATGATAGAATGACCGGATTTGGATGCCGTTATTATGGCTTCATTGATACCTAGGGAAACTTGAAATAATCTTCTCGAAATAGTCTGCACGTCTTCGTGAGTGTGTAGCACAGCAACTAGATGAGCTTAGGTCTTCGGAAGGGCAAGGCTATGAACTGCACCAAATGATCTTCAACGTGGTAATTTCAGTTCAACCCCCCCCCCCCCCCCATATAAATGCGAAACACTCAGCTTAACTAAATCGCAATTCGGCTTGTTTAACTAATTCCTCATTTGCTTACATGCATTTTGTAAATGTTTTCTTAAATGTCTTTCTGTAAAATCTGTCTTCCGTCAGAATACAGAAATGCATCTTTCTCCGTCTTTTAGCTTGTTTCAGTAAAAGGCGGTACAGAAGTTGTTAAGTGCATTTGCTAGGAACGTTATTCACATAGATAAGACAGTAGTAATAGCCTCATTCTTCTGGAGAAAAACAGGATAATGGAGATATAGATGCGGTGGTATTTCAGCGACGTGCCTTGATCGAAACAATAGCAGAAGACTTCTGCTATTGTTTCGATAAAGGCATGTTGCCGAAGTATCAACGCATCTATATTTCCATTCTTCCGTTGTTTTTTTCTCCGAGGGATGAGGCTATTACTTATTTAAACTCTTCTCTAATTTGTATTACGTATTTAAACACTTATCTAAAAGACGGTACATAGTAAAATAAAAAGAATAAAATCGTGCCCCTCAAAATCAGGTGAACCATGCCTGGTAATATTTTTGGGGGAACGGACCTTCCACCAGGAGAGGTCGTTTGTCAAACCTGTGTCCCTCCCCACCTACCAAGACCATGGATGCACCCCTCCCCCCCCCCCCCCCCACACACACACACCAGCAATTTGTCGGGCCTCGCCTGGGCAGATTTTACAGCAGCGCAGCCCGGTCCTGGCGGGCCACGGCCCTGCCAGGACCGATATTCTTGTATGAAATGGATTAAGCTGTGGTATTGACCAGGTAGAGCCCAGATCATGCCCAGCGGAGCATGTAGTGCATTTTTTCTTGAATGACGTTGCAGAATGTGAGTGAGATCTGGTTGGGCTCGAGCCAGTTATCCAGCAGAATTCACGTTCTGGCGTAGAATTTACCAGCGGTCGCACCACAGTTGCTTTCGCACGAGCGGTGGTGTGAGTGCTGTGGATGTCGTTGTGCGCGGCTTTTCTATTGTGTGAGCTGGTAAACCAAATCACAGTGTGTTGAACCGTACGAGCATCTAGACAGGCTGACTGCATATTCTTGGGACACTGGTCGGCAACGTGCAGCAGGACCAGGTGAGTCCAGAAATCATATTTGAACTGCAGATAGAAAAATGGGTTACATGGTCAGTTCCCAACAAATTCTGAGCTACAACTTATCAACTTAACTACATTACCTAATGTTGATGATTAGGAATTAAAAGAGCACTCGGCATGCGGATCCCGGTCTTTTCGAGATCCTGTTCAGTCAGCCAAACAGCTTCATTTTGACGATGTGGTCACTGCGGACTGTCGCACATGGTGCCAGTCCAGCATGGGTCGAGCCTAGTTTTAAACTTTTCAGTTTCGGATGGCGATGAAATTGTCGGTGGAAGGGCGTTCCAATCATTTACGACCCAGAAGCTGAATGAGTCCCGACGGACGAGGGTCCCGTTTTGAACGCTGCACAGTTTACTTTGGTGCCGTTGTTTCACTTCAGAGCCGTGTCACGTCAGGAACTCCGGCACGCATGTCTCCGTGAAGCATCTGGAACACCGCAACCGTATCTCCCTTGTGACGTCGGTAGTGCAGCGAAGGCAGTTGAGGAGCCCTTCCTCTCGAACAAGACGTGCACCTCCCCGTTGGACCCGTTGTAGCCTCTCCTGATCCAGCCTGCCGAACGGACCCCAGGTGATGACGTCACACCCTCGAATAGTTACCCCAAAACGGGAGTATCGTGGTCCTCACAACAATAGCAGCGTGAAGACTCCAATGTTGAGAAATGTCAGTGTCACGACTGCCAGCATCTGGGTGTACTTAAGAACCACCTACGCCTTCTGCACGGTCTCATGCAAGGTCTGAACCCTGCATGGGTCTCCACGAAAATTCCAGGGTACTTTTCAGCGGACACGCCTGCGATTTCGGCGCTGTGCAGCAAGTAGGTCGGTCGCGGATTGCAAGTGCTGGTGTGCGCTATTTTGCGCATGGATGTGCTGAATGAGAGGAATCGTACTGTGACCATGTGATCAGGTCATCGAGGTCAATATGGAGAGGAGAAGCGGTCAGGGTCCTCAGAGCATCACAGAACACCTTCGTACCATTCGTAAACATCTTGGCCGCGCCTCGCACTTCTGGTAATCGACGAAAATAATAAACAGGATTAGTCTCAGCACCAATGTTTGAGGGGTACCGCTGGCGACGTTGGTCCAGCCAGATTTTGAGCTATAGACCCACACTCTGCTACCATATGCTACTATATCTGCTACTATATGGACCCACACTCTGCTACCATATGCTACTATATCTGCTACTATATGGACCCACACTCTGCTACTATATGCTACTACATCTGCTACTATATGCTACTATATCTGCTACTATGGACCCACACTCTGCTACCATATGCTACTATATATGCTACTATGGACCCACACTCGGCTTTAACTTTACGATCTCACCTACACCTTAAAAGAACTGCGTGATATTGCAGTCTATTTATCGTCCAGATTCGAGGGTTGTGCTTTTAAACTGTTATATGATGCTTTTAAGCCAGCACACACATGACCGATTTGACATGACAAGGAAATATTTACCCTTCCAACACTAGTATCATTAGACAGGGATCTTATTTGATACCAGATCATTTGATTTGATACCGTCAGGTACATCAAAATGGATAGCAAACGTTATTTAGAGCGATGCAAAAGTTAAATTATATGTTACCAGCCGTGAGCACCTCCGCTGCAACGCAGCATTGCTGGATGTTACTACAGTGCCATCTATAAACGGTATGCGGGCACAAACAGATCATGTGCCGATCTGTTTGCTTATCAGATCTGGCTTGTGTTTGCGTTGCAGAGCCTCTTGAAAAATATGACGGTGGAAGTGGTGATAGCAAGTAATGATCACTGACGGAGAGCGTACAAAAAATGGCAGTCGTACCAGGGGAATTAGAGGTATTGCGTTATAGCACATGCACTACAATTCAAAATGATTTTTCACTTTTATCCTTAAAAAGCGTCTTATATTCGTAGGCTGCAGGCACGTTATGATTCGTTCATCACCTATCCGGATTTGAAATCCAGGCACGGAAGACAATAAATGTGCTAGGCCATTTTGGGGAGAATATTGCAGAGTGATGTTTTAGAGGCCTTGAATCATCGCACGAGCTTTGTAACAATATAATCCTTCCGATGTGAGGTGCGTTCATTATGGCAAAATTTGGGAATATGACCCAATAGTAAAAATCGGAGTGAAGAATTATGTTTTTCTGCAAAAAGTCTTGTCAGGATAGGGGGAGTTACGCCCCCCCCCCCCCACCCACCCCCCTCCTTATCCAACGATAGAGGGCACGTTCTGCCCTCCACAGGTGCCGCCACCCCCATCCAAAATCGGCCGCAAGTGATACCAAGGTGTGTTATACATTACAAGCAGCATAATTTGCAGTTTCCATTGTTAGGGGTGCCCATGGTACAGCGTGCGCGGAAAAAAATATCGTCTTTGCATGCGTAGTTATTGTCAAGACAGTCATGAAGATGTAAAGAGAGGCATGTTGCGCTGCGAGTACTTCCGGCCAAGATTCTACGTGACTTCACGAAGAATAAAATGTTATTGGTGCGCTGCAGTACATTCCGCTCCGATGCTACATTCTGATGCGCTGCGAATGCATCCCACGGCTTGGGCATAAAACCTTTATATGGCTGCTACTAGCTCAAAGGGATATGGTATCTTGTATTTGAAGGGAAAACGGCGCATATGTCTCGATAGTGGCGGCAATTGAAAGCGGTGGTTAAACGGTTTTCGTGGAGCTTGCGGAATCGAAAATCTGTGATTTCGCATTAGATCTGGGTATTGTGCCAGGAATAGTTACGTGTTGCTGTTTTTACCTCGTCCAGGAAAGAGGTGCGTTTTGTGCAATTACGTGTGTTGAGTGGACCTGTATCTAGTCAATCGTGTGTGTTAATGCTCTGGCAATGTGCGAATGAGCAGTGACTTTCGTTGGCTGCTGTGAGGTATGCTATGTGTTCATGTCCTAATGATCTTGACAGTGTGGACGAGCCTTTAACTAGTATTGTTCTGTCTCACGGTGTGCTATTTTCACTTGTTCCTATTGCATGTGTACATATTCGGCATCTATGGGCATGTTTTTTAAGCATCAGCAGTGAGAAGCAAGTGCCGTTGCTCCTCCCCCCCCCCCCCCCCACCTCCCCTGCAGCAGACTACAAAAAGGGCATGTCAGAACATGAGGAAGAAGAGCAACTATTTCAGTGTGTGTAGTCTGTAAATCTGAGCACCCAGATATGGGCACATGGTCACCACAAATTTAAGGGCTTAGAGCCATTGTATTAAGGAGGTAGTATGTTGCAACAGTAAGTTCAGACAAATAACTTAAAATGTTAACTGTTAATGTTAAATGTCAAAAATGTTAAAAGAAATAATTTGATAAACCACAAATTGTGTCTCTGGCTCATGCAAGTATGCGCTGAAGCACACCAATTTGGTGCGGGCATCCAACACAGTAGATGGATTTTCACAGACCATCTCTGAAGAACTGCGAGCTGCATGACTGTGTTGTGGCAATCACAGTCTCATTGCTGAGAATCATTTGCTCTAGATCTGCATTTCCTCAGCAGGCTCATCCCCATCCAGGAGCATTGTTTTGGCCTCCAAATACTTCATGGACATGTCATCATATTGTTCTGCCCATTAAACTATTATATGGTTTGTGTTTAATTGTTGTTGCATTGTGCTGTTATTTGGTTTCCTCCATTTACTTAACTGTTAATGAAACTGTGCTGTGGGCATTGTATGCACCACTCTGGTGCTTGGTCTAATCAATAGCATGTTTCCTCTGAAGCTACAGTTAAAGGTATAAGCTTTGCCAGCATCCATTAGACCATTCTTGTGATCACTGTAAGGTCATGATTTATGGAACTTATATATGGATTTATGGAGTGGGGTTGGTATGCAGGTGCATTCCTAACATGCTAGAAAAATATAAATAGTCTATTGTCATAATGGAGTCTATTGTCATAATGGAAAAATGGAGTAAAATGTCATCTGCACCCCCAAGATTTGCATGCCCATTTTGCTTCTGTCATTACTCCATCATCTGTGGGTTCCACTTTTCCTTATGTTTTAAGAGCTACATTGCTCAACAAATTTCCTTACTGAACAAGCCTGTAATTATATTAACATAACTGGATGTTCAGAACCTGTCCTTTGCACATATATGGGTAGCAGACAATGATGTTGCTCATAATGAAGTAGCTTAAGATACATAATGATATAAAGTAGCAAATGCACAATCATACATATATCAACTGAAAGGTGTTATATTATGATAGGTGTTTTGTCCTTAATGCAAAAAAAAAGACTGGAATTGCAGCCCAGTGGTCATTTTGTAAAATGGTGTAATTTCTTAAGAACCCAATAACTGCATTTGTAATGTTTGAAGAGCGATATGGCCAGTAGCCCAGCCATGTGCTGAACCAAGTCAGGTGACTTAACCATATGTACTACTGTAAATGTGCTTTTTAAGGATGTGGTCTTCCTAGTAGTGCCTGCAGTGGGAACACCACCCCATCCATGATTGGAAGCATCACCATCCACTTGCAGGACAGAGGCACACTTGCACCAACCAGCACCACAGTTAACGTTAGAATTACTGACCATGAACACCAGGCATCACAAGCATTCCTCGAACACCCCGAACATTTCGGCCATTTAGACTCACGACGTTGCACACAATTCATGGCACGGTGCTAAGGGCTGTCCGTGACACAAACATCAAGCTGAAAGGGTGTAACGAGTCGCGCGGAGTATAGAGATGAAAGGAAACCTGCCGGCGGGCACCAGCGCTCATCGCAAGTAATAGAAAACTGGTTCTGAACGCGCAATACGTAATCAGCGTTGCTTAAACCAGGTTACAAGACGATGTTCGTTTGACGACATTTGACGTCGCTGAATTTTCCTGCGGAGGCGCTCTCGGACATTGGAGACGGGAGCGCGCTGGTGCAAGATATATATATATATATATATATATATATATATATATATATATATATATATATAGCTTTTCTAGTTTCCATGAACCAACGGCGCAGGTTTAACGTTTCCATAATGCACGCGCTGTGTCCATCTTTTAAAAACAGGTAAGATTTATCACCACAGGTGGGTCCTAGCTCGTGCTTTTCGGAGGGCTGCACGCGATGTGATGTCAAATCAAACTAAAGGTGTACGATAAACCTGCGTTATATTTAGGGATGAGATGAAGGTAGGAAATGTATATATGCAGGTGTATGCACCCACCATGCGGTCTATGTGTAATGCATATTTGCTTGCCGGCTTCGCACTGGCTTAGCTCCCACATCTTCAATAGAAAAAGTAATTTCTTTGAAAGTATCTAGTAATTACACGAACGGCGCGCATTGCTTGAGTATCCTAGTGCACAGCAGGCCTTTCCTACATGGTGACCTAAGCTCGTCATTTCTTCAAGCAGCGCAGGGCAGCAGTGCCATCCGGGCAGACGTCAGACATTCGTATATTGTCCAACGGACCTCATTCTCAGTTTGGCAGCATGTACAACGAAGACACTGTCGCCACCTATACAATTATGAGTCACCGCAGGTCAGCGATGATGCCGCCAGGGCCGACCGAAACAGATCTGCGTACTGTCAGCTCTGGGTGTGCGTTGTTCGCCAGCACTTCTAGAACTGAGCGGCGGACCCGGCTTACTTATGCCGGTCTGAATGTGTTTGTTGTGGGGGGGGGGGGGGGGGCGAAGCCCGCCTGGATCGTATGTTCAGGAAAACTATGCGGGCACCGCCCAGAATGGACCTCTTGGCTGGGCCTGCCGGCATGCTCGGCAGCTCTCGGCGTCTTTCACGTTCCGGCAGAATTCCAAGATCCGCGAGGCTACGCGGGGCCTGTCGTTGTGCGCACAGCACGCCAAATCGCGCTGTCTGCAGCAGTCACTCAAAGGGCTTAAAAAGCTAGTTTAAACACGATGGCGGTATGGAAACTACGCGTCGAGCCGATGGAATGGGAGCGTGGCACTGTAAAATCATCGGGACCCCGAGATCAATGGGCTCCCAAAACGCGAAGATGGGCAGGCATCACAAAAACCCGTCTACGTGGCGACCTTTCGGGTAGAGCGCATTCCAATGAGTCCGCGTCCAGAAGATCAAAGACGAGGATGGCGTTTGAGAAGCCATGGCGATCGCAGGATGCAGTGTCACGCTTCGGGCGTAGTTGTCCTCTCAAAAATATTTTTGGGACTGAAACACCTATTTTTCACCACAAAATTTCGGTAAGTAGCACTGAGTCGCATAACTTTCCCACGTCCTTTGTCTGCCGCAGTAAGGAACAGTGTTTTGACAGACTTGTGGATGGATATCTTGTCCAGTTAAGGTGTTAGACATTCTGTCTATCCTTCTTTACACTTCTTGAACAGCCGGCAATGGGCAGTTACCAAAAGGCAAAGAGGCTGGGAGGAAGACAATTACAAGGCGTTGACCGTGTAAATATAGACTTGGAACACAACCACATAGGTTGTTTTGAACAGATTTGCAAATGCCTAATCGTGTCATGCGTGTAGAGGGTCATTTGGGACATCCGACGGGAGGGATATAACAAGACTCGAGGGGAATGATAATTACGATTTCGATCAGCTGCGCCGTCTCGCCAGGGCTGCAGGACATTGCCATTTTGACTGCGCCATTATAGCCCCGACCCGGTCAGCACGGGCATCGTCACAAGGCAAAAAGTGATGGACCATGCTGCCTTTGCCGGCTTCGTGTCGCAAGATGGCGTCAATCGCGTCCACACCTTAAGTATTGAATGTCGCTCGCACTTAAACGATGACCGCCACGCACGATGGGTGGTCTTCGCTCAACCATGGCTTGGATGACCAGTCAGCGTCCCAGCGCTTTTCCTCATGCGCTCCAGCACCACTGGCACGAGCGCATGACACAACAGTGATCGACATGATCGCAAACCAGATGTCAAGACACAAGACGTTTCCTTGTTTTCCAGTTCGAAGAATCTCTGAGAACTGCGGCGTTTGGAGAGAAGAAAAAGGAAGCTGTTGATCACCAAATCAGGTATGGTCCAATCATCTGGATTTGTGAGGATGTTCTTCGTGGCTGGAGCTGCATGTCTTCGTCTTACATAACGGGCGAATTATCAGCGCAGAAAAATGTAGAACCACATTGTCCACAGCTCGTGATAACTGAGGCGGCTCGTAAGAAGTAGACGGGGCATCTGGGTAGCCTGTGTGCAAGGCAGTTTGCATGACCACTGGCGAAGCTATTGACCGTGTTGAAGACAGGCCGTGATGGGTTAACGCGTCGGAAATGCATACAGTTTTGCGCATTTCCTGTGCTCAATTCCTTATCTTTACATAGCACACTGTGCCGACGGAATGCGTTCTTCGAAGGCGACGTGGGCCGACAAACATATTGTTTTAAATATCCCGTTAAGCATTCACCGAGCAAGCAACACGAGGCGATGTGAGCGGAAGTGGTAACGAGCTGTGTACGTAGCTTTCAAGCGGGGAAATGGTCCAACTGGCCAGGAGCATGGTCCGTGTATGCAGAACCTTGGTGGCCGATCGACCAGGGGCTGGATCGTTATCTTTTGGACAGAGGCTGGATCTGTAGTCTGTGGTCTGTATCCTCTGGACAGCGGGTGAATCGGTATCCTCTGGACAGGGGCTGGATCTGTGTCCTCTGGATGGGGGCTGGATCTGTATCTGGAGAACGGCTGGACCTGTATCTAGAGAGCGGCTAGATCGGCGTGCTCAGGACAGAGGCCGCATCTGTATCCTCCGGGGAACGGCTGGATCTGTTTCTAGCGCGGCTGGATGAGGGTCCTCTGAACTGGTACCATCTGGGCGCCTGGCCCCAAAGCTCGTGTCCCCGGCGGCCGTCAGGGTTTAACGCCGAGGAGCGGTAGCCGGTGTCGGACTGAAATTGGCACTCTAGGGAGGAGGAGAACACGACTGTTGATTGAAGACATCCACCAATTAAAGCTGTAGGATCGTCACTGGTGCCTGGGCGCGGGGAGGTTAGTCCCCGACGTGCGCCCGCCCACTGGCACGCCTGTCTGTCCCTCCCGGACAGGCGGGATCCTCTGCTGGCCCGCGGCCGCCCGGTCGGTGGGTCGCATGGTGATGGCCCGATACCCGATGCTATCGGGAACTCGTGACCACCGTGCGTTTTGTCCCGATACCAGACGGCTTTAGATCCCCGGGCGGCCGATGTGACGCGGGGTGGGCCGTGATCAGCGGGGCAGATGAGCTGCGGCGGGGGGCGGCTCTGGCGCCGACAATGACGCCCTGCAGCTCATCGTCTGATCGGCGAGATGGCCTGGCCCCGTGACCGGTCTTACCAAGGCTGTCTGCGTCACGTCTGCGTCACGGAGCGGCGCCGGGCGCGCCGCAGCTGATCCGCCCGCGGATACCCCAGCCCTCCGAACATCGCCAGCCATGGTCGCCGCCCAGCCTTGGCCACTGATCAGCAGCACATGTCGTCTGGGGCGGTGGTAAGCTAGACGTGATTCTGTGCTCTCGGAGGCACGGAGCTGTGTAAAAATTGCTTGCTATGTCGGACAAGATCTGACTTTCACTTTGTTTGTGTGCGGTCATAACTTCGGGGCTGCTCAGAAGCTAGTGCATGTGGACGACGCCAACCTTAGAAGTCGATCAGTCAGACCGTTAGGGATAAGCCGATTTATTCAGACAATGGAGTGATCGATGTCAATTCAAATTCCACTGCCAGGGATGGACAAAACCATTTTAAGAATACTAGGATACCAGTTTTGCGCGATGCACAATCTGAACGCATCGTTTTGATGGTGGAAATATTTAAACTTGAAATACTCTTGTGCGTTGATTATGTCACCAGTATGCTGGCTCACTTTATGCTAACTTTTATCGTAGCTCATTTTATTGTCATTTCAGTGGAAAATAAGCTTCAAAGGTATGACAATTCTGAAAGAACGGGCGGCTCCATGACATGTACGGTTCTGTGATTAAATCAAGTTGCGTTTTCTACGAAAATGTTGCGATCCCTCATTGGGCCTGCTGTCCTGCTGTTGCGATCCCTCTTCCGGCCTACTGTCCCGCTGTTGCCATCCCTCTTTAGGCCTGTTGTCGTGCTGTTGCGATCCCTCGTCCGACCTGCTTTTCTGCTCATAATCAGTCTGAAAAAGCTCATAAAAAGTCTGATGTCCTCGTACAGCAGCAGGCCTTCGGTAGCAAGCTGACAAGGGCAGCATCAATCCAGACGGCGCCCGTCAGCAATCCGAAACTTACCCCACACCCATCAACGACGCTTCAGATAATAGCGACGGCAGAAAACGCCAGTGCCAGCTCGATGCTGAGTGTATCCCGCAGTCCAGACCCCCCTCCCCCGGACCTGGCAGAACCGGTCTGGCACTCTGCAGTAAGTGCTGAGGGATCCTTTTGAAGCCGCTTGGGACAGGAGGCAAATCGGAGGGACACGGGGTCATGGGATCAGCACAGTTGTCACAGCCCAGTCGGCTGTGAATTATACCCGCCCAAAATTGGCGCTTACACCGACACTGGGCATGGTCACCAAAAACTGAACCATTCTTAATTGATTTGCCTCGTGATTGACATTGCCAGGTCTTGGCAGGCTCCATCCTGTGCGATCCTGTCCAGTACCCGGCGTCCGATTGGATGCACGCCATTCGTCCGTGATCAGTAATTTCCCAAAATTTGCGAGTAGGATGTTCGATTTACCACCAAAAGTTTTACTGGTATGTTTCTGAAATTCTTCGTTTCAGAATAAAGTGACATGTATGGCATGTATGTCTGGCAAGACAGATTATAATCCTGATAAGGTTACAAAAATCAGCATAGTCTGCAACACTACCTATAATATAAACCAGTCCTAAAGATATATTGCAAATCCCCATCAGATCACATGAGATAGATAAAAGGAATGCGAGACGCGCAACCCCGCAATCTTGCCTTTGCCATCCCTGATCGCTGTCTATAATTTGTTAGTTTGTTAGTGTTTTATGTTGTGAAACAATGCTGAGCATACAGTGTTAATGACTGTGTTACACGTTGACAAGTGTCAACGATGGTGTCAAGTTATGACAACAGGCCACGCTGCTTTACTCTTGATACGACGCGTTTAATTTTAAGTTAGAAACTGTAATTCAAGCCAAGTGTAATGCCTTAAAATCAGTTATTGGTCGTATCTCTCCGTAAGTTACTCTGCATTCGGTCTGCTGCAGACTGTCGGCGAGTTGCAGATTTTTGTGAGATGTCCAGATATCTGTCACTTAGAAGCTTACATGCCTCACAACGCCCGGGCAATCCCGCCCTGTTAGTCCGCATTAGCTGCCGAGAGGCGTGAGGATAAGATGGGCTCACTTCAAGTCGTCGCGGTATGTGCGGTCGCCAACAGTTTTAACCGCATAACTTTGAAGAAATTCCAGAGTCGTTTGCCGTCGGCGCGGGGGATATTTTCTCAGACGTGGTCAAAGCCCGTCTCCGGCCAATCGCAACGCATGTTCAGCCCGGCTGGAATGCTACAAAGCCCGGCGTGTTCCAGTTCAACGCTCGGCTCGTGTTTGCCCGCTCATCACCTTTCTCAGCAGGAAATACGGTGCAGCCGGCCACCGTCGCTTCCGAGTGTGCGCCGGTGCAGCCCGCGACCCCGGGCCGGGGGGGGGGGGGCCGGGGGGGGGGGGGCAGCCCTCGGTGGCCGGTCGACGAGGGAGTATGGCTCCGCCGTGCAGAGCGGGGGTGCGGCTGTGCAAATACTGGCGAGCGTGGGCGACGGCCGGCCGGCGTTGGACCCTCCCAGCCGACAGCAGCGGCGGGGCGGCAGACGAGTCGTGCCGCGGCCAGCAGCGGTGAAGCGGCAGACGAGATGTGCCGTGGCCAGCAGCGGCGAAGCGGCAGACGAGCCGTGCCGTGGCCAGCAGTGGCACGGGGCTGCAGGACGTCTGGAGAGCGAGCCAGATCTGGCGTGTTATGCCGCCACTGCGATTTGAAGCGTCATTGACGGGTGCGCACGCCGTCTAGTTGCATGCTGGTCTTGATAGCTGGCCACCGAGTACATCTGGCTGGTCTTGATAGCTGGTCTTAGAGTACATCCGGCTGGTCTTGATGGCTGACCATCGAGTACATCTGGCTGGTCTTGATGGCTGGTGAGAGTACATCTGGCTGTTTCTGATAGCTGGCCACCGGGTACATCCGGTTGTTCTTGATAGCTGGTCACCAAGTACGTCTGGCAGTTCAGGAGATAGTGCTGCGAGGCTTCAGGCTAACCAAGCCATCTCGTATAGAACGCTCCGCATGCGATTTATGAGCCGACAACCTGATAATAGGCCCTTTTGCCACGGTCCATTCCTTGATAAAAGATGATAATTATGAGCATTAGTCGCTGATCGCCCTGGCTGATTTCATTGCAAAGCCACCGGGCTCGTTCGCTGTGTTTGTGATGGTACTTTTACACTGAGTGGGTTCTACAGGTCAGACTGACGTTTCGGTTACGGCACCGTATTTATCTCGCACGCCAGCCAGCTGTCCTTTGATTTCGGCACACTGTCAACCCGCCGTCAACCGCGGCTCGCCGGTAGTATGGCACGGCCACGGAGGCGCCATTCAGCTGATTGGGCGATGACGCTGCTGGTAGAACGCGCCTCTTTTTGCACCTGTTTTTCCTTCGTGGCTCACATCTCGGCCGCGTGATCCGCTGCACCATCCGTCGCCATGTCAACACCGCCGAACCAACACCGCCGAACCAACACCGCCGAACCAACACCACCGAACCAACACCGCCGAACCTACACCGCCGAACCAACCAACGCCACCGAACCAACACCACTGAACCAACACCGCCGCACCAACACCGCCGAACTAACACCGCCGAACCAACACCGCCGAACCAACACCGCCGAACCAACACCGCCGAACCAACACCGCCGCACCAACACCGCCACACCAACACCGCCGAACCAACACCACCGAACTAACGCCGCCGAACTAACACCATCGAACTAACATCGCCGCACCAACAACGCCGCACCAACATCACCGGAACAACACAGCCGAACCAGTTGTGTTACTTCATGCCCGCTGCAAAGGTTGTCAGCCCCAATGGACCGCTCTGTAAGCGACCGCTGAATCGCTCATCGTATTCCGTGGGAGTGGCAAACGTATAGTTGAGGCTCCAGCCGGTCTGGATCACTCCTAAACGCATCCTAGCGCAAACCCTGACGCACCAGTCCGGGTGTCAGCACAGACCCTGACGCATCAGTCCGGATGCCAGCGCAAACCCTGACGCACCAGTCCGGATGCCAGCGCAAACCCTGACGCATCAGTCTGGGTGCCAACGCAGACCTTGACGCAATGGTCCGAGTCCCAGCATGGACCATAATGCACCAGTTCGGGTCCCAGCGCGGGTGCCAGCATAGACCCTGACGCACCAGTCATAGTGCCAGCGTAGACCCAGACGCACCAGTCCGGGTCCCAGCGTAGACCCTGACCCGCCAGTCCCAGTCCTAACGGGAACCCAGGCACGGCCTGGGTTTTCAGCATTTCTATTATCCGAATTCCGGCATGTTATTACGAATTTGAAAAATGTGCATTAATCTGAAAGCCGTCAAGGTGCTTTGATTAGGAACCCAAACGCACCATATATGGTCAAAAAAAAAACAATGGCGTGTATTAAGTGCCTGCACCACAAAGTGTGGGGGTGGAGAACACGTACAGGAAAGCTTTTTTAGTACCTTCCTACCACTTCCGTAAATAACGGGCGTGCCACAGATTAGATTCACTGTTGAAATTATACACAATACCGTTGGGATTTCAGCGACCTTATGCTGAGTTATCGACAGTTAATATATCAGGAGGCTTTGGTTAAACAACCGTAAAGTACAGCCTTTGGTTATATGGACAGCCTTTAACGATTTAATTCGGACTTATGCTCGAGCAACAAGCGTTGGCCGGGTTGTGCAAGGTCAAGTCAAAAAATGTTGAGAACTAAAACGCAGGTGTCCAGAAATTTATCTGATTTTGCGGAGACACTGCCACTAAAAACACATTGAACAACTCATCACTTCAGCTCCCACAAAGGTGCGTTTCCACGGTGTTTATTAAACCGTGCACGAATACTTCGTTGTGTTTCTGCTACGAAAAATACCCTCGGGAAAGGTTGCAAGATATCTTATGTTTTACGTTCTTCCGCGTGCATTTTTCTTTCAGTCTGCCAACTCACGTTAACGCAATACACTACTTTATAATGCAAACTAAGAAATGGCCGTCCACCCAGCCTTAAACTAGTGAGGCCCCAATCGGGATGATTTGAAGCCTGGTCACAAAGCCGTGGCCGACCGCCGCCCCCCATAGGGAGCACTTCTTTAGAGGTCTGGCGTGATTGATGATGGGCTTCTTTTGTGTTCTTCACTCACGTGAGTCAAGAATGCCTCACATATCTTATCTCACATTTGCCCGATTAGCCATCAAGCACTTTGGTATTGGTAGCCATCAAGCACTATGGTCCAATCACTTTGACTTTCATTTCACGTGTCACGTGTTCTTAAGCCATCTTATTTCGTTACCATAACATCCCGAGTTGTATCATTTATATATGCATCTGTATTCAGGGAGAACCTTTAGCCATCATGTCAAATTTATGTTCTTGTACTCTGGCCATTTCGCATTCGAAGAGACTGTCCACCTGGTGCTATACATGTACCGAAGGTCAACTGGTTTTGCGAGCGTACCATCAAGTGGGGAAAAAGAGCGCGAGCCCGCGCCGGGCATAAACGTGTCGGATGTGAGCACCGATCGCCGCTCCTCGCGGGGGTGACGATCGCGGGGCGGGGCGAGCGGCAGGTGTGAGGGGCGCCACGTGCACTAACGGGCCACTTCAGCGTCGATGATTGGTCACAGGCGGTATGATCTGGACAGGAGGTCGTGCGGGCGGCCGGCGGCGAGGTTTTGTTACGCCGCTCAGGCCCGTCAGCGGCGGCCGGCTGAGATGAACGGCCGCCGCCGCTGGATCATCGCTCACGGCCGGCGGCGGGCCGCGTCTCTGGAGGCGGCGCGGCGCCAGGCACCGGCCGTCCCCGCGTCTCGGCCCGAAGCCACATACACGGACACAACTGTACGGCGGTCGTGGTTGCGACATTTTTATGTCCGGTTAACTGTCTCGCCTTGGTCATGTCAGGGGAAAACCGAACTATCGATCTGGGGGGAGATGTTTGGAATGGCATCGCGTGTAATGTAAGTGGTACATGCTGAGATTTTGAGGTCCAGAGGAGTGCTCGGCTTCCACCGGACGGCAGTTTCAGTGCTCCCCGTTCCAGCCAGGTCCAGGCAGGGTGTAGCGGTGCTGTTGGCCTCAGCAGTCACGCCAGCCGCTTAATACCCTGACGTTTATTAGTGCATAGCAATTCGTATAATCCAGCTGGGGGCGTGCCACGACCGGTGCGGAGCTGTCGGGTGTCGCAGCGGAGTGTCGCTGTCCATTGTCGCTGTCCATTGTCGCTGTCCAGCATCGCCATAGGGTGTGACCATTGATGAAATAGCCCGACTCGGGGGCGCGTCTGGCTTCCACCGGGTTCGATTCCCTGGTGGCGCTGTGGCCTCGAGCAGCTTATATGAACAGTTGCTAGCGCTCCATGAAGCGCGTTCCGCGCAGCATTGTCAAGAAAAAAAAAATACTGTCGCTGTCAAGTGTCACTGCCGAGCATGGTCGTCGACTGACGCTGTCGAGTGAGTATTGGGCTGCGGCGGGTCGGCGTGTCGGCTCGGCAGCGGGTCGGTGGGTCGGCGTGTCGGCTTGTCAGCGGGTCGGAGGGTCGGTGGGTCGGCTTGTCAGCGGGTCGGAGGGTCGGCGTGTCGGCTTGGCAGCGGGTCGGAGGGTCGGTGGGTCGGCTGGTCAGCGGGGCGGCGGCCCGGCTGGTCAGCGGGTCGGCGGGTCGGCTGGTCAGCGGGGCGGCGGCCCGGCTGGTCAGCGGGTCGGAGGGTCGGTGGGTCGGCTGGTCAGCGGGTCGGAGGGTCGGTGGGTCGGCTGGTCAGCGGGTCGGCGGGCCGGCTTGTCAGCGGGTCGGAGGGTCGGTGGGTCGGCTGGTCAGCGGGGCGGCGGGCCGGCTTGTCAGCGGGTCAGAGGGTCGGCGGGTCGGTGGGTGACGTGTCAGCAAGTGGGGCCGTGCTGTGCGAGGAGACCAGCGGCCGCAGACACGTCCGTCCCAGCCCACCATGTCCCAGGAGGACGGCATGCTGGGAGCCGACACCAGGCTCGCCCACACACCGGGGCCACAAATCAAACGGGCAGATAAGCTAACTCTGTGGCGAGGTCCGTTAAAACACGGTATCGCGGGAGGCACTCTGACGGGACGCCAGGTCTGGGCCCGTATCGCTGCCGTCACGGCGACCGTGGGAGGGGCCGGCCCGTCGGCCCTGCCCGGCCGCCGCGGACGCCGGTCAGCCGCGGACGCCGGTCAGACGCTGGTCGGCCGCGGACGCCGGTCAAACGCCCGTCAGATGCCGGTTAGCCGCGGACGCCGGTCAGACGCCGGTCAGCCACGGACGCCGGTCAGACGCCGGTCAGCCACGGACGCCGGTCAGACGCCGGTTAGACGCCGGTCAGACGCCGGTCAGCCGCGGACGCCGGTCAGACGCCGGTCAGCCGCGGACGCCGGTCAGACACCGATCGGCCGCGAACGCCGGTCAGACGCCGGCCAGACGCCGGTCAGACGCCGGTCAGACACCGATCGGCCGCGAGCGCCGGTCAGACGCCGGTCAGCCGCGGACGCCGGTCAGACGCCGGTTAGACGCCGGTCAGCCGCCGGTCAGCCGCCGGTCAGCCGCGGCGCGGGCTGGGCTGGCGGAGTGACACGGTCAGCTGTTCACGGGCCTCAAGCGGAGTGCACAACGAGCCCCGCTGAGAAGAGGGAATGTCTAATGCTGGTATTAATTCGCATGGGGTGATCCCGGTGGTGACGGACCACAATCCAGCAGGCGGGCCAAGAAATGCCCTGCGTCGGATGTGTCAGCACATTTAATTACGATATGAATTTATAAATCAAATATGAGATGCTGTCTATCGGGTGGAGTATTGCGGGATCTTACCAACCGTGAGCCGTTGCCCCTTGAGTCCGAGCTGTCTCTGACCTGTGCTCAGGTAGAGTTTACCTCTGTTGCCATTGCCATATCCGTACACAGTTTAGCTGCGGGACGGGTGTTATGCTCGTGCCGTGTTTGAACGTTCTACGGCTCCTACATGAACACATTGCCGTGTGGTGGTTGTCGTCATTGTTGTGCTGTGTGGTGGTCGTTCAGTATTATATGATACGACTGTTACCGTCTGCATTCACTACGTACGCTGTGACTGCTGTCATTTGTGTGGATTGTTACCCAACGTGAGCGCACGGTTACGTTGACACTGCTTTACTACACAGTCATACACCGTTGCTATGCATGATTCGGTTACGCATTGCATTGTCACCATGTGTGGCTGGGTCACATAGTCCATTGTTACCATGCATGGTTTGGTTACGTAGTCCATTCTTAACATGCATGGTTGGGTCATGTAGACCATTGTTACCATGCATGGCTGGGTTACGTTGTCCATTCTCACCATGGCTGGTTGGGTTGTGCAGACCGTTGTTACCATGCGCGGTTGGGCTATCCGGTACATTGTTACCATTCGTGTCTATGTTATTCGATGCGCTGTTACGGCGCTGGACTGCCTGTTACGGCGCTGGACTGGCTGTTACGGCGCTTGACTGGCTGTTACGGCGCTGGACTGGCTGTTACGGCGCTGGACTGCCTGTTACGGCGCTGGACTGGCTGTTGACTGGCTGTTACGGCGCTTGACTGGCTGTTACGCGCGCTTGACTGGCTGTTACGCGCTTGACTGGCTGTTACGGCGCTTGACTGGCTGTTACGACGGCGCTTGACTGGCTGTTACGACGCTTGACTGGCTGTTACGGCGCTTGACTGGCTGTTACGGCGCTTGACTGGCTGTTACGACGCTTGACTGGCTGTTACGGCGCTTGACTGGCTGTTACGGCGCTGGACTGGCTGTTACGACGCGCGCTTGACTGGCTGTTACGACGCTGGACTGGCTGTTACGGCGCTGGGACGACGGCGCTGGACTGGCTGTTACGGCGCTGGACTGGCTGTTACGGCGCTGGACTGGCTGTTACGACGGGCGGCGCTGGACTGGCTGTTACGGCGCTGGACTGGCTGTTACGGCGCTGGACTGGCTGTTACGGCGCTGGACTGGCTGTTACGGCGCTGGACTGGCTGTTACGGCGCTGGACTGGCTGTTACGGCGCTTGACTGGTGACACGCCTGCGTAATGCCGCCTAAATCTGGAGTTCATTCCTTAATCGGACACCACGTGGCCCCCGTCGTGCCGCTACCGGGAGTAATTCTCGGTAGGTGACATGACGAACTTCCGTGAGATCGTTGACCTGGTATCAGCGGAAATACCGGTATGCTGATAAACCCACAGGCTTAAGCATTCGCAGAATGGATCACTCGATCCTTCCCGTTGCCATGAGTTTCACTTTGATGTGCGAGCGAAGACCTGCACCTTTGTGTCGCCTAACGCGTTTGAACGGACCACGTCCGGAAGGGGCGCTGTCTCGGCTCTCTGGCTTCCTCTCTGTGATGCAACAATCCCGCATGGCATCGCAGCGGCTCGTCATTTGGCGTGACCGGCTGGTGGGGCAGTGCAGGGCTCGCTCGACAGGGCCACATCGGCAGAAGACCTCCCACCTTGCGTTTCGTGGTGGCCGAACCTACCCTCGCGCTCTCGCGTACTTCTCTGACCAGATTAACATCCCGCTTTAATCACGCCATTTTCAAGGTCCGCAGGGAGGAAATCGCTTCCTCTGAGGGGATTTGCGGCCCGCAGCGGGTGATGACGCACAGGCCGGTTTCGTCACGTTTCGGCTCCTGAACAGGCGACGCCGTCGACCGGCGGGTGGGAGGCGTTCCGGCCTGACTCGGCCGGTCGGTGACCTCTGACCCGGTCAGCGGGCCGAGGTCGGGTCGGCGGACCTGTTGTCTCCCCCGCCCCGGCAGCCTGGCCAGTGCTGCATGAGTGGACCGCTGTCGGGGGTGTGGGAGGGATCGCCCCGGTCCGCAGACCCACGCCTCAGCCATGCGGTCAGCGACTCGTTCGCTTGTCCAGATGCCGTTCTCCAGGACGAGTCTGTGGACCGTTTGGTACGGGGCGCCTCGCTTATTGGCCGTGTCGAGGCTGTGCCGTTTTATCAGGCGCGTGAATCGACGCGCTGCTCCTCTGGCGATAAAATGAAGGACAGAAATATGGTAATTCGACATTCGCTACAACCCATCAATATTTTCAGGCCGGCGCTGAGGTGCGATCTAAATCGTTCTGGTATTCTTGCTAATTTCGGTGCTGGCTTGTATTGTCGGAGGACACGTTTCGTGTAGTGCTGGGCGTCTTCCCGGCACGGTCTCTTCGTGGCAGTATCGCACTACTGACGTGGATGCATCACACAATCGCCCACATGGATCGCTCCCGTCATGGACGTAAACGCCGCAGAGACAGCTGTGATCTCGCCATGAATTCCACGGTGGGAGGTGAAGGGCGTGTCCTCACAGACGATCCCGGCCGGCCTGGCAGTCCGTCGCGCCGAGCGCCCACCTGTGCTGTAACAGCGGGGGCGGGCGGGAGGCCTGGCACTCGACGGCGTCTCGTGTGACTACGCTCCGCTGCCCCGGCCTTGGGTCGTCCTCACGACCCATGGGCCCGTCCACGGCGCCGGCCCGCCGGGACCGCCGCCGCCTCCGCCCACCGAGCCCTCGGACCCCACCCCGGACGTGCTGAGTCGTCAGCTGACCTGGCCGTCTTCAGCAATCGCTCGTCACTCCCGCTGGCTGGACCTTGCCGTGGACGTACTGTGACCTTTTCTGGCCCGTCTGCCTCAGCCGGGGAATCGGCTACACGGACGCGGCAGGGCGGCCGTGCTTGGGCGCCGCTGCCGGCGCTGAACACGCACCGCCGGGTCAAAGGGATCACGAGCGGTCGTCGAGCGCGGTGACAGATGAGCCGCCGCGTTGGAGCGGGGTGCGGGACCGGCGTCCCGGCACAGCTGCGCCGCACGGCCGGGCCGGCCCCCGCCGCCGGCGGGGGCCCTGCAGACGGCGCCGCCGGGCTGGGCGGCGTGCTCTCGGGCGCGGTTCCGGCGGCGCGTCGGAGCGCACCGCCAATCGGCCGTGACCAGGCGCGGCCTCACCCGGCAACGGTTGGCCGGGGCGCGGCGCCGGAGATCGCGCTCGCCCGCTGCCAGCCGACGCCACGTGGGCCGGAGAAGCCGCGCGGTCCGACGCCTCCCCTCCCAGGCGCGAGGTTGGCCCGTGCTCACAGTCGGCCGCGTAATTCCCGCCTGCGCCGCACAGCTGCCTTCAGTCCGCGCTGATCACCTTGTCACTCTCCGGTGATCCGCACTGGTTCAGAGGGCCGCCGACGGCGGCTCCTCCCGCGCCGGTGCAGCTGAGGTGCACGTGGCGGCCTGGGGGCTCGGCTCGCTCCGTTACCCATCTCGGCGGCGGACCCGCGCCGTCCGGGGCATGCCGATACCATCGGCGAGCCGTGCACGGCCGGCGGGAGCGCGCCACGTGAGCGCCGCCCGTTACGCCGCGCTGACCGCCGATCGTTAACGGCGTGCCCTTTAATTGGCGCGGCCGTAAATTTCGGTGGGTTAGCCGGCCGACTCTGTCGGCAGGGACGACTGGCATCGGGTGGGCGGCTGCCTCACGCGGCGGCGCTGCTCAGCTTAGGTCGGGACCCGGGACTGCGCTCGGTGTTACTGGGGCTGGCCGAGGTAATGGCCCATGGTCAGGTGCTGACTCCGCCCCTGCCGGGCCAGGTGGTCTCTGACTGCCGCCCTGGCCAGCATTCCTGGAATCCAGCGGCCGGTACTGTCTCAGACGCCCCGCGGAACACGGAGCGTTTAGCGCGGCTCTAGACACTCCGCCGTGACGCCGCCCGCCTCTCGCCGTTCGGCAGGTGTCCGTGCGCTGCAGAACCGGATTCGGACCGGATCCGGATCTGGTGTTGCCCGGTCGCGGTCCGGTCTGGTCCGGATCGGGAGACGATGGATCGAGTCGGCGTCCGGGGTGGGCCAATCGCGGTCCGGTCCGGATCGGGAGACACGCGTTTGTCCCCGCTGCCGGCTGTATTCATAACGTCATTTGTATTCCAATGGCCTGCTAACCGCCCGTCGACTGTGGAGTGGGCATACCGTTTGCTGTTACACTGGGTGATTATGACCGTGTTTGGAGCTGTTTAAAATGAAAATGTGGTCGGGCGCCCAAACTGTTATATGCATGCACATAACGTTTGGCCAACGTCTGGTGTGCTGGCCTCGTGTCAGGATCGTTTTTGTGGTCTATTTAGAACTATTCAGAACGCTCTGTTCACGTCGTGAATCGGAGCTGGGACTCTTTTATCGGCACGTCGTGGTGACTTGCGCTTTGACTGTTTGCTGGATGGAGGCTTGGATTTAAGTTTTTCTATCACTAGACTACCTATTCATGCTCTGCTGGAAGACGATGAAGCCACAGAAGGGCCTGAGGTCAAGAGTCACGCCGCTCTGGGAGTGTCTGCCTCCTTACACGTCCGAGCAGAGCCGCGGTGCGAATGTGATGAATGCGCCCGGGCAATCGATCACCGCCCAGCGACCAGCTAGATCTGGCCCAGCGCCGGAGCGATGTGATCCAGCACCGGAGCAATGTGATCCAGCGGCCAGCTAGATCTGGCCCAGCGCCGGAGCGATGTGATCCAGCGCCGGAGCAATGTGATCCAGCGGCCAGCTTGATCTGGCCCAGCGCGGGAGCGATGTGATCCAGCGAGCCGGGTCTGCAGACAGCACAGCCTTGCCTGGCACTGTGTGCCCCGCCGTCGGTTGGCAAGGCGCAGCCGGAGCGCGACGTCCACAGAGGCGTCGGCCGCCGGTAGCCAGCAAGAAGCGGGCGGGATGGCTGATGGATGGATGGATGGTGGGCCGGTCCTGCCGACTGCGGCCGCTACGCCTGCCGTCGTCACGCCCGTTAGTGACGGCATTGGGCCGTCGTGTGTCGCTCCCTTTGTCACAGTTTCCACTGTCGTCCTTGGTCATGGAGGAAGCGGCAGGCTATTTAGTTTTGCTCTCCTGGTTTCGGTTGTTAGCTGATTCGGGCGTCTTTTATCATCGGCCTGTGCCGCGACCTCAGGGCGATAAAGGTGCTGCTCGGAATTTCCGCCAATGGCTGATGTACTTTTTGCTGTAGCTCATGGTTATGGTCATGATTGAACATCGCTCAGAGTCGACATGAGCATTAGTCATGCGTCGAGCCCTCCGAACGAGATGCTTCTTTGGCGGTGATGTTCCGTAGGGAGTCGGGAGTGCGGTTCGCTGAGCCGTAATTTCGCTGCCTCGGCCGTCTCCGTAAACGTGTCCTCAGCTGTCATTGCAGGCGACAGTGCCCGTGGCGGTAGCGCCCGTGCGGCAGTACCCGTGCGGCAGCGCCCGTGCGGTAGCGCCCGTGCGGTAGCGCCGTGCGGGATGGCCCGTATGGCAGCACCCGTGGCGGCAGCGCCCGTGCGGCAGCGCCCGTGTGGCAGCGCTCGAGGCCCGTGCGGCGCAGTGCAAGCGTCCCGCACGCTGTCCCCGCCTGGGGACGGTGCCGGCCCTGCCTGTTCGGCCATGTTCTGCGGGACGTCTGCAAGGCCAACGGGTGACACGGAGAGGCCCGGCGCCCGCGTCGCTGCTCGGTGCCGGGCGGCGCCGACCGCAGACCGTCCCGACCGCCGGCCGCCCGCTCGTCGGCACGTGTCGGCCGTCCGACAGAGGCGACAGCCAGCCGGGAGGTGTCTGGCGGCGGCTCAGGCGGAGCACGAGGTCCAGGAGAGGTGTTGACGGGGAGCCGGCACGAAGCGACCCTGACGAAAACAGCGGCTGGGAGTGTTTTTGACACGGATGAAGGTGGTTAAGGGCCCTTATAAGGCAGAGCCGAGAAGAAAAGCTCTTTCAGAAAGGGAGGCAAGTTTGAGGCAAGCGGCATATAATCATGTTCACATGCACATACATTCGAAATTCCTTAACGTGAAACTGAGTTCTCCCCCCTCCCCCTCCCCGCTTCCTCCTTTAACAAGCTGACCAGAACCTCCCAACTTGGGGCTGAACTCCCCAAACAGAAAGGTCACTCAGCCTAGAACATCGTGCTCTTGCAGAATTTAATAAATACAGGCTAGGGTGGGAACGGCATGGACAAGCACATGTTAAGTACAATGACTTTATCATAAGTTGTGTGAAGTGGCCATGTTCCGGATCAGGCGCCCTCCCCTATGTACCCCCCCCCCCCCCCCCTGCAGTGGCCGAGCGTTAGCGCCTCGGGCTCCATCCGTGGGGATCCGGGAACCATTATTTTCATACTCTTCTTATGACTCTTCTACTTAATCCCTAGACCCTTCAATGCATACGCCCTGTATAGGGCACGTAAATGTTAGATAAAAATTGCGTATCATAGTTGCTGTTCTTTTTCTTTGTAGCAGTTTGGCTAACATATCACAGTGCCTGGCGACTCCCTGGTAAAAATAGTGAACTATGGGGACACATCTGCCCTCTTTCCGCTCAAACACTGGACGCTGACTGGTGGAACTCCCCCAGGAGACAACTCGCGAGACCTCATTTCATCCAGGAGTCCCCCGATAAAGATCCGCCCTCCACCAAGGCCCGTATCACCTCCAGTGTCGCCTGGCAACGCTGACCGGGCCTGACCGGGATCCCGGGGGCGGGCCAGGTATCGGCACGCCGCACGGCCGCGGCAGGGACCTCCCGCTCGGCCGTGTTCAGCCGCCGGTGCTGAGGCTCTGTTTAGCGGGTACAGTTTACTGAACGGTATGGGCCGTTGTTTGTTGAACCCGGGCCCCGGTGGCCGGTGCGCCCGACAAAGGCTGCCGCTCCGCTCGCGGGGCGCCGCTCTGTGGCGAGCAAACGACGCCAAAACGGCTGCATACTGGGGCGCTCTTCGTGTTGACTGCTCGCCCTTTGGCACTAAACGGCATGTTGAATTATATTTCCCGTTTGTAGAGAATGTTTTTATGCTCGTTCACGGGCTCATCTCTGGTGTGCACTCGCTGCCGAGTACTTGCATCATTTGCATGCAGCTCCTTGAGTGGAGCAGTGTGCCAAGGCACCTGGGTGCAGGTCTGACCCGTCGCGTATCATAAAAGCACGGTGACGCCCGCCTTGCAGGGTTTTGTAAACCTTGCAAAGTTGATTCATGGTTCTCAGTGTCACACACGGCGTGGTCATGTCCCACCACCAGCTGTGGTCGCGGCGCCGGCGTCCCACCACCAGCGGTGGCACTGGACGTCCAGCATGCGTCAGCGCGCGTGCCATTGACGTGCCATGGTACGTCAATGTGCGTGCCGCGCCATGTTCGGCGTCCGATTGAAGTGCCGCGGCGCGTCCGGAATATTCAAGGGAGAATGTCGGCGGCTCCCTGTGATCTATCTCCGGAGACGCGCCGGCCACAGGCCCTCCAGACTGGGCCTTTTTGCCAGCGTCCGCCTGATCTGGGCCCGCTGTGCCCGGACCAAGCTCGCACGCCGGGTGAGGACACGGCCGTCCGCTATCAGTACAGGTTTGAAACCTTCTCCCGGTCTTACGCTTCCGGCACTGCTGCACGGTCATGCACCGCAAGAGCTGCTCCCCAGAGGGGCGGACGGCAAGCTCGGCCCCTCTGTTGGGACAGCCAGTCAGGGGCCAGTCGGCCTGGTCTGAGGACAGGGAGCCGTGGCGTGCGCGGTTGTGTCGGCCGTCGCCGCGACCGACGCCGTGGCGTCATCTGTTGTCGTCCGGGCGCCGCCCTGCCATGAGCCCGGCGGCCCTGCAGGGACCGGTTCGTCGGATTGATGCAGCCGGCGCGAGGCCGGCGGAGGCGGCCACGGTCACCGCCGCTCAGCGGCGCCGTCTGACCACGGCGTGCTTCCGCTGAGGCCGAGCCTAACCTCGGCTAAAACTGATTGTGTTCGGGGAACCCGCTGCTGACCCCCGAGTAAACCCGGCAGTGGCAGACGGTAAGCTTGTGGTCACATATTTTCGGTTGGAGAGGAGTTTTAAGAATTGATGCGACTGTTTTGTGGCAGGCTGGGCCTAGCTCCTGGGAAACGTCAGTGACAGAATGGCAGCATTACGTTGATGTAATTGGCTGCAGCTATCCGTTACTATACACCAATTTCAGTTACGTTCATATAATTGACTGCATCTGTCCGTTGCGATACACCAGTACCACACAAATTTTCCTTTCCACCACACCAGTATTTATTGAAAACTGGTGCAATGCAAGCGCCGTTTTGCGATGCCGGCGCTTCATTTTAAGTATGTGTCTAAGGTGATGTCACGCCTGCCGGGCCCTCGGGAGGTGACTGTCAGCGGCAGCGGTGGCCCAGCCGCCGTGTCCGCGCCCGGTCTGCGTGCGGACACGGCTGGCGTCCCCGCTCTGTTGCGCCTGGCCGAGCGGGCGGCCGCCGCGGGCTCACCTCGTCTGTGGTCGGCTGTCGGCGGCTGGCTGCTGGGCCGTCCACTCCGATCACATGTATGCGAACCGCCGGGTCGGCCGGGAGGAGCGCGCGGCGCACCGTTCAGACTGCGACTGGCCTCCGCACCGCGCCGTCTCCGGCCGCCACCCCCGGCCGGGCCACAGACTGGTCCCTCCCGCCTCAGGGCCACTGATGGATCGATCCCTTCCGCCTCAGGGCCTTTTGATGGACCGATCCCTTCCGCCTCAGGGATACTGATGGACCGATCCCTCCCTCGTCAGGGCCACTGATGGATCGATCCCTCCCTCCTCAGGGCCACTGATGGATCGATCCCTCCCTCCTCAGGGCCACTGATGGGCCGATCCCTCCCTCCTCAGGGCCACTGATGGGCTGATCCCTCCTTCCTCAGGGCCACTGATGGATCGATCCCTCCCTCCTCAGGGCCACTGATGGGCCGATCCCTCCTTCCTCAGGGCCACTGATGGATCGATTCCTCCCTCCTCAGGGCCACTGATGAACCGATCCCTCCCTCCTCAGGGCCACTGATGGACCGATCCCTTCCTCCTCAGGGCCGCTGATGGACCGATCCCTTCCGCCTCAGGGCCAATGGTGGACCGATCCCTTTCGCCTCAGGGATACTGATGGACCGATCCCTCCCTCGTCAGGGCCACTGATGGGCTGATCCTTCCGCGTCAGGGCCACTGATGAACCGATCCCCCCCCCCATCCACCCCCAACGCCTCAGGGCCGCCCCGGAGATCGAGACTGGAGCAGGTTCAATGACACAGGGCAACTACAGAGTAACCCTCAAAGTTAGTAAGACTTGTGCGTTTCGTTGTATCCCTAGTGAATGGGCCCAACATTGCACCTTTTTGTTTTATCTCCTGTAAGGGTGTTCAGTGCTGATGTATTAATGTGTTGTTGGAATCGGAAATATTAAGTTAAGAGCTTGTTGTTTCTCCAATAAATTTGAAGCGAGTATAGTCGTCATGAAAGTTTTTTGTAGCATCGCCGATGCGCTTGAATGCCGCGTTGTCACATAGTCGAATAATCAGCCCAATTTATTTTGAAGGTAATCAGCTCTAAACGACAATTATTTTTCCCAGGGATGCTTCTTCCTTTTCAGTTGGAATGGGGGACAAGCTTCAGCTCCTCTCCTCCCCCTCCCAAGTTACATTTCTCGCTACAGCCCCCCCCCCCCCCCCCTCCTCCCTCCAACTTTGATAAGGTAGCGGGCTAAATCCTTGAAGAAAGCGTTTTTTGCCGTGTTATGGAAATATGTCACTTTTTACTGTGCAGTCCTCTTCCCCCTTCCTCAAAATTCATTTTGCGGAACTACGTCCCTGTTCAAGCCACGTATAGCAGTTGCATTTGGCCCAGGATGATAGCCTGTTGTGCATAAACGCAGTCCCCTGCGGTTGGCCTGGGTTTCGTTTCATACGCGCTGAAATAATCTGACGATTGCTCCACCGCCAAATGTCATGCCGCCTTCTAGACTCTGACGTCGTTTTCCGTGTTTTTTTTTTTAACGGTGGGGTGAGAACTCCGCCGTGGCAAGCGTCTCTTGGGAACGAGTGCGAGCGACGAGGCTTGCATATTTCAACCATGTATGCATACGTGGTTGAAATATGTAGCCTCGTTCCGGATCCCTGGCATGCGAAATTTGGGAATATCTGAAGCAAGACTGCGCTTTTGCGAGCTGATGATACCAATTAAGGATGGGGTTTTCATTGCACACTAGGCACAGGCCCGGAAGCTACCACGTTATGGGTTTCGGGGACTCGAGCCCCCCCAACACCCACTACGTTTGGACAAATTTAGCTTAAAGCTTAGTGACCCAAGCAAGAAACGAACTGAAATGCCTCGGACTCTCCTTCCCCTCCCCTTAACCCTGGACAAGTTGTTGCCCTCCCGGCGTTTGGTATTCCATTGTCTTAGCCACTATTGTTAGCAGATGCCTTGAACTGCCAGGGGAAGCCAAAAGTTCGTGCTGTCGGGCACTTTGTCTATCTTAGTGATTTGTTTTAATCTAGGCATGTCAGGCCTGCTTCCTTTAAGACTTGGTACGTTTTTGTCTGCTGTGCTGCCACGCAAATTGCAATCAAGTGATCGGTTGACCATTGGTGCTTTAGGGTACGCTGACAGCAGAGACGAAGTTAAGATCGTAAGGCTTTTTCAACCTTGAGAGTTAGGTGGAGATCACCTGAAAATGAACATCTAATAGAATATACTTCGCAGCACCTGGCTGATGTATGGGCCGAGGTGCAAAGGTCCCTCCCACTTCTCACTGGGTTTGGGTGGTTGTTCGGTGCCTGCGGCGTCTAGTGTCGCACCTTTGGTGGCCATACAGCCGGCATGTGATCACGCCTCCGCTGGCGCATCATCCTTTGGTGGCCATACAGCCGGCATGTGATCACGCCTCCTCTGGCGCATCATCCTTTGGTGGCCATACAGCCGGCATGTGATCACGCCTCCTCTGGCGCATCGTCCTTTGGTGGTCATACAGCCGGCATCTGATCACGCCTCGTCCGGCGCATCATCCTTTGGTGGCCATACAGCCGGCATGTAATCACGCCTCCCCTGGCGCATCATCCTTTGGTGGCCATACAGCCGGCATGTGATCACGCCTCCCCTGGCGCATCATCCTTTGGTGGCCATACAGCCGGTATCTGATCACACCTCGGCTGGCGCATCATCCTTTGGTGGCCATACAGCCGGTATCTGATCACACCTCGGCTAGCGTATCGTCAGCACTGGCGCGCTCAGGGGGGGGGGGGGGTCGTGAGTTTGTTGCTCAACGACGCTCTCAAACGACCGGTCAGTGCGCGAACGCTTCAGCGCGGGACAGCGGCCTGCCTTCCGGTCCGTCGCTGATGCCGAGTGGCATTGTTGTACAGCGTGGTGCGTTTTCCGCCGGCAGCTGACGCTCAGAGATAGTTGCCGGTGTGTGTTTGTTTAGCCGATTCAATGACACTAGCAACGGCACAAGCAATCAAAATGATGCTCTCGCTGTTCTTTCTCCTCCATCGCACACTCAGAGTGAGTCAGGCGCTCCTGTACGATGGATTCCACTCACGTTATGAGCCTGCATGAGCAGGACCACTGTCGTCCCTTCGTTGCTGACCGGCCGGGGGTCTTGATGCGTGGCATAACTCATGCTGCAAACGGTTAGGCACGCTACGTTTCGGGCATGATAAAAATGCCGAATGTTCAAGATTTCGGCCCACGACCTTGTGTGCACTTGGCAGGGGTTGCACTTTCACTCACACGTCGTGTGAACTCGCAGTATTTCATGGCCGCTCCTATCGGAACTAATCGGATGTTGAAGCCATCCCGGACCAACGTGACACGATAAGACGGTTGTGGCCGAGCGCCTTCAGTGAGCTGGTCAAAGTGGTAATACTTTGCACCCATGTGTCCGGTGTACCTCACTTATTGTCGTGAGGCTCGTATCATCCGTGAATGTGTGATCCGTTTCAATCACGTTTAATATGTCTGGCTCAATGCTTCACCGGTCCGTTACTCATGCGAGCGACGTTTGGTCGTGAGAGCCGGGTCCGTCGCTCGTTCAGTGGTTGTGCATAAGCTGGCTCGCCTGCTTAAATACAAGTGGACTCAACAAGGTAGCGCTTGTGGGGGAATGCACATCATAGTTCCGGGGTTGTGCCGAAAATAAGCTTGTCTCATCACAGCGCTGGAGGGTGTCGCGGCTTCGGCACTAGTTTAAGCATCAGCGACCTGTTTATGAGTTCCTATTGCGGTCAAATGTGTAAAGAAGGTGGTAGATGGGGCGTGGTTGGTGGGTATTGAGCACTTTGAAATGTTGCTTTCTGCGTAACGTCTTAGGTGTCATGCTTAATTCCGCAAGATGTAAGGGACTTGTCTCCGTCCCTTTATGACAGAGCACATGTCAATTAAATGTGTTTTATTATATTTGGCGGTAGGTTCATAATTGTGCTCGTATCTCGTTCTGAAGCACCTCATCCTCTCCGAAATGAAAAACGAAAAGGTATGAATGGTTGCGTTAATTTTTCAGAATGCATTACTGCCGCGGAGCTATTGTGGCCCTAGCAGCAAAATGTTCCTTGTGGATCAAGAGCGCAGCCGTGAGGAAATCAGCTTTTTCTCGGACACGATACCTTGACTTCGCATTCGTCAACGAGCTGCGTTTGTTGCGATGGTGGAGGGCACTCAGGTCCCTTTGACTGTGGTTATCGCCACGTCGGCAGCGCTGGGAGTCATTGCTTCGTTCGGTCGGACTCCGGACGTTTATGTAGATGAGGAAACAACGTGCCATGAAAGTCTGTGTCCTACGCAATAGCTTTTAGCAACATGTTCTGTCTCAGTAGTAGATGCAGAACAGTGGAGTGGTGCTACATCTAGGCGATGGCTTTGTCGGCACTAGGGGTCCTTACGCTGAAAATATTGGCCTTCATTTCACTATGATGCACTGGTTAACCGAGCTCGTGAGGCGGTCATAAGAATACATTATGAGAATGCACGACGCTTCAAGGCAGCGTCCATGGTAAGTCGTGACCATCAGACCAATGTTCATGGCCACTGACGAACACCGCACGTCGAGTACTCTCGTGCTATGTTCTGATGATCGTTTGATGTCTTAAGAGCTCCCATGAGGTCTTTCTTGTGAGCTCACATCGCCGAAAAACCATAGGCTTGAGGCCTTTCTTGTGTGCACGATTGCCTTTTTCAGGTAGGCGTACTCCAAGCATGTTCAACGTGAAATCGAGTTCACATTTTTCATTGCACTGAACTTTTATCAAGTCTGTCATCGACAGCTGCAAAAGCAATTCATCTTCCGCTCAACAAAAATTGGTTTAAGCTGCTGGATACAGCTAAGACACTTGCATGACGTCTGTGATGTTGGCTGTTATGTATGAAGTGTGAAGGCTCGATGATGTATGTTATCGGTGCTCGAGGGAATCTTGGTAGTTTTTGGTGTTGGTTATCGCGCTTTGTGCATTCCATCCTCTAATGTTTCTGGAGTTTCCATGTACGGGTCAGCTCTTTGAAAAGAGGGCGGACTCCTTAAGAGTAGACTGAACAGTGAATACCATCGAGTCCGCGGATTTGCGCCTCTCCTTTGCATGTCTGCAATGTACTTAGCAAGCATATGGCATCAGTAATTTAAAACCCGCTGTCCTTAAACCTTAAACCGTTGTTTTGTACTGGTCGGAGCGCTTCGCCCGTTTTATGGCCTTGGTGGCTGCTGAATGTGTCCCGCGGTAAGCTGGCTGATGACACGCGTCGCATATGTGGCGCTGGCCAGCAAAGGCCTGCCGCGCTGCACCGCACTCAGTTGCACACGTGCGATGCAAAGGTTGACTATGCGTGACAGTATACCTAGCCTGACAAAGCGCCTCAGAAGCGGGGAAGCCGACCTGTTCGGCTGTGCTGCTCCGCCGGCTCGCGCCCGGCTGGACGGCCTCCCATTGGCCGGGACGTTCTGCGGTCTGCGCTGACGGCGTGCCGTGACAGCACGGATGGCGTGGCAGCTGGCTGCTGCTGCGCTGGCTTTCGCCACCAGCACCGGGTTCCCAGCGTGTTGGATGACGGCTGCGGCGCAATTGACGCGTCGTTTCAAGAGGTGCCTGGCGGTGTGGACGCGCGCGCCCGCAGTGCGAAGGCGCGGTTGCTTGTTTGGTTTGGGAGTAACCTACGCGTGCAACCGCCGAAGTGACTTAAGTTCTCATCCCCGTGGCGAAGACTAGGTCCAGTTAGTCCGGCCCTGTGTTGCAGTTGCTCTAAATGGTGCTGGGTGTCAGAGCAAAAGACGTCATAGAGACCCATATGACTTCACTAAATCCCAGGGAAACCCAAAGCAACTGAAAACGCAATGTGCCCTTCAGAAGGGCACCGTAAGTTTGGGGAGCCTTAAACTAGGCGTCCGAAATCGTTCATATCAGGCGTCATTTGCTGCCAAAAATCTTGAATTGTGATGGACGGCAGCCTGTCTGTTCCTGTGCTCCATGTGGTGGTAGATGACTGCTGGAGAGTGGTGAGCTATGACTCGCCCGTGTCCGTGTTGCAGGTGGTCTGAATGGTGGGCTATGACCCGTCCGTGCCCGTGTTGCAGGTGGTCTGAATGGTGGGCTGTGACCCGTCCGTGTCCGTGTTGCAGGTGGTCTGAATGGTGGGCTATGACCCGTCCGTGTCCGTGTTGCAGGTGGTCTGAATGGTGGGCTATGACCCGTCCGTGCCCGTGTTGCAGGTGGTCTGAATGGTGGGCTGTGACTCGTCCGTGTCCGTGTTGCAGGTGGTCTGAATGGTGGGCTATGACCCGTCCGTGTCCGTGTTGCAGGTGGTCTGAATGGTGGACTATGACCCGTCCGTGTCCGTGTTGCAGGTGGTCTGAATGGTGGGCTATGACCCGTCCGTGTCCGTGTTGCAGGTGGTCTGAATGGTGGGCTATGATCCGTCCGCCGCGCAGCTGAGCAGCTGGCAGCATGGCCTGGCCGGCGCCTCTTCTGGGTTCTTCACGCGGCTTTGCTGCCAGCCCCTGGACGTGCTCAAGATCAGGTTCCAGGTCAGCACTTGGTTAGGATTCGGGCGTGGTCAGTCCCCAGACGGCTTTGCTTGCGGATTCTGTTTGATCAGACTCCAGGTTAGTCTATGTCAGGTCATGACCCGGGTCTGATGTGTCTCTTGGTCATCGTTGGCCCCGGATTTAATATTGAGGGGTTAAGTTTCAAGTCTCGAAGTATCCGGATCCAATCACGTTCCAGGTCAGTGTAACTGTAGGATCCTTGCCTAGAAACACTACGGCAGTCTGTGAGATTTCGGGTCTGATTCCTGGTCAGGCTCATGGATAAGGCTCAGAATGGTTCTACGGCAAGCTATGACATTTCTGATGTGGTTCGTGATCAGGCTCCTGGAAAAGGTTTTATCGAAATTGTCATACCTGTTGCGATGTCCTAGGGCCTTTGCTGCGAGATCGTGATGTTGAAACGTGTGCCAGCCATACGTCGCGCGAGATGGCTTAATGTTCGCCGCTCGTATCCGCACGAGACCTGCCGTTTGACCGCCTGGTCTGCTGACCTGTGGCGTGGCGCGTGCCCTAACCGTGGCCTGACCCGCGCCCGCAGCTGCAGCACGAGCCAGTGCGCCGCTCCGCTAACAGCAAGTACCGCGGAGTGCTGCAGGCTCTGGGCCAGGTGGTCCGGGACGAGGGTGCCTCCGCGCTCTGGAAGGGGCACGTCCCGGCCCAGCTGCTGTCGGTAGTCTACGGCACTGTGCAGGTCAGCCAGCGCGATGTCTGTCCTACTCAGGCTCTTATACGACCCGCTGCTTCGTTGTGCTATTACGTACAATGCGTTGTATGTTTTATGGGACAAATGTGCGCTGCACTCTTTTACAGGCCATGGTTGTGGCGTCAAAGTGGGATTATCATGATGATGCCGTCTGCTGCATTGCCGTGCACAGAATAGCTAAGTATTCTGCACCCTGTGCCTCTTAAATGTTTGAGGTGCATTTGCGGTTATAAAGTGCTGCTATGAAATTATGTATGTCTGTGTCCCTATTGCACCACTTGTCTCTCCTTGCAAAAACAGCGTGAGAATGCTGTACAAGTATTAGCATTTCAAATGAATGGCTACCATCCATATTTTTATGGTTGGTACTGGCCTTGCTTCAGTAGACAAATATTTGCATCGATGCTAGGAATGAATGGTTGCTATCGACTTTGAATGGTTGTGATAATGGTAATGGTAAAAGCATGGTACGCAGCTTTTTGAAAGCGTTTTCAAAGTCCTTGGAATCATCAGTATTTATTTTCAACGTTGGTGATCATGTTGAAATGCGAACTGCGGTGCGTTCAGCCATTGTAAAATCTATCCAATTTAATAGTGCAGCTTGATCTCCACGGTTCGTGAAGCTGACTACCGCAGTTTTAAACACCGACTGCGTGCACTGACAGCGGCGAGCAGATTCAGCATCAGTATTGTATCACTGGTAGCCACGTCATGCCCTTGTCGGAGAAGCAAAATTAGCAGCCAATATCTCGTCTGCGGACTCCGGACTCAGAAGTGGAGATGATAGGTGGGGAGACCGCTGGAGCATGACGGGCAGCAGAATGCGGCAGACGTACCGCATGCATACTGCAGAACGTAACGGGATCGCTTGCAGGAAACGATGTGCGGAGAGCTTCTGCCAAACAGTGGGACATTCTGTTGCGCAATTTGCGGACTGCTCATCTCTCGCATAACTCGTGGTGCATTTCGCGTCCACGTTCCACTCAAATTCCAGGCACGCAGGAACTGAGCCGTGGCTTGTTCGTCGGGGCGGTGATGTATGATCACTTTAACCGGCATAGCTACGTTTTTATTTCTTTTTTTTTTTGAAGATCCGCTTCCGTGGATTGTTCGCTCGCGCAGTCGTGTTCAAGGATAGGTAGGTATGCCGGTTAAAATGGTCATACACCACTGCGCAGCCGAACAAGCCACGAATCAGTTAGTATGTGTCGGTAATTACGAATTTGGATGTGAGTGCTAGCTTCCCATGTTACCACACTTCAGTTGTTCCGTATTTATTAAGTGTTGATTAGGAAGACATGTCGATGTCTGGTGGATGCCATGAAACATTCACTTCTCTTCTGCTCGTCCCGGGGCGTAATTCGAGTGACCAGACCCAGTCGTGAATTCTTGGCATGCGTGTTAAGAGTGTGTACCCGTGTCGGCCGCGGCATAATCCGGAGAGGTCACGCAAACTGGCTGGGGTTGAGGGCCGCGCCATGTCACGCCCCGTCGGAAAAGAGCTGTTGTGTCGTGAGCCGTGTCGGCTGTTGTGCTTCAGCTCACGCCTCCGGACGCTGTAACGCCCTCACAGCTGTCGACTGCCACCATCTGATGGGATGAGCCCGACTCCTCATCCCAGCTTGTCCCTGTTGATTGCGTGAAACACTGCGCGTTTGGTCACGACCGTTGGCTTAGTCTTATATTGTTGAGGAGCCACGTCCCGCTGTCGCTGCCACAGCAAAACTGCGTTCTTGTGCCGGGGTTTCACCAGTCAGTGCGTCTTTATCAGCCCGGCGCCGCCTCAGCAATGAGCTGTTTGATATCTAGACAAGGTGGTCTCAGCCAATACTGTCAATCAGTCAAGTAATGAATAATCGACAGCGCGGCCGCGCCTGACAGCGTTGCGCAGCGTATCCCACTGTTGCTAGCCGCAGTCAATGCCAGCTGATCTCGGCACGTGCGGGACCTTTTCTTAGATGGCAGTTCTCGAAATGTAGTGGACGCATGCAGGTCTCAGACTTATCTATCTATATATATATATATATATATATATATATATATATATATATATGTATATATATATATATGTATATATATATATATACATGCATATATATATATATATATATATATATATATATATGTATATATATATGTATATATATATACATGCATATATATATATATATATATATATATATATATATATATATATAAGCATTGCTAAAATCGGCATTACAAAAGCGGTCAGCCGGCGGGACTAGAGGTGGGGCAACGCCCTCGAGGCCCTTCGAGTCATGGCGTTCAGGTCAGCGTTAGGGCAGCGACTGGCCAGCTCGGAAAGCAGCATGTGTGCTTTGCACCTGCTGGCGCGGGTCACACGGCTGGGCGGGGCTCTGGAGTCATCATACTCGTACCAGACTCCCAAAAAGGGGTGTTTGCGATAGGTCGTGTAGTGGTCCGAGTACACCACGCCAAAATGGCTGGTCGCGTCGCACAGGTTATGTTTGCAACCTGTTAGTGCGGCAGAGCATATCGACAGAGCATGGCGAAGTCAGCAATGGTATTGAGAATGTCTCTGTATCCTCATCCTGCTGCAGCAAGAACCCTTTCTGGTGCACTGCGGGGTACGTGGGGTCCTTTGAATCAGGAATTTCTTGAAGCACTTGTGACGCTTTTGGCGTATGGAGCACGTTGGCTTTTCTTCTCCGGCAAGCACGTATTCCTTGGCGTAAAGGCCAAAGCTGCCCTTTAATCGCTCCTGGCCTGTCATGGACGGGATTGGCAGGCTCAGGTCCCAGAGCGGGTCAAACGTCGCGGACGCGGGACCGCACACCGTGCGCCGCAGCCTGGACTTAAGCTGTCCGACATAAAGGTCAACGAGCTTAGGGCTTGGGGTTTTGCGGGAAGGGGAATCACTTCCAGGCCTCCAGCGGCTACCGGCTGGTGCTGAAGCTGTCACCGGTGTTGATGGCTATGGGCTTGGTGGTTGTTGACGCGGCTGACGTCATCGTGCAAACCCTCCAGCTAGTACTGAGTGCGTGCTGCTGCTGATAGCCCATGAATCGGTCCGCAAACCGCTGGAATTGTGCCTTTAATGGGGAGGTTGTCAGCGCCCGGTCAGCCTATTGTGGGCTTTTTCACGGGTCTCGCATCAGCGTGGCAAATTATGTGATGAGTGCGCTCTTCATGGCAGAGGTGGTCGTGTTGATGTTTCTCCAGTACTCGTCCCGCAGGATGTAGTCATGCAGGGCGCTGTGCACAAACTCATGTGAAACGCTGTGACCTCGATATTGTAGCCAATTTCAGTCTGCAGTCTGGTGTATAAACTTGGTTCAAAGAGAGACCACTGGGCCATATTAAAAAAACCAGAAACGAAAGCTGTGTGATACTGTCGCATGACAGCAATGTAGTGCGAAATACGCGGGCTTAGGTTTTATGTTTTGTCACAATCGACTGGCCGAAATCCCCGCTCCTGATTTCGTTCTCAACACGGGCCGTGCCAAGCAGCATTAAAGGCATGCTTCGACATTTCAAAGCAGTAATAGTTTTGGGTGTTGGTGGTGGAACTAAGCAAACAGACGCACGCATCAGCTATGCATTGCAGCTCTGCTCCGAAGTTTTGACGTGCACCATGCTCTGCTTATTGTTCTCGGGCATTTGTGTTAACGTGAAGATCTACCTGCGCCACGTGCTGCGTAATGGGTTGTGATAATTGAATAGCCTCTCTATAATTGTACGGATGGTGAGCTTAGCCAAGGAAGCTAGGACATCATAACGGCGCTCATGTCGTGCTTGGGTACCTTAGTCTCTAGATGGCATTGCAGGTTGCTTAACCCGCGGGAAAGCCCAATACATCTGTTATGTGGTCTGCTGAATTTTATACGGGCATACGTCATTGTCAGGTGGTGCACAATGCGAGGATTTCGCATCTAAAACATTCGGGCTCAACGTCTATCAAGCTCTAAAAAAGCACGCGCGCCCGGGTGCCCGGTTGAATAGGATGTCACTTGAGTGGGGATGGGTGGGGCGGGGTCAATATGCCCCTTCGTAAGATCTCAATAGCGAAGAGAGATAGACTCACGGAATACACGGAATAGATAGGCCCGCGTATGTTGAGGTCCCCAGGGTGCGATATGTGGGTCAAATAAGGTCAAACTGCCGGTCAGTGTCCGAAGTTTCCTCAGACCTACTCACAGACAACTACCGTCGACCTGGATACCTCTGCGGAGTAAAAGGTCACTGGTGTTCATTTTAGACCAGTGACCTTATTTGCTCTTGAGAAGGCCAAGGTGACCAAAAACCTTCGAGGCTGTTTTGAGTTTGTATTTCAATAAGCGTCAGGGATGACGCTAGTTTGTATTTTCCAAAGAACAGGTCACTGGCCTCTTCTGACCTTTGTTATGTTCAAATAGCATTGTTTCACCTTCCGGTGATCAACTCGAAATTAGCGTCAAAAGGTATCCTGCAAAGTAAAGTCCCTAGCAAAAAACAGTTTTGTTTAGACTTCGACTTGACTTTTGTTCTTAATCCATTGTCAATGGAACAAGTAATCCTAAATGGAATTGTATAGTTGTCAAAGAGCCCGTCTCAAAGATGTGTCGCTTCATCTAACACTCCGTTGTCGTATCAGATTGACCGATTCCTCAGACCTTGCCCTCGTTGACAGCCATGGCCTGACTTTGACCTACCTTAGGTCAGCGACCTTCCAGATTTCATCTGACTGACTACATTCAAAAGATCGGGCACTGACTTGGCTTCAGCTATGCAAAATTGGGCGAAGTTATATTGAAAAGAACTGTCGGGAGGTCACATTGGTCCCACCAGGTTACGGTGGCATCGCGTATCGCTTGCCAAAAGCGACAGCACTGGATGATGGCTCAAAAGGTAACTTGGACCTAGAGCGGTAGATATGCCTGTGAGACGCCAAAATGGTATGTGTGGTCCCCATAATTGGTGAAATTGAATTACATGGCAGCCAAGGCATTCAGAAAGCTTGCGTCAACAATTGGGCGCCCTGCAGCGTCGGCGGCCGGCGGTCTGTGCCGGCCTGCTAATCAGCGAGATGAGCCGGATTGGCCGGGCCGCGCCGCCGCCGCAGCCGTCCAGATCGCAGACGCTGATGCCGGTAGTAACGGTGCTGCCGCCGCCCCGAAGGATGATCCTGAGGCCGGCTGACACACGCGCCGGCCGCGGCTATCGAGCGGGCATCGGGCGGGGCCGCGGTGGAGCCGCCGCAGAGGCGGTGCGCTTCAGAGACGGGCGGCACGCGCAGCCTCGCCGCGCCGTCCGGCCCCACCGGCGGCCAGCCCGCGGTGGAGCCGCCGCAGAGGCGGTGCGCTTCAGAGACGGACGGCACGCGCAGCCTCGCCGCGCCCCGCCCCGCCGCCCCGCCGCGCCGCGCCGCCCCGCCCCGCCGGCGGCCAGCCCGCGGAGGCGCCTCGGCCACCTGATGACCGATCGCAGGCGATGGAAGCGCGGATTCAGTGGCGTGAAATGTCTGGCGACAGCTTTATCTTTGGCACGCGATGTCTTCATTGGATGGCTTGTGATGTCTGATTTATTGGAATTGACGTGTTTGGTCGGATAGTTTCTTCTTTGGACTGTTGGAGAGAGGCATGCAGTGGATTGTTGATGATTGATCGTAACTCTCACGCCTGTTGTGTCGGACAGAACGGAAACGTGCCGACTTGCCGATAACGTTCTTTGTGATATGTGTATCAGCACTGTTCATCAGTAATGTGTGGGAGCCAAGCTTCAGCAGGCACGGCGGAAGTTCTCCATGTTGGTGTGGGGGAGGGAGCGTGGGCGGTGTAACATTTTTTTTTTTTTACTGGCCATTCAAGTCCTGTGGGGCCCGTGTTGGATTTACAGGTAGCTGGAGAACTCGTCATTCATCCTCCCCTCTGGTTCCCACGTTCTGAGCGCCAACGAGGGATGCAAGTGCGTAATATGATGATGTTTTGCCTACCCAACGGTGACAGCAATGTAACAGGGTGCATATTATTTTGGACTTTGGAATGGCCGGGGCTCAAGTACCTCAATATTCTGCTTATCAACCCTCGCCACACATGGTCAAAACACTCGCCCGACGAGGCGCTAACGTCCCTTCCCTGCCATCTTTCCAACTAATGAAGTTACAGGATGGAAAAACTTCGGTGTTCATTGACTAAGCTATCCGATTGCTTGTTTTGCCTGTTTAATAGGTGACCTGTAAGGTCACGAGAATGATCTTAGTCGGTTGGCGCACAGTGTACGAAATACTCTCGCCAGAATACTTTCAAAACCAAGGCATAAAAAGTAGTTCGCCGCTAGGCTCCAGCTTATTCTTTGCTGCCTCCCGGCTCTGTAGCTTTTCGGGTTTTGGGTCTGGGTCAAGAAGTGACCTCTCAAGTCACAACAATGACACTACGGCTGAAATAATCCTCCGAGTGCGTGATTTATAGCACCACCGCCGGTACGTCGCATACTGAACAAGGTGGGGTCACAGGGAAAGGACCGATGCAGCGGTCACTGTTTAATCAGTCCGACTAAAATGGTTTGACGGAATAATTGAGAGGAGCTGTGGACGGATGTCTGTCTGTCTGTCTATCACGGATGTTATAATGTTTGAGCCGCCGTGAATAATGTAATGCGGCGTGGCAAGATTCTAAGTAAAGTCGAGCAAAGCTAGTATAAACGTTGAAGTGATTCCAACCCAACATGAATCAAATAGGTCATGTTACTTTGGTCATCGACTGTTTTGAAAGTGTTGACAAATTTGTGTCAGTTCCACCTTACGGGTATGTGGCTAATAGCCAAATGAGAGGTGCATTAAATAAGGACGTGAATGAAGCACAATAATGCAAGGTGTAGATGCCGCATACCAGGCGTAGCACAAACAAAACAGTATGCTTGAGGTGCTCAGGTACTTAACCCAGGCACGTGTTAAGTGGGTACGCATTTTCGGCTCGTGTGTTTTTTATATTTCCCACAGACCCAAATTTACACGGACACGATCTTTTGTCTTCATGTATTTAGTGCAGGCGTCTCTATACTTGTGTAATTTAGCAGCATGCCTGTGACGGCAGCAAACCCGCGCTTCCTCACCGAGCGCCGCTTCGGCCGGCGGCGGCGCGTGGCGGTCGGCGCCGACCGGGGGAGGGGTTGGGGGGGGGGGGCGCCCGCGCCTTCCGGCCGGTGTGCCGCCGGGCCGGGCCGCTGACTGGGCCGGGGGTGGCTGACTGGACGCTGAGCGGTGCTCCGGCGGAAGCCGTCGGGCCCCCCGTCATCGGAGCAGGCCCGGCGCCGCGGCCGGCCTCCGCCCGCTGCAGCGCGCCTGCGAATCCTCGCCGCCCCACGCCAAACGGCGGCTGTTCATGGCACGGGGTCAGTGGCTACCGGAGCGGAACCGGCGTATTGTTGGGCGTGAGGGAGCACCGCGCCGTCTGGCTCCCCAGGGGCCTGGGAAGCTCGTGCAGCCACGGCAGCGGTCGCTTTACTCAGGTTAAGGCGTGGGAAGGTTTGGAGGTGGGGCGTCACCAGCGTGGGTAGACAGGCGATGAGACAGCTGTGCTCTCTCTTAGGTAATACTGTTTCCGTGATTTCAACCCTAAAATCCTCGGTTTGCATTCCTTGAAGGCCAAGGCGATGGGCCAACTATGTTCTCCCGTAACTAATACTGTTTTTGCTATTTGAGCTCTAAAATCCCCGGTTTACCTTCCCAGAACATCTAGGCGGTGGACCAACTTTGTTCTCCCTTGGATAATACTATTTCTGTGATTCGAACCCCAAAATCCTCGGTTTGCTTTCCCAGAATACGTAGGCGATGGACCAACTGTGTACTCCCTCAAATGATGCTGTCTTTGCTTTTCGAGCTCTAAAATCCTTGGTTTGACGTCTCAGAACACCTCTCTGAACCTCACAGATCATTGGCTGGACCATGGACGTTAAATTTCGGTGATGACCTTTTTCGGAGGTCATCAAAAATGCGTAATTACCGTGGACACGTGGACCGACACACGTGGACGTGGTTTAGACGATTTGGTCATTAGTTGTATTAGTTTTGGTTATTAGACGACCATTTCTCATAGGAAATACACCACGTTCTCACAGAAGATCATTCTGTAATGCATCTCACCAATTTATCCTGTGATACTTGATGATAAATTTGCACACCGCTTCGACAAGTGAAATGTGAATGTCACCAGTCCTTTTGTCCCAATCCAATAGGTTTCCCTACAACAAGCCACTTAAAATTTTGAACCAACAGTCGTACTTGTTGTTCAAAGTTTATGAGTACGTCGTCAATTTGACTTGCTTACAAACGTACTCGTGTGACTACCTGTGCTGACATATTATGAGTGGTTTGTTGTGGGAAAAGAGATATGTTCATATGCGCAGTACGACAACACGCCTGTACTGCCGCTCGTAGAAACATAAGAAAGCTACAAGGACCTAGACACGTATGTTTACACGTGGACTTAATCTCGCAGATCATCGGTTGGACCGCTGATTTCGCTTCTAGGGCCGAGCAGGCCAGGCCGGAACCGGTGCTTACAGCCTGTAGCACCTGTACATTAGATGTACAGGTGCTACAGGCACCTGCAGTACCTGTCGCCCTTACTGCCGGCCAAAGTAAGGATGAAAACAGGGGGGCCACAGGAAGAAAGCAAAGGAAACCCACTTGACCTGGCCCGCTGGGTGCATCCATCCTCAGTTTGCGTGCTTCGAATACTTCACGCGCGAGCTGCACCAGCTGGCATCGGAGCCATCTGGCGGGACGGCCCTGAGTTTGCACTTCGTGGCCGGTGGCGCTTCCGGCGTGGCGGCCTCCGCCGCCTCGCTCCCCTTGGACGTCGTCCGCACACGCCTAGTGGCTCAAGGTGAACCCAAGGTGAGTCGAATGGTGCGAATGCCCCAGGCGTATGCATGTGCGAGAGAAAGAATGCATCACTTGCAGGTGCGGCACGTATGCGATGACACATGCCAATTTTGGACAAAACGATACCCGAGTGCACTTCGTTGTTTATTCAGTTCCTTCATCATCGATCACGGTTCCAGAACTATTCTCATTAGAGATCGTGTGTATATGTATGCATATATTACACCTTTAATTACGCATGTATGCCAATTGCATTGATATGCAATTACACATATAACGGCACATAAAATTACGCTTAACGTTTTATGTATTGTACCTGCGCGATGCGTGTGGAAAAGGGATGACCAGGGATGCCCTTTAACGTATCGTGCAACTACAGGCAGTGTAGATATAAGCAACAATCTTAACTGGTCGAACTATATCTAGTTTTTCCATAAACAGTAATATTTTCACGATCAAGATCACAAGTGTTGGCCGCGCTGCTGCGTGGCTGTGGCGGCCAGGCCGCTGTTACGCATTCCAGCCAACATGTGTGATGACTGCCATAGAAAGGAATGCCTGACAACAGCCTGGCCGCGAAAGCGGGCTTCACCCCGTGCGTTGGAAGTCACCGTCGACACGTGTGGCGCTGGCGTCCCCCGGCGCCCGGGGCGGCCGGAATCGGTGTCCGGGCCCGGTCCGAGGGGGCTGGGTGGCACCCGTGTACGGGCTGGTCCTCACAGCGGCCAGTCGGCTGAGCGGGCGGCGAACCCTTCAGAAGGCAGGATGCCGAGCGCCGCTGACCGCGTCCACCACACGGTCGCCTGGCGTAGCTGGCGAGAGACACCCGGTGGGGGCTGCAAGAGCCACCGATGCTGCTAAAACGCATGCCAGTCGTGACTGGTTCGACGTGCGACGAGGCGCGGGGTTCAGCGTGACGTCGGTAGTCTCACGCGTGACATCGGTAGTCTCGTGCGTGACATCGGTAGTCTCACGCGTGGCATCGGTAGTCTCACGCGTGGCATCGGTAGTCTTACGCGTGACATCGGTAGTCTCACGCGTGACGTCGGTAGTCTCACGCGTGACATCGGTAGTCTCGTGCGTGACATCGGTAGTCTCACGCGTGGCATCGGTAGTCCCACGCGTGGCATCGGTAGTCTCACGCGTGACATCGGTAGCCTTACGCGTGACATCGGTAGTCTCACGCGTGACGTCGGTAGTCTCACGCTTGACGTCGTGAGGGCTAGGGTCGAAGTCTCATCTAGCGTTCAGACGATGTCGGCTTCACTGCAGGTCGTCGGATTCAAGTCTGCGTCGTCGGCCCAACTGCACTGCGTTCACAGTCGTCGCCCGCGGTGGCCTCGTTCCGTTTCTGAGCGTGCTCGTCGCGCGGCCGAGCGTCGCTCATCGCCGCCTGGATCTCCTCCAGAGAGCGGCCGCGCGTGCGCGGCACGACCACCGAGAACGCCACCAGCGCCACGTGCATGCCGCCGAAGAAGACGTACAGGCCGGCCATGCCGAGTTCGCGCGCTGCCCACGGCAATGCGTACACGGTGGCGAAGTTGAGCAGGCCGAAGTAGAAGAGCACGAGCCCGCTGGCGGAGGCGCGTACGGTGTTGGGCAGCAGCTCGGCCATCAGGACGCCGGCCAGCGGCTGCGGCCCGACGGCCAGCGCGCCGACCACGGCCAGCAGCGCGGTCACGCAGACGGTCGGGCCGGCCGGGCCGAACGGCGTCGGCCGCCACAGCGCCAGCGCCGCGGCCGCGCAGCCCAGCAGGCCCAGCAGGCCGCTAGCCAGCAACAGGCAGCGCCGCTCCAGCCGGTCGACCAGCGCCGCCGAGACCAGCACGCAGAGGAGGCGGACGGCGCCGACCAGCGCGGCTCCGCCGTACGGCGGCAGGTCGGCGAGCCGGAACAGCACCGGCGCGAACAGGGTGGTCGGCACGCCGCCGGACGTGGCGAAGAAGGTGTAGTTGGCCAGCACCAGCAGCAGAGGCCGCCAGTGGCATCGGAGACGCGCCGCGCTCTGCCGGTCACATCCACGTTCGGGTCATCTCGCCACTGGTGCAGTGCACGAAGTCGTCAGCGCTGTAACCCGTCGCGCCGGTGGTAGACGCTATGGCGGGACATCGCACTCAAATCCACGGGACCGTGCCAGCCAAATGCTCAAACAAACTGTGCTGCGCTGCGCTGTCCGGCTCTGCGGACCGGCATCGCGTGAGCACACGTGGGGACATAGACCACGAGCACGTATAAACCTGGGCGCGTGGACTCAGACATCGGGGTGCATGGATGCGGCACCACACTGGCATGCGGTCATGTGGACCCACGGCCCCTTGGACATGTTGCCATGTGGACGCACAAACACACGCACACGTGTTCACGATCAGCAGCCGCAGCAGCAGCTCGGTGTGGGCATGACCTCATGGCCGAGATCGGCCCGCCGGCACCCAGCAAGGCACTCTGTTCAACCAGCGGCGCAGGCGGGGGAGGGGCTTAGGGGTCACGTGCTTCTTACCGTACCGCGACCTGAAATGTCAGTTAGAGGGCCTGTGTTCGGGCCGTCTATTCCTATTAATTAGAGCCTCGAAACGAAACCAAACCGGCGGCTCCGTGTCCGAACCCGCTCCTGTGTCGCCAGAATGGCAGCCAGAAGGCACCCCGCGCTCGGACTTGATGACCCTCAGCCCTTGACCGGCAACGATAATGTATCCCATTTTGCTCTACTCACGGGACGCTTTTCCCGAAAAAGCAAAAGATTTCATTAGTGTTCAAAAGCATGGGTTGGAATCAGATCAAAAATGAAAAACCCTGATCCACGTTTGCCTGAGAACGCCAATTATTTTCAGTAGCGACTGGTAAAGCAAATTACACAAAAAAGCTTTGAGCCTGCGCGCTCGCAATCCCAGGGGAAAGACTAGCGATGGCCGGGATTGCAGTTTTCGTAAAACTGAACGATGTTGGCCGCTGTTTTTTCTCCTCGCAATCTCAGGAGCGAGATCAGCGATGGCCGGGGTTGCAGTTTTTGTAAAAACTGAATGGCGTTGACCGCTACAGGTCGCACGCTGACCGCACCAGGTGGCGCGCGCCGTGCGCGCGAGCACAACCGTCATGAAGAAATTCCTCCAAAATTCTCTTAAAATCCACTGGTACCATTCAAAGATTGCACTGGGGTTATCTTTTTCCAAAATTTTGAGGTTGTCCTCTGTAGCGATGGTTACAGCAACACGAAAAAAGAGATTCTGTCTGTACTCTTCCAGGTCTTCCAGGTCAGATTCAAACGCCACAATCGCAAAATCGCACGACTGAAGTGACCGCCCCGACCACCTGCTTAACGCACGGATTGAACCCACTGAACCATTGTAAAATGAACAGCGTCGGCGATTTATTATGTGTAGTAGTTTAACACCTGATTTCTTCAGCTTATTGTTTCCGCCATTCAAGTAGAAGTGAACTCGCTTTGGGCTTCTGGCTTCTGTTTCGTTCAAAGATGGCAAAAATGATAATAAATCGAAGGAAACCGTGCCCCATGTTGGCAAGTAGGCCACATCCGGCGACTTTGGGGGCTTTTGATCATTTTATCACCAGGGCGCCCTTTGTCAATCCCGCCCCCTCCCCTTGCCATGCCTCTGACTGCGCCTTTGTGGTCGACATTCGCCAAAGGGCACTCACAGGTGTCCGGTCACGTCCCGCCCGTGCACTGGCAATGCCCGGAGACATTGGCCTCGCATGATGCGAAAAAAGTGGCACTGAACGTGCCAAGCGGTGTCAACAGCCCGTGGCGGCCGCGGCCAAGCCCGTCTCACCCGTTTGAGCGAGGCGCCCTGCGCGTGATCGTGGGCGAGCGACGCGCGTATGGCGGCGATCTCCCGGGCCGTGTCGAAGTGCTGGCCGTGGAAGAAGCGCAGCGCCCTCTTCGGCCTTCCTCGCCGCGGCCCGGCTGGGCCCGCCCAGCCACTTGGGGAGTGAGGGCAGCAGGAAAGACGTGAAGAGGGCCCGCCACCACCGGCGTGGCGCCCAGCCACTAGGCACACCGTCTGCGAAAGGTGAGGGCAGGAGGGGTTGAGCTGGCTGGGGCAGGCTTCTAGAGTGTGGCTGATTGGGCAGGTGGCTGGCTGGGGGTGAGCTGGGCTGGGCCGGCTCTGGGGTGTATGCTCATTGGGCAGGTGGTGGCTGGGGATGAGCTGGCTGGGACGGCTCTGGGATGTGGCTGATTGGGCCAGGTGGTGGCTGGGGATGAGCTGGCTGGGCCGGCTCTGGGATGTGGCTGATTGGGCAGGTGGTGGCTGGGGGTAAGCTGGCTGGGCTGGCTGGGCCGGCTCTGGGGTGTGGCTGATTGGGCAGGTGGTGGCTGGGGGTGGGCTGGCTGGGTCAACCTTGGAGTGTAAGTGATTGGGCCGGCTCTGGAGCGTGGCTCGTTTGTTGGGTAGGTGCTGGCTGGGTTAGCCCTCGTTGCATTCGGTGCTACCGGAGTGCCTGTTCAGAACTGACCTTCGGAAGGAGTCCTGGAAATCCATGCTTTCCTGTATTTATGTGATCTGTTGGCCGGTGGCAGGAAGTTATGGCCAAATCTCGCGTCGAAAATCTTATGCCACCCACTTTCACCTTTACTTACGGGTGGATCTGAAGATGCAGGGTAGGCCTATCGGGTATACCCGCCCACCACTGGGGGACCCCGCTGCTACTAAAGCCCCTTACTATCACCAGTGTGTAGCCGGCAATCGGCGTGTCTGCCAGCGGCATATTTACGTGCCAGTGGGGAGTCGGCCATTACTGGCAGGCCTAGCTGTTACGGGGAAGCCTGCTGTCGTTACCATTGGATACCCCTGTAACGTTGGGACCCACGTGTTGTCAGTGAACACACCGGTTACGGGGGTACTACATGTCCAATTGGTAGTCACCCGTCGCTAGGAGACGGCCAGCCACGAGGGCACGAACAACGCACCAGCAGATCCACCCGTCGCTGGGAGACGGCCAGCCACGAGGGCACGAACAACGCACCAGCAGATCCACCCGTCGCTGGGAGACGGCCAGCCACGAGGGCACGAACAACGCACCAGCAGATCCACCCGTCGTTGGGAGACGGCCAGCCACGAAGGCACGAACAACGCACCAGCAGATCCACCCGTCGCTGGGAGGCGGCCAGCCACGAAGGCACGAACAACGCACCAGCAGATCCACCCATCGCTTGAGGGCCTATCGGAGGATGCAGCCGGCACTGGAGCACCCATCGGAGGATGCAGCCGGCACTGGAGCACCCACCTGCCAATGCAGCAGCCAGCCGCCGACGAAGGTGGCCAGGATGCCGCACGTGCAGCAGACCATGATGCCGGTGCCGAGCGTGCCGCGCACGCCGGGCGAGGCCACCTCGCCGACGTAGGTGTGTACCGGCCCGCAGAGCACGCCCAGCGCCAGGCCGACCAGCAGCCGGCCGGCCAGCAGCACGCTGAAGTGGGCGCCCAGCGCGGTGGCCAGCCAGCCGAGCAGCAGCGGCGGCAGGCCTATCCGCAGCAGGCGCGCCGCGCCCAGCCACGGACACAGGCCGCATGACAGCAGGTGGCCTGCCATGTTGCCCACGTACAGAATGGAGGAGACCGACGACACCTGGTGGCAGCGCTAGTGAGCGGCGGCGCCGGCAGATGGCGCGGTCGGCGGCCAAAGGTGGCTCATGCACTCACGCAAGGGACAGCCGCGCCTCTGAAATCTGTGTTGGGGTGATCAAGATTGAAGGGATCAAACTGAAACATGCCGCTAACGTTACCAGAAAATGACACTTTGGAATGGGAAAACGTGAAAAAAAAATGGGCGTGTGGGGTAACGTCGGGAAACAAGATCGCATTTTTAGAAAATTGGAGAGACATGGAGAGCCACGCTGCTGCCGGTCGTTTGTGCCGCCTGCGTTCGGTATGCGTGGGTCACTGACCTGGTCCGGTGTCAGCTGCATCTCCCCGGGGTCGGAGGTCACCTGGTCGGTGAACACGCCGATCACGGCGTTAGCCACCGCCGTGGAGAACATGATGAGACTCACGGAGAACGTGGCGAAGATCTGTAATTGCGCACGTGCGCGGTCGGCTGAACGAGGTATTACGCTGGCGGGCATGTACGCGCTCACCAGTCAACGGGCCAGTTACGTGTCACCTTACAGAGGTTACAAGGCAGCAGCTGAGATGGTCGCGTTCCAAACCAGGGTGCAAGAATGTCGTTTTGGATGCCATGTTCGTGCCAAAGGGCGCGCGCTCGTAGCATTGTTTTTACCAGGTGTGGAACTGGTACTCTAATTGATTATTTTACAACCACCAACAGGTGCGACACGCATATTCTTTATTTATCAGAGGCCAGCGATGGAGCCACGGATTTTGAGGAGGGGAAACATTTTCCTGGGAACGTCCGGGATAAAATGGAGCCTCTTCACAGGTGGCTGTCGTGGGCAGTATTGTATTCAGGTGAGCATCAAATACACGCGTACCCTCTCCTTTGTCAAAATTTAACGTTATCACTTTCTATGTGAATCCATTTTTACGGTTTAGGAGTCCAGAGCGGGAGCTTTCTTGTTGATGCAGGGGCTTCTCAATCCAGCAAAGAGCCCATCTCGAAACAGGTCTATTGTGCCCCATAAAGGGCGTGGGGGGCCTCCGAAATGCCATCACTGCCCTAAAGCGGGGCATCCTGATCCGGAACAGCCACCTTCTGATATATCAAAGAGGCCTCCTGATCCAAAAAAGGATCTCTCAATATATGTTCCAAGACCTAGCGCAGCCCGATCAAGAGCAGGAGCTTGCTGATGCACAAGGAGTGTCTCCCCAGCCAGCAGAGGCCTCCTGGTAGGGCCTCCTGATCCCGGGGATTATGCGCTACTGAATCCATAAAGGGTATTGGCGGCCCAATGTCGTGCGAGCTCAGCCGTGGGAGCCTCCTGGATGTGAATTATGATAACTGACGTGTAGTTATAAAACTTTCAGCTCGTATAAAGGAGGCCTCACAAAGTGATGGGAAAAGGCATACTGTTCCTCGTCCCCCGCCCTGCCGGCAGGCAGGAGGGACAAAGCCCCCCCCCCCCCCCTACCATTCCGATGCGCCGCCCCTGATTGAGTCACTATATAGCATAAACGTGTATTTTTGACGCTGGCGGGAGATTAAGATGAATCTGGCGGTAACCGGTCATTTGTGCACAGGCAGGCTTAAAGATACCGCGTACTCGAACAGAAACAAAAATGTGAAAAAGTTTCATGTAACCGAATGGCTTCTAAAGCCCTTCACGTCCTCGCGACATGTGAAAATGTTATATATGTACTTACATACATGCTTCACTTCAGTTAAGCGAAAGGTGCCACTCCTTGTGAGCCGGATACACGGGGTGGGTGTTGACGACTCTAACGGACTGTCACATTCGCGTCCCCAGCATGCTTCCCTCTCGAGTGAGCTTCACTCACCTGTCTGGCCAGGCCGCGGCCGTCCGTCTGGTCACTGAGCCTCATCTCCTGCGCCGCCCTGAAGCCCTGGCCACCGACAGCGTGTCCACACACCGTGCCGCCGCCGCCGTCTCTGGGCGGCCCTGGGTCAGCCGGAGCGCGTCTCGCGCCGCTGGCACTGGCCGGGCTCCGATGCTGCACCGCCTGGCTGGCGCTGCGCCAGCCGAGCCCCCGGCGGCCGCCCCGGCCGGCCGGCAGGTCACCCGGCCACAGCTCGGCACGTTCTGCGGGAATATAGCGGAATCTAGCTCGAAACGCACGAGGCCTCTTGAGGACATTGTGACCTTGTGATGAAGTTTCCATGCTCGCCTACCCCAGTGGTGCATTTGTTTATTGGAATATGAGACATAATCTCCTAACTGTGTTGTTCAACAATTCGGTTGCCAGCAAAACGCGTCATTTTTAGCGTTATGTCCGATCGATAAAAGCATTTGGATGGTTACATTCGCCGAAATGATTGGAAGCATTTTAAGCCATTCGTGAGTAGCTCTACTCATTGCGGGGGTCGAACATCTAAAGATATATAAGAAACATTTACACTGTTCACATAATACCTAACAGATCACGCAGCTGCCCACGCCTTCTCAGTAACGGCTCCTGACCTGACCGTAGCAGCTCCTGACCCGACTGAAACCGCTCCTGGCTCGACCGTAATGGCTTCTGACCCGACCTGAACGGCTGCTGGGTCCCCGACCTGACCGCGACGGCCCTTGACCTGACCGTAACGACTTCTGGCTCAACCGTGGCGGCTCCTGAGTTCCTGATCCGACCTAAAGACTCCTGACTCGACCATAACGACTTCTGACCCGACCGTAACGACTCTTGACCCGACCATAACGGCACCTGACCCGATCTCCACGGCCTCTGACCCGACCGTAACGGCTTCTGAGTCCTGACCCGACCGCAACAGCTCCTGACCCGACCGGAACGGCTCCTAAGCACCTGACCCGACCGTTTCAGTATTACCGGAGTATGCGGGCGGCGGCGGCGCACATGCTGCGGAACGAGGGACCGACCGCCTTCGCCAAGGGCTTGGTGCCCACCATGCTGCAGACGGCGCCGTACACGGCACTCCAGTTCGGCGCGTTCGCCGCCTGCAACCAGCTGCTGAGCCGCCAGCTCCTGTGTGAGTGCGGCAGGGACGTGACGGTCGGTGGAGACAGGACGCTTCCGTGCCGGCCGGCTGGGCAGTCACGGCTGGATTGCCCTGCTGTGGTGACGCATCAGCGCCCTGTGCTTACAGTGTACATGAGTGCATGGTTTGGAGTTTGAGGTCATCGGAGTGTGAGTGTAAGCGGCGCACTGAGTTGGCCTGACGCGAGCCGGCCTGACTCCAGTGCAGGATCGGCCGACGACGCGGGCCATGCTGTGCGGCGTGGTGGCTGGCCTGGCCGCCAAGACAGCCGTCTACCCGCTGGACGTGGCCAAGAAGCGCATCCAGGTCCAGGGCTTCCAGCAGCACCGACACGGCTTCGGCGAGGTCAGGCTGTGACTGGGTCCCACCGGGCGGGGTCGCAGCGGTGCTGGGACTGGCAGGTCTGGGTTAGGGCGGTGGGGCAGCAGGTCGAGGTCAGGCCGGTGAGGCAGCAGATAGAGGCCAAGACGGTGGGGCAGCACATCGAGGTCGGGGCGGTGGGGCAGCAGATCGGGATCAGGGCGGTGGTGCTACGGACCAAGAACAAGGCGGTGGAGCAGCAGACAGAGGCCAGGACGGTGGGGCAGCAGATCGAGGTCAAGGTGAGGGGGCGGCAAATTGAGGTCAGGGCGTTGGGGTAGCAGATCCAGGTCAAGGTGATGGGGCAGCAAATTAAGGTCAGGGCTGTGGGGCAGCACATCGAGGTCAGGGCGGTGGGGCTACAGACCTAGGCGAGGACGGCGGGGCTCCAGACCGAGGCCAGGGCGGCGGGGTAGCAGATCGAAGCCAGGGTGGTGGGGCAAGAGATCGAGGTTAGACGCGGGGGACAGACGCACATGGTGTATGTGCGGTAAAGGGGCTGCGTGATCTCCGTGGTCTCTGTTCTTTTCCAGTCTCTTTGCCGCTCAGGAACTTCGAGTTGTGATTTGAATGTCACGTTTCAGCCCACTTAAGCCAAACCTGCCGGTGTCGGAGTTTGTTGTGCTGTGATGAAAATGGGTGGTGACTAAATATCGTTAATCGTGTGACAGGCTGATTGCATCGAATAATATCCACTTAGAGACTGCCTGTAATTGCCAAAAGTTGGATAAAGTTATGGATATGCTCTGAGTTAAGGTCATGCATGGAGAAGGCATTTATGTTCCTAGTTCGTAGTGTGTCTGGACACAGGAACCATGGCATGCTGTAGGTGGCGTAGCCCCACCCCCCACGTGTGCCCCCCCCCCCCCCCACGTGTGCAATCTGTGCTTGTTCTGTTTTAGCGTTTTTTTATTAATTTGTTCCCATCCGTCACTATCGGTACTGAGTGTTCTTGCCGGAAAATATGAACGCAAGTCGCGGCATTCCCTTTTGTAGAAATTTGCACGAGAATAACTAAATCAAGGACACAGGTGCAATAAGACCGTTTTACGCATACATAAGACAGTAACAATAGCCTCATTCCTCGGAGAGGGAAAAAAAACAGAAAAAAAGATATGTACATGCGTTGATGTTTTGGCACCGTGTCTTTATTGAAACCAATAGCAGAAGTCAATTTAAAATTGCCTGCTGATGATTTTTGAATCAAGATCATCAATCAGATCAATCAATCAAAATCAAACAAAACAAGAAAATACTTGATTTTTTCAGGTTTTTAACAGCGAGCGACAATTTTACAGGACACCAACATTTAGGGGATTAAACGGGGAGCAATTGCTAGTCATTACTGCGATGCGGTGAATATCAAACTAAGGATTAAAATGCGCGAAAAATACGTGTACATGCAAACGAATTCAAGTAAACAGGCATCACGCATCACGCTTCATTCAAACATGCAAGCGAGATGACGAGTTAACTATTGTAATTATATGGGTTTAACGGGAAAGATAGTGTCGAAACAAATCGCGACCATCGTGGAAGGTCTCCGCCACCACGTTTGCACCACACAGCGACATCATGGGGTAATTGGGAATGCAGTTTGAGGCGGCTAGGAAAGCAAGGCGGGTGGCTATGCGGGTGCTCCATGCGTGTCGCTAGCGGTGCGAGTCTCACGCGAACGCCTGGCCGTTGCAGGTGCGTGAGTACCGCGGTCTGCTACACTGTTTGCGGTCCACGGCGTACCAGGAGGGCGTGCGCGGCATCTACAAGGGTCTGATGCCCTCCTCCATCAAGGCCATGGCCACCACCGGCCTGCACTTCACCTTCTACGAGCTGGCGGTGCGGCTGATGCGGGAGGCACGTGCCAGCTAACGGCCCCGCACCGGCCTGAGCTGACGGCGGCCAGCAGTAGCGCCGCGTCGGCCAGCGCCAACGGCTAGCGCCAGCGGCTAGCGCCAGTAGTTGCCGCCAGCGGTCGGGGCCGTGCCGCGCTAGCCCGCTGGTCGGCAGGCGTCGAGCCCGTGTGCAATGTAATCTACCACAGTTTAACACGGTAGATGTACCGCTGGTGGAAGCGGCGTACCTGCCAGGCTGATCTGTTCATAGAAACCCCGTGCTTGTCAGGATGAGGTCCGTTCTCTGTTAGCGGGCTGCCCACGTAGGAATGGTGCATTTGTTGATGTTTTTGTTAGTATTATCCGTCCGCTAAAACGCGCAACATGCGTTGCGTTAAGTTATGAAGCAATACCCTGCGATAAATGGTCGTGGAAGTCATTTTCCTCAGTTGACACTGCACCAGACTTGTTGCACCCCCGTGTTGTTATGCAGCCGAAGCGTAGTATTGACAATACAGAACTTGAGTGTACGCTCGTTGGCTTTGAAATCTGTACTTTGCCTCGTGATGTACTTTAAACGTTATTTGTACTTCTGCTCATCGGCGTTTGCCGCGGGATTTTGTCGCTTTTTAAGAGCTGTGGTCTCGCCGGAACAGCTAGCTGCATATTGCTGGAGCGGAGGGACACTGCACCGGCTGACCTGGTGTATCACAGTTCGCCCCGCTTGGAGTGTTGGCGGTCGAGAGAGTGGTCATTTTTGTCCATCCGTTGACCGTCGCCTGGTATTACCAGCAGGGTCGACGCCGTTCCGCCAAAAGAAGCTCATGTCAGGCTTTAGGGGTTTTGCTTCTAAAGACTTGCAACCGCACGTTCTTAAAGCTGTGTTATGCAAGCTTCCACGAATCATCTCTGAAGCAAGGAAGAACACACTAAGAGAGGGTGGGACGGCCTTGCCAATGCAACGTTACCTCATTTTTTCTACAGTATGCCATCTTAGCACGGGACGATCGGAAGGGGAGGAAAGATCGATCTGCGACTCCTTTCCGTTTAGAGATATTGTCCAACCAAAATACTTTAAAACATACGCGAAAGGTTGGTTAAATGTATGCTACCAGATTGGGGCCTTTTCCGCCCTGCCATGGTCCCGGTGGGAGATCCCAGAGTAACTAAAGCAAAATAAATACGCAGCTCCCTTATGCCAGGCGTGTATATCTCAGGTGCTCTCTACTGCCTAGCGTCATTGATAACGTGCTGAACCGCTCTGAACCCAGCGGTGACGCAGGCAGAGGGGGCACAGGAGGCATGTGCCGTGGCTTCCTTAGGTCCCGAGGGCCCAGCGGGACCGACGATTAGGTACCCAAAGGGCTGATCGTAGCTCGCGTTGAGGATTCCGGTCCGTACGGCCAGGGCCTCAGTTGTCAGTCAGAGGACCTCTTGCACCGATGGGGACACCTTCGGATAATGGGGGCCTCTATTTCGGCCCGAGACCACCAGCACCAAAAGTTGGCTACGTGTCGGTCTGAGTCCTGGAGGCCCATTCCAATAGGAGGTGCAATGGTATGCTTGTCAGTTTGTACGCGACTGTGCGGAATCGTGCAAGGATTCCATTTATGCCAATGCAAAGACCGTTATGCCAATACCGCCACGCAATAAAGACCAGTTACGCCAATACGATGCGTCAAACGGCGCAATCGTTAGTGCTGCTGAGTGCGGTCTGCTGCGCTGTTGTAGGCGCATCGGGCGCTGCACAGGTGCTGCGTTTGAAGCACTGTTCGGCCCATAGTGATCGCGGACCATCGAAAGTGCAATCACTGTCAGTGCCGTCTCGTCTGTGTGAAGAAGCGTAATCGCATAAGTAATCACACGCACACGCGCACACCCACGCTCCGTGGACGTCTGTTTGAGCTATCGTCCACTTCATTGGCTTCCGCGGCGTCCGTGGTCTGCTGCCAGCGGCGTATGCGTACGTCGGCTGTGAAGTAGTTACCGCAATCGGTGCGCCTGGCTGATCCATCTCGTGTGCGTGGTCACAAATGCCGAAGTTATGGTTCTGCACGACAAATTACGGGATCGCTTTGGTCGCGCGTTAATCTCCAGTTAGGGTAAATGAAACGACGTGATCAACCATACCTTGATAGCGAGGTGCCGGAAAACGAGTTCTAGGGCCTTAGCCAGAAGACGCACGCAGCACTACATTGAATTGCTTGAAGGGATTGTTTCACACTTGTGTGGGGTTTTACACTGATATAGGCATTCTCAGGATTTTTCAGTGCAGTTCACAGCTCTGCCCCTTTTAAGGCCTAGACCCTCTGGTTCCTGCGCTTAACGTCCGTGAACTTGTGCAGTCCATCTCAAGCTCATCCAGTCATGCATGACGCCATGAAACGTCATGCAAACGCCAATAAACGATGACGTACTGAGCAGCATATTTACTAAATAGTGAAAGTTTGTTGTATGGAGCTGGGGGCTACGCCGGAATTGTTTTATATTATACGGATATTGTGAACGTAGACGGTAGCGAACGTAGATTGTAGATCGGAAATTGGTCATGAATTTGCATTGATATGGCCAGCGCCCACCCTGGTGGGAATTTAACCTTTTTTTCGAAATCGAGTGGTTGAAGAAGTGCATAACATAATTTTGGTCATGCGCGGTCGCAAGCCTTGAAACAAATACCCGGCATCCGGCGTTGCAGTCTCCATAAACCGTACGGCGCCCCGCCCCAACCGCCCCGCGGCTAATGCCAGATGGCGGCCAGCGAAAGATGACAAATCGATGGTATTTCTCAGAGAGGTATCTTTGATCAATTTAATATGTCGATTCGTACGTCTAGAAGGTGACCGAAAAGCATGCTTCACTATGCACTTTGTATGTTTATAACAGGAACGGATTAGCATACAGACCGCACCGTGAACCGGTGCTGGAATTTGCCATGGGAATAAACAAATAAAGGCGGAATCTGATTTTTGTTTTCCTGTTGTTGCTTACTTGTCCAAAGGACGGCCTCAAAATTGCACGCTGTGATATACACTCCAGTCTAGTTTTTGAATGGTATGAATTGATTTTGGATGACTTTCCGTGGCATTATTTCACGACGGTTGTTTTCGTACACCAGGCGCCCGCCGCCCGGTGTTAGCTGCAGCGGTCAACACCGCTCACGGCTTACAGAAACTTCACCTCCTGACATAAGCGTTCATGCTCCAAGACTGTGGGCAAGCAGGTTCAAAACAATGTTAAGAGATTTATCTGGATTTTAATTGTGAGCAAGAATGAACGTCCTTGTTTGTGTTAGCCATTTCAATCCTGACCTTATTTTGATCCGCCCCATTGAACGCTCGGGAAACCTCTTACCTTTCCGGGCAAGGGGCCAGTGTGTAAACTATTAGGGGATCATATATTTTCCAGCCAGGGTCTAAACGGGCATGCCGTTACAGCGCGGGGTGCCTGCCGGCTGCCATGCTGGCGACACGGGGACGCGACCTCCCGTCGATGCGGAACTCTGGGGGATCAATCACACCGTGGTCGCCTGCCTGACGCCGGAGGTCTCCTGATACGGGCATTTGGCCCCGGGTAGACGGCGGGCCCTCATTGATGCAAGAAGATTCTTCGTCGGCGCAGGTGTCCAATAAGTGGCACAGAGAGTCCAGTTCGGCATAAGGGGCCCAGGCTGGAGTGGGGTGAAGAACCCCCCGTTCGGTGCTGGGGGCCCTGACTGGCAAAGGGCCATTCATTTTCTCATTGTGGCCTCTCCTAGTAAACTTTCGTATCCACTTTCATTGTCAGGAGACCCAGACTTTCCCAAAAGGTCATTTGATATTCGAGGTCTCGTTCTTGTCGCTGTTCACCAAATGCTCCCCTGGCCGACTCGGGGCCGCTTGCCGACATAGGACCCTCCTTTGGGCACTGTGTTTCCCTAACCGACACGGGGACCCCCTCATTGACTCAGGCGCCCCTACCAATAGAAATTGCGAACCTCGGCCTGGTCCTTGTTTGGGAAACGGGCCTTCACTTCTAGACCTGACCCTGGAGTAATCTGGTGTCGAGTCCATCGAACGTCACGGTCGTTAAGCCTCCACCACTGCGAGGTAGATTTGCAAAATAGGATTGGAGGGAGGCTGAGCGAGGGAAAACTAGCGCCAACTGAGCTTTAAAAAAGCAGGTATCTCCATGATATAACGTACTCTTTTCTTAGTTTCATGAAATAGGCCCCCTCTCCTCCAACTTAAAAGGAGAATACAGCCCTGTTCTTATATGACTCCTCGCTCTGTCTGAACAGAGGGTGATGTCGCTGGGAATCATTATCACTTTTTGGGCGTCTTTCGTCGAAACCAGGTTTCGGTAATCGACGTAAGATCCATGTTATGTGGCCTCAGACGTTGGTGGACGTGAAGTAAAGAGTGCAAGTTGATGTGTGCGACCATCAAAGGCTGCCACGGAAACCCCCGGCTGGTAGTCGCCGCAGCGCAGCATCCGCTTTAGGCATGTTCGGCACGGCTAGTGCTGTTTAGGTAGTCATTATCGGACGAATACCGTTATCGGTTTAGTCAGCTCTTGTCGATCGTAGGTTTTCGTAGCTTTTCTGTTTAAGATTCACGTCGAAGTGAATGCCGGCAAGGTCGGTCGGTAGACGGCTAATAACTTGGTTGCATTTGAGAGCTAGAATTAAGCCGATTTGTTTCCATTCTTCAACAAAACAGTGCGGCAAAATAACGCAGTGACCATTCGCAAACTCTTCATTTATACGTGAGTTGTATGCTGTCTGTTAATGTAAAACAAATCTGGCATGTGCGGCTGAAGTTTTTTCTAGATGTTCGTCTTTCCGACGGCGTACATGAAACAATGATTTGACGAAGAGAAACAGTTTTCGCGCCTAGCACTCACCCAGCATCAAAGCTTCCCAGCTATCCACATTGCTTCATTTCAGGTAGTTAACAGCTGCATTCCTACTCTCATACCAACACAAGTTACACTCACGTCTTACAATCATAACTTTAATGCACTCATTGCCGTACGGTTGCCAGAAGTCATCGCTCTTGCAGTTCCTGTCTTGCCATAGTCTCCGCATGATTGCTTATCGCCCTCACTGCAGGAGCAGACACACCAATTTGGCAAGCCTGGCAAAGCCGGCGTACGTGTAAGCTGCAGCTTCACGGCCGGCCGGCTTCATGTCAACAATTACATCATCCTCGACGTCGCTTCGCTGAGAAGCGGGATGTGACGCCATACCGTGCAGCATCCAGGCCGTCGTCGCCAGGCAGCTGGCAGGGGCTGCCTAGAACGGCGCACGCTCCGGAATGGCTTAAAAGCTACGACCGTTGCCGTGGGTGACATTTCGGGACTTATGAGCGCACACGTTTTTCAAGTCAGGAAGGCAAGCAAGTGGACAGGAGAGCACGTGGGCCCCTTCCCCTCCCCCCTCCCCCAGTGTGTTCGGAGGGGTCCGAAAGGCCTCTCGGAATTGACATTCAAAACCCGAATAGAGGACCCGAATCAGTGGTGAAGTTTCTTCTTCGATTTGGGGGCTCCAGGCCTCCCCCCCCCCCCTCACAATTTAAACTCGAATTGCCGGCCAGAAAACAATATGCTGTTGTAATTTTGGACAGGCTCATCATTGTTTCTGTTTAGTGTCCGCCCTCCCCACAGTCCTTTTGGGGACCGACGCCCCTGGTCCGAAAGGTCGGCTAGAGGTGGTATTAATGGACCCCTGCCCGCAACTCCATGCTCTCAAATGCCGAGCACATTGAGTAGAGTGCTCGCGTATGCGGGCACGTGAACATGAATCCTGTAACGACATCACTTTTTTAACGATTCACTCACACGATGAGCTTAACCGGCTACTCCATCTTTTGGGGGCGCAGTTTCTCAGCGTAAATTGTCAGGAACTGCATTTTCTGCGCGCAGAAGGCGTTTTCTATGACGACGCGTGTGTAATAATGCGCGTTGTTGCACCTATGGGAAGAAGATGCATGAGGATTTGGGGTGCAGAGTACCTGTACAAATGCATTTGCGTAGGCCTTTGAGTTTACGGTCATGAAAGAAAACGTTTCGCGTGTACAAATTCAAGATTCACTAACGTATGACTGGCACAAGGGAAGTTTGGTTAAAACGGGCCAGGTGGCAGTGGCGTAGCCCGGAGGTTGATGCGGTGGGGGCTAAATCGGGTGCGGGGTGTTTTTGACATCCAGTGAGCTGGGGCAGTACCACTTGAGTTATGAATGTAGTGTGCACATAGCACGGTCTGCCAAAGTAGAGGCGAAGTCAACGCTATTCAACTTAACTGTTTGAGGCACTAAGGCTTGCGCAAAACAAGTGGTTTTAACGTCAGATGGTGGACTGGCCATTGATGGATCATTCCTGGGGACCACTGAAGTCTTCTGGTCACATAGCAACAGCGCGAGGTTAAAGGGAATGCTTCGCGCTCGAAGATATTGAGGCAAGCATCAGATATGATATAAGCTCACTTGTAACTACTGGTATACCGTTAAGCGCAAAAGGCTGCTCCAGACAACACAGTTTTACTATTGAGTAAATATGCTCTTCAATACGTCATCGTTTGATTGCGTCCATTGAACGGTTGTATGACGTCAGAGGGCTCCCAAGCTGGGCGTGCGGGATTGCCTCCGTAACGGACGGGCTGACTTGTGGTGCTTTAATTTCTCGAGAAGTGTTGTGGAAATGGATGCAGCGTTTCCAGAACCCATACATCGTTGTGTGCGCGTGTTTTGACATTTCCCCGCGGTTTTATGCATTCTGATTCGTGATTTCAAGTTGTTCACTTGTATTCACATTCTCGGTTATGGTACCGTTTTTGGCATTCGATTACGAGTCTTATTTTCGTAATCTAGCACCACATTTCAACAACCTGTACTACGAAGCACAAAACGTGTTTCGAATTTAAAACTTTATATTAATGCGCAACATTGGTTGAGAGGTAACTTAAGTCTGGTGGTTCCCGAGATCGTGTTCACGGACGCCAGACACCAATATTTCGACGATGTTTGTCTTGTCCTTGAACGCTGCATGGCCAATGGGGTGTCAGTATTTGAGTGACTTCATTGCATCATGCATGGCTGGGTGACCTTGAATAGCCTGCACGAAGTAGTTTGCACAATTTCGCGGGCTCAGAAACCAGAGGGTTTTAAGAAGGACATGGCAGCAAATTACACGGAATGATCTTCAAACCGACCATCTTAGCTGAATGCCCATATGAGTGTAGAACACTCCCTTTAGCGACATCGCAATACCTAGCCACCTGTGAACCTAAAGCAAGGTTCGCATGCAGCTATGTATATACCATGAAACACGTGCTGATGAAAAAATCAAAATATGGTGGCCAGGGCGATAAAAACATTCTGGCCTTGCGCAGATTCTTCCCGGGGACGCCGGGGACTACCATGGCTTATGAGGCGCACAGCCACAGCGTGCGTCCGGGCCGACGCGGCACCTAGCCGCCTGCGACACAGAAACATGGTTGGTATGCTACTATATGTGCATACGATGAAAGGTGTACTTATTTGAAGAGCCAAGTATAATAGTCACAGGTGACGCGGGGAAAAGAAGCGCTCATACCAACAAGAACGCAATAGAAACTAGAGGTACCGATATGAACGGTGATAGGCAAAAGCACAAGTTTTACGTTTCGGCCGCAGGCATTTTCAGTTCATACCAGGCGTTCCCATATGGTTTTATCCGTGCGATCACCAGCGAAAACCATTTTAAGTCTGTTAAAAACAGTCAAGATAACGGCGCACCTATGCAGAAGACTCGGGTCCACAACTGTCACATCACTGAGCTTGCTGACATCTCGGAACCCACGACGTTCCGTGTTGCTGTCGCTTGATATGCCGGTTTGCCCTGATCTCAGCTGATCGGTCAATGACCTCATCTTCTCTCGAAAACGCCGCTGCACCATTTCCTCACACTCATTTACGACTGTTTTGTGTCTTGATGCCACCGCCCAGGTCTAAACTGGAAGTCGATACGATAGAAGTACGTGCTCGAAGATACGAATCCAGGCGTGCGTCGTCGAGAGACCACATTGGTAGGTGTTCTCGCATACGGGGAGCTGATTGTGCGTTCAAGCTGCTTTTTTGCCTCGTTGCTTCTCCTTGCACAGTGCAAGACGCACCGTTTGTCCGTGTCTGCGTCGCTCTGTTGCATGCACTATGTATGTTCGAGTAGCCATAGCTTTTCCTACTACTTTTTCGCCCACCATTGTGAGGCAAGTTTGATGTTCAACTTTGACACGAACGCCAACTGGAGCAGGCGAGAGCGTCGGCCTCAACTCCGGCTGATCTCAGCTTCGACCCGTCTGCTCTCTTCTCTCGATATCTCTGCTGTCTCATCGATGTAGTCGATGCTCAGGCTAGTGGATGACGGCATACTATTCTGCCATAGTACGAAGCGCTGAGTTGGCCACAGAGAGTCTCAAATGTACCATTTTGTACCAAACAGGCTTTCTTCAACCATTCCTACATCCTCCTCATTGACTGTCTGCTCGCACACTGACTGGGATGTGGCTCCATCGAATTCCCACTTGACATTTAGAGCAGACACGGATTGCCCGTGTGCTGGGCCGCGGATGGTCAGCCGGTCTGTCCAATGCCACCAGGGTCTCATGCGTTTCCACCAGACGGCGTGTGGTGTGGTCGAGCAGTGCTTGGCGAGTCATTTGAGCACTGATGTTGCTAAAAGTTATTGTTGCGGTCGGTGGGTAACAATCGCGTTTGGATGATTGCATTCGCATATTTTATTTTGGCTGATCAGCTCCCCCCCCCCCCCCCTTTGGGATCTAGCGACGGTTCCTACAACTTTGGGAAGAAAGTGGTCCAAATCTGTGGAGAAACCTGTTTGTTGGCATATTTTGGGTAGGTTGTTTTTTACTGAATTAGCCTTCTACTCATTTTGAGAAGCTACGCCCCAAGCATTCCAAACACAGTTTAAAGTGGACACTGGCACTTACTTTTTATTGGCCTCCATATCAATAAACTGCGGTGAAACCTGAGGACTGCAGTTAGCTTTGATCAATAAAGCACACCCTAGAAATTATTTTGGTTTCAATAAATTTTGGCCCTTGTTATATTCGAAAGAATACAAGGTAAGCATGAAGTTAATATTTTGCAGAATGGAACTGTTCCGCGACAATAAACAAGTTCCAGCTTCATACACGTGTAAAATGAATACAGATGGGCTAAGGTGACTTTCCAGGCGAATTTTACATGGTCTGACCATTTCGGCAATATGAAACGACAGAAGGAGACGGTTTGCAAAAGGCCGGAAATTGAGCTTTCGGTCACGTTTAAACCCAAATTACCAAGCAGCGCATCTAGCCGGCAAGCCTACAGAAAGCCCACCATGGGCACCTCCTTGTGTGTCTCAAGAGAGCGACATATGTTACCAACAGCTTCAGAAAGGTTGGTTTGTGTTCTCGTTTCTTATGGATAATAAAATGACCACTGCGTATGGTCTTTCAAAATATTTTCCTTTCCAAACTTCTTGTCTGCAAAACGAGGGTGTGTGGGGGAGCTGGGTGATGAAAAATTTCACAGCCTACCTACGAAATTCATCAGCAAAGTGGTTTCTCATCGGATTCGACCCACGTTCTTTTCAGAGTTGGAATGGTTGGGCCTACCATGATACAGGCCTCCCGGCGCCGGGTCAGGTGACCCGCCAGGGCAGCTGTCGGGTCTCAGCTGACTCATGCCCAGGCCCGCGGGGCAGTGTTAATCGAGGCGCCCGCGCGTGCTCATCGCCGCAGTGTCATTATGGACGAACCGAGCCGAGATCCGGCCGGTGAGAATACAGCATGGCGCGTTCGGTAGTACAATTGGTTGTGTGTATCGCATCGATTCTGAGACGCAGCGACCTATACGCGGCCGTGCTGGGCCACTCTTGTCCGTGATGGGTGGCAGCTACAGCTCGAGCGCATGGCGGCGCTGATGATGCAGCAGTCCGAGCAGATGGCGCAGCGAAGGGGCGGCCCCCATTCTGTCTCCTTCATTGCCGGTCAGGAGCGGCCGCCATTCTCGCGGAGCGACGCGGCCGTTGCCGAGGGCAGGCAGCTCACCCAGGCCGTCGCTGCAGCGGCGGCGCCAGTTGCGAGACTCCCGTCGAGCGCCAGCTCGGCGCCCCACCTCCCTTTGCGTCTCTCAAGGAGTTCGGCGCGTGGCGCCAGAAGTCCGCCGACTCAGGCTCTTGACGCGTCTGGAGACCCTGCCCATCGCAGAGCAGAGCTGTGGGTGCATCGTTCCATGCGTGTGGTACTGCCGGTCACCTCGCGGCGACGTGCGCCGCTCAGCCGCGCATTCGCGTCGCCTGAGGCGACGGTCGCGGCTGGCAGAGCGCCAGGTCACGTGACCGCGCGGCCGGCGACCGGCCACCCAGCCGGAGTGAGTCGAGGTCACGCCGCAGGCGAGGCGCGGGGCGTGGTGCAGCGCCAGCGAGTGCAGCCGGGGTACGATCGGGGATACGGCGAATCATTGCCGATCTCAGCGTGGAACGACGGGCCGCGTGAGCCACGCTGTGGGTGGATGGGACGCTCAGCCACCCAGCGAGCTCTACGGCTGTGTTATGCACGCCAGATACTGGGGCTGAAGCTGTGATGGTGGGCGCTGGGATGGCTGCGTCCGTGGACGTCATGGCGAGCTGGGTGAGCCTCATAAGTGACGAAACTAGATTCTCGTCCTCTGGAAACACGCCTCTGACCTGTATATGCCAGTTCGGCGCTACAGTCCTCAGGGTAAATGCGAGACCGCCACTACTGTCGACGTGTTACGACAGGTCACTGGGTTCCTGCGCAGCTGGTGTGACGCCGTGCGTCTACGGGCTCTGTCTGAAGACTTTCCGGCCCAGATCCCTGCCGGCATCGCGTGGTAGCCAGTCCCATACAGACTGCGCACGCGCGGACCGGGCAACGATCACCAGATCCGCCAGCAGTCGGCCGGCCGTCCACTAGCGTCACCTATCGACCGACTAATCAGCGTTACCTACCGGCTCTAACCTGCAGCACAGACAGCCAGCGCCGCCTACCGGCTCTCCCCGCAGCGCGCAGTGCGCGACCTGGGTGGCTCGGAAGCAGCTGGATGTGCGCTCAAACAAAACGTTGTCCATATCCATGTGCAGTGGTTTAACTGGGCAGTACTGTACGGCGTGACGTCACTCGTCGGTAGAGGCGGGCGAAATCGTCTCCGGTAGCCCTCTATCGGGCAATATCCGAACCATGAGGTGAACGGTTTCGAGGAAGTAGATGGTATCACAACCCATGGATCTCCCGCACGCTGGACTTTATGAACACTGGACTTTATTAACACTAGACACTGCCAGCTTGGACTTAATGATTCTCCTCTGTCCAGGGGTTTTGGACGGTTTTTGGATGTTATGAATGCTGGATGCTGCGATTCTGGACTTTTTTATCACTGGATTTTATTAGCTCTGGGCGTTTCAGTACGCATCCTACGCCTGATCCTTTTTCTCTGACGTGCATCTCTTTATTTGTCATTGTCCGTCACGCACCGTTGCACGAAATGGGGCGAACGAAGGTTTCCCTCGAAAGTTCGGCGAAATTGGCATGTTGCCTGTGTCACACCTTGATGCGCAAAGCAATGCTTGGCACTCGAGCCATGACGAGAATACACTCGAGCCGTGACACTGAAAGAATTGGGTAAAAATTTTGGATTAAGTGCGAGCAGCGATCAATGAAAGAACGATGGTATCAGCGTAACATCAACTTTGCTTTGATTAGACAGTCTTAAAGCCCTGACCCGGATGATGAGCATGACCATAGCTGTGCTGGTGATGCTGCATGATGCTGGTGACCCCAGCGCTAGCCGCGACAATGACCACAATGACCAACTCGCCGATGTTTGAGCAGATGATCCAGGACCAGGACGTGGCGCCCAGCGGACAGAGCAGACATGTGACAACAGATGTCAGAGGGCTGGGGACAGTGGACAATGTGGACAGAGTTGCCGACAAAAAGCTCACCACTCCTCTCTGAAGAGAACAGTCTCGATGCGTCAGTCACTCACAGTGCAGAGGCTCAACAGAAGGCCCCGTAAGCTTCAGTTCATGTTTGTTCGGACTTAAGTCATTGCAGACCGGGATACGTTTTAAAGCAGATATATTTTCACGTGTTAGACAGTTTTTTTCTGGAAGTCAGCCAAGATTGTCAGGGCCGTCGCCTTCGTTGGTTGGAGCCGTGAACAGTGTGCAGCGCTCGTGGCTGGCTGTCTGCCAGCAACAGCGCCGATCATCTGCCCGGCATGCGTTTCTGTAAAATAGCCGCGAATAGCGACGGCCGAGGTGGTAACGTCATCCAGCGCCTGCTAAACACGTGAAAATTGCATAAAAACGCGGGTTGTCTGCAGGACGCGTGTGTTTATTGTCAGTTTTCATCCACTCGAGCGCGTTTGTTTGCTAAGCTCGTCCGTCCGATTTCAGATGTTGCTACTTGGACCTCTTGGCTCGTGGGCCGGCTGCTGGTGACGGTAGACTGACGCAGAACTGTGGCCAGCAGTTGCACCCACATTGCGGTTGTACATAACCGTTATGCGACACTGCATGGGTCATTGAGACATTTCGGCTTGTTCGTATGTGCCTCGTGTAGCCCTTAGGAGCAGTGCCGTTGTGCTCAGCGAAAAGGTGTCTGACGTTTTGTCCGGTATGATGGTCAGATTGGAATAGCTAGATATTTCTCTTTCCTGTGCTGGCGTGGCTTTGCGCTGAAATAGGGGCTCTTTCTAAGGAAAGCAGACGCAATCCGTCGTGGCGACCTTCACGTGGTGGATTGCGGGCAACTCTAACAGCCACGCAAAGTCGTTGATAATTGCTCCTTACAGAGCAGAAATGAAATTTTAAGATATTCATGGCTGGGACCTATATACATAACCAGACAGTGACGTCTTTATCATCTGGTTCTGGAACTAGATATGGCATGGACGTGCATATAAACCTTCGTTTGAAGAAGAGATGTATTGAGAGAATACCTATTATTTAGAATCTGTCGAATTTAAGTGAGTTTTTTTCTTCGAAAAGAGGGCGTCATGTTGGCAACGTGCCGATTATTCAGTGCTCTCCAATTGAAACGTGCTCTCTTGTTGGACAACTGGCGCCTGATAAATGAATGATGGCATTAATCAGCCACCCTCTCACTTTTCGCCTGAACTCAAGTTATTAGGGACATTGATTAATATAAAGAGGGATGTAATCATCTAGGAGAAACACCCGGCAACGGTTTCAGGACATCAACAATGCTAATGGAGTATCATAAACACTTTTTCAAAGATAGTCAGCAGGATTCCGCCAGTTTCTTTAAGCGGAAGAATTTGATGCGACGTTTAACATTGTGCCGGTGTTTTGGTTGCGGTCTGGAAAGGAAAAGGATCTAGTATTTGTGAAATGCATTTCGGGAAGGACGCCTTAGGTGCATATTGCATACTGGATATATATTTATATATGTGTGTATATACATATACACACATAGCCGGTATAAGTATATATAAATTATATATATATATATATATATATATATATATATATATATATATATATATATATATATATATATGTATGTATGCACATCGACGTCACGGTGTGTCCTTTGCGCATGCGTTTCAACTGTGATGCTGCTGGTTTTATGAAATGCCCATTTTGACGTCAGGTTTCGACATCCCCGTTAAAGTTTTTTTTTTACATCTGTACACCCTACCAAACATAATTTGGGAACGCCGCACCATACCCATCCCCCGCCCTGGATCCGTCACTGCTTCGTGGTACTCCGTAGATTGTGTATCTGTACAAGAAAGGTCATGATGCCCGAAAATGAAGGCTGTTAATGCGCTTCGTAAAAAGGACGGACCATAACTTCGTCAGGTTTATAGGTATAGCAACTGCAGTGCTCTCGGATTTCGGTCCCTGTTTGAATTCAAGGTGTTTGGCTCTTGAACTGTCCTTGTCCTATGTCCTTCATGCATGTAGCTCTCTTTAAAATAATTGTCTTTGGTGCCCCAAAAGGAAGGTTTGGTGCCACCCAGCCGAAGTGGACAATGCAGGATTTCGTCAGGGTCGGAGGCACAATATTGTTGGGTCCCTGGAACTTGGTGCCCCCTGAGAATTAAGGTTTATGGCTCGTTGTGGTCATAGGCGTAATAACGTTTCAAAAAGTGTGGGTGGGGAAGCAAGCCCAGAGTGTACCTCAGCAATTTTTCAGGAAAACGAGTCCCAATGATCGGGGGGGGGGGGGGGTTAGGCATGGAGGTTGTTATCGCTCTCTGTCCACATGGCATGGCTGCTATGCTAAGTATGCATCTAGAGCTGTTTCTCACTGGTGCACAATCTTGCCTATTCGACTCATCTGTCATTTGGCAAATAAGGCTTCTTCCAGCTTCCCAAGATTATTTGTCCATTGTGACATTGTATTTCCTGGAGAGGCGAAATTCCACGAGCGGGTAGCCATTTTGGGTCATTGAGGAAGTATCTGCCGGCACAGTGTAGATACCAAAATACGGCCTGGATATAGGCTGGTGAGAATTTTGAAAGTGGATCGAAGTGCGACATATTTTTCATGCGCCTTTATTTCGCTGACTGCTTTTCAAGAGATAAGACTTGTAGCAGCGTTTTAGGCAGAAACAAATTTGGGAGCTTAAAACTGCCAGAAACCATGTGAAAAAAGCCATAAGACTGGAGATTCTCTTTTAAGAACGAGATCACATAATGAGGCCCATCTGCCAAATGTTCCTTATCTGGGCCCTGCTCCCGTCCGCCGTCGGTGGCCACTGCCCTGGCCCGAATGTCCCCCGCATGACTGACTGCGAACTGATCGTATGGCTGCTTTGTTGCATACTTTTGGATCAGCCTTACTACCGCATGGTTTATGAAATATATGTTGGACACCTATAACAGCATCTTTTTCCCGAATCATCTTCCCGTACACCACACCAGCTCAGAAAAATAGCCTCCGGAAAGCTGTCTGCCTTAGCTGTCTGCATTGGTCCAACGGACAATTCAGTGCCCACCACGTGTGCATACGACTTGATCTGCTTTTGTGTGTAGGCAGCGGCGTAGCCAGGGCTATTGCCAAGGGGGAACACAAGCTTAACAAAAGCCCATCTTATGGTGATCCCCCCCCCAAAAAATGTCCCTGGATATAGCTCATTTGTTAATGAGTGTCACGGTTTTCTTCGTTTTATTGCTATTTTGACCTCGTAACCAGAATAGAAACCAGGAGCTACCGTAAACTCAATTATATTTGTATTTTGGGATCAGCAAATTGCAGAAATCAGGCGTTGAACGACTGCATGAAACAAGTCACAGTCACGACTGCGCTCTTAATTTACAATGGTTAGTTGACTCCTTCTAAACCAATAGAATTCAGAACCTTTGTAAGAATGTTTTATCTGGGTCCCACAGACATTGAGGACAGTGCGAGTGTAGACTGTAGACCGATATGTTTGATCCAAATTTGAAGATGAAAATTGATTGCAGATCGAGCAGTCAACAATGCATATCAACGTGGTCAAGCCATGTTTGTCTGAAAATGTTCATCATTCGGTCAGAATCGATTACTGATACAATTTATGTAACGTGTTTTTTAGCATGCGCTCCCGCAAATATTAGCAACAAAAACTGGACACCAGGCGTTGCATCTCCATAGTCTGCTGAACCTTACCTCAGTAGCTAGCCCTTAGCCGTGGCCCACCGATGGACGAAAATGGGGACGCTTCTGAAATGATTACCTTAAAAATCTGAATCCACTGGTAACACAAATTACGTGACGCAGTTTTGAGCGTGCACATTCGAGAATCTCAGAAACACAAGCCTCGACCCCAGGCGTTGCAGTCTCCGTAGGCCGCGCAGCGTCGGCCATGCAGTTAATACTAAGTTGTGGCCAACGGGTGGACGAAAATGACGTTTCTAGAAAATTACCCTTGAGCGTTTCATGACATCAGATCTTACATTCAAAGGGCAGTCCGAGCGCATATTTCACGTGTGCAATTTTTAGCCTAATGAAAAGGACGGATTGGCCCTTAAAGCACCGCGAAGTGGCGCTGGAAGCTGGTGGTTGAACTGAAATAGTGAAGGTAGAATCTCTATTTTTCGTGTTTTTGCAGCTGTTTATCTGTTTAAAAGACAGTTGACACGGCGCCCGACGTCTGATGGCACTTGCAGTGGCCGAAATTTTTCGGTTTTACGAAAGCTGCAACACAGACCATCCTTATCCTTGCTCTCGAGGTTGCGGGCGGGCATGTTCAAGCCTTTTGATGTAATTTGTTTCAATAATACATTCTGAAAAACAACGTCCTCAGGCAAGCATGGCATGACTCCGCTCGCTTTCTGCAAGCTCATTTTGACCCACCCTATTCATCAATAATGAGACCCCTACTCTGCTCAACAATAATGAAACCCCTTATTTCCTTCTGGGCAAGGGGCCTTTTGAGTGGAACACCAATGGTACATTACCGTTTCCGGTCAACGGCTAAAGGGCCATTGCGTTCCATCGCGAGTGTCTTCTGGCTACCATTCTGGTGACACGGGGGGGGGGGTCTCCTGGTCGATCCAGGGGCCATTAGAAGGATATATCATATCATATTGTTCCCATCCTTGACACGGGAGGCCTTCTGACCCGCGTAGTTATCCCCGGATTAGTGCAGGAATCCTCATTGATGCAACAACATCCCTGATCACCGAAGGTAGCTCAATAACTGTCACAAGGACTCCAGTTGCGTGTTTTTCTGTGTTCTCCAGGGATATTGAGTTTTCCCTGACAGTAGATTGTAAATGAAATGGGGTTCCTGATTTGTATTAGCATGGCTAACCCATGTTTGTCTTGAAATGCTCAAGATCTTGCTAGAACTGATAACTGATAAGAAAACCGCGTAATATGGTCTTGAACATGCGCGCTCGCAAGTCATAGCAACAACACCCTCGGCGCCCGGCGTTGCAGTCTCCAGACCGTGCGGCGTTTGCTTTGTGACGGTAACACTAAGTGATGGCTGATGAGCAAACGAAAAAGATGACGCATCTTAAGGGAGATGGCTGGTGGACTAGGTAAATCGGCATGCATGTTGAATGTGGTGCAAAAATAAGCCAAATGCAACCTTAACTGAAAAGTGTGTGTGTGGGGGGGGGGGGCATTTAACATTGCTGCCCCACTTTTCAAAGTGGGGGCATGGCCCCCTGCCCCCCCCCCCCCTCCCTGTCCATACGCCCACGGCTTTGGTGCCCCTAGACTTTGGTGGTTCTAGGGAATGAAGACGTGGGGCCATTTGTTTTGCCCCTGAGATCTGGTTCCCCAAAAATAAAGCTCGTCTGGATCCGAGATTGGTGCCCCCTCCCCCCCTTCACCATGATATTTTGGATCCCTCCGGTCTAAGGAGGGACACTGCCTAACAACCCCCTTCCCCCCCCCCCCCCCACTCTAGAACCGCCACAAGCTCCGGCTGCTCTTCAGCTTTGCGTCCGGCGCCTAGCGGCCCTCCGGGGATTAATGTAAAGGAGCTGAAGACGTCACGAAAACATTAAGCGAAGATAAAGCGAAAATCGCGGGACATTTCATCCAGCGTTTTGCGAACTTCATGCACGTATGTAACTGGTCAACAATCCTCGAAAATATTAGTTAATTACGAATTGGTTTCGTAGTAATCAGTTACTAGTTCGTAACTAAATACGAAGTAACCGCGCTCCCCTCTTAGTAAGAATTCGTACTAAATATGCTCGGGACGTGTTCCTTCAGGGGTGCTATCATTGGATTGTCCTTAAGTGAGATCCCGGGCAGCTCAGGACTGGACGATGACGTCACTGGTGCATTCCGGCGCCGCCGCAGCCGCCTTGCCGGCTCCGTCGCTACATCACGGTGGACAAATTAAACTGGGCGCAGTGGTTCGTTTTGACGTTCGGTAAATTACCTCTGCGTTTACCTGATGTTTGCTTTCTGTGCTTGCGATAGGATGCGTTTGAAACTCCAGGGAGTGTACGCACTGCCCTCTTGTGACAGAAGTGAGGGGGCGTGGTTAGCGCGTAATGGACCGTAAGTTAACTTGCATGTTGTTTGTAGCTGTACTGGACCCAGCGCCGGTATCGTCCCCTGAGTGTCACCTGACTGGAGGTCTGGCCAGTGACCACTGTCTGACTAGGTCAACTGGGGTGCCTCGGCGTCAGCACGGAGCTGTTTGAGAATCACATCGTGATGGGACTGCAGAGTAGCGAGTCGCAGCGATCTCTGTCCACACTGCCTTAGACAAATAGAAGAGGGATGGGGCATCTGGCCGCTTTATCATGCGGCGCTGATTTACGAACGCAGGACTAGTTGAGGCGGCAATGACCTTTTTAGATGCGTGGACCGGACTATGTGTTTGACCTTCGGTCCTATATCACCTTGGAACGCATGAGGTAAACTGTAAAGGAGTCCTCTGCGGTCACAGTGGCCGTCTTTGGACGGTCGCCTTGGATCTTTGCGGAGCCTGCTGAGGTCACAGCGAGACGCCTGGCTCAGATTGCTCCTTGGTGGTCACTGAGGCCTGGCTGGTTGAGGCCTCAGCGATCACCAGTGACGTCACTTTAATGTTTGCGGATGGGGCGTTAAAATTGCCGGATGATCTTACCTCTTATACAGCCTTGTACACAGCGTCCCCTGGGCTGCGCCGCGAAGTCCGCATGCGTGAGGGGGCTCCGTGGACTTGATGTTCAGGCTACTTGTTACGCTAATCGTGTTGCGTATCGCGTATCACGTAACGTATCACCATTTTGAACAAAACTGGAAGAGGCGTGTGCAACATTTGCAAGGAGTTCATGTAAGTCCGGTCTGGTTGTTTCGCTGCTCGTCGCGGGAAAGTGGCGCAATGCTGAGCCGGTACCCTATCGCGGTATTAAACGTAGTAAATGATTCCAAAACGTGCCATTAAATGCATTAAATTATTTCCTAGTATCATCTTTTAGCTTGCAGGTGTACGTAAAGTTACGTGCCAATATTTGCATGGCTTTCAAACGACTCGAATGATTGAGATGGCTTTGGACATCACGGTCACGTCATGTCACGTCACGGGAGTTTAAAGTTGTTCTTGGGAGTTTAAAGCGGAGGGAGGGAGAGAGCATTGTCGCCGCTTATGAGAATGTTTCACATCAACCTTATTCTAATGCATCAAATAGGCCACTTAGTGATGCCATTGCCTCTTTACTATATTAGGCATTCTTATCTGGCTGGGACCCACTGTGACAGGCTTCTATATGTTTGGGCTGAAGGGAAGTGTATGCCAGACATTGGCTGCCTAACAAATGTGCCTGCAGATATGCTGAATATTTTTGGTGTCATATGAGAAAAGCTTCGTAAGAACTCTGACGATAAGGGTATCCTACATTTGGCATGATTAAAATGTGATGAGACCATTTATAGCATTGACAGTGATCCATGCTGATTTCCATTTGCAGTGCTACTAGTTGATGAGTGGTAAGAGGTATTTGTAATGATCATTTGCAGATGAATTGCTGACAATAGGTTTTTATAAAATAGGTGAGAATATTTTAATGTTCTTTTCCAATGTTCATCCTAGTCATATTACATTTTTTTTGTATTTTACTTCTTTGCATTATCTTCTGATCTCTTTTAATTTTATTTAGTTTTTGTGACATTGGTTCAAATCAGTTTCTAGTCATGGTGTTAGTTAAAGAGTATGTGCCAAGCGGTCTAGGTGTACTTTCCTACCTAACAGTTAGAAAAAATCATTGCACACCATTCGTCGTGTTTAAGGCGGCACATATCGTAAATAATCTCAAAACAGGTAGAATCATGCTCCTACCTTCGAATTTCAATAACTTCAATGGCGGGCTCCCGAGCGCCGCGCGCACCGCACCGCCTGGACTCCCCAGCGCCGTTTCTGCGTTGCCGTTGCAGTAAATGCAATATTTCTGCTTACCAAGAACTGTACAAAATGTACGGGACCAAGGTAAACCATTCGTCGTGTTTAAGGCGGAACATATCATAAATAATTTCAAAACAGATAGAATCATGCTCCTACCCTCGAATTTTAATAAATACGATAGCGAGCTCCCGAGCGCCGCACGCACCGCACCGCACCGCCTCGACTTCCAAGTGCCGTTTCTGCGTTGTTGCGAAAGCACAATATTTCTGCTTATCAAGAACCATAAAACATGTACGGGACCAAGGTAACAATAATAAAGCAACCAAAATTGTTTCTTATCGAGTTTAGGTACATTTATGAAACATGCAGGCCAGAGTAGTCCAGAACATATCCTAAACTAGCCTAACCTAACCTAACCTAACCTCCCCACCCTATATCCCCTTCAACCCAGCATCGTCCCGGTACATTTTTATGGTTCTTGATGCTGCTTGATGCGCAGTAATGTTGTGACCCGAGCAGTAATGGCGCCGGTGTCGCGGGTGCTGTGTGTGTGCGGCGCTCGGGAGCTCGCCATCGTAATTATAAAAAAATTGATGCTAAGATCATTAATCTACCTGTTTTGTGATTATTTACGATATGTCCTGCCTTAAACACGACGAATGGTTTACTTTGGTCCCGTACATTTTGTACAGTTCTTGGTAAGCAGAAGTATTGTATTTACGCAACAGCAACGCAGAAACGGCGCTGGGGAGTCCAGGCGGTGCGGTGCGCGCGGCGCTCGGGGGCCCGCCATCGAAGTTATTGAAATTCGAAGGTAGGAGTATGATTCTACCTGTTTTGAGATTATTTACGATATGTCCTGCCTTAAACACGACGAATGGTGTACAATGATTTTTTCTAACGTTAGGTAGGAAAGTACACCCTGACCTGCCAAGCAAAGGTTGTTGCATGTATCCTGAACCTGCCCATTAATAGGGAATTTGGCAGGGGCCCATTTTCCAATTCTGATGGTTGTCAGAATAAAATTTATTGACAGCCTATTTTTATGATTTTTGCAATATGTGACTGTGTTTTTGAGCATGGTAGTCATGATCAGCTACCAGGTGGAAGGAATCTCTATTGACAGCCTAAGCTTTTAAACTAAATCCCTCTCAGACTAACCACCTGGAACCACAAGTCATTATCTTTTGGTCAACTGCTTCTTGGAAGTGGAGAATAGGGAAATGTAAGTGCATGTGTACATTGGGGTGTTAATATTGACATGTTTATATACATATATATATATATATATATATATATATATATATATATATATATATATATATATATATATATATACATGCATATATATATATATATATATATATAGTGTTTACATTCTAGCAAGAAGTATTACATCCTTACATACATGTAATCTGTGGTTTGCTGTCTTGTGATATCACGGGAAAGCAGAATGTTATGTCATCATTGTATATTTTATTCAGATTGCCACAATTCTTGCGGCATGTCAATTCACGTCTGACATGCAGCTGTTTCAACAACCTTGATGAAACCATGCACTACATTCGCTGATAGTTGACACTATGTAGAAGTGGCACCAGGGAAAAGATCAGTTAGATTCTGCTCCTGCTATGGCTGTGTGACAAGATCACACTGTAATTGATAATATGCATTTTTCTAGCCATTGCTAGCTCAACAGTAATGTTAACTAAAATCATTGGACTGACCCTCCAAATTTTGTTGTTTGTTTTGCTTTTGTGTTAAGTCACAATCTAAATATGTTTGATAAAGTTGAAATCAGCTCAGGTCACATCTTATCACAAGATAGAAAAGTATGCCCAAAAATATATGTCAAACTTGTAGTTTCAGCATATTGTCTGTTGTTCCAGGGCAGAGTAGCCCTTGTCAGTTTTATACTAACAGTTCTGATAGCATGCATGTAGGGAAACAGCATTGACTAAATAAATCCTTTCCTTCCTTTTCAGGGTTCTACCCACACCCCCACAAGCCAAGTCTGATAGAGGCTTGCTGGGTCATGTGGAATACACACACACACACAGTGTAGGTCAATGCAAACATAATTTATACATGATGCAAATATTTGAAGTTGAAGCCTTCCCTGAGTTCATACCATGGCTGTATAAGGTGTGCTGTTGGCACTAATCTTCTCTTTAAAATTGATTGTGGGAGATTGCCACATTGTGATCTTCAAGGTGTTGTTGCTTGTGAGAAGTGTGCTATGCGTTCCTTTGCAAATATGCGTGGTATGGTGTCAAATTGCTAAATTTGTTTGTAGCTATTCTTCATTGCTCTTGCACTTATGTTGTCTACTTCTATTCTCTCTCCATTTATATTCTTGCTTGTTGTCTACTTACATTGGCTTTCATTTTAATGATCCATTGGCTTAGCTTCCTCAATGGGAGGCAAATTCTCTGCTAATCACTTGTGCAAGTTTGTCAGGATGCTGACTACCCGAAGTTATATTACTGTATGAATGCAGTCAATTTTGTGGAATAAAAGTGGGTTGTGCCCACACCTGCATGATTTCTCCTGTAATTTCAGTCATCTGGCAGAGCAACATGGATAACATTAATAATACTATTTTACCAGAGTTGTTATTGAAGTCATTGGCACTTTATTTCCACATATTGTGCTTTTCAGGCATGCCATGTCAGCGCTTACATGCATCTGTTGAAGGAAATGTACCATCTGTCTTTATATAAGCAGGCCATTTTATTCTGCGAACTTTGTTGTAACCCACCTGAACACAAGTCTTTGCGTTTTGGTCAGTGTGGTTGGATGTAGTTGCAACTCTGCCAATGCAGTTGTGAAATTACAGATATTAGCCACATTATTGATCATAGTGAGCAATGTAATGCAGCATTGTACATTCTGTATTTGTGATGAGTTCAGCTATACTATGTATAGATATGGGCAATGTGTACAAGACTGTTACTGTTAAGTTTTATTAGCTAAATGTCGCACATGCCTTAGCGTCGTCATTACTTCGCAGTTTGTGTGTCATCCATTATGTTTCTGCAGCACCTCCATGTGCTGTTGGCACCTCAAGCACTCTTCATGTGATCAGTAAACTCACATGCCATGTATTTGTTTTCCAGTCCTAAGTCAAAGCTAGTCAGAGCGCGGCTCTCGCCGAGTTTCTCAGAAGACTGGTCGCGCGGTAGAGAAGCATGGCGAGCAGCGACGCGGGCACGGCGAACAACGGCGGCGAGTCGAAGGTGGAGGTGAAGCCGGCCGAGCCGGCCTCGCCCGGCGGCCTGCTCGGCAAGGCCGGCGGCGGCCTGCTCAGCAAGGCGGGCACGGTGACCGGCAGCGGCGGCGACCAGCCGAAGCCGAGCAGCGGCGGCCTGCTGGCCAAGGCGGCCGAGCCGGCCGGCACCGACGACGCGCCCAAGACGGCCGCCGGCGACCCGCCCACCAGTAACGGCGAGAGCGCGGCCAAGCGGCGCAACATATGGTCCACCCGGACCCGGACACGATCAAGATGTTCGCCGGCCAGATCCCGCGGCGCATGGAGGAGGCCGAGCTGCGCAAGGTGTTCGAAGAGTTCGGCCCCGTGTACCAGATCAACATCCTGCGCGACCGCACCACTGGCCAGAGCCGGGGCTGCTGCTTCGTCACGTTCTTCACGCGCAAGGCGGCGCTCGAGGCGCAGAACAAGCTGCACAACCTGCGCACGCTGCCCAGCATGCACCATCCGATGCAGATGAAGCCGGCGGACGCCGAGAACCGCAGTGAGCGTAAGCTCTTCGTCGGCATGGTGGGGAAGCAGGCCGACGACGAGGCCGTGTGGGCCATGTTCGAGAAGTTCGGCCCGATCGAGGAGTGCACCGTGCTGCGCGACCAGAAGAACAACAGCAAGGGCTGCGCGTTTGTCACGTTTATGTCGCGTCAGAACGCGATCGCCGCCATCCGTGGTCTGCACCACTCGCGCACCATGGAGGGCTGCTCGGCGCCGCTGGTGGTCAAGTTCGCCGACTCACAGCGGGACCGGGACGCGCGCCGTCCGCCGTTCGGGCCGCCCATAGGGGGCGGAAGCCGACAGGCGATGCCCAACTATGGTAACAACAATTGGGGCCAGCAGCAGCAGCAGCCGCAAATGCCGATGCAGCAGCAGCAGCAACAGCAGCAGGCGCCGTCCAACATGATGAACCCGTTCAATCCGCAAACGCTGTCGCTGCTGCAGCAGCTGAGCAACGCCGCGTCGGCGCTCTCGTCTCTGGCCGGCCAGGCGCCGCCCAGCGGGCCGCCGCCCAACATGTTCGGCATGCCGCCGCCCAACAACGGCATGGGCCAGCAGCAGGGCCAGCAGCAGGGCAATTTCAACCAGCAGAACAACCCGGCCTCGGCTCTGGCCATGATCATGCAGGCGGCGGCAATGACCCGGCCTGCCGGCGGCCCGTCCTTCCAGGGCCCGCCGCCGGGCAACCCGCCCAACACCAACAACTTCGGCAGCGGCAACTTCAACAACAATCCCGGCACCGGCGGCGGCAGCTATGGCACGACGGGCGGCAATTACGGCGCCACAGGTAACAACTACGGCGCGACGGGCAGCAACTACGGCACACCGGGCAACAACTTTGGCACAACGGGCAACAACTATGGTACGCCGGGAAGCAACTTCGGCTCGTTTTCGAGCCCACCGCCGTTCGGCGGCGGCCAGCAGTCAAACTTCCCGCGTGCGCAGCCGGCGAACTCGAACACGCCGCTGGGCCGCCAAGTGGAGGGGCCGGACGGCTGCAACCTATTCATCTACCACCTGCCGCAGCAGTGCAATGACGCCGACCTTGCCAACATGTTCTCCCCCTTCGGCAACGTCATCTCTGCGAAGGTGTTCGTCGACAAGCAGACGAATATGTCCAAGTGCTTCGGCTTTGTCTCGTACGACAACCCGGCCAGCGCCGAGGCGGCCATTCAGGGAATGAACAGCTTCATGATCGGCTCCAAACGCCTCAAAGTACAGCCGAAGCGCTCCATGAAGGACATCGCCAAGCCGTACTGAGGCAGTTGGCTGCGATCTGACGCGCCCATTCCCGGGAGGCGGCGTCTGAGCGGCTCTCGGCAGGACTTCGGGCTCGTCCGCGGCTGCCGCGCGGCGCCCAAAGCCGCGCCGCGCGGCGCAGTTCCGCGACACCGACGCCACGGGTCTGGCGTCGGTGTGACGTCACCAGACGCTCAGCGGAACCCGTGTACAAACGCTCTGGGTAAGGTGCGATCGTGGGCGTTGCGTGACGGGGGGGGAGGGGGGGGGGGGGGCGACCACGGCCGGAGCCGTCGAACGCAGCGCTCCAACAGGGCCGCGGTACGTATTTGTGTAGAACGCTGACTACCGTCTCGGGGGAGGGGAGGGGAGGGGGGGGGGGGTCGAGGCGGCTAGCCGGCTGGCCGCTGCTTTCCGCGTCTGTGTATTCCCACAGTGTAGTGGGTTCATTTGGGTTCATTTGGCCCCGGCCGTGGGCGGAGTTGGTGCACTGGTGCGCCGTACAGACGGGAATCATCCATCCACTTCCAAATTGAAACCGAACGCAGGCTGTCGCAACTGCCGGCCTTGTTGCTGGCAGGGACAGCAGGTTTTGATATTTTCTCGGTGTTGTTTGTGTTTTGAATGTTCAGACTATTTTACGCTGCCCGTGTTTCCGTCGGCGGTCGGTGCGGTCCGACGTGGTCACACACAAACACCCACACTCCTGGTGCCGTCATCAGTCGTGCTGACCCGTCCGGACGCGTGTGAGACGGTGACAACGTCTGGTGACGCCGCTGTCCAGGTGCCCCGTCGTCTACAGACCCCTGTGACCCGACCGGGGGAGGGCGTGAGGGAGGGGCGCCTCCGTGGGGCGGCGGTCCGCGGCCTCGGCGGCCCCGCCGCCCGCCCGGCCCGGTGTGTGCCGTCTCTGGCGGTGGCGGTGTCGTGGCTGGTGAGGCAGGACGGGTCGTTGCCGAGGCGTGGCTCGGCCGCGCCAGGCGTGTGGTCGCGGCGTCGGTGGTCAGCGCTGACGTGACCTGTCGTGTCCCGTCTAGATGTATCGCCCAAATTCCCCCGCGGCGTCGGCTCCGAATAAATGTTCTCTCGGCGGATGTGGCTGTGTGGAGACGGTGGTGCGCGCGGTGCTCGTGGGCCAGAGTTGTGGCTGTGCTGTGCGTGGGCCCGCTGTCTGCGGGCCGGTGGACGGTCGCCGGTCGGGGCCACCGAGCCAGGTGGACACGTGGAGGCGCAGTCTCGGCGGAGGTGTCGTCGTCTGTGTAAGTCTGGGTACTGGTCAGCTGGAGCCTCGTCGCGCCAGGCGACGCTGGACCAACTCATGTGGACGTCAGAGCGGGGTTTTTAACCATTTTTCCTCTTTTGTCGTTTGGTCGTGATGGCACTGAGGCACCAGAGTTTGTTGATGTGTATGCCGATGCGTTCAGCATGGCACAACGTTCATATCTGTCGTTTTTCGTCCGTTTCCTGCTGTTTGTTTCATGTTTCGTAAAGCTTGAAATCGCAAATCCTTGTAATCTGTGAGGCGGCATGGGTAAATGCAAGTCGTATGCAATTGAAGGAGCATATTCGTAGCTGCATTGTCACTTCGGTTGTCCTTAACCAGTTTTTCTTGACGTGACAAAATAATTAAGATTGGTATGTTCTGCTTTTAAGCTATTGCACAGGCCAACCTTAACATGCTATATGAAGCTCAATCGCGCTGCCGCTCCCATGAGGAATGGTCCCAATTCCCAATAGTTGGAATGGTCAATACTTTGGCCCAACAGGAATTGAATGTATGCGAGTACTTTGCATGGGGGCAACTTAGTTGAAGGACTCGACGCTGGCTTTGATGGTGTGATATCAAAAAGTACTGAATAAGTGCGTCACTTCCGTTCTAAATTAGCGACATGTATGTTTTAACTGTTGGGGATGATTTGTTTAAAAGGAATGTGGTCTGGCCTGTTTTATGACTTCCCGTGCAAGGGATGGGCCAGGCCTGACTAACCTTCGCTCGTTTCCTCTCCCGTGGCAAAAGCTATGTGCCAAAATCATCGAAGCTTTGCAGCCAGTAAGACATAGCCCCATTGCTAGCGATAATGAACACAGCTGACGCATCACCGGTGCAGCTAAAATGACATTTCCAAGAAACTTGTCGAGCGTTGAGTGGATTTTTGTAAGAACTGTGCTTTGGTAGATGTTGACTGACGACTTAAAGAACTCTTTTGTGTGCGTTTTCTGCGCTGTACCTGAAACCATCTGCACACGCGCGCACAAACACTTGAATGTTCAGTATCCAAAGTTGTGTTCGACTTAGCTGAATCGTGAATTGGCTCACAAGCCGGTCGTTTTGGGGTGAGCCGCGACCCGAGTCAGTTCGTTAGGGAAAATGTCACCTTGAGCCATGAGCGGAATCATATTCTTCATAAATTTCACGAACTGCATTGTGATCCGATCATGTGTTTAACTGTCGTGTCAGTGAGCCATGTGGCTCAAATAAGTATGGAAACATGAGGAAACAGCACGGCCCAGGCAGGTTAACAAACTAATTCAGAGTGTCAAAATGAGCAGCATCTGGCATTAGGTAAAAGTTGCGTTTTTGCTAAATCGGCGCGTTTGTTATATTGTCTAAAAAGCAAGCACAATGTTATTGATCCTGATCTAAAGTTTGCCAAATCTCAGCCAAGCTAGCCAGCTAGTGGAAATGTGACTACCTACGTGTGAACGTACTTGTGACTACCTACGTGTGTAAGAGAGCTCTCAGAGTGGCCAGTCGACATTTGCTAAAGGATAGGGCATTGAGCCAGAGCTGAATCAGATTTTTTTTTATTTTGCAAGCCGCGTGAGTCATGAGCCAGATGGCTCAGCGCAAGCGATTGGTTTGAACTGAACTGAAACAGGAAAGTTGGAACGGGTATGGGTCATTGGCTGAATCGGATCCAAAAATAAGTGAGCCGGTCTTGAGCCCGGCAAAAAAATGAGTTGAGCACAGGTCCGTCAGTATTCACTCTGTACCTAGATGGCGTCGACCAGCGACTCAAGCCCTATCTGGGGCTTATTTCCGAAATCAAACCAAGCATTGCATATAAACTTAGCGTAAACGCAATTCGTTCCTCGAACCACGCAAAGGCCTTTAGTGGTGGCAGAAATATGGGCTGAAAAAATGTATGTTGCGATGCGAAAGTGCCGTATGGGTCGGGTGCATGCTGATTCTAATAGAGCAATGCTGAAGGCGGTCTTCAGTCACAGGCATGGCAGCCAGTTGGTAGTTATCTCTTCTCGCACACATCGCTCCATCTGTTGACTTGTTCTCCGCCGGGCATTGCATGCACGGCTATCAAAATCGTGCCATTTTAGAACAACCGGGTACAAAATGATCCATCGGCCAAAGGTAGTCTGGGCGTACAGTGGGCCAGCTGGAACTCGCCAAAGAGATGGGGCCGACCAAAAATCGTGTGGTCAAATCATTGAAGAGTCCATTCAAACTTCTCGGTCACGTGATGACGTCGTTTTTGCTGGGAGCTTCCGGTGTATGTTGTAATGATTTTCAAAGTGTGGGTCGAAATACTGGTCCAACAGGAGATGATTAACAGCAGATTCCGCTGGGTTAACTACGACAACGGCTTAGTACATCAAGTAACGGCTGTACAAAGGCTCAAAACTGATCATCTTTCCGGTGTTTGCGATTTTTTGGGGACGATTGGACTAAGTTTTGACTTGAAAGAGAATGCTTTATGCTCTGGCTATTTTTGAGCTTTTGAAGATTGATCAGTCTAGCACTCGTAGAAAGATATATTTAGAGAAGTTTTGGAGGTCTTATTCCCTCCCATCTCTGGCTCCCACTGATGTCGACCACGTACACCTATAAGGAGTGGATAGTCCCATGTCCTCCCACTCACTCGACGTTCGCCAGGCGCCAGTTACTCAGGTACCTGCGTAATCGCTACAGCGGCCACCAGTTGAGTTGTGCGTAACCAGGGGTGAAAATTTAGCCGCTATATCAGATCCCGTATGGAAACTTCTCAAACGTAAACGCTATTCAATAGTTCCGCCCTGTCTTGTGGTTCAACAAGTATTGTTTAGAGCAACGCATTGTACGAAACTTTGCCGCTGGAGCACACACATTTGCGTGAGCCCTATGCAGTGGTCTAGTGAGGCGAGTGGGGCTGTGGTGATTGTCTGGCTGATCTGGTGTGCAATGCTCGATCATTCCAGCATCTCATGTCGTTTACAGATGACATCGCATTGATATTTTTCTGTGAGAAATGACTCGTGACGACGTGCAACAACGTGTAGACCAATGTTTCGTACTTTTGATAATCTCATGGTGTTTGCAAATGGCATCGCTCACCAATCATCTGTGCGTGTGGAGTGTACCGTGGAACAAGAGCGTTTGGACCAAAGACGAAGGGCATTGTAGGCGAGAGACATAGAATGGACTCACAGAACAGCGCACGTTTCTACTTGGGATCGGGGGAGGTGTGTCCTTTGGATTGAAGGCCTGTTGATCAAGTACCAGCCTTGGTCTCCGTCCAACGGAGCAGCGGTCGTGGTCGATGGTGGTTATTGTGAGGCCGTTCGTAAATAACGTCATGCAGATTTAATCGATGTTGACCCCGTACCCCCCGTGGTTACGCTGGCGAGCTTTGAGGGAGGTTTCAGCATTACTTGCGTCCACGCCTGAGCGTGACGTTCCGTTCCCCGAAACCCCCTCCCCTTGTGACGCCTTGATTACGCGTCATCGATCTTTGACATCCCTGTCCACTCATGGGCGACCCCATGTAGAATGGACCACTTGTCGCCTGGAACTATCGTGCCTACGCAGGAACTGTGGCCGGTCTGTGTAGTGCCGCCTCGCCACGCCATGCAGGCCGTGATGGTGTACGTTTCGCCGGAGCTGCCGCGTCGGAACGTGCTCCTGTGGGCGGGGTTTGGGCCGGGTGCGGCGGCGCCCCGCACGGGACCGACCTTGCGCTCGCAGCGACACGCCGGCTGACGGGTCATGCTCAGGGCCTACCCACGTCGCCGGCGTGGCGTGCTGCGGGCATCGGGGTGGCGGTGTGACGGGAAGACAGCGAGGCAGCTCGTGATGGGTGGAACCTGTGGCTGGTGCGGGCCTTTGTACTGCGATGCGATGACTTGCGATGCGATGTTTCGGCCTAAGCACTGATGACCTGTTGATCTAGGCCATCTGTATGGCCACCAGACGCGTTGCGATACTACGCGCAGGGTAAACGTAGCGCTAGCTGGCAGCGCTGTGATAGGGAGAGAATGGCACGTGGGCAATGTTTGTTGGTCACGCGAGGTGCGCGCCGTCCGAAACGCCGAGGACATGGTGTGATACGGCACAAAATCCAAAATGCGCCGCTATAGCCCGGACCCTGCCTCGCCCGCAGACACCCGTTCACGTCTGCCGGTGACGTCATTGAACTGTCATGGGCGGTAGGTCGGCAGGCTAACTCTAACCATCTCTAGTCATCTTATCCTGGCCCAACGCTGACGGACGTTGACGGGCTGGCGCGGGCGCGGCGGTGTGGGATACGTGGAGACACTGGCGGACGTGAGGTTGATATTCTGTGAGGCGTGTGCGGCGCGCGGCGTTATGACTGCCTTATTGCCCCAGTGCTCATGTGCTGACATCTGTTGTGATGTTTAGGAGCCATGCCAAGGGCGAATGTAATACAACAGTTTGGTCAATGAAATGTCCATTCTGAACTCGGTAGTTTGAATGCTTTGAAGCCATGGTATTTATTGGTGCCCCGTGCGTGCCTCTTGATAACTGCCGGGCTCGGACGCGGCCAACCATCAATACACCGGGGGGCCGTTTGAATCCCACTCATTGATGACTCGTGCACCAGTCGTCGGTTTACGGCTCGTTGGCGAGTTCAAAGCCGCTGCTGGGTTCTCGTTTTTGTTCTCAGTTCTCGTACTGTGCGGGCTACGTCCGTCCCTGGGTAGGCCCCGGACTAGTGTTTCGGGCTTGTCAGTGCCTTGGGTCCTCGCGCCGGCTTGTGACCCTTAAACGTTTTCTTGCGTTCATAACCCGCTCGGCCGCTTGCTGACCTACCGGCTGCATAAGGGCAGATACTTAGCTACAGGTCGTTTGCTCGCAGCAGTTACATACGACTATTATCGCAATTGCATCTTGCATTTCTTATGCCCTGCTAAGTTATTGATGATTGCTATGAACTTCGGTCTACAGCATCGTTTGTGGATCTCAGCACGAAGTGGACAAAATGAAATGTATTTGTTGCCACAATAAACAGCACTCTGCGTTTTGTTTCTACCATAAATAGCACTGAACCACATGCTACCAGTAAATATCCGCACCTTTGCTTGGCTCAAGCAAGCGCAACAGGCATGAAGAAAGCCGTGGGTCTTACAAACATTACAGTCGTAGCGCCGCAAGCAAGGGTGAAGCTATCCCGGATATGTTGGTGTTGTGAGCCACTTTGACAGCAGTTTGATGTTCCGTGTAAACATGGATAGGAGAAGTTTTTTAGCAATGCAGAGGAAACACGATAATAGAACACGGAATCCCTCGCCTTCAAAGTTGCCCTGATCTGGCCCTGATTTCACACTCTTCCTGGAGACAGGCGGTTCCTATCTTGGTTACAGCAGCGCTCCTGGCGGCGCTTAGACGTACTTCGGCGGTGGCGCGCCGTACTGCAGAGCAGCCTTCTTCGCCTCCTTCTCCGGTGTGCTCAGGTACGGGTTCTTGTACGGATCCAGGTTCACCCTGGGCACGAAACATGACTGTGAGAACCTGTGTTGGCAGCGTCTGTAGGCAACAGCACGAGTCTGAATTGACAAAAGCCGACTAGGGGGATGGTCTGGTACGGCCTGCAGGTGAAGCCGAGCAGCAACCGTGCATTAGGAATGGGTTCGAGCTTCGAGCCGCTGTTTCTTGTCCGCACATGACGGGATCAGCTATTGGATACCTCGCTGTGACGTCGGTGTCCAGCGGGTCGATAACCCGCTGTAACGTTAGCGCTCAGCACGGACGCCGCTTAACCGCCGTACACCTATGCATACTGCGCCAGAGCCATCTGGAGACGCTTAGTCGAAGCTCAGCTTTTGAGTCCGCCCGTTGCCCCTCCAGCCTTGGTGCCCGGTCCATGTCGCCGCCCTTACCAGTGTTGCCTTGGCAGTAGGGTGAATGGCTGCAAAGATCGGGCCCCGGCGCCAGGTGAAAGGCTCCGGGCCCACATCGGCCAACGGCACACTCACTGGTACTGATTGACTGAGTCGGCACAGTTGACGTTGTACCACCAGTCGCAGGTCAGCTCGTACTGGTTGAAGACGGTGCCGTTGGTGCAGAGGAAGGAGGCGCCGGCGTACCCGTGTCGGTTGTCCAACTCGCACACGTGGTAGGCCTGTGGTGACCGGCCGGGCGAGGTCAACACGGACCCCGTACGCACTGGGTCGGACGGTGGCGTGTCAGGAAGCACATCTCACAACGGAACACCCATACTCCTGGGTAATGGGGCCGTAAACACATCAAAGGCATTTGGCAAACAAATAGCCTGGATCGTCGTTGGGCCGCTGGGGTCGCATCGCTGGTGGCCGGAGTCGGCCTGCGGACCGCGGGAATCACTGACATGTGCGAGGCCCTGATGGCAATCCTTTGCCACACTGATGTCAGTGTCGGAGATCTACACATGGCGTCCGGCGCCCGCTAGCGGATGGGATCCCGCATAGGTACAGCTTGTGGCGTTGGGCGTCCGCTAGGGGATGGGATCACACATAGATGTAGTTCCGCACAATAGGTTGGGGAACCAGGCAGGGAGGAAATGCCAGAACCTGTCCTCATACCACAAAAAGCTGGCTTCTCCCCAGATTTGACCCACTGTCCTCTCAAAGTTAGAGGACTGGAGCACCCCGCCCCCACCCCCTGCACAGGAGATTTTGCCCATGTGATCACAGATACGTACCTGACACCCAGCCTCGGGGTCGGCGTACAGGCCCGGCCGATGAGGCACCTTGTCGCACGTGAAGCCGGTCTCCGGCACCTGTGACGCAACGCCACCTTGTCAAGACGCCATGCTGGGTGGTCCCGTCGTGAAAAGGACGGAGATTGGGAGCCTCACTGCGAATATAGATGCCTGCTGGGCTCAGCTGCGAGTTATAATTCGGCGGCGCTGTATAGCGCTATTAGACAGCTTTATGTGCTACACTTAAGGGGACTGGGCCCGCCAACTGTTTTGGTTTTAGTCAGGGCGCAGAAAGTCGTGGCGCATTTTCAATTCAGTGGGTACATTTCCTCTCGCCGAGAGTTTTATCATTGCACTGCCACAATCTGTAAAGCTTTGGCTTTAGCAAGGCCCCTATGGGAGAAGATGCGGCTGTGGCTCTTCCAGTTACTAGTGTTTTAATCAACAGGGTTCCGACCGACGGCAAAACGCATAAGCGGTAGTATTCCAGCTTCTTGAAAGTGTCCGTGTTGGGATGATATTACTGAAAATTTAGCACGTTCCAGATAAAATAAACAGGAACTGGCACATTCGTCTCAAGTTGCATTTCAAAAGAGCTTGGTTTTCTCTTGTTACGTTGCTCTGGTGGGTGAATTATAGTTTGAGCCATTCATTCATGAAAGCGCTGACAACTGCCCAAAAATTACTTCTGAGTGGAACTTAAGAAGAAAGTCGGTACGTTTATTGTGTGCAATATGCATGCAAAGCCTTTGATCAAATGTGAACTTTCTGAAATATTTCGAATCCCCCATCATCAGAAACCTTCCACCCATGATGAGCTACGCCATCCGAGTATCGGCAAACCTCATGAACGCGTGGACACGGAACGATGGCGATGAGCCCGTGGTCAAATGGCACTATCCCAAAGCACGTTATCATCGGACGGGCATCAGTCTCACTCATACTAATCTCGAGATGTGGCATGGCCCGTCACTGACCGCCGGGTAGAGCGGGTAGTCCTTGCCGGGATAGCCGGGGATCTTGCTCAGGTCCTGGGTGTTGATGCCGCCGTAGCGCGGCTCGTTGTAGCGGCCCTCGGGCGCCGTGTACAGGACGGGCCCGCTCGGCTGCAGCTTCTGCACCTGTCACCGCCGGGTATGCCGGGTCAGGGTCAGGGAGGGGACTGCAGAACAGCCGTCTGAAAGATCCGTCATCGAGCGGGCGAAGTAGCGCAGCGTCTTGCTCTGCAGCGCAGCAGGTAGTGCTTTCCACAGCAGTCACACGTTCGTTTGCTTGGCCTGAGTGGCATACGGACACTTTTGGAAGGAGCGTGGGTCACGATGTTTCTGAGCTGCTGGGCGTCCCTTGGTGCTCGTTTTTGACATCGACCGGCCTACCTCCCCGTTTCCCTCCGTTTCGGACTCCGGCGTGGCTCACCTGTTTGCGCTCCCTGGGCACGAACGGCTTCGGCACGTAGTGGCGCGTGGGCGGCGGCGGCGGCCCGTACGGCAGGGCTGGCGGCGGCGGCGCCCCGTACGGCAGGCCCGGCGGCGGCGGGCCAGCGACAGGTGGCGCTGGCGGCGCGCCGGGCACCACGTACACGTCGTAGGCGGCCGGGTCCTCCACGCGCGGCTTGCTGGCACGCGGCCGGCGCGGGATCTCTTCCCGGAACAGCGTGTCGATGTCACTGCTCACCTGGCCGGCGCACACAGGGGTCATTCGAGGCTGGGGTGGCCATAATAAGTCCGCTGGATTTTGCTGATTACAATCAAGTCGGGAGATCTCATTCTGACAATAATCGAGCTTCCGTATGGCAATAGGTAGCGCTTAACCAATGTTATTAAGGAGGCGTTGGCTTGGCTATATTGACAAGACTCGAAAGTTTGAAGCTGTGTTCATGGTTACCTCGCTCAGTCTTATGGTTTGCAATGCCAGAAACCTAGAGCTCAGGACCTTTCTTGTGTATATCAACTGTCCAGATTCCAAACATTTCAGAGAAAACTTGTTTCCGTTTGGGACAAAATGACCCCAGCAGTCGGCGTGCCCAAGAACTACAATTAGGGGTATATTTCTTATTCAGTTGGAGGGCTCCAACTCTCCAACTTGGAGAAGAAAGTGGGCTTAATTCAGAGAGAAGCCCATTTGCTGGCGCATTCCGGGGTCAGTTTTGCCTCTTTTCACTGCTGAGCTTTGCCCCTACCCCTATCCCAAATCATTCTGAGAAACTACGCTCCTGACTCTAATGATCAATCCATGGCTTCGCATTCATGGCTTCGCTATGCTCGAGTCAGGTTTACGTGACAGCTGTTTTGGTTTCCACGTGATGTTAACAGGCGCTCAGCCAATGACAAATTAAATAACGTCCTCCAAACAGCACAAAAGACGAGAAAATGTTCACGGGAAAACTGAGCGCCCGTGGTCTGCTCAATTTCAAAAGCGGTGACCGGCTAACGTTCCTCCGGGGCAGCCCACTTCTAACAGCCCGTGTGTGTGCAAATTGGCAGGTCAACTGCAACCCACTCCGTACATCGAGCCGATACCTCCGGATTGGAGGCGCCACTTTGTGTACTTTACAGGAAAGGTGGTGTTTGGCGCACAGTAGACAAGGACTAATCGAAATGCGCGGAGGCTCCTCAGCATTTCCTGTGTTTACCTGTGAAGTGTGAATGCATAAATTTCGAGCCTGGGTAAGCATGTATATATATATATATATATATATATATATATATATATACCTCTCTTCCTCTGGCTCCCTCTGTCTCTGGCTGTATCTGTGTCAACTGGTTCATCAGAATGATGGACTGGCCCGCTTCAATCCCAAAACTGCCTTTTCGTACGAAAAGTTTGCCAAGTGGTAGTGGCCACGTCTGTCCGGGGCCTTGATGTCGTCGGGGGGTCGAAGGCTGTGTCACGCGCGGCCGTGGGGAGACAAGGTGATGACAGTGTGTCGCTCACACCGCTGGCACCACTGAGCCGCTCCCTCGGTCTACAGACTCCGAAGAGACCCCAGACCCCAGAGTGGGCTCGGAGCGATGTATGAAATGAACGGCCGCAGGAGGTCAGTTCTAGCACTTAAGGCCGGCACGCCCCGTGTGAACCGGAGACCCCGGAGTGGCGTGGGATGACTTATATCCCCCTGTATTTCACATATAAAAGAATGGTAAGACAGACGGGGGAAACTGAAATGGGCTAGAGCCGAAGTAGGATGGTGAAAGCTTAGGCTACGCTCATAACGTGGACCAGAACACGTCACAGCCAGCTGGGCAGTGACGCCATTGGAGCAATAAGCGGTGCCAATCGTGGACATTCTTTTGAAGTCGTGCGGCAAAACTGTATCTCTGTTCCACAACAGCCCTGTTGGAGCGACCTGAACGAGCAGTAGCACGTTTTGCGTCGGGTGGGATGCTGCGCCTTTCAAACTTTAAGTGTCCGTGTCATGGCGTTGACTTATTGCAACACAGCCAGGGTTCTTTTAGGAATAGGTTCTTTCCGCACCGCCGCCTTATCATTCAGCCTTGCTGTTAGGCCGCCGGTTGGCCGGTGTGGTCACGACCGGAGGCCGGCCTCACTAGTTCAATTGCCGTGTTGCTCTGATTAGCGATCTTATCACTGCAGTGTCCATCGAGTGACGCAGTGCCCGCCCGCTTTAGAGCCGTATATCCCTGAGCGGCCCGGGTCGGCGCGAGGGTGTAACGGAACCTAACGGCCTTCGTGTCCGGTGCTCGTGCCGACGGCGTGGCACGGCGGCACCGTTCGGCGGCGCGAGAGAGTGAGGCGGCCTTGACCGCGGCCCGGGCCCCGCCCGTCATGCGCCGCGTGCCCGCCGCCCAGCAAGAACTGGTGGCGCCCGCCGATCGTTGAGAGAGAGGCCAAAACGGCGAGCAGCACACCACGCTGCAAAGGGTCTTGTGCAATACGCGACAACTAGAAAATGGGCATAGAATAGTGATCGCGATAGGGATCTGAGATGTAGATGATGGGATTTTGTAAATGTTTTTAGACTTGCAATGGAAATCGATTCCTCCTTGCACTTACCTTTGTTTCTGGCCGCTGCGTGGCAAATTGTTAAAACATCGTGCCACTGACAATTTCTTGGAAACGATAGACGCATTCCGCGGAAGTGCGAACAACGATATTCCGTTGCACCATGTTAGCCAGCTAGGTCGAGCGCTCGAAACCTTCATGCAAAAAAACGTGCTACTTTGCACATTTCCACAGTCACCAACATCTTTTAGAACAAGTTGATGGCACGCAAATGTACCACGGCCGCACGCACATGCACTTTCCACATAATGTCATAGGCGTATTGATGGAAAGAAATGACTAGAGCTCCGCTGACACCATCCGGGCATGCAGCTGTTTTTTTTTCTGTATGGTCCTATAAAAGCCTCATTTACATAGTCGCCATAGCCATGTCAAACACTGAGCAGTGGACTTATCAAGGCATGGTGGGCATGGACATGGTTTCGTATTTAGTTGGAGTGCAAGGGCCCCAGCTCCCCAACTTGCGCCAAGCCCGCCTACCCCAATCTCGAAAAAGAAGTTTGTTTGTGAGGGGAGGAAAAGGAAGCTTGTGAAAATTTTGTCGTTTTCACCTGACTCAGTCCCTTCCCAAATTGATTGTGCGAGGCTGTGCGTCTGATTATTTGAGTAACAAGCGTGATAGTCTAGGCTAATTCGACCCAAGAATTAAGTTTGATTTGGCTTCGTAGTTAGTTCCACGCAAAGTTCGTTCCACGCATAGTTCCACGCAAAGGCCGAGCTTCGTAAAATTTATCTTGTTCATGGTGTTCATGAAAAATGGGCCTGTCGCAGTTTTTGTTTGACGGCTTTCTTGTGATTTCAGTCCCATTTGGAGGAAGTGACACTAAGGATGGCAATGCAGGGGGCTGTGGCACCCACCAGGCAGTACAAAGTTCTAGCTATGGTCTCATATCCATTGCCACGTCATTGCCAAGTTGCCTGTCGGTTCATGCTTTCCACAGGCCCCGCGTTTTTCACGCTCCACTCACCTGTCCCGCTGCCAGGAGAACGCAAAGTACCGCCACGTTCCTCATATTTTGATCTGCAATCAGACGAGAGGTGGGTAAGGTCGTGTCGGCAGGGTGCCAGGCGTCTGCCCTTGCAGCGGAGATCCTGTCACCTTATATCACATACGACTATCAGCACTATCACCACACGAGCCACAGCGGATTGCCGATCGGAGACTGCGATGCACCACCTTCAGCGAGCACGAATCGGAGACTGCAGCGACGCCGCGTCGGGCCTGTTAAACGATGCGCGCGGCGGCACCAGGGAGGGAGGGGCGCCACGGGGCAACTGGCCGGCGGCGGACCCCACCCTCGGCGGTCACGTCGGTCGGCGGTCACCCCTCGCCAGGGCCGTTGACCTGGCCGAAAGGCTGACCTGGCGCGGTGGTGGCCGGCCGCCCGACACTGGTCCACTTTCACTTTCGTGGTGGACTGGGCTGGGCTGGGATGCGGGCGGCGGTGGCACCAGTGAGGGACTTGACCCTGGCGGGACGTACCCCAGCCCCCCTATCTTTTCAATTCTGATTCGTGGCTCGACGATAGCACCGCTCCTGACTGACATCACAGGCGCAGATCCGACTTTGGCGGGCTCCCCTCCCTGTTATGCTCCCACCTGACAGCAAAACACCGTGGAATGAAATATATCACCCGGCATGAGCTCGCGCGGCCCAGCCGGTCCCCCCGTTCCTCCGTCCGACCTCCCGCCTAACGACAGCACAGGTGCGGACTGACACAGATGAGCCCGACCCGACCTCGAACTGACCGTCCGTCCCTCCCGTCCCATGTGTGCCCCCGCCCGGCAACAGGGCAATCTCACACAGGCACGGATGGCCCTAACTGGCCGGCACAAAACGGCTTCATGACACTGGTGCTACGGCAAAAACGGCTCCGTGACACTGGTGCTAAGGCAAAAAAGGTTCCGTGACACTGGTGGTACGGCAAAAACGGCTCCGTGACACTGGTGCTACGGCAAAAACGGCTCCATAACACTAGTGCTACGGCGCAAACGCCTGGCGTCAGGAGCGCTGCGACATTACGTCTTCTGCCAATACTTATAGTGATATTACACAGCAAAACAATATATACACAACAAAACGTCTACCTCAAAAATGTTTGTCACACACGCCTTCCGTTGGAAACTTACAGAATTTTTAGTCATATTTACCATAACTTTTGCTGTAGACTTCTTTGCGACATTAATGCCACACGACAATGCTGATGCTTCAAGATTTTTTTCCTCTCCCTACATGGCTTTATTTCAAATGCACAAACCACACTTCTAACTAAGACACGAAATAAATAATACGTGCTATGCAAGAATATAAACAGACTGATACTTTAAACTGCGTACTATACCTATACGCAACATAAGTGCCAAACGAAAAGGTTTGTTCTTCAAAAACCTACAGCCGTCATTACTTCTACTCCAAAAACGTACACGTTCCTCATTTATACGTGACATTGCTTTCACCACAGTATGTACTGAATGAGACGGCACGGAACGCCACGGAAGGCACTGGAACAAATTAGGACTGGGAGGTGAGGGCGGAACAGGGCTGGGCTATACTTCAAATATTTCGTTTCAGTTTATTACATTTAATTTTATTTCCTCTGCCGTCTATAAAGCAGAGGAAATGACAGGACACGCTAAACAGGGGGGTAGGTGAGAGCAGGGCAGGAGAGGACGGGTCCGAAGACAAAACAGGACAAGACCGGCCTTGTCCTCTTTTGCCGTCTGTCTTTTCACTGGTCCCTCCCCCTGCCCTCTGTCATTCCGTCTATGCCTTAAAGGGAGTGTTCCACATTTAAAAGGGTTTTGAACTGAAATAGTCATCTCGAAGGCCTTGCGGCGCTGTTCACAATCCCACAATAAGCCACTGTCTCCCAATCTCAATCCATTTCAGCGTGAGCAGGCGTTCTCCGAAGGATTATAGGATATAAGGATATTCGAAGGATTTCCAGATATTTGGAGGAGGTGGAGGAGGAGAAGAATGAGGAGGAGAAGAGGGGATGGCATGACGGTTCCATCGAGGTTCATTACCCGAACGATATAGCCGCCAAACGTGTATTAGGTGCCAGGGAGCTGACTTCCCTGCGAGGGCCACGGCATCGTCAGCATGGTCATCACCGTTACGCCGCATCCGACCAGAAAGTCGTCGAAAGGCGTGATGGCGTGCTGGGAGTTGAGAGCAGTGTCGAAGGAAGAGATTCTGAGGGAGAAGAGATTGTGAGTGTGAAATTGAGAGGGACGGAGTGACCTCTGCTAGGCGCAGCAGGAGGAGGGAAAATATCCGGCTTAATGATACAGATACTTCCACTCAAACCTTCGATACCAAATTCAGTCGGCTGCTTCTGATGTTTAGACTTCGCTCACATTACTGACAGGTGTCGGAGAGACCCTCGCTGCACCGGATGCTCTTGTTCAGAGCACCGGTCCCGCGGCTGCGTCGCTGAGCGACGGAAGTCCTTGCACTGCGGCAAAGACTACGCGACCTTTTTTAGGAAGTGCCGTGTGTCTCTTGCGGAAGAGAAGGTTATTAGCACCAAGGTCAAGGAAAATATTTCAGCTAGATACACTCGACGTAAGTACAAGGAATCCTCAGCAAAGGGCTCGCCGTGATGTCCTGGCCTCTTCAGTGAAACTCACAATAACGCCATACAGTGCTGGTCAGATGCTGTCTTTGCATGGCCTTCATGCTTTAAAAACATGACTGTCGGAGACTTCATCACCATGATCGCCCATGTTCTGGCCCTGAGGGTCTCCACCGTCACCTGCACTCGTGGAAGAAAGGTGGTTGGCTAATCCGCAGCTGCCATGATGCGTAGTGGCGCCCCGGTTGCCTTGCGGGCCGTGTGCCCCCCCCCCCCCCCCCGCTGGTTGGGCTCCCCAGCGAGGTCCTCGCAATCCCTGCCCGGAAAAATTTCGGCGCCATATGACCAACGTAGTCGGTGCGCCCCAAAGCCCAGATAATAATAATAATTCGGAAGGGCAGGGTGGCCTCCCCGGTGCATTCTGCACCCCTGCAGCCCGCCGCTGTGGCCAAGCGGCGGCCCGGTGGCTGCCGCGCAGCCTGCCTACTCCATGACGTCTTCGCAGCGAATAGAGCCTCTTGGAAAGGAGACATTGCGCAGGGGAGTTAGCATTCCCTACGGCTTGCAAAGGGATTGGAACCATCCCTCGTACTGGAAAAAAAAACACGTCGGTTGGTCGTCATTCCCCGTTACAGGGCCCGCTAGGGACAAGGGTGGAGGCCGGCCTGACGTTCTGGACTTGGGTGCGCGGGGACGCCCCGCGCCCGGACTCGTTCCGGACACCCGGGTCTTGCGCTCCCCCACTTCCTGGGACCCCACCTCCAGCGGCCACGCCTCGCCCGACGGGTGCGGTGAGTCCGGCCCCAACACCGCCGCCGGGGTTCGGTGACGTGCGAACGACGGACAAGACACCATCCACCGCCCAGGGTTGTGGTGCCGAGTGGGCCCCACCGTGACCTGTGTCTCCCACGGACGGTGGGACCCCAAAGGCCCGGCCCAGGGTTCGGTCTGGATCTGCCGAGGATGTTCGTCGGAGTCATCAGCCGTTCGGACCAAGGACTGGACCGAGTCCCGCTTTGAAAACAAGGACATTGTTGTGCTAAAAGACTAGTTGTCACCACTTCGTGCTTAATTTTACAAAAGAACTTTCGCGGTTTAACAGCCAAGGCGACCGACCTGCAACAGATTCCGTTTTCGCGCAATCCAGTGGTGGCATGCCTGCAGAAAACGAAGCTGTCCCCTGATAGAGATCAAGTTATTGAACGCTGCCGCATGTTTAGAAACGACGTGAGATCGCACACGATCGCCTGGGTGGTGTAGCCGTTTTGGTGCATAGCAGTGTTCCCAGTACCAAACTTAACATGAGCACCGAACTGCAAGCCGTCACCGTTACTGTTGACCAGGGCGTTATAAAGTTAACAGATTGCTATATATGCTTAGCACCAGCGGACCACTCACGTGGCCAGTCGCTGGGGTCTGTTTTGGACCAACTGTCATCACCGTTCTCGGTCCTTGGCGATTTTCACTCACAACACAAGGTGGGTTTGTGCTCTTGCGAACAACACGGGTAGCATGAAAAATATTCAATGTACGTGCGCAGCAGTGTAACTTTCGAAAACTGACGGGGGGGGGGGGGCTCAGCCGAAAACGTCGATCTAACTTATCCCCAGAACTTAATTTCCCCGGATTTCGACCATTGAAATTTGCGTCCGCAATGTTTATATTGTGTAGCATAGCTTTGTTTGGTATTTTGCATCTTCAAAATATCCTGTGGAGCAATGATTCCCATCTCAAGTTCGTGTCAACTGCCTTTTTGTGAAAAGCTTAAAATGTGATGCAGTCCACGGAAACACATCCTAGTAAATCTTACTAACGGATCACTGAGAACTGCCGCTGCCGCCGATCATATTATAATTACCAAAACAGCCACGAATATGCGACAAATACACCTGCCGCTGTTGGGGAAACCGAACATTAACTCGTACCTGGGTCATTCGGTACTAAGTGAGTTGCCACATACTGCAGTAAATCGTTATTTATCCCAAGTTAGGCGTTGCCATTTGAAGAACTTGTCAAACATTCGCAGGCTCGCCAGCATATGAAAGTGTTAGCATTACACAAGCATCAGACACCCACAGGATACCATTTGGCACAAAATTAATATGATACTCATAGCGATGTGTTTAGGCCGCTGCTGGAAAGCATACCAAAAGCTAAGATGATTGCTGGGTATTAAATTGGCGCAGTGTTCCCTCTGTGCTCATATGAAGCGATGAGGTTCAGAGGAGCATTGGGGTGGGGGGGGGGGGGGGCTCAAGTCAGCACTGTGGGGCTCACTCCAGCCACAAAAGTATAGAAAGTGACACCCTGTCTCGGGCATCCCATCCCACGTTTTTGCGGCGAAGGTGCATTGCGAAAGACTGCCTGTGAGCTTTGGTGTGAAAAAACAAGCCGTGCGACGTCATCTTCTCGAAATAGGAGTTAAACGTAGCCAAAGTTGTCCGGTGCATTCGCGAGGAGCATTATTGACGTAGATAAGGCAGTAGTGATAGCCTTATTCCTCAGATAAAAACTGGGAGAATGGAGAAATAGATCGGTTGATATTTCGGCAGCATGCCCTTATGGAAACAATAGCAGAAGTTCATTGTTTCGATCAGCGCAAGTCAATAGACTTCTGCTATTGTTTCGATAAAGGCATGTTGCTGAAATATCAACCAATCTATTTCTCCATTCTCCTGGTTTTTCTCCGGGGAATAAGGCTATCACTACTGTCTTATCTATGTTAAATGTAGCTCCTTGCAATATGCAAAACGTGGTAACAGGACCTGACGGGACAGTCAATGTTGTGTTGAAAAATCTGAGCATTTTGTCACTGAAGTCCCTACAGTCGACTTAAAGCTTCATCCGGGGAGCCAATACATTTCCAGACTAATGGACGCAGTCAATAATTGTTGCCATTTTAAAAGCCGGTCAAGATGGTACGGACGCCTGTTATTACAGGCTCACCTCCCCGACGTCATGCGTCTGCAAGTTGTTTGAGAAGATGACTAGCGCAAGACATGCAAACAAACAACGAAATGTGGGATGCTCAATATGGTTTTAGGAAAAATCAGAGCACCCTGGGCCACCTGGTGGTTTTATGTGTGTTTTACAGCTACCAGTCATTTAATACAGTGATCAGATACAGTCATTTAAACGCCGGCAACATGTAACAGCTGTCGTCTTTGACATAGACAAAGCATTCGATACTGCATTACATGGTAATCTGATAGAGTTGCACCTGCGACTTGGCCCACGACCTCGTCCCACTTATGCGCCATATTGCTCTCTGCCTGTCTGAAGGAAAAATGGAAGCAATCTTGGGATCAGGTGATCAGAGACATCCATGGCAATGGGAGAATTAAGCTCAGGGTGGTAAAAGACTGGCTATCCTCACACCCGCAATAACAGCAAGGTGCAAGTCAGTTTTTCTCGCCTCCATATCGTCGTACCTACAACATACGGTTTTCTTCTGTCTGGCAGTCAAGCGCCATCGTGTCCCAGGTGCGATCACCCACTGTCAGTTGGTCACGTGCTCGTGCAGTGGCGCCACCTGTAAACTGAGCGCAGTGTTACTTCGGTGCATACGCTCCTTGCGTAGCGCGCTACGCGCTCACATCAATGGAATGAAGACCGGAGATATTTTTCCTATCTCACGCCTTCCCTATTTCTAGGTCTACCAGGACCTTTGTTCTCATTTAATTATCAGTCTTCTCTCCTTTCCCCGTCCTCTTTCCCGTCCCCAGCCCTTTTCCTGTCCCCAGTCCTCTTTTCTGCCCTCTGTCCAAGCTCTGTCGCGTCCTCTATGCAATTCTTTGATTTTTCCCCTTGTTGCTGATTGGGTTTTTTATGCGCCGACTGCTGAGGCCATATCACGCATTGGTTTGTCCTCGACCGTATTCTCTGTCCCGTCCTCTAGTATTACGCCTTGGTCAGTCCTCGAGCCTATTTATCCTCTGATTTGTCTTCTGCTATGTCGTCTGTGTTGTCCTCTGTTCCGTACGCGTCCCGCCTTCTGTTCTGGCCCGCCTCTTCGGTTCTGATTTGGTCTGCCCTGTCCTGAGTTGGACACGACACAGCGCGATTCCACCCTTAATGGAATCAAGAAAGTCAGATTTTGTATCTGGTCATGTTGTATGTTAGGTCGAGAAGTGCCTTCCTGCTATCGTGAGACTTACCTGTAACTGACAGACAGTGATTACGTCAGAGCCAGACGGTCAGCTTTGTAGGCTCAAAACACGTCTCCATTAGCGCTGATGTCCTTCTGCTGATACCAAAATATGTTCCGTAATGTAGGTGTTAGATGGAGCGTCATGCTTCTTTCCTCCTGAGCAAAACATCGTCCCAGGACTTCGTGCCTCGGCAGACCTCGGGTCGTGTTGTAGACATCGCAGCACATCAGGTCGTTACCACCGTCCATCACTCCATATAAAGGTGATTTCTTTCACTCCGGCTCCAGCCCAAATTACTCCGCCGCGAGGCGTTCTAGGATAGCAGCCGAATGAAATCGGGCGAAATCTTCGGCTGGCTGAGAACTGCCGCGTGTGGCAAATACGTGGCTACCCAGCAAGAGCCCAGGAGGGATCTTCCGGTTAAGACGCCGCAATCCATCTGGACAATTTTGAAATGAAAGCTCGCTGTGGCGACACGAACGGTCAGCTGTTCATTACGTCACATGATTTCCTTGTTTGTTGTGCCTGGCGCATAAGTCAAGACTGTAGATGTTAAAAACGTAGGTCGTAGGAGTCACTGCAGGAGAGGTGATGCCTTATTGTTGCGACAGTTCTTTGGCATTGCTGCAAGGCCACGGAGTGGCCACCTCTAGTCTGATTAGGCTCATTTAATTATTTTCATTTGTGGACTACCTCCAGGACGCTGACAGACGAGCATACGAACATAACTTTTAAGCATACGCTTTGTCGCGTATCACTAATGTTGCGTATACGTATCGCCAAAAGAGGTACTGATGCACATCAGTAAAGACCATGGAAGTTTTTGCATTATAGAAAATACCGGACATAAGTTGTTTTAATCATACCCCTTGCTGTGTTGCACTTATGCTGCATATTAGTACTGGCAGCAGGAGTAACGTCGCCTTAAAGTAAAGATTACAAAAGTTTTTGCCACCAAAGTGATGGCAGTTGACGGGTATAAGTTCCCCAAGTATGTCGTGTATCACTTCCACTATGCCATGCATATTCGATGACAGCAGAAGTAATACCGCATATAAATGAAGGCTGCAGACTTTTTGATGAAGAAGTAATGCCACGTATGAGTGAAGGCTGTAGAAGTTTTTGCAGTAGAACCAATGTCGTGTAGAGCTGATCCCGCCACGGTTCTGTCTGTCACGCTATTTGCGGTAGCACTTAGGTAACACTGTGACGCATCGCATAAGCACAAGTATGTAGTGTTACGTTTAGGATATCGGTAGTCTCTATTCACCAGTCACAGAAATATAGCTGCCAGAGCTGTCAAAATAAATGTATTTGAAATGCAATGTGAAATTGCTGTTATCGATGGAAGGTCGCTTAGCTGAGTTTCTAAAGTAGAGGCACGTCATAACAACATTAGACAACACAGTAGTAATAGCCTTATTCTTCGGAGAAAAAACCAGGAGAATGGAAATATGGATGCATTGATATTTTTGCAACATTCCTTTACCGAAGCAGTAGCAGAAATATTATTATCTTCAAGTCTTATGATTAGAAGCATTATATACTTCTGCTGTTGTTTCGATAAAGGCACGCTGCCGAAATATCAACCCATCTATATATCTATTCCCCTGGTTTTTCTCCGAGGAATCTGGCTATTACGACTGTGTTATCTGTGTGAAAAATGTTTCTCGCAAATGCACTTAATAACTTGCATAACGTTCTGCATATCGACTCATGTGAAGCTTCTTTTACTCTTAAGATGACGATTACAGAACGGTGGATCGCAGCTGAATCATGGTGACGCATTTGCTAATTTGTTCAGGTGTTTCATTACATTCACTTCTGTGTCGTAACATATTGAGACTTCGCACCAAAATGTGTAAAGTAGATTTGACACTCATAAACCAGCTGCCCCATGCAAGCAAGCGAGAATAAGAACAGCTACCAACATAATGTAGCAGCTGTCTCATAAATCTTGAAACATATGTAGCGTAGGCATAATCACCAAAAACTTCGGGGTCAGGCGAGGTCAGGTCAGGTCATGGCGATAACAGGCGTAACGTCAGAAGTAGCCGCGTCCTATCGCGAGGGGGGCGATCGAGGCGGCTCTAATGCGCCTCAGGGCATGCGCCGCCGCCGGGCTCTCCTTTTGAGCATGGACTGAAATGATCTCCAGCAATAGAATGGTAATCACGGCTTTCAAGTGCTAATTTACGGTGTGCAATGCTCTGAGTTATATATGGTGATGAGAGGGATTGCCAAGGATTGGCATTGTTCCCGAACAGCAATTGCGCTCCACGTGAAATCTCAATAACTTCATGTTCACAGGCTGTTGCAACCGGAATTTCTGCTGGAACCGAATGTGTCTACATTCCTTATTCTGGAATGAGGCACATGTCACTGCCCGCAGTTACCCAGCCGCGAGGTATTTACCTTTAAGCTCAGTGCTGACACTTTGTAACCACCTCGCACGTATCTTTATTAGAGGCTTGTGCTATCCGATAGGCGTATCAGGGGCTTGCTCGGGTTTTTGACTTGGGGGATGCTGTTTAGCCTAAGGTAGTGTGAAACGGTCGTGGGCGGCTTCTTGGCTTTCACTCAAGCATTCGAAAAAAGAGTCAGGGAGGCGTGGGGAGGAGGTCAACGAGGACCCCTAAGAAGACGGTGGAAAACGCCTAAAGGTATGCGATCTTTGTTCAGTTGTAGTGCTTTAACAATATATTTGACTATCAACCCTCACTCAGACGGACCTCGGATTCTCCCAAGATTCTACGGTGGGTCTGCTCCTGCCGGTACGTGAGAACACTTTTCTGACCTTATCCGGGACTCTTAATTAACAAGAGCCCCGGAGAACCATTTCGGCTTTGCCAGCTCATGCCATGAATGATGACATGAATGACGAGGGCTCCGGCCGTATGACCCTCCAAGGTTATCACAAGTAATGGTCATCCAGCGTACAGATGGACCCATGGTCATGGGGAGTCGGGACAAACGCGGGCGATGACTGAAAAAATCTCTGCTGTGGCGGATTGTCTCAGCCGGGTCTCTGGTCTCAGCCTGGATTGTCTCAGCTTGGTCAGCCGCGTCTCCGGGCAGAGCTCATCTGACGTCATTAGATGCAGAGAAAGCTAGACCACATAACGGCCGTTCAAAACTTTAGAGCGAAACAACATCGGAGCGAAAAGCGAGCAGAGATAGACCACAGCATGGGAGAGAGTGGGTATCACTGTTCTCAGCACAATGCAGTGCTCCAGACTGGAGGGCTCCGCTGCCGGTCCGTCCAGTAACATACAGGGCCGTCCATCGACGGCCGAGCTCATCCCCAAATTAGTGTCTCGCTGGTTTCTGTACCCGATCCTGACCATGATACAGATGCCAGCAAATGCCATCACACACTAGGCAGCCTCGACAACAGTAATGGGCTCGTGCCACTTTGGCGCGAATCATGCCTGTAGTTTGGCGCGAATCATGCCTGTAAACGGCGGCTGCATGGCTGCCCGCTCGGTATGTGGCAATGTCCAGTCTCCGCCGCCCTGTCTGCTCTGCTACGCTCCGCCGCCGGCGCCGCCCGACATTATTACTACACCGCGCGCGCGCTCGCGCCGGGCGGAAGACACAACATATGGCGAGACGTTACCGATTGCTCGCAGAAAACCGAAAGTGCCGGTCGGCGCGGCGCGGCTGAGGCAGTGGGGTGAGTCCGACGAGCTCGACCGCTCAGGTGCAGGACCGAGGCGGGAGCCGACGGTGGCGCGTGGTCCCCGGCGGCTGACCCCAGACCGTGGTCATGGCACAAACAGCGGTGAGTCACAACGGCCGGCCTCAGGACGGACTGATCCCAGCTGCGTGCACGCCTCTGGTTATTGTCCGCCCGCGCGCGAGACGACGTGGTTTCAGATGTTCCGCAGTGCTGATTGATTTTGCCAAATTGCGGTGTGTTCGAGTCCGGTGCCTGTGTTCGTTCTTAAAAGATGATACTCGCTGACACCTCGCTAACGAACTAGCAAACAAGATATTAAAACAGTCTGGAGAGGCGCTCGGTACCGCAGCGAATGAAGGGGCAACTTGTCTTCTGTGAGAAGCTTGAGATTGTGTGGCTGTCAAACATCCGGCATTTTTGCCCGAGACAAAGCCTGTCATCCACTGATAATCACATACGTGTTGTCAAAAAGGTACACAACAGTCAACGCGAGATCGGGGCGTTACTTTCATGTTTGCTGTACGAGCCGAACCGCCACTGAGTACAGAACCACACCGCGCACGTCCTCTATGAGGAAGCGATCGCAGTGCTACACGCTGCAGCACCGCGGTCGTGCTGCCGGCAATGTGTGGGACAGATGACTTAACATTGGCACTCAGTGTTTGGCAATGCCGTTTATCCGGATCCCACGTCCGTTATCAGATCAACAGGCCACCCGTCAGCACAGAGCTGTGCTGTGCTGTGTGAAAACGTGCCAATTCTGGTGCTTGTTGCTGAGTTTTGGTGCGTTTTTTTCCATGCACTACTGCCCTCAGTTTTGGTTTGGATGGGTTTATCGGTTCATCTGCTAAGGGATAGTCTGTGTGAGACATCAGGACGAGGAGGGAGAAATCTGCGTCATAACACATTTTATGCACATACCCTTATTACGCTGCAACCCAACTGAATACCAGCATGAGGGTTATGATGCCCGGGTTTTAATCTTCATGATGTACTTGTAACACAGGGCTTTGCGAAAAAGAAGACGTCTCTGGGTGTAGTCCGCAGCTAAAGCTCACACTATCCACGCCATCGCATGTGCGGAGTGCGCACTAGGGAATGACGTTGACAATGTGTAAAACCTATGAACAGGAGTGTAGTCTCCATTAACTTTGGATCCCCAACCCAGAGAGAAAATTGGCCCTAATCTGGAGAGAAATCCGTTTGTTGGCGTATTTTTTAGGGCATGTTTCTTCAATCTTCTCTGTTCAGCCCTCCGTCTTATTTTGCGAAACCGCACTGTTATCTCTGAAATAGTGCTTGCTGAGTGATATGAGATAACGATGGTCACCAAGGATACTTTCAAGAAAAAAAACTACGCGTGCAGATTGCACACACGTGCATAAATCTGGGAACTGATCCTTGAGTCAACAGGGCCAACATCATGCCCGGTAGCAGCTACGCGCCTTTGCAATTTACACGTCAGCAAATCATTGACCTCTGTACGTTTAGGAATGTTGTTGACTCGACCCTAAGTGTTTGAAATATTCTGGCCAGTTTCACCTGCTAGATCCGGAACATAGCATATAAACAACGAAAGTTTTATTTGACAATTGACGCACTAGTGACACAATGGCATGCACGGATACTACTCGTGTCATGGGAAGGTCAGTTCTGTTCAGATCACGTGGCTCTTCCGTAAGATCGAAGCTCAGTATGCGGTTCATGTGCAAGACACACAGCAAGGAGACAACGCCGATCGAGTAAGAGTGTTTTTATCATACATTAGAATCTGCACTGCACGCTGCATAAGTGCGTGCTTGCCTTTAAGTCAAGATCTTGTTGGATCAAGATCAAGCGTTGTGACGTATCGTGGTACGCGTACCGCGTCGATTTTTCATGCGGTCATATTATGGCATAAATCCACGATTGTAGATAGCAAAACTGCTGTTTTGTTTAACAGTTTGCAGGTGGATTAGCCACTTTTTGTCCGGAGTCGATTCATCTAACCGTGATATGAACGGCATATGTTATGATGTTCCGTGTGTTGTGATGGTTTGCAGTTTAATAGATCAATGAGTATATATCCGGCCCGCGATAAAGGTTCTGTAGTAGTCACCATCGATAAATATCAGCATAATAAACAACTGAATGTAGGGGTTAAAGATAGCTCAATCTATCATTGAACGGAGATAAAACAGATTTCTTAAGTCCATGAAAAGGTAAGAATTTCGTCAACAATGTGTACAGACAAGACTGCATAGGAAAGATCAGACGCGGCATATGGTGTTTTTGGTCAAACAACCAAACCACCAGATGCCAATCTCCAAGCCCACCTGATTTACACAAGGGGTTGGTCGCTCCTTCGGGTCATCGTGAGCGGTAGGAGCCATGTAGCAGAGCACCTAGCTGAACATACCAAACAGGACTGAGAGTTATGTCGGGAACCGAAGTTTATTGATCCTAGATATACCACACTTCTCTAAAAGCTCCAAAAATTACCACAACCAAACCGACCACGCCTCAGAATGAGTGTGTCCTGATCTTGTGTGAATGGATGTTAGTAGGCTTTCCCCAAGTGTGCCACTGCGAGGGAGGATTATGGCCTACCGAGCAGTCATCATAAATGAAATGGAAAACTCCCTGAAAACTATTCAGCTAGTTTTTGACGGCAATGTTAGTCTGGGCAGACACACGGAGCTGGGTGAAATTTTACTTGTGCATATTTGGGGCCACGGGAAACATAACCATACGAGAAATCAAATTATAAGCCCTTATTCTATTTCAGATGCATTGCTGACATTTCTGTAATGTTGTTGTATGTTCAGTAAGCATTGCATGGGCAACAACACCTTGCAAACAACGTCGACCGGAAAGCGTCCAACTTATTCCGAAACCGATAAGGAACTTTTGGACGTGATTGTCAGGCTACGAGACGGTCATATGAAATCGAATTATTATCCAAATCATGAAACAACAAAAGTTACCTTCATTTGTCATCAGGTCATTTATACCAGAAAGGCTGTGGATGTAGGACTGGAAATGTGTTTGAAAAGAATCTGTTGAGACAAAAGCGACAATAGTTGCCGTGCATAAAATACCAAAGCCAGACTTCAGAAACGGGAGTGCCTAGACAGAATCATTGATGTTAGCTGAAGACCGGTAGACTTTCGCGCGGATATCTTTTAGGTAACAGGAAACAGAGCGAGAACTCTACGCAGTTAACCAGGATCCCACTTATTTTAACGTAATCTAAAGAGTGAACAGCACCCCTTGGACCCCTCCATCCACCTTAAAAACGTACTTAAAAAACCAGCCCCTGATATCCCACCACGGGGGCAGTCTAAAGCACCAGCTGATACACAAAAAGAGCAAATAAAACATCGTGAGCGACTAAAGGAGGGGCAAGCAAGAGTGCGGAAAAAATTACGTCATCTGTCGGCGGGATCTGTCGAGGGCACAGCCTGTGAAAAGGATCTAAAACGTTATGTGTGTGTAATCGAAGATCAGATACATATATCATATAGTGCTGTAAATTTATATAATATATAACATATAATACATTCGTGTTTATTATGGTGGTCTTTATATGGCATCAGGGCAGTAGAACCAGATGTGATGTGATAACGGTGAAATTGTAGTCGAGAGCGTTGGGATTTCAGTCTTTCAGTCAACCAGGCTTTTGAGACGTTGTGCCAGCCACGCGGGTCCATAGCCAAAACTGTAGCAGCTTTCGACATAGATATATATATATATATATATATGTCTGTATATATATATATATACATATATATATATATAAGTACATCATATGTCAACTATGTCACTGTGTTACTGACGTCATAACACCACAAGAAATTTGTTCAGTGTTGAACGGGACCATTCTTACATGTGGGTTAAATGCCCCACGTTCTCTACGCGTCCTAGTGATAAATCAATTCATTCGGAATCCGGCCTGCGAGTGCTAGGAACTCATCGGACATAATCAGATGCTGGACCTCACCATAGTATCTGGCCTGGAGCTGTAGGTGTTCACGTTCCGCACGGCCCACGGTGTTGGCAGCGCAGTGGACGAGAGATGATGCACGTGCGCGGGTTCCAATGACCAGACTCGTCTCTCGACGCTGATAGTTGATATGCCCTGTCATCAGCGCGTCAGCGTTCTGCACGGTCTGTCGACCGAAGCGGCATCAGGGAAGCAGAAAGCCAGATAGAGTGGTACAGAGCTGAGACATTGTACTGAGAGTGCCGGGGGTTTCGGTCTTTCAGTTAACCCAGGCTCTTGAGAACGTTGTGTTGCCACGCGATTCCATAGCCGAAGAAGTACGGGCTTTCGACATGGAATCGGGTGAAGTTTTTTCAGTTGACAGATGGTATTTTCTCACAGCGACAGAAAGCTACTTCAGCATCCGTTTCATTATATTTACTTTACGGGTGATCGGGAGCGTGGGAGTTTGGTCGCTTTCGGTTGGGCGGAAAATCTAGCATTCCGTCAGGAATGTTGGTGTTCTTTTCTTCTCTGCCTCCACAACGTTGAAGGCCCCATCCACGTTGAATGGCGGGTAAAATAAATTGAATAGGACGGGCGTTGGTTGCCAAACTACTTTAACTTGGGCATTACGGTAAGCCTATAGTCACTCTGGCGACATACGTGCTACTCTTAGCACTTAAACGTTGCGCTATACATACAACAAGTTTCAGCTCATTTTCGCGAGGAAAACCCCGACCACTTCCTTTGAGTTATGGGGGGGTACCGAAATCCCATTTCTCCGACTACTTTGTTGGTTGTTTCATATATATATATATATATATATATATATATATATATATAATGCACTTTACGCATCTTCATGGCGGAGCCATGAAAGAGTTAGTGTTCGGGCTTTGGAGTTTATTGTAGAAACCCACTGTACCAATATACCATGTTATATGACCTGATCAAGTATCCCCATGTTTGACGTGTAATGTAAAGATGCAAATGTAAAGAATGTGGCGATAGGGTTTAACTGTGTATTCCTGCGCTGTAGCGGCTCACAAATTAACATGATGTGGTTATCGTTCCCACATGGCTTTGCAAAGCCTCATTTTGCAACTATTTTTACGGCCTAGCCATAATATGAGGATCTCTGAAACAAGGTGAGCATCTATACGGACGATTGCTGGTCCACATGTTCGCTATATTGAAGACGAGGCTCACAATATTACTGGCTTCTGTTCCAATCAACACTGTTATCTCTATTCTTGGTCTCTTAAACACGAGTCTTATTTTATTTATGTGCGCCCGAGGAACTCTGCTAATAACTCTCTCCGCTTACAATGCGTGAACAAGCTGACCGCACATTACCTGTCACGTAGAGTTTCCGCCATTAAGTGCCCCATTTGTGATCGGACGTCTCCCGCGAAACGACTGCTTTCTCGCAGCTGACACTCGATTCTTCATCAGCCCGCCG
>NW_023596746.1:10604371-10612325 GCF_011947565.3 Pollicipes pollicipes
CGCTGCTAGACCTTGCTAACCAGCCCTGACTTGCCAGTCGGCTTCGGAGAAGCCTGCCCAGCTGGAGCCACTGCTGCTGCCAGGGGAGGTGCTGGTGGCGTCGGCCGACGACGTGCTGCTGTACCTGCCGCTGTCGGAGCGGCCCGACGGCGTGCTCGGACGGCTGGTCGTCACCAACTTCAAACTGACATTCCTGGAGGCGCGCAACCAGCAGGGCAGACTCGTGAGTGGCAGGCTGGCACTGCTGGCAGGAGATCAAGGGTGTGAGCTGTCTGGTCTGTAGTGGAAATCTAATGTATATGCAAGTAGTGTCTGCTGCTAGCTATGCATACCAGGCAGTCGCAGAGAGGTCTTGGAAGTACCTGGTATGACATGCATTGGGATAAGTTTGCCTCATCCAACCCAGTTTGGCCCACGTCGATGTGTTGTTTTACCCAAACATCACTGTTTTTGCCTAATTCGTACAGGATGCCTTTTGTGTTCTGAGGCGGGCGAGATGACAACAGACATGCCTGCATGTTATCACCTTGTGGATGGTACCAAAATATAAACAAATGGAGCCAGTCGCTGCCGCAAATCCATTCTGATAGGCTTTCAATCCAAAAGTCAATATTTCCTTAGTTTGATTGGTGGACAGGTTTGCTGACCTCAGATGGGGTGACGGTTCGGGCTTCCGTCGTCGTCCCGTGTGTAAGCTTGTGCACAACATCTCGGCCAGTTAATTGTTTGGCTGTCGTCAGGCGTTATTGAGTCGTGAGAAGAACTGGAGATGTTCGGCTTTCAGCTATGTATGTGCAACAGCCTGTGTTCGCTCCTTGGAATATCTAGGTTTCGAACCGGGGTTTTCTATTGCAAGTCCGCCGCTCTACCAACTGAGCTGAGCAGGAAGGGCCTTCTGTGACTGTTCTAGAAAAAATAGTAGCTTCCTTCCTGCTCATTTCTGAAGATTCCCAAATAATTTGTCCGCTGACGACCATGGGCTTACTTTCATGCTACAGGCCAGTGACCTTAAAGGGCTTGTCCATTTTCATACCGAAAGATCGGCAGTTGTTTGCAGCTATACAAAGTTAGACGTCGCTGTAGAAGCTCGGAATCTTTTCTGGGAAGACCTTTTACTGAATCAAATTGGCCTCCACCCTCACTGCCCACTGGGTGTAAATATATGAGCTCATCAGAAGCGCAATTCGATGGATCGAGCGTGATCTTTCCGCTGAAGCAACACAATGGCCGGTTGGTTGACGCCGCAAGGAGGACCATGACCCGCCCGCACTTAGTTACTTACAGATATATAGTACACTTAAGGCCACTTGTGACATAGTGAGCCATCTCAAGGTGCCAAGCTGTGGCTGTGGTGAAAATAACCTTTGACTCTCCGGCAGGCGTCAATGGAACAGCGCAACCTGCTTCTGGGACCACGAGATATCTGTTTGATGAATGTTGATACTATTCATCAACTCCTGTCGTCCAGCGGAAAGACCAAACGGCTCTATCCACGGTCCACTGTGCAAGGCAAGATCAAGGGGATCCAGATACGATGCAAGGTAACTTCGCTGCTCCCCCCCCCCCCCCCCCCCCATTTACTGCTGCTGGAGTCTCGTAGTGATGACGTATGCACCTCATGGTTTGCTGCATGCGATGTGCTTCTGGAGAGAGGAAGTCGTGCAGGTTACACCCGATCGTCCACGCACTGACTCGAGGAGGGTACGGGCGTGTCTTTCGTGCAACTTTTTACCTCCCTTTTCGCTCATTATTGCAGGATTTTCGCCTGTTCACGTTCAGTCTGAATCTGACAAGTGTGAACGAAGCCGTAGCGGTGACAAGCGCGTTGCTGAACCTCTGCTACCCGCAGTCCGTCCACCTCCTGTTCGCCTTCAGCTACCGGTAAGCGCCGGCTGCGACGGACGCGTCCGGCCGGTCTGGCGAGGCTCTGCCGCTCCGCTGGTCAGCGGAGGTTAGCCTTTTTCTGAACACATGGCTGCCGCCAAATACGAGTGATAGTTGCGAAGTGCCAGCATTGCTTCTGACTCTTTTCATGTTTTACTGTAGTGCGATGTTAGTGGTATGTGCAGATATTGTGATTTGCACGTGGCTTTTTTGTTTGCGTACAATGTACGTGGCCGTCCTTCTCATGGCAGCCTCCTGTTTGGTTTATTTGAGGGGGGCCCACCGTACTCCTTCGTCCTGAATTAAAGTACCCCTACCTTGTAATACTGGGAGCAGAACCCACTCTAGGTGCTGAGCGGCAACAGTCAGCACACCCATCACCTGTGACCGCGCGCTGCGTCGCCCCGGCGACGCCGCTGACCTCTGTCCGGCCGCAGGGGCGGGCCGGCCACCGGCGAGCTGTGCGACCTCGGCACGCCGGCCTACTGGCAGGCCGAGCTGCGGCGCACAGGCGCGCTCGGCTGGCGCGTCTCGCAGGCCAACGAGCTGTACCAGATGTGCCGCAGGTAAGGCCGCGGACGTCCTCAGGTCGGGTCGTGCCGGTGTCGTTGGCCATAGGTCACTGGCTGATGATGCGGCCACAAATGGCACCATCGGCCGTCGGTGCTGCATGCCTCCCGCGTTGGTGCCGTGTGCCGTGGGTTTGTTGGTGCTGTTGACGGCTGGGATGTCTGCCGTCGGAGATATTCCGTTTTTTCTCGTCTCTTCCGCGTTGGCTGCAATGTATCGACGAGCTGTGGGTTCTGGCCATCTGCCCTCCGTCTCCATCCGACCTCCGTTTCCCTCTGACCTGCGTCTCCACCCGGCATCCGTCTCTATTTGACCTCCGCCTCCATGTGGCGCTCGTATCCACCTGATATCCGTCTCCATCTGACCTCCGTCTCCATGTGGCGCTCGTCTCCACCGGACACCCGCCTCCATCTGACCTCCGTCCTCCATGTGGCACTCGTCCACCTGACATCCGTCTCCATCTGACCCGTCTCCCATGTGGCGCTCGTCTCCACCTGACATCCGTCTCCATCTGACCTCCGTCTCCATGTGACGCTCGTATCCACCTGATATCCGTCTCCATCTGACCTCCGTCTCCATGTGACGCTCGTATCCACCTGATATCCGTCTCCATCTGACCTCCGTCTCCATGTGACGCTCGTATCCACCTGACATCCGTCTCCATCTGACCTCCGTCTCCATGTGCGCTCGTATCCACCTGACATCCGTCTCCATCTGACCTCCGTCTCCATGTGGCGCTCGTATCCACCTGACATCCGTCTCCATCTGACCTCCGTCTCCATGTGACGCTCGTATCCACCTGATATCCGTCTCCATCTGACCTCCGTCTCCATGTGGCGCTCGTCTCCACCTGACATCCGTCTCCATCTGACCTCCGTCTCCATGTGGCACTCGTATCCACCTGAATATCCGTCTCCATCTGACCTCCGTCTCCATGTGGCGCTCGTATCCACCTGACATCCGTCTCCATCTGACCTCCGTCTCCATGTGACGCTCGTATCCACCTGACATCCGTCTCCTCTGACCTCCGCCCATGTGACGCTCGTCTCCACCTGATATCCGTCTCCATTCTACCTCCGTCTCCATATGACTCTCGTATCCACTGTGAGCTCTCATCGGACACCCGTCTCCATCTGACCTCCGTCCTCCATGATGACGCTCGTCTCCACGGATATCCGTCTCCATCTGACCCTCCGTCTCCATGTGACGCTCGTATCCACCTGATATCCGTCTCCATCTGACCTCCGTCTCCATGTGACGCTCGTCTCCATCGGACACCCGCCTCCATCTGACCTGCGTATTTGTCCGGGTGCAGCCGTCCATGCATACCTCGGCGCACACGGCCCGCGGCTGTCCCAGTTCTGACGGTCGCGATCGTTGCCAGCCTGCCCGAGGTGTTGGTGGTGCCCAAGGGTCTGCTCGACGCTGACCTGGTGGCGGCCAGCGGCCACTTCGTGGAGCGGCGGCCGCCCATCTGGTGCTGGGGCAATGCTGAGGGCGCTGCCATCGTCCGGTCAGCCTACACGCACCCGGACATGCGTAACAGGTGGGGCCTGGCCGGGGCGTGACTGTGTTTCATGAAACGAAGCTGCTTATCTACGCAGCTTTGGTTTGCGTCGCATGGACTGATTGACTCATCAGCCGAGTGCAGCGACGGGCCCTTTTATCAACGACCTCAGAAGCTACAGATTACATAAAATTGACTGTTTTCGGTTCGTCTGGATACACGTAGCAATCTAGAACTGTGTAAGCTGGAAGCTTTGCTTTATGATGATGATGATGATGATTTGGGGTTTTAGGGCGCATCGGCTGCTGTAGGTCATGCAGTGCCCAACTTTGCTTTAGGTGACTAGGCCCAAGCTGGCTTTGTGTCCGGCCCCGGGCCCAGGGTGATAAGGGGCACGGACATACCCACCCTTCCCCCGGCACGTCACGAAGGTGGTATGCCCGTGTTCGGGCCAAGGACAGGGAGGTGTTCCTTTCCGGGCATTGAGAAATGGTGTGTTGATTGATTGATCTGATTCCTTGATAGAACGAAGGTGCGTCCGTTCCCGTAGATGTGCCGGGAAGGTGTAGACCCTGCTCTCTAATCAGTCCCCAGGAGCGGTGTCAGGTCCCAGACACCACCCTGTCCCCTGATCAGTCCCCAGGAGCGGTGTCAGGTCCCAGACACTACCCTGTCCCCTGATCAGTCCCCAGGAGCAGTGTCAGGTCTGATACACCACCCTGTCCCCTGATCAGCCCCAAGAAGTGGTTTCAGGTCCCAGATATCTCGCCCTGTCCCCCGATCAGTCCCCAGGAGCAGTGCCAGGTCCCAGACACCACACCCTGTCCCGTGATCAGCCCCTAGGAGCGGTGTTAGGTCCCAGACACCTCACCCTGTCCCGTGATCAGTCTCCAGGAGCAGTGTCAGGTCCCAGACACCACACCCTGTCCCGTGATCAGCCCCTAGGAGCGGTGTTAGGTCCCAGACACCTCACCCTGTCCCGTGATCAGTCTCCAGGAGCAGTGTCAGGTCTGAGACACCTCACCCTGACCCGTGATCAGCCCTTAGGGTCAGTGTCAGATCCCAGACACCTCACCCTTTCCCGTGATCAGTCTCCAGGAGCAGTGTCAGGTCTGAGACAACTCACCCTGTCCCGTGGTCAGCCCCCAGGAGCAGTGTCAGGTCTGAGACACCACCCTGTCCCGTGATCAGTCCCTAGGAGCGGTGTCAGGTCCCAGACACCTCACCCTGTCCCGTGATCAGCCCCGAGGAGCGGTTTCAGGTCCCAGACACCACCCTGTCTCGTGGTCAGCCCCCAGGAGCGGTGTCAGGTCCCAGACACCTCACCCTGTCCCGTGGTCAGCCCCGAGGAGCGGCGTCAGGTCCCGGACACCTCACCCTGTCCCGTGATCAGTCCCCAGGAGCAGTGTCAGGTCCCAGACACCTCACCCTGTCCCGTGATCAGTCCCCAGGAGCAGTGTCAGGTCCCAGACACCTCACCGTCTCCCCTGATCAGCCCCCAGGAGCGGCGCCTGCTGGACGCCATGCGCGCCTCGCAGCCCTTCATGCGGGAGCCGGTGGTACAGGACGTGGGAGCTGCCTGCCCCACGGCGGGGGAGCTGCAGGAGAGCTACCAGCGGCTGCGGCAGCTCTGCTCGCCAGGTGGGTCCGGCTCCTGCGGGCGCGGCTCTGCGACAGAGGTCGCGGTGCCTGCCGCGGATGGCCCGCCAGGCTGAACGCCGTAGAGGGGTGCGTGACCCACCCTGCCACGGGTGGGTGGATCGGAAGGCAAGCGCTCGAGCCAACTGGGCCATCGGGACGGGCAATGTTTGGACGAATAAGGGCTGGGCGTTGTAGGAAAAGCAGACGGACTCGTTATTCATGTTTCAGATGCTGCTTTTCTTTGTAACGTGGATGATGATTCGATGTAAGGACCATGCGATGCTATTTGGTACCTGACCTCTGGGCTCCCTTTGCCCCTCTTAGCTTAGACGGTGCACTACGCGCTCCATGTTGTCCCCACGTGTTTTGGCGCTCGATCCTTTGCTGTCTAAATGACGACATGGTACGTCTCCGGCCTTTTGGTCTTCACGGCCACTTTTTAAGTCCGGGATGGTATTCAGACTATGAGTACATCCGTGGTTTCAAAAACACAGCGGAATGAAGTTGTGGGACTCAAATTGAAGGAGTGCGCGCACCAGTTGTTTGACTCCTTCAGTGAAATTTGTCTTGATCCAAACCGCTCTCTGGGCCACTACCTTGTCTTCTTCGCCGTATGTGCCGTCGTACCACTTTACGGAAGTCGCCGGTGTGGCCTGTCTTCACCGCAGACTTCTTCCAAAGTCGACCAGGGCATTTAAAAGATCGCCAAGTGCCGCTTAGTTGCTGCCCTCGCTGCAGCTCCTCGGCTGGTCTGAACCAGAAGGGCCAATGACGCCTCGACCGTTGATGGTGCACCAGGCGGAGCATTTTCGCTGCGCAGAGGCGCTTCGCGAACCGTATGGGGAGCCTCGGTAAACCCAAACCGATGGTGTCGGCTGATAACCTCACCGTCTAAATCAAGGCTCTCCTCGCCTTCAAACCCGGTTGATGAACGGTGGGTTTTATTGGCACGGTCGAGAGAACGAGGCCTTGTGCCCTGTGCGCGTGGGTTATAGTCCGTTACTGTGGTGTGAGCTCACTTTATGTGGGAACAGACGTTTGTTATTGTCGGGTTTTATGGTCACGTCAACTGCATTGGTTATTTTAGCCCAGGGGACGGATTGAGCTCTTGTCTTGCCAGCCTCAGCGCGGTGGCCCTGCTACTGGTCCTGCCCGGATGGACGGATGGCTTTGCAGGGGCTGCGCAGCATGTCCTGTCTGGCTTGTGCAATTTCGGTCGGAGCCCTTTTGGCTCGTTTCCGTGGGCTGACTATGCCAGCAGGTTTTCAAGATTGGCCTTTGCGGTGATCTGCACATGACGCTGAATCGCGTTCTTTGGGGGTGTTTTTATTGTTTAAATTGCCGTTTAAGGTTCTCTGTGGGTGAGGTATGTCTTAAAGTACGATTTCGCCCCAAGTCATCACAACCGAGTTGGTTTCAAATAACGATTCCAGTGTCTACTTTCTTGTCTACTGAGCACGGGAACATGGTCTCCAGAATAGTTGAGGCATGAAACAAAATTGCGTCCAGATTGAAATTGAGATTTCGTCCAGGCAAGCCACGTAGATCGTGTTGTGACTTTCTTGGAGGGCTGCTATTCAACGAGAAAATCTGTCTGTTTTTTGTTAATTCCCTGTAGGCGTTTGTTGTTTGAATATCGCCTGTTGTGTTTGAGTTATTTGCGGCGTTTCCGTGAGCTGTAACCTCATGTTCCCGTGCGGAGGTGTCGCAGTCCTAGTGACCTAGTCCACTTAAGCCGCTGCGTAATATTTACAAGAACGAATGCTGCGGAGAAGCTGGCATTTCCCGTTGCTTGCGCACTTGGCCTGAGCGAGCCTGCTGCACACCGCGTCCACCGGCTCGCCTGCGTTGACGGGGCGCCCCGCTGGCTGGGTCGGCAGACAGTCTGCAGGCGCTGGCCGAGTCCGACGGCCGCTTCCTGAGCCAGCTGTCGGCCTCCCGCTGGCTGTGGGCCGTCTCCCGCTGTCTGGGCACCGCCCTCGACTGCGTGGACGTGCTCACCACGCAGCGCACCGTCTGCGTTCTCACCGGTGAGCGGCGTCCGGGACTGGCTGGCGGGCCGGCGGGCCGCGCCACGGAGACGCCAGCTCCGCCCTCCGTGTCGCACGGCGGGGCGTGATGGGGGAGGGGGGGGGGGGGAGACACGCCTTAGGCCGGCACAGGCACGGTGTGTTTTTCTGTGTGCGCACGTTGTTGGATGCGACGCTTGCAGCGTTTGTCCTGCGTATTGCATCATCATATGCGTCTTGCATAATCACACTGGTGTTGAAGCGTGTTTCCATGTGCATAGTGTAGCTATTTGATGCACCCCCACCCCCACCCTGACCCCCACGTACTGCAATGCCCATGGCT
>NW_023596746.1:10612913-10668829 GCF_011947565.3 Pollicipes pollicipes
GATCGAGCGCCAAAACACGTGGGGACAACATGGAGCGCGTAGTGCACCGTCTAAGCTAAGAGGGGCAAAGGGAGCCCAGAGGTCAGGTACCAAATAGCATCGCATGGTCCTTACATCGAATCATCATCCACGTTACAAAGAAAAGCAGCATCTGAAACATGAATAACGAGTCCGTCTGCTTTTCCTACAACGCCCAGCCCTTATTCGTCCAAACATTGCCCGTCCCGATGGCCCAGTTGGCTCGAGCGCTTGCCTTCCGATCCACCCACCCGTGGCAGGGTGGGTCACGCACCCCTCTACGGCGTTCAGCCTGGCGGGCCATCCGCGGCAGGCACCGCGACCTCTGTCGCAGAGCCGCGCCCGCAGGAGCCGGACCCACCTGGCGAGCAGAGCTGCCGCAGCCGCTGGTAGCTCTCCTGCAGCTCCCCCGCCGTGGGGCAGGCAGCTCCCACGTCCTGTACCACCGGCTCCCGCATGAAGGGCTGCGAGGCGCGCATGGCGTCCAGCAGGCGCCGCTCCTGGGGGCTGATCAGGGGAGACGGTGAGGTGTCTGGGACCTGACACTGCTCCTGGGGGCTGATCACGGGACAGGGTGAGGTGTCTGGGACCTGACACTGCTCCTGGGGGCTGATCACGGGACAGGGTGAGGTGTCTGGGACCTGACGCCGCTCCTCGGGGCTGACCACGGGACAGGCTGAGGTGTCTGGGATCTGGCACTGCTCCTGGGGGCTGATCACGAGACAGGGTGGTGTCTGGGACCTGACACCGCTCCTCGGGGCTGATCACGGGACAGGGTGAGGTGTCTGGGACCTGACACCGCTCCTGGGGACTGATCACGGGACAGGGTGGTGTCTCAGACCTGACACTGCTCCTGGGGGCTGACCACGGGACAGGGTGAGTTGTCTCAGACCTGACACTGCTCCTGGAGACTGATCACGGGAAAGGGTGAGGTGTCTGGGATCTGACACTGACCCTAAGGGCTGATCACGGGTCAGGGTGAGGTGTCTCAGACCTGACACTGCTCCTGGAGACTGATCACGGGACGGGGTGAGGTGTCTGGGACCTAACACCGCTCCTAGGGGCTGATCACGGGACAGGGTGTGGTGTCTCAGACCTGACACTGCTCCTGGAGACTGATCACGGGACGGGGTGAGGTGTCTGGGACCTAACACCGCTCCTAGGGGCTGATCACGGGACAGGGTGTGGTGTCTGGGACCTGGCACTGCTCCTGGGGACTGATCGGGGGACAGGGCGAGATATCTGGGACCTGAAACCACTTCTTGGGGCTGATCAGGGGACAGGGTGGTGTATCAGACCTGACACTGCTCCTGGGGACTGATCAGGGGACAGGGTAGTGTCTGGGACCTGACACCGCTCCTGGGGGCTGATCAGGGGACAGGGTGGTGTCTGGGACCTGACACCGCTCCTGGGGACTGATTAGAGAGCAGGGTCTACACCTTCCCGGCACATCTACGGGAACGGACGCACCTTCGTTCTATCAAGGAATCAGATCAATCAATCAACACACCATTTCTCAATGCCCGGAAAGGAACACCTCCCTGTCCTTGGCCCGAACACGGGCATACCACCTTCGTGACGTGCCGGGGGAAGGGTGGGTATGTCCGTGCCCCTTATCACCCTGGGCCCGGGGCCGGACACAAAGCCAGCTTGGGCCTAGTCACCTAAAGCAAAGTTGGGCACTGCATGACCTACAAGCAGCCGATGCGCCCTAAAACCCCAAATCATCATCATCATCATCATAAAGCAAAGCTTCCAGCTTACACAGTTCTAGATTGCTACGTGTATCCAGACGAACCGAAAACAGTCAATTTTATGTAATCTGTAGCTTCTGAGGTCGTTGATAAAAGGGCCCGTCGCTGCACTCGGCTGATGAGTCAATCAGTCCATGCGACGCAAACCAAAGCTGCGTAGATAAGCAGCTTCGTTTCATGAAACACAGTCACGCCCCGGCCAGGCCCCACCTGTTACGCATGTCCGGGTGCGTGTAGGCTGACCGGACGATGGCAGCGCCCTCAGCATTGCCCCAGCACCAGATGGGCGGCCGCCGCTCCACGAAGTGGCCGCTGGCCGCCACCAGGTCAGCGTCGAGCAGACCCTTGGGCACCACCAACACCTCGGGCAGGCTGGCAACGATCGCGACCGTCAGAACTGGGACAGCCGCGGGCCGTGTGCGCCGAGGTATGCATGGACGGCTGCACCCGGACAAATACGCAGGTCAGATGGAGGCGGGTGTCCGATGGAGACGAGCGTCACATGGAGACGGAGGTCAGATGGATGAGCGGATACTAGGTGGATACGAAGCGTCACATGGGACGGAGGTTTTCAGATGGAGACGGCTATTCAGGTGGAGACGAGCGTCACCATGGAGGAACGGAAGGTCAGATGGAGACGATATGTCAGGTGGATAACGAGCGTCAACATGGAGACGGAGGTCAGATTGGAGATGGTATGTCAGGTGGAGATACGAGCGCCACATTGGAGACGGAGGTCAGATGGAGACTGATGTCAGGTGGATACGAGCGCCCACATGGAGACGGAGGTTTCAGATGGAGACCGGATGTCAGGTGGAGACGAGCGTCACATGGAGACGGAGGTCAGATTTGAGACGGATTTGTCAGGTAATTGGATACTAGCGCCACTGGAGAACGGAGGTCAGATGGAAGACGGAGTCAGGTAGGATACGAGCCGCCACATTGGAGACGGAGGTCAGATGGAGACGGATTTGTCAGGTGGATACGAGCGCCAACATGAGACGGCGGTCCGATGGAGACGGAATGTCAGGGTGGATACGAGCGTCACATGGAGACGGAGGTCAGATGGAGACGGATATCAGGTGGATACGAGCGTCACATGGAGACGGAGGTCAGATGGAGGCGGGTGTCCGATGGAGACGAGCGTCACATGGAGACGGAGGTCAGATGGAGACGGATGTCAGGTGGATACGAGCGTCACATGGAGACGGAGGTCAGATGGAGACGGATGTCAGGTGGATACGAGCGCCACATGGAGACGCAGGTCAGATGGAGACGGATGTCAGGTGGATACGAGCGCCACATGGAGGCGGAGGTCAAATAGAGACGGATGCCGGGTGGAGACGCAGGTCAGAGGGAAACGGAGTCGGATGGAGACGGAGGGCAGATGGCCAGAACCACAGCTCGTCGATACATTGCAGCCAACGCGGGAAGAGACGAGAAAAAAACGGAATATCTCCGACGGCAGACATCCCAGCCCGTCAACAGCACCAACAAACCCACGGCACACGGCACCAACGCGGGAGGCATGCAGCACCGACGGCCGATGGTGCCATTTGTGGCCGCACCATCAGCCAGTGACCTATGGCCAACGACACCGGCACGACCCGACCTGAGGACGTCCGCGGCCTTACCTGCGGCACATCTGGTACAGCTCGTTGGCCTGCGAGACGCGCCAGCCGAGCGCGCCTGTGCGCCGCAGCTCGGCCTGCCAGTAGGCCGGCGTGCCGAGGTCGCACAGCTCGCCGGTGGCCGGCCCGCCCCTGCGGCCGGACAGAGGTCAGCGGCGTCGCCGGGGCGACGCAGCGCGCGGTCACAGGTGATGGGTGTGCTGACTGTTGCCGCTCAGCACCTAGAGTGGGTTCTGCTCCCAGTATTACAAGGTAGGGGTACTTCAATTCAGGACGAAGGAGTACGGTGGGCCCCCCTCAAATAAACCAAACAGGAGGCTGCCATGAGAAGGACGGCCACGTACATTGTACGCAAACAAAAAAGCCACGTGCAAATCACAATATCTGCACATACCACTAACATCGCACTACAGTAAAAAATGAAAAGAGTCAGAAGCAATGCTGGCACTTCGCAACTATCACTCGTATCTGGCGGCAGCCATGTGTTCAGAAAAAGGCTAACCTCCGCTGACCAGCGGAGCGGCAGAGCCTCGCCAGACCGGCCGGACGCGTCCGTCGCAGCCGGCGCTTACCGGTAGCTGAAGGCGAACAGGAGGTGGACGGACTGCGGGTAGCAGAGGTTCAGCAACGCGCTTGTCACCGCTACGGCTTCGTTCACACTTGTCAGATTCAGACTGAACGTGAACAGGCGAAAATCCTGCAATAATGAGCGAAAAGGGAGGTAAAAAGTTGCACGAAAGACACGCCCGTACCCTCCTCGAGTCAGTGCGTGGACGATCGGGTGTAACCTGCACGACTTCCTCTCTCCAGAAGCACATCGCATGCAGCAAACCATGAGGTGCATACGTCATCACTACGAGACTCCAGCAGCAGTAAATGGGGGGGGGGGGGGGGGGGGAGCAGCGAAGTTACCTTGCATCGTATCTGGATCCCCTTGATCTTGCCTTGCACAGTGGACCGTGGATAGAGCCGTTTGGTCTTTCCGCTGGACGACAGGAGTTGATGAATAGTATCAACATTCATCAAACAGATATCTCGTGGTCCCAGAAGCAGGTTGCGCTGTTCCATTGACGCCTGCCGGAGAGTCAAAGGTTATTTTCACCACAGCCACAGCTTGGTACCTTGAGATGGCTTACTATGTCACAAGTGGCCTTAAGTGTACTATATATCTGTAAGTAACTAAGTGCGGGCGGGTCATGGTCCTCCTTGCGGCGTCAACCAACCGGACATTGTGTTGCTCCAGCGGAAAGATCACGCTCGATCCATCGAATTGCGCTTCTGATGAGCTCATATATTTACACCCAGTGGGCAGTGAGGGTGGAGGCCAATTTGATTCAGTAAAAGGTCTTCCCAGAAAAGATTCCGAGCTTCTACAGCGACGTCTAACTTTGTATAGCTGCAAACAACTGCCGATCTTTCGGTATGAAAATGGACAAGCCCTTTAAGGTCACTGGCCTGTAGCATGAAAGTAAGCCCACGGTCGTCAGCGGACAAATTATTTGGGAATCTTCAGAAATGAGCAGGAAGGAAGTTACTATTTTTTCTAGAACAGTCACAGAAGGCCCTTCCTGCTCAGCTCAGTTGGTAGAGCGGCGGACTTGCAATAGAAAACCCCGGTTCGAAACCTAGATATTCCGAGGAGCGAACACAGGCTGTTGCACATACATAGCTGAAAGCCAAACATCTCCAGTTCTTCTCACGACTCAATAACGCCCGACGACAGCCAAACAATTAACTGGCCGAGATGTTGTGCACAAGCTTACACACGGGACGAAGACGGAAGCCCGAACCGTCACTCCATCTGAGGTCAGCAAACCTGTCCACCAATCAAACTAAGGAAATATTGACTTTTGGATTGAAAGCCTATCAGAATGGATTTGCGGCAGCGACTGGCTCCATTTGTTTATATTTTGGTACCATCCACAAGGTGATAACATGCAGGCATGTCTGTTGTCATCTCGCCCGCCTCAGAACACAAAAGGCATCCTGTACGAATTAGGCAAAAACAGTGATGTTTGGGTAAAACAACACATCGACGTGGGCCAAACTGGGGTGGATGAGGCAAACTTATCCCAATGCATGTCATACCAGGTACTTCCAAGACCTCTCCGCGACTGCCTGGTATGCATAGCTAGCAGCAGACACTACTTGCATATACATTAGATTTCCACTACAGACCAGACAGCTCACACCCTTGATCTCCTGCCAGCAGTGCCAGCCTGCCACTCACGAGTCTGCCCTGCTGGTTGCGCGCCTCCAGGAATGTCAGTTTGAAGTTGGTGACGACCAGCCGTCCGAGCACGCCGTCGGGCCGCTCCGACAGCGGCAGGTACAGCAGCACGTCGTCGGCCGACGCCACCAGCACCTCCCCTGGCAGCAGCAGTGGCTCCAGCTGGGCAGGCTTCTCCGAAGCCGACTGGCAAGTCAGGGCTGGTTAGCAAGGTCTAGCAGCGTGCTTGCCGCCAAGTGTTGCTCGTAAAATCCAAGCCTCTACCACACCTCCTTTGGAGACGTCTGCACACGACGCGACGGACCTCGCTTGTTTCCCTTTTCCGATGAAAGTCGTAATGCCCCACCTCACTGGACGTGCAAAATTTGTCTTGACCTCTGATAAAAGGCCCTGTTTGGACCATCATGCTCCAGTATTGGACAAATGCTCATTTTTAGTGATGAGCAATGAACAAAATCTGCATTCTTCAGTGGATTGTTTTGCATTCCATTTCACAGGAGTAGCTAGGAAATAGAAGACAAGAACTATAATTTCGTTTTGGAGCCACCTCAACACCCATAAAACCTGTCATGGCTGCTTCTATAGATATCCATTTAAGGAGATGTACATATAGACACAGAGATTTTGTCAGACATTTTGCTGATTTTAGAAATAAAATTTTCTGAATCTGTGATGACTGCTGACAAAAAGATACCACAAGTATTGATCCTGCTCCCATATCCCAACACCCTATCCACAGCACCATGTTAAGGGCTGCTTGCAATATAAAAATACACAAAAACACAAAAACTGCCAAGCCAAAACATTTCAATGATCTATACTAATTGCAGACTGAAAATACATTTAGCTTAAACACTGGAGCAGTCATTCAGGCTCCCATATCTAACACCTGATGCACAACACCTAAAATCCAATTCTTGATGCAAGTGCTGCAATGTCTGTGATTTGGGCCAACTGAAACACAGACATCACAGCTAAAGGTTGCAATGACCCAAACCATGCATAAGGTCAGCCAAAGAAAAATCATTTCAAAATTTGGTGCAAGCAATTTGGCCTGGCCTGAGTTTGTTGCACATGCGCTCCAGGCATGGTACACTAATGCCAGATACATCAGTATTACATAAGCATTGAATAGTGTATGTTTTCAGATTGGCTGTGGGTCGATTGCCACTGACAGCTAGAGATAGATTAGAGAACTGGCATCCAATTTCATATTTCCTGTAAAGGTTATTGGATACAATACCTCTCACAGGCATGTTGTAAGCAAATTCAAGGCTATCCAGACTATGGAAATAAGCTGTCTGCTTCACAAGAAATATGCTGACAGGAGTCAACTTACTTTCTGGAGCACCTAAACATCTTGCTCTGGGCCATGGCTACATTGGTAACTTACACTGCAATAGCAAACTGTTCATTAAATGATGTCCTTATGACATTCAGGACACCATAAATAATCCTAGAACAGAAACATTTCAATGATATCTTATCTTCCCTTCAGAACATAGTAATTCTGATAACAACTGCAGAGACCTGTATGTCACACTAATGGCATGGATGCTAATGGGATGATGGGTTCCAGGGATTGGGTGGGGAGGTTGGCCACAATGATGACAGCTGGGTAAGGTTAGGTTAGGTTAGGTTAGGTTAGGTTAGGTTAGGTTAGGTTAGGTAGGTTAGGTAAGGTTAGGTTAGGTCAGGTTAGGTCAGTCAGGTCAGTCAGGTCAGACCAGGTCAGGTCAGGTTAGGTTAGGTTAGTTTAGGTTAGGTTAGGTTAGGCTACATTGGATTGGGTCAGATTCTGATCCTCTTTCCACTTTCATTCACAGGCCATTTTTTCAGGGGAAGTGCAGGATGACTATGTCATAGTTATGGTGGTGGTGGGTCAGGTGTGTTGCATCTCTGAAGTGCTAGGATGTTTGCCCCCTTCAAGCTTGAAGGTAAGAATGTAGATATGCCTGTTCCATGATTATTTACAATATTTTCTGCCTTAGCAAAGATGATTTGCATACAATGCTCTTTTGCAATACAGGGGTTTGTTCTGCTTTGTAACACAACACACCCATATTTTGTTCTGAGATGATGAATGTGTCAGAGTTTTACAACCCCACATTTATTTTGGAACCAGTGATGATGGGATGGTGGTGCATAGCACACCGAGTTAACTACTGGAAATGTCCTGGTGCTTAAACCAGATACATGATGCAACAACTTCATCCTCCATTAGGAGGCTTCAATGGGCTGCAGCCTACTCTCTCCCTCTCTCTCTTGTTTGTTACACAACTGATGAATGACATCTTCTGCAGTTTTGAGATGGCGAGTGCAGCTTGGATGTCTCAACAGCATATAGTACACATTGAAACCAAGTGATTTTTAGTAAAGCACAGCCAAAATGTCACATGGGAGGACAGCACAACATGCTGATGGTTGGTAGTAAATCCCTTAAATCATTTAAACAATTCAACAAATTAATCAAGGATTTCATGCATCTTGTATAATTGCAGAGAATGCACTTGAGCTTATTCAAATACCTGGGCAGTACTGAAGATTCTAGTGACAGGATTGAGGCTTAAAACAATAAAATGCTTATCACCCAGCAATGAAGCATATCACTGCAAGAACACAACCCATAGAAAATTAGTTCAAAAACATATGAGCCTCTTACCCCATTTTTATCGATGTATTCATCAAGGTCCACGTAACTTCGGAAACTTCTGGTCATCTTGGACAGATTAGACCACAAAATTGCTTACAAAACCATGGCCAGATCATGCCACACTCTCGCTCGTAGCAGAAGCCACGGCAAGTGTTGTGCATGGCTTCCAGACACAACACATGGTTATAACCAGTTACGCAACAGTTACATATCAAGTTCACTCCACATGTTTCGGGCCGCGGTTCCGCCGTATATCTTCGCACGTCTCACCGTGCTCACGGTTCTCCTAGATCGTGTTTGCTTCAGCTAAGGATTCTAGTACGCGCACGCATATGGCGCGAAAGTTTCGAAATACCGTGTAAATAAGTGCTTGGCTTGTGCTCGAAAAAGAACATATCTGCTCGCGTAGGCATTTTTGACTAATCAACTGAATAGCATGCTGAAAGGAAGCCAAATACCGCATTTCGATTGGTTTATAGTGCATACTCTTGCTGCTAACCTCCTGAATTGAGCATACTTGCGCCTTGCAGGGAGAGTAGGAGAACTGCGTCTAACTGCGCTCCATGGTCAAAGAGCCTGGCACATCCATGCTGTTTGGAGCGGTAAGTGGGGGACTAAGCGTGTGATCATGTTGTTATTGTTTTAGTGGTCTGTTTTTCACTTAGTATATTGGACAACACCTTGCAGAAGGTATAGCACCGGGTGAGGCGGTTTGATGCTGATAATATTGTTGCTTGACAGGATGAATTTAACATCGAATTATCAGATCGCCTGGAAGCTGATGACTGTTGATTCTCCCATGTGTTTTGCTATGTCTTCCGGTTTTTGTCAGCGAATTCAGCGCCCTGAACAGTCCATTACAATCAAGAACATTTGGTTGGGGCAACTGCAACATGAGGACCACAGATATTGAACATTGAGGCTGGTCAAGTGCAACATCTACATGTTCAATATTTAGGTATCATGTTGACAACATTATTTGGAAGTGCTCCATGTAAGATTATGGAGTAGATATGGAATTCAAATGGCAAAGAAATATTGCACAAGCCACCCAGCATGCTGCTCCAGCCTTTCATAATTCATTTGGTAGGGTGTTGTGGAGGTAGGTATAATTTATGATGCCATAATTCTGGCTCACTGACAGTATCATAGGAACAATAAATTAGCTGCTATTATGTTTTCCTTTGACCCCAATTCCTGACACCTGTCCAATTTGCCGAGTGTAGGGTACTTAGGGGGAGGGGGAGGCTTAAAGGACTGTTAAGTTTCATGGCAGGTGCCTCTTGCTAGATGCCTGACAAACAACATAATACAGGATAGGTGCCTAATTTTATACACAACTGTTTCAAATGATAACCAGTCATTTTAGAAATAAACTGAAACATTTCAGGCCATCCAAGGTAGCTACGTCTGCGAGCAACATCAGGTACCTGCCTTGGTTAGGCAACAGTGACCATGCGATCATCTTGCACCAGGGCCAGCTTTCTTGCACAACATAGCCAAGTCTCTTGAAGACTCTTCAGCCCAGACTAAAATATTCTTAAGGAAGAAGAATCTACAGATGAAGTGGGGAGTCTAAGCATTGAAAAAAGAGAGAAAGCTGTATTGTGGACACGAGCCCGGTATCTGGGCATTGGGCCATGCTAGGCTTACAGCCTGCTGGAATAACCTCAGAAAGCTTTCTAGAATCTTTGGAATGGCTACAAAAGAAAGCTTGCAGAAAATACAAGGGCTAATCCCAAGGCCTTTTAGTGGTATGCCAACTTGGTGGCCTCACACCAGATGCAAGGTGGAAAAATATGACAAGAAGGTGTCACACTCACTTTCATAACAAGGGTAACATTAGCATACTAAGCATGTTATTTGTGAGCGTGTTCGCTGGTGGTAGTGTGTGCACCCCACCTGAGATGAGCTTCAGCTGTGGAGAACCTGGTCTGGAAGACGTATCTCCACCCGGGCTGTGCTGGAGATGCTGGTCTGCTTCAAACCAACCAGCTCCCCAGGCTTGATGCCATCCAGCCCAGACTCAGCTGGGAGTTGGCAGGGCTGAGGGCAGAACCATTGCATGTGCTAATCTGGGAGTCCATCATCACTGAGTGCTCCCTGCTTGTTGGAATATGGGCAAAATAGCTCCTATCTACAAAATGTAGGCTTTACTGACTGAATTTGGCCATAACTGACTGACAGAAACACATAAATGCACACATTGCCCTGGCATGGCTGCCTGGATGACCATGAACTGAGCTTAAGGTAACAGTTTTTATTCATATAGCTGTTACTTCCCTATTAATGTGGTTTAACGTGATCTTGTATGCTGAAGGTTGATTCATGTTTCCATGAGAACTCAACCCATAATCCCAACAAAAAGCAGGAGTTTGTTTCCTTTCTTGCATGCACAAACCTAGTGGATGTGCTGTACTTGGACTTCAGGCCGGGGCCATCTTCTGCGCTGGATTGTGAAGGCTCCTGAGCAGTCATGAATGCAAAGAGCTCATCGAAGGCTCGTTGGCTGACCAACATGGAGGTGACACATTGCATCCCTGGAGGATGTTTTTGGGGCCTATCCTGTTTACAACGTGCATCAGCGATCTGCCTGAACGCATTCAAGGGTGAGCACAGTGGGCACAGTCAACGCAGGAAGCATAGTCAAGTTGTTCGCGGATAACACAGTGCTGCATTGTTGGCTGCAGAGGTCACTTGTGGGGGCTTCATGGGGACTGCAGGGCGACCTAGATGCCGTGGTGGAGTGGTCAAAGAAGTGGCCCCTTCCATTCAACCTATGGAAATGTGTGGTATGGTAGTGGTTTGAATGTGTTCAAAAGCACATCAGTGCCTGTAATGCATGTCTCGCCTGTTGTGTTGACAAAAAACAATTATCTAAGTAGTGTCCTAGAGAAGAGCCCATGTATCGCCATGGACCACAAGCTCAAGTTCCATGCTCAGATGGCACTTGCGGCGTCTAAGGCGTCAGAGATCCTGACACCTGATTGGTGATGCTTCTTCAACGTCGGCGTTCGCCACGCCATCACTCATATTGAAGACCATGGACAGTCGGTTTTTGAGCATTGGGACACCCAAGAAATGTGGGTTGATGATGGGTGGATTGCTGGACCATAACAAGTTGTAGTGCAGCGTCGCGTGATAGTTCATTCGAGGACATCCCGCACCGGACAACCCCGGAGAGACTCCTACTCTTGCAACCAACCCTGGAGAGACTCCTACTCTTGCAACCAACCCTGGAGAGGCTCTTACTCCTCCAACCAACTCCAGAGTCTCCTCCTCCAATGAACTCTGGAAAGACTCCTACCCTTACAACCAACCCTGGAGAGGCTCCTACTCCTCCAACCAACTCCAGAGAGTCTCCTCCTCTAACCAGCCCCGGAGAGACTCCTACTCCTCCAACCAACTCCAGAGAGTCTCCTCCTCCAACCAACCCCAGAGAGACTCCTACTCCCCCAACCAACCGCGGAGGGACTCCTGCTCCTCCAACAAACGCCGAAGCATCCCCCAGCTACCGTCTCTGTGCTGCAAACTTCGGGGAGATGTGATTGCTCCGTGCCAGCGGTTTCGCGAATGGATGTCTGTCGTCGGAGGATTTCATGATTTCCTCGAAACTGTGACCTATAGTGGATCGACGTGCCCATGGTTAGGCTCCGTGAGTTTAGATGGGACCTCCATAAGATTTACTGGTCTGCATCTAGGATTAGACGGCCTCGTGTCCAATACACATCTTGCAAACTGATAACTTTTCCCAGCTTCCATTGTGGCAATAGAGAAGGAGAACTTGTTGAAGAGAAACAAGGGGGACTTCCTTCACGGAATATGTGTGGCTGCTTTCTAAAATCGACATGAGAGAGTTTCAATATGTGTTGTTTCCCCTTAACTGTTAGTAGTCCTGTTTTCTGTTTTGCTCACCCCTTTGAAGTGTGATCTTTGGTGAGTGGTCAGTACCCTATAAGACCTTGTGGAGATATTGCAGACTTATATTACAGACTTATATTACAGACTTACAGATATTGCGGACTCAGTCATGGGAATTCGTGGTCGCTTCTTGTGCACAGACAAATAAGTTTTTTCATGATGTGTGAAACTAGATGTTTCAGTTGCAATGATAGTTTTAACTGCTGTTTTCTGAAATGGTGCTGTCGGTTGCACTATTGATGGGGGCATAGTGTGAATAATAATTCTAAGTGTCCACTGGAAAGCCTTTGCCCTTCTTTGGTAAGGAATTAAACCAGGCTATGTGTTTCTTAATTTAGTCCACCAAGAGTCGCTGCTTGCCATCCATTGTGTTCCTGAGCATGGCCTTCTGGACTCGAGAATGTATGTGCTCTTGAAAATTGAAATTCGATCCACTCCTGTACTAGTGAACAATCTGAGGCAAGTGTCGTGACTGATCTGACTCTGCTTCACTTTTCAGGTGGCAGAGCACCTTTAAAGATTGCCGCCCCTTCATCCTGTCACACATAATAAGATGACGTCGAATGGCGACACGAGCAATTGGTCCAGAACGTCGGAGGTAATGATCCTCACCAGGAAGATGTATGTAATTTTTGTGTTAATATTTATTTATGCAGTTTGTGGTACTCTAATGAGGCTAATATTGATGCCTGATCGACATACGTCAGTGTGCTCGTATTAGGTGTCATGGCCCTCCATACTTAATGCTGTCGTCATCAACTCCTGGCTTCTGTTGCTGCTGGATCTATACATTGTAAGTTACACAGCTGCTAGCAACATCCAATGTATGACCTTGTGGCACTGCAATGCAGTGAATCGTGGAAAGGTCATTCTTTCTTGCCATGATATGGGCCCATTTAGGCATTTGCCATCTTCCTAGACCTAGACGGAATAGTCACAACCCGTGAGTGTTGCGCTCCAGACATCATAGTACGACCGCCGCCGTTTTCAGATGGCCGACGACAGCGTCAAAAGAGACCGCAAGACACAGAAGAGAATAGAAAAGAACCTGGAGCAGACGCTGGCATCGGCCAACGAGATCACGGATGCACATGAACGCCTCGTTTTCGTCTGCAGGAAGCATGCAGAGTCCTTGGAAGAGAACAAGAAGCTAGTGGTATGTGCTGACGGTCGTGAACGGTGGACTCCGGGTACTGTAGATCTTAACATGAAGAGAAGTTGAGCATAGCAGCAGAGCCCAATAGTTCTGAGGAGAAGGCGTTGTGCTGCCATCTGCTACGCCAGCTGCAGCTAAATGTCTGACACGTCGGGATCGGTATTGAGCAGCATGTAATCGCGTAGCAATGGCAGCTTCAGGTCCTCCCATGGGCTGGTGGAAGCTGGACCGAAGCGGAGTGAGTGATTAATGAATGATGGATTTTCCGATCAAAGCAGGCTCATGGGAATAACAAAGCGATTTCGTACTCATCCCTGTGAAAAGTTATGAGTACTTTTCTTCTTAACTCACACGTATATTGTGTGCGATGCATGGTTTTTCACGGTTACGTTACGCCATTTGCGGAGATAAGAGTGAAGCTGAAGCAACGGAAGTTGATGTGTTCTTCAGGCAAAGGCAGTGATAGAAAGCCACAGCAGTGCACAATCACGGCTAGTTTCCTCGGCGCGATTAAACGATGCCGGGAAAGGTGTGCACGACGTCGCTCAATACGTAGCGAGTAAATCGTAGGATTTTAGGCTTTAAAATCGAGCCAGAGGTGCAGCAGCACAGCACCAATACATTATGGTTGCGAGTAGCGTTGGGGGAGGGTGGTGGTCGGTAATTGGTGACGGAACAGATGTTCGAAGGGCGATGCCATTTTGGGAGCGTTGCCGTGATGGTGCTGACCGCATTGAGATTCATGTCGGGGCACCGAAGTCGGAACGTATGACTTCGATGGAAGCTTAATAATCTGTTTGTGACGCATTCATTGAAATAAGTCGTTGTACGTTCTCACAAGATTCACTAAAACAGCAGTTGGGCCGCTGACAGTTCAAGTCCTTTGACGGTGGGCGTAGGTTGGCAGAACCGGAGTATATCATAGCAAGCAGAGGATGTTTTTGATAGCGATATGGAACAAGCTCAGCAGAGTGTTTTGCAGGAGTCGTCGTTTCAGATGAATCATATGTTGGTGATGACGGAGTACAAAATTTTCAGATGGATCATTTGTTGATTATGACAAAACGCTACATTTACGATCTGAATAGCATGTGTCGGATCTATACGTGTGCTTGCTCAGCGGAACCTCAACGCTACACGACCTGTATCACCAACATGCCACGCCATAACATTGCAGTCGAGCATTCGCAAGATGGAGCTGCGCGTGGACCATCTGCTGAAGGAGAAGCTGAACCTAGAGAGTGAACAGAGCAAGGCGCTGCTGACGCGGAGCCGCCTCGAAGGCCTGTGCCGGGAGCTTCAGAAACAAAACAAACTCGTCAAGGTACGCCTCCCCGAACACCCTCAGGCAGAGCGCTCTGGTGGCGAGCTCGATGGGTCAGATATGCTTACGATATGCAGATATGAACAAGGTTATCTGTTTGGGTACTAGAAATACACGTACGCCGCGTTCCCTTTAAGAAAAAAACTATGTGATTCAACCCATCACATACCCTGTAACCAGGCTTGCCCTTGGTGACCTAATACCCCAACGAAAACGCAGATTTTTCCTCTAGCCATTATCACTTAACGCAAAAAATATTCAGCTCCGGCGGTTATCACTTAAGGTAAGAAATATTCAACCCGTTTCTTCAAGTCAGGCGTTAAGAACATAAGGATGGGACCACCTGTCCCGAGGCGAGGTCATCTTCGCCGTCACGCCAGCCCGAGCAGCGCCGTCTCCGAGGCTTACCCGGTCCCCGGACAGTGCGGCGCCTCCCCCCCCCCCCCCCGTGCCGTCCGGTGAGCGAGCCGCCCGCGCTGCGGCAGGAGGAGAGCGTGGCGAAGATCCGCGAGGAGGAGGAAAAGCGGCGCGAGGTGTCCGCCAAGTTCCAGACCACGCTCAGCGACATCACCGGCACCATGAACGAGAACAACCAGAAGAACACCCGGCTCACGGAGGAGAACATCGAGATGTCCAAGAAGCTCAAGAGCCTGTGCGAGCAGTACGAACAGAATAACTCGGTGAGTCCGCTGAGGCAGGTTTGGTGCTAGGTGGCCTGGTGGTAACTTTTCGGCGTCTGATCCACCTAGTGCCACCGGTCATAAGACTTCGGTGTTCTATGTTTTAGCTACATGCGTTCTATTTTTGTCGTTTGTGTCCTAATGCTCGCGTTGATTGTGCTTTACGCACTGCCTGTTAACCAAGGGTGGTCTGTCACTGTGTTCAAGCTGGTTGAGAAGATGATGAAGCAGAAGGAGCTCGAGTCCCAGTTGGCTGAGGCACGCCTGGCCAAGATACAGCTCGAGATGAACCAAGAGAAGCAGGCCTTCCTCTTAGAAAAACAAAAACTCCTTCAGGTAGTTCTTGTACACTGCTTAAATATGACAGTCGTGGTATAGTTATCCTTGCGTCGATACCGCGTGTGCCCTGTCACACCAGAGTTACAAGCACTGGTGCGTCACCCGGTTGCTTACACCCGCTCGTTGTCACCTGCACCCGATCACCATCACCCGGGTGCGTGTCACCCGGGCGCGTGTCACCCGGGTGTGCTCACCCGTCATGCCGGCGGGAATCTCCTCAGCGATCTCGCTCAGCATCATCTGGATGGCCTAACGCGATCGAGAGACAGGAAGCCCCGTGCCTCGTCCGGTCTGTGTGAATGTCACTGATGAGAGCGCGGCAGCGAGGCCGGAGCGGCGCCGGGCCACGTCCGGCGGGTCTCCGGCGCCCCACCCCGCACCGCTGAGCGGACACCCTCGGTGCCGGCAGGAGATGTCCACCTACCAGAAGCGCTGCACAGACCTGCAGGTGTCGGAGGTGGCGTTACGCGAGCAGCTGAGCACCTACACGGAGAAGTACGAGGACTTCCAGGGCGCCCTCGCCAAGTCCAACAAGGTGTTCGGCACGTTCAAGTCCGAAATGGAAAAGGTGCGGACAGTGTTACGAGATGCGTGCCACCCAGCAGTTGCCGCTGTATAGTTGTTATGTGGTTTGCTTGATTTCCTACGTAGGCCAGTTTACCTATGTCAGCTTTTTCGTGATAGGTTATGTGGTTATGCATGTTGTGGTCGTATATTGTTGTCTTAATAGTCAGTTGTCCTTTCGTTCAGTTTATACAGTTTGCATGCACATCTTGTATAAAGACATCCCTTTCATAAGCGCGATGACGGCATGCATCTCAAGAACATTATTCCCCAGTGTTATTGGCATATTGGCATCCAGTCACGCGAGTAATATTAATGCACCACACGACAAATAATGATGGCTCGCAAAGGGTATTCATCTACGGCTCGCGGACAGAAAGCTGTCATATTTCTATGCTGCGAGAACAATGCCCACTTTTGCCCGCTGATCCTTTCCCGTTCATTAAACGACATGCCGTATTCTGGAGAGGGAGAAGTGGACGTAAGAACTGAGGGCCTGCCGTCTGGCGCTGGCCCTCGCTTTCATTCTCGTCCGCTCGTCATGAGGGTCACGCCACTGAGCTGTTGCGGTGCTCCGGTGTTGACGTGAGCGTGTTCCGGCGCCGCAGTGCCAGTTCACACCGCTCCTGGTACCGCGGTGTTCCGTGCGGTGCTCCCGGTGCCCCTCTGTTGGCGTGTCACTGTCGGGGTAGTCCAGCGCCGGCGCCCGGCTGCCCCGACGCCGCATTGTTAGGTCGGTGCCGCCGACCTGCTGGGCCAGTGTGAGCGTGCGACCGTTCCTGTGTCCCGTGGCCTGTATGCCACTCTCCCGGTTGCTCGGTGAAGGCCTGCAGGCGTAGACGCAGTGGAGTGTGTCGATGTCAGCTGTCACTGTCGACTGCGTGATCGTCCTAGCGTCAGCCTGTGATCGTTCCGGAGTCAGTCCAGGTCTGGTCCGGTGTCAGTGCGGGACTGGCTCGGTGTCAGCGCGGGTCTGGCGTGATGTCAGGCCCAGTCTAACCCGGTGTCAACGCGGGTCTGGCCTGGTGTCAGTCCGGGTCTGCCCCGGTGTCAGTGTGCGGCTGTCCTGATCTCCGAGTAACTCGGTGTCGTCGCGGCTCTGACTCGGTGTCAATGCGTGACTGTCCTGGTCTTCTCCGAGCACCTCGGTGTCAGCCCGTGTATATCACGGCGTCTCAGTACCAGCGTGTGCCTGTCGCGGCCAGCCTGATGTCCGGAGCGGCCCGGCCCGGTCCCCCTGAGGCCAGCCGGTGGCCTCCGCCGCCGGCGACACACGCTCGTGCTGCGCGGCTCGGTGGCTCGGTAGGGCGACTCTCCGCGCCGGTGGGGGACGTCAGCCCTCCACCGGCGGCCCTAGCTGGTGACGCGTGCTGTGATTACTGTGGTTTAGCGTATCGTGTGGCTATAACGACAAGCTTCAACTAATGAATCACTTACTTTACCGGTTTTCCCTTGAGTGCGCAATCATATCAGCGACATAACTTGCATTATTTCTTTTAAGCTGGACTTAAGCTGTGGTTTTTGTCAACGTTGTGGTGTTGTGTCATGTTGCTGCATGTGAACTGGCAAGAGTGCAATGTTTTTTCAGCATCAAATAACCTCATGCCTCCGATTAATCCCACCTTGTCTTGCAATGAAATTTGGGTGGGATATTACTGTTCATAGGGCTGTCGTGGTAAAGCGTTGAACGTTCAGCATGTATTTGGTAATTTTCTTCGGTTATTTTATGTTAGGCGTACACTTATATATTTTACTTCATAGCTTCATAGTTAATTTGTGTTCGTGGTAAGGATGACCTAGTATTTTGTACTGGTTTTCACCCATTATTTTCTTTATTTTCCCTGTTTTTATCATTCACCCTATCATAACTTACTCTTCATACAGGCGGACAAACGGTAAAAGAAGATCTCCGTTCTCCCGGTCCCTCCTTTCCACTTTGTCTGCCCTTCTGTGTGCCCCATTACTTTCCGCGCTCTGACCGCGGTCGGTCACCGGCCCACCTCAGATGCAGAAGAACATCCGCCGGCTGGAGAAGGAGACGAGTACGTGGCGGCAGCGCTGGGAGGGCAGCAACCGCTCCCTCCTCCAGATGGCCGAGCAGAAACAGGCCGACGACAGCCAGCTGCTGGCCCAGCGGCGGCGCATCGAGACCCTGGAGCGGCTCTGTCGAGCGCTGCAGGCGCGTGCCACCGCCCCCCCGGCCCCGGCCGGCAGTGGGGAGTGTACCGTCCCCCTGCCCCCGCCCCCCCCCCCCCCGTAGTGCTCAGTGTACCGCACGCCCCTGTGGTAGTGCTCAGTGTACCGTCCACCTCTCCGGCAGCGCTCGTTGTACCGTCTACCCCTCCGGTAGTGCTCAGCGTACCGCACGCCCATCTGGTAGTGCTCAGTGTACCGTCCACCTCTCCGGTAGTGATGAGCGTACCGTCCATCCCTCCGGTAGTGCTCGGTGTACCGCCGACCGCCTTCGTTCGTTCTACACCAGTAAACGCTGTATCTGACTGTGTCTGTAGCCATTCCTGCCTGGATGTGCGCTTGCTAGTGTATCCCGCAGCCGGCGCGGATCTGTCTGAGTGACGAGTGTTGCGTGCGGGCAGTTGCTGCGGCCGTGCGCTGTGTCGGCCGTCAGCGGCCGCGGTGACGCGCCGCGTCCGTGGCCGCCCGCAGTGGGCAGACAGCTCACTGGCGGGGCGCGCCGACACAGCTCACTGGCGGGGCGCGCTGACACATCTCACTGACGGGGCACGCCGACACAGCTCACTGGCGGGGCACGCCGACACAGCTCACTGACGGGGCACGCCGACACAGCTCACTGGCGGGGCGCGCCGACACAGCTCACTGACGGGGCACGCCGACACAGCTCACTGGCGGGGCACGCCGACACAGCTCACTGGCGGGGCGCGCCGACACAGCTCACTGGCGGGGCACACCGACACAGCTCACTGGCGGGGCACACCGACACAGCTCACTGGCGGGGCACACCGACACAGCTCACTGACGGGGCATGCCGACACAGCTCACTCGTGATGGGGCACGCCGACACAGCTCACTGGCGGGGCGCGCCGACGCAACACACTGACGGGGCACGCCGACACAGCTCACTGGCGGGGCACACCGACACAGCTCACTGGCGGGGCACGCCGACACAGCTCACTGGCGGGGCACACATACACAGCTCACTGGCGGGGCACGCCGACACAGCTCACTGGCGGGGCTCACCGACACAGCTCACTGGCGGGGCACGCCGACGCAGCTCACTGGCGGGGCACGCCGACACAGCTCACTGGCGGGGCACGCCGACACAGCTCACTGGCGGGGCACACCGACACAGCTCACTGGCGGGGCACGCCGACACAGCTCTCTGGCGGGGCACACCGACACAGCTCACTGGCGGGGCACACCGACACAGCTCGCGCCGACACAGCTCACTGACGGGGCACGCACGCCTGCGCCGCCAGTGACCGCCCCCGATCCGGCCGACTCCAGCGGGCGACGGCCTGCCCAGCGGCGCGCCGATGACGAGACGGAGGTCACCTCCAGCCAGGACGGCCTGGTCGACTCGACGAGCGCGAGCGAGCCGGCGCCGGCCCGGCGGCCCGGCCCATGTCGACCTCGGACGAGGCGCCGGCTCGCCGGTCAGCTCGGCCACGGGGTACCTGTGAGCGGGCGGCCGGCCGCGGCGCCGCCCTGCTCCCTCGCTGTCACACCGCCATCCGCCTAGACGGGATGGCACGGCCGCAGCTGGTGCATTCTCCTCGAGTTCTTGGCTGTCCTCTCCATGTGCACATAGTAGATCGTCCAATAAATAGCCATGCGATGTCTGCTTATTGGTCGGCGGGAGCTTTCGGGCGTGCACTCGAGACTGGGCCAGACAGTGGACGGCTGGCAGCGGTCAGTGTATTAACAAAGTGACGTCGGGCCGAAACATACACAAACACACAGACACATACACGCGCGCGCGCGCACGCGCTCACGTGTTCTCTACGTCACACTGGCGTGCGATGTTTGCAGCTAACAACACATTTAACACTGGGCCCAGACATCTCGCATAACAGTCCGTTCTGCACCCAGATAACACGCATCACGCCCTCACCATACTCTGAATAAACCAAGCAACGCACCGCCCGTAGCGCAGATAACAAACGCCTCACACGGAGCTCAGGTAAACTCCCCAGCCTCGATGTGCACGCCGAGCTCAGTTCAACTCCCCAGCCTTGGAGCTCATACGGAGTTCAGGTAAACTTAGCCTCGGAGCTCATACGGAGTTCAGGTAAACTCAGCCTCGGAGCTCACACGGAGCTCAGGTAAACTCCTCAGCCTCGGAGCTCACACGGAGCTCAGGTAAACTCCTCAGCCTCGGAGCTCACACGGAGCTCAGGTAAACTCCTCGGCCTCGGAGCTCACACGGAGCTCAGGTAAACTCCTCAGCCTCGGAGCTCACACGGAGCTCAGGTAGACTCCTCAGCCTCGGAGCTCACACGGAGCTCAGGCAAGCTCAGCCTCGGCACATAGACTGCCCAGTCTACAAACCCGCAACGGGACACGCGACGCGGGTCCCAGACAGCCCCACCACACCCAGTCGGGCGGCGCCCGGCACCCATGCGGCGGCGTCAGGCGCGGTGCCGTTTTCGCCTGGTGGCCGTCTCTGCCTGCCCGGCCGCCGTCTCCACCTGCCGGCCGCCGTCTGCCCGCCGTGTCTGCCTGCCCGGCTGCCGTCTCGACCTGCCCGGCCGCCGGGGGCGCCGCGTCGCCAGTGGGCAGTGACGGAGGCGCCTCCATGGGCGGGTTGCCGTCGCTGATGCCAACTGGGCTCGCCTCGGAGGTCACCGAGGTCTGCGCCTGGGGCGCAGACGTGCCGTGTACAGCGTAGGTGCGGGCAGGCGGATGCCGGAACAATGCTGGGACGGGGCTGGAGGGGTACCGCGGCCGTCCGGTGTGAGGCAGGGGATAGTGGTAGTTGTATGGTATTGGGTGTGGATGCGTGTGGTAGTAGCTCGTTGGGGTTTTGGGTGTATGCTGGTAGTGATAGTTGGCTGGCGTCGTGGGTGGATGCGGTTGATGGTAACTCGCTGGTGTTGTGGGTGGTTTCGGATAGTGGTAACTCGCTAGTGTTGTGGGCACATGTCTATGGTGATAACTTGCTGGCGTTGTGGGTGCATGTCGATGGTGGTAACTAGCTGGCGGTGTACGCGTTTGCTGATAGTGATACCCCGCCGGTGTCGTGTATGGATGTGGAAGATGGTAGCCTTGAGTTTTCGTACGTGGGCGCGGAGTCGCCAGTATACTGTTGTGCAGATGATCACCGCTTGCCAGCATTCCATGGGCCTCGGTGGTATAGTATCCTGGTCGCGCATAGTCAGGATGCGGGTAAGGTCTGGCGGTGGCGTGCGGTGGAGGGTGGTGGACGTAGCCTGACAGGTCCGCAGGAGGATGATAGACGTCGGGTGTGGCGTGCGGCGACGGGGGGTAGCGCTGCTGTGGCGGCCGGTGCGGCAGGGGTGGAGCAGTTGTCGGAGGAGGGTAATAGTCCAGAGGAACTTCATGCTGCGGCGGATGGTACCCCCCGGGAAGCCCGCCCTGCTCGTGCGGGGCTCGACTTGGCCCGGCCGGGTGGTGGCGGTGCCCTTGAGGCGCTCTCGGGGGCGGCAGATGCCCCTGCGGTGGATACTGCCCCACCGCAGTGTACTCGTTATGATGATACCCCTGCCGGTAATACTCCCCTGCTTGTATAAGCGCTGGCGTGTGTCGCTCCGGTCCGGGATACTGTCCCGCCGTTGCGTGTCCCGTCGGATGATACCCCCACCCGAGCTCTGGTCCCGCCTCCTCCGCCGCTGTGACCCGGCCGGCGGGGCGCCGCGCCGGCTCGGGCGTACCGCGGTGGCGGATGTCCGGCCGCGGCGTGCTCGGCGTCGGCGCTGGCGCTGGCGGCCTCTCGGGCTGCACCAGATGACCGTCTCCGGAGTAGGTCCGCGGCGTCTCTGTCGCCGCCGGCCGCGGGCTGGCGCCGCTGGCGTACCGCGCCGCCGGCGGACGGGGCCGCTCTAGCGGCGGAGGCGCCGCCGCGGCGTGGGGCCGGCGCTCCCTGCTCGGCGGCCGTGGGAGGCGGCGCCCGCTTGGTCGGACCGCCACCACCGCTGCCGGGACCGGGCGCGGCGGCGGCGCCTCGTACCGCTCCGGTTCGCGGCCGTACAGCCGCTCGTTGACGTAGAGGAAGGCGTCGGAGCGCGGACAGTCGACACTGTGCCACCAGTCGCACACCAGGTGCTGCTGGCTGAACACGGTGCCCACGTTGCAGAGGAACGACTGCCGGCTGCGTGATTCGGAGCAGTAGTGCCACACCTGTCGACGCACGGGACAGGGTTGAACCGGGGCTGAGCCAGGGCCGGGACAGGGCCGAGCCGGAGCCGGGACATGGCTGAGCCGGGGCCGGGGTAGGGCTGAGCCAGGGCCTCGACAGGGCTGAGCCGGAGCCGGGGCAGGGCTGGGACAGGGCTGAGCCAGGGCTGAGCCAGGGTCGGGGCAGGGCCGGACCAAGGCCGAGACAGGGTTGAGCCAGGGCTTCAACAGGGCTGAGCCGGAGCCGGGGCAGGGCTGAGACAGGGCTGAGCCATGGTTGAGCCAGGGCCGGACCGTGGTTGAGCCGGAGCCGGGACAGGGACAGGGTTGAGCCGGGGCCGGACCATGGCTGAGCCGGGACCGGGACAGGGCTGAGCTGGGCCGGGACAGGTTGAGCCGGGACCGGACCATGGCTGAGCCGGGGCCGGGACAGGGCTGAGCTGGGCCGGGACAGGTTGAGCCGGGACCGGACCATGGCTGAGCCGGGGCCGGGACAGGGCTGAGCTGGGCCGGGACAGGTTGAGCCGGGGCCGGACCATGGCTGAGCCGGGGCCGGGACAGGGCTGAGCTGGGCCGGGACAGGTTGAGCCAGGACCGGACCATGGCTGAGCCGGGGCCGGGACAGGGCTGAGCTGGGCCGGGACAGGTTGAGCCGGGACCGGACCATGGCTGAGCCGGGGCCGGACAGGGCTGAGCTGGGCCGGGACAGGTTGAGCCGGGACCGGACCATGGCTGAGCCGGGGCCGGGACAGGGCTGAGCTGGGCCGGGACAGGTTGAGCCGGACCGGACCATGGCTGAGCCGGGGCCGGGACAGGGCTGAGCTGGGCCGGGACAGGTTGAGCCGGGACCGGACCATGGCTGAGCCGGGGCCGGGACAGGCTGAGCTGGGCCGGGACAGGTTGAGCCGGGACCGGACCATGGCTGAGCCGGGGCCGGGACAGGGCTGAGCTGGGGCCGGGACAGGTTGAGCCGGACCGGACCATGGCTGAGCCGGGGCCGGGACAGGGCTGAGCTGGGCCGGGACAGGTTGAGCCGGGACCGGACCATGGCTGAGCCGGGGCCGGGACAGGGCTGAGCTGGGCCGGGACAGGTTGAGCCGGGACCGGACCATGGCTGAGCCGGGGCCGGGACAGGGCTGAGCTGGGCCGGGACAGGTTGAGCCGGGACCGGACCATGGCTGAGCCTGGGCTGGGACGCCGATGGCTCCCAGTCTCACCATCTCTGGACATTATTGTTCGATGCTGAAAACGCGCTGGAATTCCATCCCCCGTTGTTGAAAAGTTTCCGTTCATGTAAAACATTCGCTTACTCGTCATGCATTACACCCTTACCAAATGCCTCAGGTTTTCTAAATTCTTGGTTTTTATGTCTTTTATCCATGCCAAATATCATCCAACTGTCTCTGATATGTCGTTTCATTATGCAACGTCATATAGCCAATATTTAATCCTGGAAAAATAAAAAGCTGACAGGCCTTGTCCCCGAGTCCGTCCCGCAGCGGATTCCGTGTGTGGTACAGTTGTCACCTATCAGCTTAATGCAGTAATTATCTCTCGGTTATCCTTTGACAACCAACCAGGCACTGACCTGCCGGTGAGTCTCAATGCTCACCTCCTGGTTAGTCTGTCTGGTCCGTACCAGTCGCTCGGCCCAGTCCGCACCTTTTTCTGGTCCTCACCCGACAGCCTCTTCCGGTCCTCACCTGACACCCGGCCCAGTCCTCATCCGACAGCCTCTTCCGGTCCTCACCCGACTCTCGGCCCAGTCCTCATCCGACAGCCTCTTCCGGTCCTCACCCGACTCTCGGCCCAGTCCTCACCTGGCACCCAACCTAGTCCTCATCCGCCAGCCTCTTCCAGTCCTCACCCGATAGCTTCTACCGGTCCTCATCCGACAGCCTCTTAAGGTCTTTACCTGACTCCCGGCCCAGTCCTCACTTGACACCCAACCCAGTCCTCACTCGACAGCCTCTTCCGGTCCTCACCGGACTCCCGACCTAGTCCTCCCCTGACCCCAGCCTAGTCTTCATCAAACAGCTTCTTCTGGTCCTCACCTGACACCCAACCCAGTCCTCACCCGACAGCTTTCTCCGGTCCTCACCCGACAGGCTCTTCCAGTCCTCACCTGACAGCCGGTCTCCATGTCAGCGTAGAAGCCGGCCGGCCGGCCGCTGCAGCTGAAGCCGGTCTTGGGCACGGTGTGGTACGTCGGGTAGTCGTGGCCGCCCAGACCCCGGATACAGTCGCCGTCCGGGTCCAGGCTGGTGTGCGGACACGGGCTCGACTCCGCGTACTCCGCGCCTCTGAGCTCCCCGTAGTGCTGCTGGTGTCCGGCCGGCACGTGTCCGGGCGCAGCTGGTTCCCGCGACGGCAGCTGGTAGTGGTCGCCGAGGGTCGGCTTGGGTCTCGGGCGGTATTCATGCCGGGCTGGTTCAGGCGGTGCGTAGTGTTCGTGCCGAGCTGGTTCAGGCGGCGGGTAGTGTTCGTGCCGGGTTGGTTCAGGAGGCGGGTGGTGTCCGTGCCAGGCTGGGTCGCGGGGCGGCAGCTGGTAGTGGTCCGTGACGATGTGCTCGCGGTCAGGGTAGTGCCGGCCGCGCGGAGGGCCTGGTGGCGGCAGCTGGTAGTGATCTGTTATAATGTTGTCATCGTCGGGGTAGTGCCGGCCGCCCTGCGGGCCGGGTGGCGGCAGCTGGTAATAATCTGCTACAGTGTTCTCATGGCCGGTATGGTACCCGTCGCTGGCTGAGCTGGGTGGCGGCAGCTGGTAGTGATCTGCTACAGTGTTTTTATGGCCGGTATGGTACCCGTCGCTGGCTGAGCCGGGTGGCGGCAGCTGGTAGTGATCTGCTATAGTGTTCTCATGGCCGGTATGGTACCCGTCGCTGGCTGAGCTGGGTGGCGGCAGCTGGTAGTGATCTGTGACGATGCTATGGGACCCGGTGCGGGAGCCGCCCCACGCCGGGTCACGCGGCGGCAGCTGGTAGTGATCGGTGACGATGGCTGGTTGGGGGCGGTGGCCCACGCCCGGAGGGCTGCGCGTTGGCAGCTGATAGTGCTCGCTCAGCGCCAGCTCGGTCGTGGGTGGGTATCTCGGAAGGTGCGGCGGTGGCGTGCCTCGGTACTCGGGCTGGTGCTGCGCCAAGCCCTCTGGACGGCGACGCTCCTCCGCGCGGCGTCCCGTGGGACCGGCCGGACTCTGCTCGTAGTACGTGTGCTCCTCCCCCGGCTCGAAGTAGATGGATCGCTCGAGGGCGTCTCCTGCCGTGTATTTTGACGTCCGCTCCGCCGCGACGGTCGCGCCGTCGTCCTCCGGCAGGTTTGGGTCGAGCCGCTCCGAGCGGTCATCGCGCGTCTGAGCCGGTAGGTTCTCCCGCCTTTCCTCAGGTCTGTGCGCGCCTATCTTCCTCGACCAGTCCATATGACGGTCCGGTGTCCAGCGCCTCTTCGAAAGCCAGGTTTTACGCGTCTTCTTGAGCCGGTTTGCGTGCCTTTTCCAGTCCCATTTCTTGTTTGTACGCTGCCCAGAAGGGCTAAACACACGTCTTTCCACGGACGCGTCCATACGCTTTCGCTGGTGCCAGTCCACTAGATTATCCTCCAAGCGCCTGTCATATTCTTCATGGAGCATGTCCGCACTCCTCCGCGCCAGGACATTGTCATGTGTCGTTCTCCTGTCCACCCCCATGTCCACATTCCGAGGCCTTCGGATGAATGTGCCAGGAACATCGCCAGCGCTCTTGATACCAGAACTCCACGCTGGACCTCCCCTGACGACGGCCTCAGTTTCAGCAGCGCCGGCGACTGTGACCCTCAAGCTCTCTCTACTCCCTGTTCGGCTATGCTCGTCACTAGCCAGGTCTGCGACCCGGCTGAGCGTCACCTCTGGGTCCCTCCTCGGCGTCCGCGGCACCTCCCTAGTCTCGACTTGCCCTGTCCGACCGCCCGCGGGCCGTCTCCTGGCCGTCTTCCGCTGCGCAGCCGCCGCCTGCCCGACGCTGTACCTCTTGCGGCGCACTCTGCCGGAGGGACGGCCGGCAGAGCGATGCCGCGCTACAGGGGTCTCCGCTCCGGCCCTGGTTCGTGTCCCGGTCCCGACGACGGAGCCAGTCACACTCGCGCTCTCTGTCCCGTTCGCGGCACCGGCCTTGGTCCCGGTCCTGGCCTTGGTCCCCGTCCCGGTCCTGGTCGTCGCCGCGCCCTCGGCGCTCGTCTCGAGGTTGTAGATAGTCCCGGTGACTGCGCCGGGGTCCCGGCGAGAGATTCGCACCTGGTCCAGTGGCGAGCCCGCCGAGCCCACCACCCGCAGCCGGTAGATGGCGTCCGAGTGGGCCGTGTCGCCTCGGGCGCTGGAGACGGCCGACAACAGCGCTGGGGACCGCAGGACTGTCAGTGGCGCTGGGGACCGCAGGGCTGTCGGCAGAGCTGGGGACAGCGGGACCGTCAGCGGAGCTAGGGACAGCGGGACTGTCAGCAGCGCTGGAGACAGTGAGACCGTCAACACAACTCGGGACAGCGGGACTGTCACTCTTGCTGAGAACAATGAGAACACTCCAGCAGCGCCGGGGATGTCACGCACCAGCCAAGCCGTCAACAGCCATGGGGAGTGTGAAATGGCCGTCATTGCTGGGGCGGCAGAGACATCGGCACCACATAATGGGAGGGGGGGGGGGGGGGGGAAGGGGAGAGTGTCAAGTGACGCAATCTGCACCTGCCTAGTCGCAGGATGGTCACATTCGCAAGCGTATCTGGTCAGTGCAATGCTTTATTCCGGGTGTGTTTTTCACTTCGGAATGACGCATCAAGTTATCGTGTCCCGCATCCATCAAATCAAAACAGGTCACCTGGCTGCAGGAATTGTTCAGAGCAACGATCATAGATTTACGTGATCTTAGCGTCCGGCCACCGCGACATATGCTGCACCAGCGACGTGCACCACAGCAGCATAAGACCATTATCACCGCCGGTGTGTGTTGCGTCCGGCCAGCCGGCCAGCCGGCCGCCTACCCAGTATGACGGAGGCGGGTACGGTGGCATTGGCCGAGTCCCTCAGCGCCGCCGGCTCGCTCCGCGCGGCGTGCAGGAGCACAACGAACAGGAGAGCTGCAGACCGCCAGCTGACCTGGCGACACACGCGGAGTGGAGGTCAGATGGGGGGGGGGAGGGGGGCTCAGAGGGCGCCTTCATTTGGTGAGGAACGTTTTTGGCCGCGCGGCCCTAGCAGGTGACCCACGATAAAGCCGACGAGCAGCAGTTCGAAACCGTGGCCACATCTCGGTAACCAGATGTTAGATCGACCTAGAGACTGGCACTGCTTAACCGGTGATTGAACAGGGAGTCGCGGCTTGCGACGCGGGCGATTGTACATGCTGCGTGCCAAGTGCATAGAGGCGGTCAATGTGATTTGCCCGTTTCTAACGCTTCTTCACGTTTTGCGCCACAACTCGGCAGCCAGGCAGGTTGGAGGCGCGAATCCAGTGCCGAATCGTCGACCAGCGCGCCGTCCGCAAGTAGTGTGACCAACACCAGTTTATGCGACGCACCAGTAATGTGACCAACACCAGTTTATGCAACACACCAGAAATGTGACCAACACCAGTTTATGCGACGCACCAGTAATGTGACCAACACCAGTTTATGCCACACCAGTAATGTGACCAACATCAGTTTATGCTACACACCGGTAATGTGACCAACACCAGTTTATGCGGCTCACTAGTAATGTGACCAACACCAGTTTATGCAACGCACCAGTAATGTGACCAACATCAGTTTATGCTACACACCAGTAATGTGACCAACATCAGTTTATGCTTCACGCCGGTAATGTGACCAACACCAGTTTATGCGACGCACCAATAATGTGACCAACACCAGTTTGTGCGACGCACCAGTAATGTGACCAACACCAGTTTAGCGACGCACCAGTAATCGCCCAGCAGCCGATTTTGCCCGTAATCGTCGGATAAGCCGGGAATATCAGCACATCAAAAAGGGGTTCCGATTACAACCCGCTGTCACCGAAACCACAGCCAGGGTCGTGACAAAATTGACATCAGGGCATGCACAGATTTATTGCTGGCACTTAGCACCCATTCATTCGTCATTCTGCACACAATCCCGTCCAGACACCAACTTTACGTTAAGGGTTGCAATCCAACATTTTCGCAAAACAAAGAAACGTGCACGTGCCAGTTGCGGCTATTCGTTAATTGAATGAAAAATTATCCATTGATTCATTGCAGCAAAAGGGTGAACAAAAGAAACGATCAAATGAATTGCTCGAGCCCCATTACTCTGTGAAAATGCCACAGAAACCACACATATTGATTTAAGAATAATCCTCCAATGGTGTGATAAGGAGATCCAGACAATACAGTCAGTTGAAGCGAGTCCCACGGTTACGGCAAAACAACACTCCCATTGTGTTGATGGCGTGTGTTTGTGAGCGACTGCGGAGCGGTTATATAGGTACCATAAGCACATCGTGGGGTTTTTGCATGAAAATGCCTCATATGATGCTTTCAAGAATTTGTGTACCACTTTGGCGTCCTTCATCACCTTCGACGCATGAATATGACACAAAATTAGTTAGCGTTATCACAACGCTTATCTCAGGTCCAAATTAACGTTGTCACCTTGGGTTTACGATCGCTTCCTGCAACAGATAAAATGGAGTGCTTCAGGCATTTGCAATCGTCGCCTCCCAGCACGTAAACGCGTTTAAAGAGAGTGGGGAAGGAGTGCGCAGTCAACGACCAATCTGGTAGGTTCGGCCAGGAATTGGAATGAATGATAGTGGATGCATCACGAAGTTGTGCAAACACACATCGACCTTAGTATGCAATAGGCCTTCACATGCGTCTTTAAAAACCCAGCTCCGTCGCTTAGCGGAGCAAGCCCACAAACACCTTGTAACGACTAAAGTCTCAGTCCGATGACGTTATTGACTGAAGCTACATGAAAAGCTGCCATGTATAAGACGGCAATTCTTGTCGTAAGTGACGGGTTACGCTATCCGGTTACGACAGGTGTAGGTACGCTACCTATTCAAGAAAAATGTGTATATTCCGCTGCGTACAGCAACGGATCAAGTCGGCTATATTGAAAGAGATGAGAACGTGTGCCCGGTAGACCAATTCATGCAAGGCAGCAGTTCACATACGACCATTATTCAGTCATGTGAGGGATAATTGGTCCAGGGCAATGGCTGCCGACGGCGGGTGGGAGTGGGACTCAGGCATAACTGAGAAATAATACATACAAATAGATAGAACATGGACCTTCATTCTGTGGCCTGGTTTAATATAGGATACACACCAGTTTCAAGGCTTTTGGCACGTTGTTTCTGCCAGTCAGTACTCGTCGCCTCCAAATTTGTTTCTGCCTATAATACCGCGTCAAAAACTCGTCTCTTGAAAAAAGTCGACGAATTCCAGGCGCATGAGAACTCTAGCGCTCTATGTGCCATTGAATCGAATTAGAAATTCTGACCAGCCTGCACCCAGACCTATGTTGATATCTATAGTGAAGAGACAGATGCTTCCGCGATTATCCTGAATCACTACCCGCTCGTAGAATTTCACCTCCCCAGGCGAAATAATGTTGAAATAAAGGAAGCATTTTAAGAGGCTGGGTAGCCTTATTTACCGAATGGTATAGTAAGTCAAAAAGGCATGATTGTGTAGCAGTATAAAATATTACAGGTTATTAAGAGCGTGCAGTCTACTTCTTTGCCCCCCTCCCCCCTCGGCAGGGTCCTTAAGTCTACTTTGAGCCTGCCCCCCCCCCCCCCTCCCAGAGACTTCTCGAAATGTTCCTATTGCTACCCGCCCTCGCTCCGCTAATAGAAGACAAACGCGGCACGCGGACGGCGGCCATTGCGTCACCGCGTTACGGCGCCGCTGCGTGACGCGCGGCAGATGGCGGCGCGTGACGTAACCCCGGTCAGCGGCCGTCATCGGAGCAGCCCGCCCGGATGACGCCGGCGCGCAGACGCCATGGTGACGAAGCGCGCCACGGGCGCAGTCTGATGACGGCGGGCTGATGAAGAATCGAGTGTCAGCTGCGAGAAAGCAGTCGTTTCGCGGGAGACGTCCGATCACAAATGGGGCACTTAATGGCGGAAACTCTACGTGACAGGTAATGTGCGGTCAGCTTGTTCACGCATTGTAAGCGGAGAGAGTTATTAGCCGAGTTCCTCGGGCGCACATAAATAAAATAAGACTCGTGTTTAAGAGACCAAGAATAGAGATAACAGTGTTGATCGGAACGGAAGCCAGTAATATTGTGAGCCTCGTCTTCAGTATAGCGAACATGTGGACCAGCAATCGTCCGTATAGATGCTCACCTTGTTTCAGAGATCCTCATATTATGGCTAGGCCGTAAAAATAGTTGCAAAATGAGGCTTTGCAAAGCCATGTGGGAACGATAACCACATCATGAAAATTTGTGAGCCGCTACAGCGCAGGAATACACAGTTAAACCCTATCGCCACATTCTTTACATTTGCATCTTTACATTACACGTCAAACATGGGGATACTTGATCAGGTCATATAACATGGTATATTGGTACAGTGGGTTTCTACAATAAACTCCAAAGCCCGAACACTAACTCTTTCATGGCTCCGCCATGGAGATGTGTAAAGTGCATTATATATATATATATATATATATATATATATATATATATATATAATGCACTTAACGCATCTCCATATATATATATATATATATATATATATATATATATATATATATATATATAAGGGAAACATAGAAACAACCAACAAAGTAGTCGGAGAAATGGGATTTCGGTACTCCATAACTCAAAGGAAGTGGTCGGGGTTTTCTCGCGAAAAATGAGCTGAAACTTGTTGTATGTATAGTGCAACGTTTAAGTGCTAAGAGTAGCACGTATGTCGCCAGAGTGACTATAGGCTTATCGTAATGCCCTAAGTTAAAGTAGTTTGGCAACCAACGCCGTCAGCTATTCAATTTATTTTACCCGCCATTCAAACGTGGATGGGGCCTTCAACGTTGTGGGAGGCAGAGAAGAAAAGAGCACCAACATTCCTGACAGAATGCTAGATTTTCCGGCCCAACCGAAAACGACCAAGCTCCCACGCCGATCACCCGTAAAGTAATTAATGAAACGGATGCTGAAGTAGCTTTCTGTCGCTGTGAGAAAATACCCAATCTGTCAAACTGAAAAAACTTCACCCGATTCCATGTCGAAAGCCCGTACTTCTTCGGCTATGGAATCGCGTGGCAACACAACGTTCTCAAGAGCCTGGGTTAACTGAAAGACCGAAATCCCGGCACTCTCGGTACAATGTCTCAGCTACCACATCACATCTGGCTTCTGCTCCCCTGATGCCGCTTCGGTCGACAGACCGTGCAGAACGCTGACGCGCTGATGACAGGGCAGTATCAACTATCAGCGTCGAGGAGACGACTCTGGTCATTGGAACCCGCGCACGTGCATCATCTCTCGTCCACGTGCGCTGCCAACACCGTGGGCCGTGCGGAACGTGAACACCTACAGCTCTAGGCCAGATACTATGGTGAGGTCCAGCATCTGATTATGTCCGATGAGTTCCTAGCACTCGCAGCCGGATTCCAGAATGAATTGATTTATCACTAGGACGCGTAGAGAACGTGGGGCATTTAACCACATGTAAGAATGGTCCCGTTCAAACACTGAACAATTTCTTGTGGTGTTATGACGTCAGTAACACAGTGACATAGTTGACATATGATGTACTTATATATATATATATATATATATATATATATATATATATATATATATATATATCCATGTCGAAAGCCTGTACAGTTTTGGCTATGGACCCGCGTGGCTGGCACAACGTCCTCAAAAGCCTGGTTTGACCTGAAAGACTGAAATCCCAACGCTCTCGATACAATTTCACAGTTATCACATCACATCTGGCTTCTACTGCCCTGATGCCATATAAAAGACACCATATATAATAACACGAATGTATTATATGTTATATATTATATAAATTTACAGCACATATATGATATATGTATCTGATCTTCCGATTACACACACATAACGTTTTAGATCCTTTTCACAGGCTGTGCCCTCGACAGATCCGCCGACAGATGACGTAATTTTTCCGCACTCTTGCTTGCCCCTCCTTTAGTCGCTCACGATGTTTTATTTGCTCTTTTTTGTGTATCAGCTGGTGCTTTAGACTGCCCCTGTGGTGGGATATCAGGGGCTGGTTTTTAAGTACGTTTTTAAGGTGGATGGAGGGGTCCAAGGGGTGCTGTTCACTCTTTAGATTACGTTAAAATAAGTGGGATCCTGGTTAACTGCGTAGAGTTCTCGCTTTGTTTCCTGCTACCTAAAAGATATCCGCGCAAAAGTCTACCGGTCTTTAGCTAACATCAATGATTCTGTCTAGGCACTCCCGTTTCTGAAGTCTGGCTTTGGTATTTTATGCACGGCAACTATCGTCTCTTTTGTCTCTGCAGGTTCTTTTCAAGCACATTTCCAGTCCTAAATCCACAGCCTTTCTGGTATAAGTGACTTGATGAAAAATGAAGGTGACTTTCGTTGTTGGATGGTCTGGATAATTATTTCAACTGAATATGACTGTCTCGTAGCCTCACAATCACATCCAAAAGTTCCATGTCGGTTTCGGAATTATTTGGATGTTTTCCGGTCGATGTTGTTTACAAGGTGTTATCGATGCAACGCTTACTAACATGCAGTAACATTACAGAAATGTCAGCAGTGCATCTGAAATAGAATAAGGGCTTATAATTGGATTTCCGTATGCTTATGTTTCCCGTGGCCCCAAATATGCACAAGTAAAATTTCACCCAGCTCCGTGTGCCTGCCCAGGCTAAACTTGCTGTTAAAAACTAGCTGAATAGTTTCAGGGAGTTTTCCATTTCATTTATGATGACTGCTCGGTAGGCCATAATCCTCCCTCGCAGTGGCACAACTGGGGAAAGCCTACTAACATCCATTCACACAAGATCAGGACGCACTCATTCTGAGGCGTGAACGGTTTGGTTGTGGTAATTTTTGGAGCTTTTAGAGAAGTGTGGTGTATCTAGGATCAACAAACTTCGGTTTCCGACATAACTCTCAGTCCTCTTTGGTATGTTCAGCTAGGTGCTCTGCCACATGGCTCCTACCGCTCACGATGACCCGAAGGAGCAACCCGTTGTGTAAATTACGTGGACTTGGAAATTGGCAGCTGATGGTTTGGTTGCCGCCATATACCGCGTCTGATCTTTCCTATGCAGCCTTCTCTGCACACCTTGTTGACGAAATCCTTACCTTTTCATGGATTTAAGAAACCTGCTTTTTCCGCTCAGTGATAGATTGAGCTATCTTTAACCTCCACATCCAGTTGTTCATTATGCTGCTATTTATCGATGGTGACTACTACAGAACCTTTATCCGTGGTCCGAATAAACATTTATTGATCTTTTATTAAATTGCAAACCATCACAACACACGGAGCATCATAACATATGCCCTTCATGTCACGGTTAGACGAATCGACTCCGGACAAAAAGTGGCTAATCCACGTGCAAACTGTTAAACAAAACAGCAGTTTTGCTATCTACAATCGTGGATTTATGCCATCATATGACCGCATGAAAAATCGACGCGGCACGCGTACCACGATACGTTACAACGCTTGATCTTGATCCAACAAGATCTTGACATAAAGGCAGGCACGCACTTATGCATCGTGCGGTGCAGATTCTTATGTATGATAAAGCACTCTTACTCGATCGGCGTTGTCTCCTTGCTGTGTGTCTTGCACATGAACCACATACTGAGCTTCGATTTTTCAGAAGAGTCACGTGACCTGAACAGACCTGACCTTCCCTTGACACGAATAGTATCCGTGCATGCCATTGTGTCACTAATGCGTCAATTGTCAAGTACAACTTTCGTTGTTTAGATGCTATGTTCCGGATCTAGCAGGTGAAGCTGGCCAGAATGTCTCAAACGCTTAACGTCAAGTCAATAACATTCCTAAACGTCCAGAGGTCAATGATTTGCTGACGTGTAAATTGCAAAGGCGCGTAGCTGCTACCGGGCATGATGTTGGCCCTGTTGACTCAAGGATCAGTTCTCAGATTTATGCACGTGTGTGTAATCTGCACGCGTAGTTTTTTTCTTGAAAGTATCCTTGGTGACCATCGTTATCCCACATCACTCAGCAAGCACTATTTCAGAGATAACAGTGCGGTTTCGCAAAATAAGACGGAGGGCTGAACAGAGAAGATTGAAGAAACATGCCCTAAAAAAAATACGCCAACAAACGGATTTCTCTCCAGATTAGGGCCAATTTTCTCTCTGGGTTGGGGATCCAAAGTTAATGGAGAGAGGGAGAAGAGTGGGGGATGGACCCCGAACTGAACAAGAAACTACACTCCTGTTCATAGGTTTTACACATTGTCAACGTCATTCCCTAGTGCACACTCCGCACATGCGATGGCGTGGACAGTGTGAGCTTTAGCTGCGGACTACACCCAGAGACGTCTTCTTTTTCGTAAAGCCCTGTGTTACAAGTACATCATGAAGATTAAAACCCGGGCATCATAACCCTCATGCTGGTATTCAGTTGGGTTGCAGCGTAATAAGGGTATGTGCATAAAATGTGTTATGACGCAGATTTCTCCCTCCTCGTCCTGATGTCTCACACAGACTATCCCTTAGCAGATGAACCGATAAACCCATCCAAACCAAAACTGAGGGCAGTAGCGCATGGAAAAAAACGCACCAAAACTCAGCAACAAGCACCAGAATTGGCACGTTTTCACACAGCACAGCACAGCTCTGTGCTGACGGGTGGCCTGTTGATCTGATAACGGACGTGGGATCCGGATAAACGGCATTGCCAAACACTGAGTGCCAATGTTAAGTCATTTGTCCCACACATTGCCGGCAGCACGACCGCGGTGCTGCAGCGTGTAGCACTGCGATCGCTTCCTCATAGAGGACGTGCGCGGTGTGGTTCTGTACTCAGTGGCGGTTCGGCTCGTACAGCAAGCATGAAAGTAACGCCCCGATCTCGCGTTGACTGTTGTGTACCTTTTTGACAACACGTAAGTGATTATCAGTGGATGACAGGCCTTGTCTCGGGCAAAAATGCCGGATGTTTGACAGCCACACAATCTCAAGCTTCTCACAGAAGACAAGTTGCTACTTCATTCGCTGCGGTACCGAGCGCCTCTCCAGACTGTTTTAATATCTTGTTTGCTAGTTCGTTAGCGAGGTGTCAGCGAGTATCATCTTTTAAGAACGAACACAGGCACCGGACTCGAACACACCGCAATTTGGCAAAATCAATCAGCACTGCGGAACATCTGAAACCACGTCGTCTCGCGCGCGGGCGGACAATAACCAGAGGCGTGCACGCAGATGGGATCAGTCCGTCCTGAGGCCGGCCGTTGTGACTCACCGCTGTTTGTGCCATGACCGCGGTCTGGGGTCAGCCGCCGGGGACCACGCGCCACCGTCGGCTCCCGCCTCGGTCCTGCACCTGAGCGGTCGAGCTCGTCGGACTCACCCCACTGCCTCAGCCGCGCCGCGCCGACCGGCACTTTCGGTTTTCTGCGAGCAATCGGTAACGTCTCGCCATATGTTGTGTCTTCCGCCCGGCGCGAGCGCGCGCGCGGTGTAGTAATAATGTCGGGCGGCGCCGGCGGCGGAGCGTAGCAGAGCAGACAGGGCGGCGGAGACTGGACATTGCCACATACCGAGCGGGCAGCCATGCAGCCGCCGTTTACAGGCATGATTCGCGCCAAACTACAGGCATGATTCGCGCCAAAGTGGCACGAGCCCATTGCTGTTGTCGAGGCTGCCTAGTGTGTGATGACATTTGCTGGCATCTGTATCATGGTCAGGATCGGTCACAGAAACCACCGAGACACTAATTTGGGGATGAGCTCGGCCGTCGATGGACGGCCCCGCATGTTGCTGGACGGACAGGCAGCGGGGCCCTCCAGTCTGGAGCACTGCATTGTGCTGAGAACAGTGATACCCGCTCTCTCCCATGCTGTGGTCTATCTCTGCTCGCTTTTCGCCTCGATGTTGTTTCGCTCTAAAGTTTTGAACGGCTGTTATGTGGTCTAGCTTTCTCTGCATCCAATGACGTCAGATGAGCTCTGCCCAGAGACCCGGCGGACCAGGCTGAGACAATCCAGGCTGAGACCAGAGACCCGGCTGAGACAATCCAGGCTGAGACCAGAGACCCGGCTGAGACAATCCAGGCTGAGACCAGAGACCCGGCTGAGACAATCCGCCACAGCAGAGATTTTTTCAGTCATCGCCCGCGTTTGTCCCGACTCCCCCATGACCATGGGTCCATCTGTACGCTGGATGACCATTACTTGTAATGACCTTGGAGGGTCAGACGGCCGAAGCCCTCGTCATTCATGTCATCATTCATGGCATGAGCTGGCAAAGCCGAAATGGTTCTCCGGGGCTCTTGTTAATTAAGAGTCCCGAATAAGGTCAGAAAAGTGTTCTCACGTACCGGCAGGAGCAGACCCACCGTAGAATCTTGGGAGAATCCGAGGTCCGTCTGAGTGAGGGTTGATAGTCAAATATATTGTTAAAGCACTACAACTGAACAAAGATCGCATACCTTTAGGCGTTTTCCACCGTCTTCTTAGGGGTCCTCGTTGACCTCCTCCCCACGCCTCCCTGACTCTTTTTTCGAATGCTTGAATGAAAGCCAAGAAGCCGCCCACGACCGTTTCACACTACCTTAGGCTAAACAGCATCCCCCAAGTCAAAAACCCGAGCAAGTCCCTGATACGCCTATCGGATAGCACAAGCCTCTAATAAAGATACGTGCGAGGTGGTTACAAAGTGTCAGCACTAAGCTTAAAGGTAAATACCTCGCGGCTGGGTAACTGCGGGCAGTGACATGTGCCTCATTCCAGAATAAGGAATGTAGACACATTCGGTTCCAGCAGAAATTCCGGTTGCCACAGCCTGTGAACATGAAGTTATTGAGATTTCACGTGGAGCGCAATTGCTGTTCGGGAACAATGCCAATCCTTGGCAATCCCTCTCATCACCATATATAACTCAGAACATTGCACACCGTAAATTAGCACTTGAAAGCCGTGATTACCATTCCATTACTGGAGATCATTTCAGTCCATGCTCAAAAGGAGAGCCCGGCGGCGGCGCATGCCCTGAGGCGCATTAGAGCCGCCTCGATCGCCCCCCTCGCGATCGGACGCGCCCACTTCTGACGTTACGCCTGTTATCGCCATGACCTGACCTGACCTCGCCTGACCCCGAAGTTTTTGGTGATTATGCCTACGCTACATATGTTTCAAGATTTATGAGACAGCTGCTACATTATGTTGGTAGCTGTTCTTATTCTCGCTTGCTTGCATGGGGCAGCTGGTTTATGAGTGTCAAATCTACTTTACACATTTTGGTGCGAAGTCTCAATATGTTACGACACAGAAGTGAATGTAATGAAACACCTGAACAAATTAGCAAATGCGTCACCATGATTCAGCTGCGATCCACCGTTCTGTAATCGTCATCTTAAGAGTAAATGAAGCTTCACATGAGTCGATATGCAGAACGTTATGCAAGTTATTAAGTGCATTTGCGAGAAACATTATTCACACAAATAACACAGTCGTAACAGCCAGATTCCTCGGAGAAAAACCAGGAGAATAGATATATAGATGGGTTGATATTTCGGCAGCGTGCCTTTATCGAAACAACAGCAGAAGTATATAATGCTTCTAATCATAAGACTTGAAGATAATAATATTTCTGCTACTGCTTCGATAAAGGAATGCTGCAAAAATATCAATGCATCCATATTTCCATTCTCCTGGTTTTTTCTCCGAAGAATAAGGCTATTACTACTGTGTTGTCTAATGTTGTTATGACGTGCCTCTAGTTTAGAAACTCAGCTAAGCGACCTTCCATCGATAACAGAAATTTCACATTGCATTTCAAACACATTTATTTTGACAGCTCTGGCAGCTATATTTCTGTGACTGGTGAACAGAGACTACCGATATCCTAAACGTAACACTACATACTTGTGCTTATGCGATGCGTCACAGTGTTGCCTAAGTGCTACCGCAAATAACGCGACAGACAGAACCGCGGCGGGATCAGCTCTACACGACATTGGTTCTACTGCAAAAACTTCTACAGCCTTCGCTCATACGTGGCATTACTTCTTCATCAAAAAGTCTGCAGCCTTCATTTACATGCGGTATTACTTCTGCTGTCATCGAATATGCATGGCATAGTGGAAGTGATACACGGCATACCTGGGGAACTTATACCCGTCAACTGCCATCACTTTGGTGGCAACAACTTTTGTAATCTTTACTTTAAGGCGACGTTACTCCTGCTGCCAGTACTAATATGCAGCATAAGTGCAACACAGCAAGGGGTATGATTAAAACAACTTATGCGCGGTATTTTCTATAATACAAAAACTTCCATGGTCTTTACTGATGTGCATCAGTACCTCTTTTGGCAATACGTATACACAACATTAGTGATACGCGACAAAGCGTATGCTTAAAAGTTATGTTCATATGCTCGTCTGTCAGCGTCCTGGAGGTAGTCCACAAATGAAAATAATGAAATGAGCCTAATCAGACTAGAGGTGGCCACTCCGTGGCCTTGCAGCAATGCCAAAGAACTGTCGCAACAATAAGGCATCACCTCTCCTGCAGTGACTCCTACGGCCTACGTTTTTAACATCTACAGTCTTTACTTATGCGCCAGGCACAACAAACAAGGAAATCATGTGACGTAATGAATAGCTGACCGTTCGTGTCGCCACAGCGAGCTTTCATTTCAAGATTGCCCTGATGGATTGCGGCGTCTTAACCGGAAGATCTCTACTGGGCTCTTGCTGGATAGCCACGTATTTGCCACACGCGGCAGTTCTCAGCCAGCCGAAGATTTCGCCCGATTTCATTCGGCTGCTATCCTAGAACGCCTCGCGGCGGGGTAATTTGGGCTGGAGCCGGAGTAAAAGAAATCACCTTTATATGGTGTCATGGACGGTGATAACGACCTGATGTGCTGCGATGTCTACAACACGACCCGAGGTCTGCCGAGGCACGAAGTCCTGGGACGATGTTTTGTTCAGGAGGAAAGAAGCATGACGCTCCATCTAACACCTACATTACGGAACATATTTTGGTATCAGCAGAAGGACATCAGCGCTAATGGAGACGTGTTTTGAGCCTACAAAGCTGACCGTCTGGCTCTGACGTAATCACTGCCTGCCAATCACAGGTAAGTCTCGCGATAGTAGGACGGCACTTCTCGACCCAACATACAACATGACCAGATACAAAATCTGACTTCCTTGATTCCATTAAGGGTGGAATCGCGCTGTGTCGTGTCCAACTCAGGACAGGGCAGACCAACTCAGGACCGAAGAGGCGGGCCAGAGCAGAAGGCGGGACGCGTACGGAACAGAGGACAACACAGACGACATAGCAGAAGACAAAGCAGAGGATAAATAGGCTCGAGGACTGACCAAGGCGTAATCCTAGAGGACAGGACAGGGAATAGGATCGGGGACGAACCAAGGCATGATATGGTCTCAGCAGTCGGCGCATAAAAACCCAATCAATAGCAAAGGGAAAAAATCAAAAAATTGCATAGAGGACGCCATAGAGCTTGGACAGAGGGCAGAAAGAGGACTTGGGGCAGGAAAAGGGCTGGAGTCAGGAAGGAAGACTGGGGAGAGGAGAGAAGACTGAGAATTAGATGAGAACAAAGAGCTAGAGCTAGAAATAATATAGTAATAAGTAAAATTATAATAAATAACAATAGAAAAAAGAGCTAGAAACAGGGAAGGCGTAAGTTAGGAAAAATATATCTGGTCTTCAGTCCATTGATGCGAGCGCACAGCGCGCCACGCGGACAACGTAGGCACCGAAGTAACACTGACGCTCAGCTTATAGGTAGCGCCACTGTACGAGCACGTGACCAACTGACAGCGAGTGATCGCACCTGGGACACGATGGCGCTTGACCTCCGGACAGAAGACCGTGTGCTGCAGGTGTGACGATATGGAGGCGACAAAAAACTGACTTGCACCTTGCTGTTATTGCGGGTGTGAGGATAGCCAGTCACCCACTCTGCGTTTTACCACCCTGAGCTTAATTCTCCCATTGCCATGGATGTCTCTGATCACCTGATCCCAAGATTGCTTCCATTTTTCCTTCAGACAGGCGGAAAGGAACTATTTAAAGTCAGTATAAGGTGCATAAGCGGGACTAGGTCGTGGGCGAGGTCACCGGTACACAGAATACCATGTCATGCAATATCGAATGCGTTGTCTATGTCAAAGACTACAGCCGTTACTGTTCAAGTCAGCACTGTGGGGCTCACTCCAGCCACAAAAGTATAGAAAGTGACACCCTGTCTCGGGCATCCCATCCCACGTTTTTGCGGCGAAGGCGCATTGCGAAAGACTGCCTGTGAGCTTTGGTGTGAAAAACAAGCCGTGCGACGTCATCTTCTCGAAGTAGGAGTTAAACGTAGCCAAAGTTGTTCGGTGCATTCGCGAGGAGCATTATTGACGTAGATAAGGCAGTAGTGATAGTAACATAACGGGCCTTTGGGGTCCCACGCAATCGGCAGATCCAGACCGAACCCTGGGCCGGGCCTTTGGGGTCCCACGCAATCGGCAGATCCAGACCGAACCCTGGGCCCGACCTTTGGGGTCCCACCGTCCGTGGGAGACACAGGTCACGGTGGGGCCCACTCGGCACCACAACCCTGGGCGGTGGATGGTGTCTTGTCCGTCGTTCGCACGTCACCGAACCCCGGCGGCGGTGTTGGGGCCGGACTCACCGCACCCGTCGGGCGAGGCGTGGCCGCTGGAGGTGGGGTCCCAGGAAGTGGGGGAGCGCAAGACCCGGGTGTCCGGAACGAGTCCGGGCGCGGGGCGTCCCCGCGCACCCAAGTCCAGAACGTCAGGCCGGCCTCCACCCTTGTCCCTAGCGGGCCCTGTAACGGGGAATGACGACCAACCGACGTGTTTTTTTTTTCCAGTACGAGGGATGGTTCCAATCCCTTTGCAAGCCGTAGGGAATGCTAACTCCCCTGCGCAATGTCTCCTTTCCAAGAGGCTCTATTCGCTGCGAAGACGTCATGGAGTAGGCAGGCTGCGCGGCAGCCACCGGGCCGCCGCTTGGCCACAGCGGCGGGCTGCAGGGGTGCAGAATGCACCGGGGAGGCCACCCTGCCCTTCCGAATTATTATTATTATTATCTGGGCTTTGGGGCGCACCGACTACGTTGGTCATATGGCGCCGAAATTTTTCCGGGCAGGGATTGCGAGGACCTCGCTGGGGGCCCAACCAGCGGGGGGGGGGGGGGGCACACGGCCCGCAAGGCAACCGGGGCGCCACTACGCATCATGGCAGCTGCGGATTAGCCAACCACCTTTCTTCCACGAGGCAGGTGACGGTGGAGACCCTCAGGGCCAGAACATGGGCGATCATGGTGATGAAGTCTCCGACAGTCATGTTTTTAAAGCATGAAGGCCATGCAAAGACAGCATCTGACCAGCACTGTTTGGCGTTATTGTGAGTTTCACTGAAGAGGCCAGGACATCACGGCGAGCCCTTTGCTGAGGATTCCTTGTACTTACGTCGAGTGTATCTAACTGAAATATTTTCCTTGACCTTGGTGCTAATAACCTTCTCTTCCGCAAGAGACACACGGCACTTCCTAAAAAAGGTCGCGTAGTCTTTGCCGCAGTGCAAGGACTTCCGTCGCTCAGCGACGCAGCCGCGGGACCGGTGCTCTGAACAAGAGCATCCGGTGCAGCGAGGGTCTCTCCGACACCTGTCAGTAATGTGAGCGAAGTCTAAACATCAGAAGCAGCCGACTGAATTTGGTATCGAAGGTTTGAGTGGAAGTATCTGTATCATTAAGCCGGATATTTTCCCTCCTCCTGCTGCGCCTAGCAGAGGTCACTCCGTCCCTCTCAATTTCACACTCACAATCTCTTCTCCCTCAGAATCTCTTCCTTCGACACTGCTCTCAACTCCCAGCACGCCATCACGCCTTTCGACGACTTTCTGGTCGGATGCGGCGTAACGGTGATGACCATGCTGACGATGCCGTGGCCCTCGCAGGGAAGTCAGCTCCCTGGCACCTAATACACGTTTGGCGGCTATATCGTTCGGGTAATGAACCTCGATGGAACCGTCATGCCATCCCCTCTTCTCCTCCTCATTCTTCTCCTCCTCCACCTCCTCCAAATATCTGGAAATCCTTCGAATATCCTTATATCCTATAATCCTTCGGAGAACGCCTGCTCACGCTGAAATGGATTGAGATTGGGAGACAGTGGCTTATTGTGGGATTGCGAACAGCGCCGCAAGGCCTTCGAGATGACTATTTCAGTTCAAAACCCTTTTAAATGTGGAACACTCCCTTTAAGGCATAGACGGAATGACAGGGGGCAGGGGGAGGGACCAGTGAAAAGACAGACGGCAAAAGAGGACAAGGCCGGTCTTGTCCTGTTTTGTCTTCGGACCCGTCCTCTCCTGCCCTGCTCTCACCTACCCCCTTGTTTAGCGTGTCCTGTCATTTCCTCTGCTTTATAGACGGCAGAGGAAATAAAATTAAATGTAATAAACTGAAACGAAATATTTGAAGTATAGCCCAGCCCTGTTCCGCCCTCACCTCCCAGTCCTAATTTGTTCCAGTGCCTTCCGTGGCGTTCCGTGCCGTCTCATTCAGTACATACTGTGGTGAAAGCAATGTCACGTATAAATGAGGAACGTGTACGTTTTTGGAGTAGAAGTAATGACGGCTGTAGGTTTTTGAAGAACAAACCTTTTCGTTTGGCACTTATGTTGCGTATAGGTATAGTACGCAGTTTAAAGTATCAGTCTGTTTATATTCTTGCATAGCACGTATTATATATTTCGTGTCTTAGTTAGAAGTGTGGTTTGTGCATTTGAAATAAAGCCATGTAGGGAGAGGAAAAAAATCTTGAAGCATCAGCATTGTCGTGTGGCATTAATGTCGCAAAGAAGTCTACAGCAAAAGTTATGGTAAATATGACTAAAAATTCTGTAAGTTTCCAACGGAAGGCGTGTGTGACAAACATTTTTGAGGTAGACGTTTTGTTGTGTATATATTGTTTTGCTGTGTAATATCACTATAAGTATTGGCAGAAGACGTAATGTCGCAGCGCTCCTGACGGCAGGCGTTTGCGCCGTAGCACTAGTGTTATGGAGCCGTTTTTGCCGTAGCACCAGTGTCACGGAGCCGTTTTTGCCGTACCACCAGTGTCACGGAACCTTTTTTGCCTTAGCACCAGTGTCACGGAGCCGTTTTTGCCGTAGCACCAGTGTCATGAAGCCGTTTTGTGCCGGCCAGTTAGGGCCATCCGTGCCTGTGTGAGATTGCCCTGTTGCCGGGCGGGGGCACACATGGGACGGGAGGGACGGACGGTCAGTTCGAGGTCGGGTCGGGCTCATCTGTGTCAGTCCGCACCTGTGCTGTCGTTGGGCGGGAGGTCGGGCGGAGGAACGGGGGGACCGGCTGGGCCGCGCGAGCTCATGCCGGGTGATATATTTCATTCCACGGTGTTTTGCTGTCAGGTGGGAGCATAACAGGGAGGGGAGCCCACCAAAGTCGGATCTGCGCCTGTGATGTCAGTCAGGAGCGGTGCTATCGTCGAGCCACGAATCAGAATTGAAAAGATAGGGGGGCTGGGGTACGTCCCGCCAGGGTCAAGTCCCTCACTGGTGCCGCCGCCGCCCGCATCCCAGCCCAGCCCAGTCCACCACGAAAGTGAAAGTGGACCAGTGTCGGGCGGCCGGCCACCACCGCGCCAGGTCAGCCTTTCGGCCAGGTCAACGGCCCTGGCGAGGGGTGACCGCCGACCGACGTGACCGCCGAGGGTGGGGTCCGCCGCCGGCCAGTTGCCCCGTGGCGCCCCTCCCTCCCTGGTGCCGCCGCGCGCATCGTTTAACAGGCCCGACGCGGCGTCGCTGCAGTCTTCGATTCGTGCTCGCTGAAGGTGGTGCATCGCAGTCTCCGATCGGCAATCCACTGTGGCTCGTGTGGTGATAGTGCTGATAGTCGTATGTGATATAAGGTGACAGGATCTCCGCTGCAAGGGCAGACGCCTGGCACCCTGCCGACACGACCTTACCCACCTCTCGTCTGATTGCAGATCAAAATATGAGGAACGTGGCGGTACTTTGCGTTCTCCTGGCAGCGGGACAGGTGAGTGGAGCGTGAAAAACGCGGGGCCTGTGGAAAGCATGAACCGACAGGCAACTTGGCAATGACGTGGCAATGGATATGAGACCATAGCTAGAACTTTGTACTGCCTGGTGGGTGCCACAGCCCCCTGCATTGCCATCCTTAGTGTCACTTCCTCCAAATGGGACTGAAATCACAAGAAAGCCGTCAAACAAAAACTGCGACAGGCCCATTTTTCATGAACACCATGAATAAGATAAATTTTACGAAGCTCGGCCTTTGCGCGGAACTATGCGTGGAACGAACTTTGCGTGGAACTAACTACGAAGCCAAATCAAACTTAATTCTTGGGTCGAATTAGCCTAGACTATCACGCTTATTACTCAAATAATCAGACGCACAGCCTCGCACAATCAATTTGGGAAGGGACTGAGTCAGGTGAAAACGGCAAAATTTTCACAAGCTTCCTTTTCCTCCCCTCACAAACAAACTTCTTTTTCGAGATTGGGGTAGGCGGGCTTGGCGCAAGTTGGGGAGCTGGGGCCCTTGCACTCCAACTAAATACGAAACCATGTCCATGCCCACAATGCCTTGATAAGTCCACTGCTCAGTGTTTGACATGGCTATGGCGACTATGTAAATGAGGCTTTTATAGGACCATACAGAAAAAAACAGCTGCATGCCCGGATGGTGTCAGCGGAGCTCTAGTCATTTCTTTCCATCAATACGCCTATGACATTATGTGGAAAGTGCATGTGCGTGCGGCCGTGGTACATTTGCGTGCCATCAACTTGTTCTAAAAGATGTTGGTGACTGTGGAAATGTGCAAAGTAGCACGTTTTTTTGCATGAAGGTTTCGAGCGCTCGACCTAGCTGGCTAACATGGTGCAACGGAATATCGTTGTTCGCACTTCCGCGGAATGCGTCTATCGTTTCCAAGAAATTGTCAGTGGCACGATGTTTTAACAATTTGCCACGCAGCGGCCAGAAACAAAGGTAAGTGCAAGGAGGAATCGATTTCCATTGCAAGTTTAAAAACATTTACAAAATCCCACCATCTACATCTCAGATCACTATCGCGATCACTATTCTATGCCCATTTTCTAGTTGTCGCGTATTGCACAAGACCCTTTGCAGCGTGGTGTGCTGCTCGCCGTTTTGGCCTCTCTCTCAGCGATCGGCGGGCGCCACCAGTTCTTGCTGGGCGGCGGGCACGCGGCGCATGACGGGCGGGGCCCGGGCCGCGGTCAAGGCCGCCTCACTCTCTCGCGCCGCCGAACGGTGCCGCCGTGCCACGCCGTCGGCACGAGCACCGGACACGAAGGCCATTAGGTTCCGTTACACCCTCGCGCCGACCCGGGCCGCTCAGGGATATACGGCTCTAAAGCGGGCGGGCACTGCGTCACTCGATGGACACTGCAGTGATAAGATCGCTAATCAGAGCAACACGGCAATTGAACTAGTGAGGCCGGCCTCCGGTCGTGACCACACCGGCCAACCGGCGGCCTAACAGCAAGGCTGAATGATAAGGCGGCGGTGCGGAAAGAACCTATTCCTAAAAGAACCCTGGCTGTATTGCAATAAGTCAACGCCATGACACGGACACTTAAAGTTTGAAAGGCGCAGCATCCCACCCGACGCAAAACGTGCTACTGCTCGTTCAGGTCGCTCCAACAGGGCTGTTGTGGAACAGAGATACAGTTTTGCCGCACGACTTCAAAAGAATGTCCACGATTGGCACCGCTTATTGCTCCAATGGCGTCACTGCCCAGCTGGCTGTGACGTGTTATGGGCCACGTTATGAGCGTAGCCTAAGCTTTCACCATCCTACTTCGGCTCTAGCCCATTTCAGTTTCCCCCGTCTGTCTTACCATTCTTTTATATGTGAAATACAGGGGGATATAAGTCATCCCACGCCACTCCGGGGTCTCCGGTTCACACGGGGCGTGCCGGCCTTAAGTGCTAGAACTGACCTCCTGCGGCCGTTCATTTCATACATCACTCCGAGCCCACTCTGGGGTCTGGGGTCTCTTCAGAGTCTGTAGACCGAGGGAGCGGCTCAGTGGTGCCAGCGGTGTGAGCGACACACTGCCATCACCTTGTCTCCCCACGGCCGCGCGTGACACAGCCTTCGACCCCCCGACGACATCAAGGCCCCGGACAGACGTGGCCACTACCACTTGGCAAACTTTTCGTACGAAAAGGCAGTTTTGGGATTGAAGCGGGCCAGTCCATCATTCTGATGAACCAGTTGACACAGATACAGCCAGAGACAGAGGGAGCCAGAGGAAGAGAGGTATATATATATATATATATATATATATATATACATGCTTACCCAGGCTCGAAATTTATGCATTCACACTTCACAGGTAAACACAGGAAATGCTGAGGAGCCTCCGCGCATTTCGATTAGTCCTTGTCTACTGTGCGCCAAACACCACCTTTCCTGTAAAGTACACAAAGTGGCGCCTCCAATCCGGAGGTATCGGCTCGATGTACGGAGTGGGTTGCAGTTGACCTGCCAATTTGCACACACACGGGCTGTTAGAAGTGGGCTGCCCCGGAGGAACGTTAGCCGGTCACCGCTTTTGAAATTGAGCAGACCACGGGCGCTCAGTTTTCCCGTGAACATTTTCTCGTCTTTTGTGCTGTTTGGAGGACGTTATTTAATTTGTCATTGGCTGAGCGCCTGTTAACATCACGTGGAAACCAAAACAGCTGTCACGTAAACCTGACTCGAGCATAGCGAAGCCATGAATGCGAAGCCATGGATTGATCATTAGAGTCAGGAGCGTAGTTTCTCAGAATGATTTGGGATAGGGGTAGGGGCAAAGCTCAGCAGTGAAAAGAGGCAAAACTGACCCCGGAATGCGCCAGCAAATGGGCTTCTCTCTGAATTAAGCCCACTTTCTTCTCCAAGTTGGAGAGTTGGAGCCCTCCAACTGAATAAGAAATATACCCCTAATTGTAGTTCTTGGGCACGCCGACTGCTGGGGTCATTTTGTCCCAAACGGAAACAAGTTTTCTCTGAAATGTTTGGAATCTGGACAGTTGATATACACAAGAAAGGTCCTGAGCTCTAGGTTTCTGGCATTGCAAACCATAAGACTGAGCGAGGTAACCATGAACACAGCTTCAAACTTTCGAGTCTTGTCAATATAGCCAAGCCAACGCCTCCTTAATAACATTGGTTAAGCGCTACCTATTGCCATACGGAAGCTCGATTATTGTCAGAATGAGATCTCCCGACTTGATTGTAATCAGCAAAATCCAGCGGACTTATTATGGCCACCCCAGCCTCGAATGACCCCTGTGTGCGCCGGCCAGGTGAGCAGTGACATCGACACGCTGTTCCGGGAAGAGATCCCGCGCCGGCCGCGTGCCAGCAAGCCGCGCGTGGAGGACCCGGCCGCCTACGACGTGTACGTGGTGCCCGGCGCGCCGCCAGCGCCACCTGTCGCTGGCCCGCCGCCGCCGGGCCTGCCGTACGGGGCGCCGCCGCCGCCAGCCCTGCCGTACGGGCCGCCGCCGCCGCCCACGCGCCACTACGTGCCGAAGCCGTTCGTGCCCAGGGAGCGCAAACAGGTGAGCCACGCCGGAGTTCGAAACGGAGGGAAACGGGGAGGTAGGCCGGTCGATGTCAAAAACGAGCACCAAGGGACGCCCAGCAGCTCAGAAACATCGTGACCCACGCTCCTTCCAAAAGTGTCCGTATGCCACTCAGGCCAAGCAAACGAACGTGTGACTGCTGTGGAAAGCACTACCTGCTGCGCTGCAGAGCAAGACGCTGCGCTACTTCGCCCGCTCGATGACGGATCTTTCAGACGGCTGTTCTGCAGTCCCCTCCCTGACCCTGACCCGGCATACCCGGCGGTGACAGGTGCAGAAGCTGCAGCCGAGCGGGCCCGTCCTGTACACGGCGCCCGAGGGCCGCTACAACGAGCCGCGCTACGGCGGCATCAACACCCAGGACCTGAGCAAGATCCCCGGCTATCCCGGCAAGGACTACCCGCTCTACCCGGCGGTCAGTGACGGGCCATGCCACATCTCGAGATTAGTATGAGTGAGACTGATGCCCGTTCGATGATAACGTGCTTTGGGATAGTGCCATTTGACCACGGGCTCATCGCCATCGTTCCGTGTCCACGCGTTCATGAGGTTTGCCGATACTCGGATGGCGTAGCTCATCATGGGTGGAAGGTTTCTGATGATGGGGGATTCGAAATATTTCAGAAAGTTCACATTTGATCAAAGGCTTTGCATGCATATTGCACACAATAAACGTACCGACTTTCTTCTTAAGTTCCACTCAGAAGTAATTTTTGGGCAGTTGTCAGCGCTTTCATGAATGAATGGCTCAAACTATAATTCACCCACCAGAGCAACGTAACAAGAGAAAACCAAGCTCTTTTGAAATGCAACTTGAGACGAATGTGCCAGTTCCTGTTTATTTTATCTGGAACGTGCTAAATTTTCAGTAATATCATCCCAACACGGACACTTTCAAGAAGCTGGAATACTACCCGCTTATGCGTTTTGCCGTCGGTCGGAACCCTGTTGATTAAAACACTAGTAACTGGAAGAGCCACAGCCGCATCTTCTCCCATAGGGGCTTTGCTAAAGCCAAAGCTTTACAGATTGTGGCAGTGCAATGATAAAACTCTCGGCGAGAGGAAATGTACCCACTGAATTGAAAATGCGCCACGACTTTCTGCGCCCTGACTAAAACCAAAACAGTTGGCGGGCCCAGTCCCCTTAAGTGTAGCACATAAAGCTGTCTAATAGCGCTATACAGCGCCGCCGAATTATAACTCGCAGCTGAGCCCAGCAGGCATCTATATTCGCAGTGAGGCTCCCAATCTCCGTCCTTTTCACGACGGGACCACCCAGCATGGCGTCTTGACAAGGTGGCGTTGCGTCACAGGTGCCGGAGACCGGCTTCACGTGCGACAAGGTGCCTCATCGGCCGGGCCTGTACGCCGACCCCGAGGCTGGGTGTCAGGTACGTATCTGTGATCACATGGGCAAAATCTCCTGTGCAGGGGGTGGGGGCGGGGTGCTCCAGTCCTCTAACTTTGAGAGGACAGTGGGTCAAATCTGGGGAGAAGCCAGCTTTTTGTGGTATGAGGACAGGTTCTGGCATTTCCTCCCTGCCTGGTTCCCCAACCTATTGTGCGGAACTACATCTATGTGTGATCCCATCCCCTAGCGGACGCCCAACGCCACAAGCTGTACCTATGCGGGATCCCATCCGCTAGCGGGCGCCGGACGCCATGTGTAGATCTCCGACACTGACATCAGTGTGGCAAAGGATTGCCATCAGGGCCTCGCACATGTCAGTGATTCCCGCGGTCCGCAGGCCGACTCCGGCCACCAGCGATGCGACCCCAGCGGCCCAACGACGATCCAGGCTATTTGTTTGCCAAATGCCTTTGATGTGTTTACGGCCCCATTACCCAGGAGTATGGGTGTTCCGTTGTGAGATGTGCTTCCTGACACGCCACCGTCCGACCCAGTGCGTACGGGGTCCGTGTTGACCTCGCCCGGCCGGTCACCACAGGCCTACCACGTGTGCGAGTTGGACAACCGACACGGGTACGCCGGCGCCTCCTTCCTCTGCACCAACGGCACCGTCTTCAACCAGTACGAGCTGACCTGCGACTGGTGGTACAACGTCAACTGTGCCGACTCAGTCAATCAGTACCAGTGAGTGTGCCGTTGGCCGATGTGGGCCCGGAGCCTTTCACCTGGCGCCGGGGCCCGATCTTTGCAGCCATTCACCCTACTGCCAAGGCAACACTGGTAAGGGCGGCGACATGGACCGGGCACCAAGGCTGGAGGGGCAACGGGCGGACTCAAAAGCTGAGCTTCGACTAAGCGTCTCCAGATGGCTCTGGCGCAGTATGCATAGGTGTACGGCGGTTAAGCGGCGTCCGTGCTGAGCGCTAACGTTACAGCGGGTTATCGACCCGCTGGACACCGACGTCACAGCGAGGTATCCAATAGCTGATCCCGTCATGTGCGGACAAGAAACAGCGGCTCGAAGCTCGAACCCATTCCTAATGCACGGTTGCTGCTCGGCTTCACCTGCAGGCCGTACCAGACCATCCCCCTAGTCGGCTTTTGTCAATTCAGACTCGTGCTGTTGCCTACAGACGCTGCCAACACAGGTTCTCACAGTCATGTTTCGTGCCCAGGGTGAACCTGGATCCGTACAAGAACCCGTACCTGAGCACACCGGAGAAGGAGGCGAAGAAGGCTGCTCTGCAGTACGGCGCGCCACCGCCGAAGTACGTCTAAGCGCCGCCAGGAGCGCTGCTGTAACCAAGATAGGAACCGCCTGTCTCCAGGAAGAGTGTGAAATCAGGGCCAGATCAGGGCAACTTTGAAGGCGAGGGATTCCGTGTTCTATTATCGTGTTTCCTCTGCATTGCTAAAAAACTTCTCCTATCCATGTTTACACGGAACATCAAACTGCTGTCAAAGTGGCTCACAACACCAACATATCCGGGATAGCTTCACCCTTGCTTGCGGCGCTACGACTGTAATGTTTGTAAGACCCACGGCTTTCTTCATGCCTGTTGCGCTTGCTTGAGCCAAGCAAAGGTGCGGATATTTACTGGTAGCATGTGGTTCAGTGCTATTTATGGTAGAAACAAAACGCAGAGTGCTGTTTATTGTGGCAACAAATACATTTCATTTTGTCCACTTCGTGCTGAGATCCACAAACGATGCTGTAGACCGAAGTTCATAGCAATCATCAATAACTTAGCAGGGCATAAGAAATGCAAGATGCAATTGCGATAATAGTCGTATGTAACTGCTGCGAGCAAACGACCTGTAGCTAAGTATCTGCCCTTATGCAGCCGGTAGGTCAGCAAGCGGCCGAGCGGGTTATGAACGCAAGAAAACGTTTAAGGGTCACAAGCCGGCGCGAGGACCCAAGGCACTGACAAGCCCGAAACACTAGTCCGGGGCCTACCCAGGGACGGACAGTACGAGAACTGAGAACAAAAACGAGAACCCAGCAGCGGCTTTGAACTCGCCAACGAGCCGTATACCGACGACTGGTGCACGAGTCATCAATGAGTGGGATTCAAACGGCCCCCCGGTGTATTGATGGTTGGCCGCGTCCGAGCCCGGCAGTTATCAAGAGGCACGCACGGGGCACCAATAAATACCATGGCTTCAAAGCATTCAAACTACCGAGTTCAGAATGGACATTTCATTGACCAAACTGTTGTATTACATTCGCCCTTGGCATGGCTCCTAAACATCACAACAGATGTCAGCACATGAGCACTGGGGCAATAAGGCAGCCATAACGCCGCGCGCCGCACACGCCTCACAGAATATCAACCTCACGTCCGCCAGTGTCTCCACGTATCCCACACCGCCGCGCCCGCGCCAGCCCGTCAACGTCCGTCAGCGTTGGGCCAGGATAAGATGACTAGAGATGGTTAGAGTTAGCCTGCCGACCTACCGCCCATGACAGTTCAATGACGTCACCGGCAGACGTGAACGGGTGTCTGCGGGCGAGGCAGGGTCCGGGCTATAGCGGCGCATTTTGGATTTTGTGCCGTATCACACCATGTCCTCGGCGTTTCGGACGGCGCGCACCTCGCGTGACCAACAAACATTGCCCACGTGCCATTCTCTCCCTATCACAGCGCTGCCAGCTAGCGCTACGTTTACCCTGCGCGTAGTATCGCAACGCGTCTGGTGGCCATACAGATGGCCTAGATCAACAGGTCATCAGTGCTTAGGCCGAAACATCGCATCGCAAGTCATCGCATCGCAGTACAAAGGCCCGCACCAGCCACAGGTTCCACCCATCACGAGCTGCCTCGCTGTCTTCCCGTCACACCGCCACCCCGATGCCCGCAGCACGCCACGCCGGCGACGTGGGTAGGCCCTGAGCATGACCCGTCAGCCGGCGTGTCGCTGCGAGCGCAAGGTCGGTCCCGTGCGGGGCGCCGCCGCACCCGGCCCAAACCCCGCCCACAGGAGCACGTTCCGACGCGGCAGCTCCGGCGAAACGTACACCATCACGGCCTGCATGGCGTGGCGAGGCGGCACTACACAGACCGGCCACAGTTCCTGCGTAGGCACGATAGTTCCAGGCGACAAGTGGTCCATTCTACATGGGGTCGCCCATGAGTGGACAGGGATGTCAAAGATCGATGACGCGTAATCAAGGCGTCACAAGGGGAGGGGGTTTCGGGGAACGGAACGTCACGCTCAGGCGTGGACGCAAGTAATGCTGAAACCTCCCTCAAAGCTCGCCAGCGTAACCACGGGGGGTACGGGGTCAACATCGATTAAATCTGCATGACGTTATTTACGAACGGCCTCACAATAACCACCATCGACCACGACCGCTGCTCCGTTGGACGGAGACCAAGGCTGGTACTTGATCAACAGGCCTTCAATCCAAAGGACACACCTCCCCCGATCCCAAGTAGAAACGTGCGCTGTTCTGTGAGTCCATTCTATGTCTCTCGCCTACAATGCCCTTCGTCTTTGGTCCAAACGCTCTTGTTCCAAGGTACACTCCACACGCACAGATGATTGGTGAGCGATGCCATTTGCAAACACCATGAGATTATCAAAAGTACGAAACATTGGTCTACACGTTGTTGCACGTCGTCACGAGTCATTTCTCACAGAAAATATCAATGCGATGTCATCTGTAAACGACATGAGATGCTGGAATGATCGAGCATTGCACACCAGATCAGCCAGACAATCACCACAGCCCCACTCGCCTCACTAGACCACTGCATAGGGCTCACGCAAATGTGTGTGCTCCAGCGGCAAAGTTTCGTACAATGCGTTGCTCTAAACAATACTTGTTGAACCACAAGACAGGGCGGAACTATTGAATAGCGTTTACGTTTGAGAAGTTTCCATACGGGATCTGATATAGCGGCTAAATTTTCACCCCTGGTTACGCACAACTCAACTGGTGGCCGCTGTAGCGATTACGCAGGTACCTGAGTAACTGGCGCCTGGCGAACGTCGAGTGAGTGGGAGGACAAGGGACTATCCACTCCTTATAGGTGTACGTGGTCGACATCAGTGGGAGCCAAAGATGGGAGGGAATAAGACCTCCAAAACTTCTCTAAATATATCTTTCTACGAGTGCTAGACTGATCAATCTTCAAAAGCTCAAAAATAGCCAGAGCATAAAGCATTCTCTTTCAAGTCAAAACTTAGTCCAATCGTCCCCAAAAAATCGCAAACACCGAAAAGATGATCAGTTTTGAGCCTTTGTACAGCCGTTACTTGATGCACTAAGCCGTTGTCGTAGTTAACCCAGCGGAATCTGCTGTTAATCATCTCCTGTTGGACCAGTATTTCGACCCACACTTTGAAAATCATTACAACATACACCGGAAGCTCCCAGCAAAAACGTCATCACGTGACCGAGAAGTTTGAATGGACTCTTCAATGATTTGACCACACGATTTTTGGTCGGCCCCATCTCTTTGGCGAGTTCCAGCTGGCCCACTGTACGCCCAGACTACCTTTGGCCGATGGATCATTTTGTACCCGGTTGTTCTAAAATGGCACGATTTTGATAGCCGTGCATGCAATGCCCGGCGGAGAACAAGTCAACAGATGGAGCGATGTGTGCGAGAAGAGATAACTACCAACTGGCTGCCATGCCTGTGGACTGAAGACCGCCTTCAGCATTGCTCTATTAGAATCAGCATGCACCCGACCCATACGGCACTTTCGCATCGCCACATACATTTTTTCAGCCCATATTTCTGCCACCACTAAAGGCCTTTGCGTGGTTCGAGGAACGAATTGCGTTTACGCTAAGTTTATATGCAATGCTTGGTTTGATTTCGGAAATAAGCCCCAGATAGGGCTTGAGTCGCTGGTCGACGCCATCTAGGTACAGAGTGAATACTGACGGACCTGTGCTCAACTCATTTTTTTGCCGGGCTCAAGACCGGCTCACTTATTTTTGGATCCGATTCAGCCAATGACCCATACCCGTTCCAACTTTCCTGTTTCAGTTCAGTTCAAACCAATCGCTTGCGCTGAGTCATCTGGCTCATGACTCACGCGGCTTGCAAAATAAAAAAACCTGATTCAGCTCTGGCTCAATGCCCTATCCTTTAGCAAATGTCGACTGGCCACTCTGAGAGCTCTCTTACACACGTAGGTAGTCACAAGTACGTTCACACGTAGGTAGTCACATTTCCACTAGCTGGCTAGCTTGGCTGAGATTTGGCAAACTTTAGATCAGGATCAATAACATCGTGCTTGCTTTTTAGACAATGTAACAAACGCGCCGATTTAGCAAAAACGCAACTTTTACCTAATGCCAGATGCTGCTCATTTTGACACTCTGAATTAGTTTGTTACCTGCCTGGGCCGTGCTGTTCCTCATGTTTCCATACTTATTTGAGCCACATGGCTCACTGACACGACAGTTAAACACATGATCGGATCACAATGCAGTTCGTGAAATTTATGAAGAATATGATTCCGCTCATGGCTCAAGGTGACATTTTCCCTAACGAACTGACTCGGGTCGCGGCTCACCCCAAAACGACCGGCTTGTGAGCCAATTCACGATTCAGCTAAGTCGAACACAACTTTGGATACTGAACATTCAAGTGTTTGTGCGCGCGTGTGCAGATGGTTTCAGGTACAGCGCAGAAAACGCACACAAAAGAGTTCTTTAAGTCGTCAGTCAACATCTACCAAAGCACAGTTCTTACAAAAATCCACTCAACGCTCGACAAGTTTCTTGGAAATGTCATTTTAGCTGCACCGGTGATGCGTCAGCTGTGTTCATTATCGCTAGCAATGGGGCTATGTCTTACTGGCTGCAAAGCTTCGATGATTTTGGCACATAGCTTTTGCCACGGGAGAGGAAACGAGCGAAGGTTAGTCAGGCCTGGCCCATCCCTTGCACGGGAAGTCATAAAACAGGCCAGACCACATTCCTTTTAAACAAATCATCCCCAACAGTTAAAACATACATGTCGCTAATTTAGAACGGAAGTGACGCCCGCACTTAT